>NC_091445.1:90043668-90677520 GCF_964237555.1 Oryctolagus cuniculus | reverse complement strand
AGGATAGAAAAGATATTCCATGCAAATGGGAAGCAAAAAGGGGCAGGTGTAGTGATTCTAATATCAGACAAAATAGACATTAAACAAAAACTGTTAAAATAAAAAAGGGCTCTATACAATGATTAAAGGATCAATTCAACAGGAAGATGTGACTATAACAAATGTATATGACCCAGTTACAGGGCATCTGGCTATTTAAAGGAAATGTTAATGGATCTAAAGTGAGACATAGACTCTGATACATTAGTAATGGGGGACTTCAACACCCCACTTTCATCAATGAACTTATCAACTAGACAAAAAATCAACAAAGGAACAACAGAGCTAATCAACACTATTGACCCAATGGACCTAACAGATATCTACAGAACTTTTCACTCCACAGTTGCAAAATACACATTGTTCTCATCAATGCATGGAACTTTCTCTAGGGTAGAACACATGCTAGGCCATAAAGCAAGTCTCAGCAAATTCAAAAAAATCAAAGTCATATCATGCATCTTCTCTGACCACAATGGAATGAAGCTGGAAATCAACAACTCAAGGATCCCTAGATCATATGCAAACACATGGAGACTGAACAACATGCTCCTGAATGAACAATGGGCCATAGAAAAAGTCAAAACAGAAATCAAAAAATATCTGGAAAGAAATGTAGACAATATATCATATCAGCAGTGATGAGGGAAGTGTATAACAATGGGTACCTACATCAAGAAATTGGAAAGGCACCAAATAAATGAGCTATTAATGCATCTCAAAGACCTAGAAAAACAACAGAAAACCAAACCCCAAATTAGTAGGTGGAAAGAAATAATTAAAATAGAGAGGAAATAGACAAAATTGAAAAATACAAAAGATCAGTGAAATGAAGAGCTGGTTTTTGAAAAAATAAACAAAACTGATACACCACTGGCCCATCTAACAAAAAAGAGGGAGAAGACCCAAATTAATAAAATCAGAGATAAAAAAGGAAATTTAATAACAGGTACCACAGAAATAAAAAGAATCATCAGAAATTACTACAAAGAGCTGTATGTCAACAAACTGGGAAACCTAGAAGAAATGGATAGATTCCTGGACACTTACAACCTGCCTAAATTGAGCCATGAAGACATAGAAAACCTAAACGGACTAATAACCAAGATGGAGACTGAATAGTAATAAAGACCTTCCCAACAAAGAAAAGCCCAGGACCAACAGCTTCACTACTGAATTCTACCAGACAGCTAAAAAAGAACTAACTCCAATTCTTCTCAAGCTATTCAAAACAACTGAAAGGGAGGGAATCCTCCCAAACTCCTTTTATGAAGCCTGCATTACCTTAATTCCTAAACCAGAAAAAGATACAATAAAGACAGAAAACTATAGACCAATATCCCTGAAAACATAGATGCAAAAATCCCTAACAAAATATTAGCCAATTGAATCCAAGAACACATCAGAAAGATCATTCACCCTGACCAACTAGGATTTATCTGTAGTATGCATGAATGGTTCAACATTTGCAAATCAATCAATGTGGTGCATCACATTAACAAACTGAAGAACAAAAACCACCTGGTTATCTCAATAGATGCAGAGAAAGCATTTGATAAAATATAACACCCTTTCATGACGAAAACCTTAAGCAAATTTTGTATAGAAGGAACATTCCTCAGCATGATCAAGACAATCTACAACAAACCCACAACCAGCGTCCTATTGAATGGGGAAAAGCTGGAAGCATTTTTCCTAAGATCCAGAACCAGACATGGATGCCCACTCTCACCACTACTATGCAATAGAGTTCTGAAAGTTTTAGAAAGAGCCATTAGGCAAGAAAAATAATTCAAAGGGATACAAATTAGAAATGAGGAAATCAAACTATTCCTTTTTGCAGATGATATAATATATATATATATATCAGATCCAAAAGACTCCACTGAGAGACTATTGGAACTCATAAAAGAGTTTGGTAACGTGGCAGTATATAAAATAAGCACACAAAAAACTAATAGCCTTTGTATACACAGACAATGCCATAGCTGAGAAAGAACTTCTAAGATCAAACCCACTCACAAATGCTACAAAAAAATTAAATACCTTGTAATAAATGTAACCAAGGATGTCAAAGGTTTCTACGATGAAAATCACAAGACATTAAAGAAATAAATAGAAGAAAACATTAAAAATGGAGAAATCTTCCTTTTTCATGGATTAGATTAACATCATCAAAATGTCCATATTACCAAAAGCAATTACAGATTCACTGAGATCCCAATCAAAATACTAATGACATTATTCTCAGATCTAGAAAAAATGATGCTAAAATTTATATGGAAACACAAGAGACCCCAAATAGCTAAAGAAATTTTATACAACATAAAATCCAGAGGCATCACCATACCAGATTTCAAGACATACTACAGGGCAGTTATAATCAAAACAGCCTGGTACTGGTACAAAAACAGATGGATAGACCAATGGAACAGAATAGAAATTCCAGAAAACAGTCCATGCATCTACAACCAACTAATCTTTGACAAAGGAGATTTAATCAATCCCTGGATCAAGGACAGTCTCTTCAACAAATGGTGCTGGGAAAACTGTATCTTTCCATGTCTGAAGTATCAAACTAGACCTCTGCTTATACCTTACACAAAAATCCATTCAAAATGTATCAAAGACCTAAATCTGTGACCTAATACCATCAAATTACTTTAGAGCATCAGGGAATCTGCAAGACATTGGCAGAGGCAAAGACTTCTTGGAAAAGACCCCAGAAGCACAGGCAATCCAAGCCAAAATTGACAAATGGGATAACATCAGGCTGAGAAGCTTCTGCACTGCAAAAGAATCACTCAGCAAAGTGAAGGGGTGACTGACAGAATGGGAGAAAATATATGCAAACTACACAACTGACAAAGGGTTAATATCCAGAATCTAAAAGGATTTAAAGAAATTCAAAACAAGAAAACAATCTAGTTAAGAAATGGCCATTAGACTTGAACTGGTAATTTTCAAGAGAGGAAATCTAAATGGCCAACAGACACATGAAAAAATGCTTAGGATTGCTAGCCATCCGAAAAATACAAATCAAAACCACAAAAAGGTTTCAACTCACCCCTGGTAGAATGGCTTTCATACAGAAATAAACAAACAACAAATGCTGAAGAGGATGGGGGGAAAAGGGTACCCTAATCCACTGTTAGTAGGAATGCAAATTGGTACAGCCACTGTGGAAGACAGTATGGAGATACCTCAGAAATCTGACGACCCAGTCATCCTACTCCTGGAAATCTACCCAAACCAAAAGGAATCGGCACATGAAAGAGTTATCTATGCTCATTGCAGCACAATTCACAATAGCCAAGATTGGAATCAACCCAGATGTCCATCAACTGTTGATTGGATAAAGAAATTATGGTATACATACACTACATAGTACTACTCAGCTGTAGAAAAAAAAAAAAAGAAAAGAAAAGAAAAGAAAAGAAAAAAAAGAAAAGAAATCCTGTCTTTTGCAACAAAATGGGTGCAACTGGAAACTATTCTACTTAGTGAAATAAGCCAGTCCCAAAAAGACAGATACCATATGTTCTTCCTGATTAACTAATAGAATACCTAAAATATAATGTATTGGAGTGAAATGGACATTTTGAGATTTAATGATTGTTTACAGCTCTTTTCTGTTGAGGAACACTTTTTTATCTTCAAACTATTTGTTGAACTCTTCTACTTAGTATAAGATTAACTTTATGATCATTAAGTAAATTGAAAGTAGATCTTTGTAAAAATTAAAAGTGGGGATGGGAGAGGGAGGAGGAAGAATGGCTGGAGCATGGGTGGGAGGGAGGAAGGGTCAGAAGGATGTTCCTGAATCTGTGCATACAAAATACATAAAACTGCTATAACTTAAATAAATAAAAAAATGAGTTCCTGAAGCCAATACTCTAGGGTAGTGGGTAAAGCCACCCACTGCAGTGCTGATATTTCCATATGGAGGCTGGTTCAAGTCCCAGCTGCTCTGCTTCCAATCCAGCTTCCTACTAATGTGCCTGGGAAAGCAGTGGAGGCTCACCCAAGTACTTGGATCCCTGTATCCATGTGAGCGACCTAGAAGAAGCTCCTGGCTCCTGGTTTCAGATTGGCTCATCTCTGGCCATTGTGGCCAGTTGAGGAGTGAACCAGCATATGAAAGACCTCTCTCGCGCGCGCGCGCCTTCCAAATAAATAAACAAATATTTTTAGAACAGTGTTTCCTGGGAGTGCACTTGATGGATGGTCTGTCCAGTGACCTGTTCGTTGCCATGATCCCTGCCAGAAAGGAGTTCTCATTGGCAGCGTTGAAGGCATTGAAGACGCAGGGTGTCTGCTCCATCTGGACTTCTATAACACACAGCTGAGACTGGGAAATTCACAAACAAAATAAAGCCTACTGCTCAAAGGTTGAGCAGTCAGAAAGGCCACGGTGCCAGCAGACCCAGTGTCCTCACCGACAGCCGCATGCTCACGGGGCAGAAGGGCTGAGAGAGCTCCCACAGACCTCCTGAATCCGGAGCACCAACCCCATTCCTGAGGGCTCTGCTCCTTGGCACTTCCCACTCTGAATCTGTGAGCCCGGATTTCAACATATCAATGCAAGGGATATCAGCAGTCAGACCCAGGTCCCTGGATTGGCTAAAATGCTCAGGACAGCTTCCCCACCCTTGTAGGAAAATCCAGCCGTGCCCTTGTTCTTGGGGGATATATGTGACAAAGAGCCTTGAGCCTCCTGAGGGAGGGGGATGGAGACTCTGAGGACTGTTCACCAGGTGTCACTCATCAGGACCCAGGTCCCCAGCCTCAGCGTTGCCCTCGGGGCTCCTTCTGCTCCATGGTAGTGCAGCACCTAAGAGACGGGCAGCTAGGGCTTCCTTAAGCTCGCAGAACAGGCTGGTGAGTACTTTGGAACCTGCTGGCAAATGAATGCTTCCTTAATAAATGTCCCGTGTGTAGCTCAAGCTGCTTTGAATGTTGCTGTCACAAAATCTGGGTCAGAGGATGAGCCAGCCCTCACCTGCTTCAAACTCTGTGGCAGCTGCTCAGATCTACCAGGAAGAAGCCCAGAGCAGTGCGTGACCAAACAGGCTGAGGTCTGTTTACGCAGTCACTGCCCAGCATGCCTGAGCCTGCAAGCATTAAAGCAGAAGAACGTGCAGCAGGCATCTCAGGTCTGAAAAGCAAGGGCTGCTCTCTGCAGTCTTCAGGGGAAGCCACCAATGCCAGGAGATCACAGTCAAGGTCAGACCGTGGAAAGAGGGATAAGCAAGAAGAAGGAACATTTCCTCCTCACTTATCCCAGCACGGTGAGTGGCCAGTTCCCATTACAAAGCTCTTCCTCTCCCCCAAGCTGAGTCCCATCAAAAACTCCCATTAGAGGCAAAGAGGGGTCTCTGAATTCAGATTTCTGGGTCCCACCCCTCGTTCAGAGAAGAACAGCCTGGGGAGTCATTAAAATCCTGGGCTTTCCTGGACTTGGGGGGTGTTGCTCAAACCCAGTCTCCTGGGCACCCCTGTATATTGACGCATCCTGACCTGTCTTCAGTGGACAGGGAAACACATTCACAGACACAGCATCTCGTGCAAGTGGCAGAGTCAGCCAGTGTGTGTTCACCAAAGAATGAACCACACTGTCTGCAGGAGCCCCAAGACTAAAAGCTCCAGGACACAAAAACCGGCCTTCTGTCCAGTCTCAGTAAAGTGTCCAGCAAGGCGGAGCATGCACCAGGCTCAGAGGAACGCGCAGTCCCCCAGCCCCAGTTCTGTGCAGCACTGAATGTGTACATAGTGCATTGGAGGGAAAATCCCTTCTTGTGTTTAGAGTCTACGAAAAGGACCCTGGCGTTGATGGAGCTAAGGGACCCCCGATGTCACAAGAACACTCAGACTCTCACGGGGATGCTGGACATCACGGAGGTGCTCCTGCTCACGGAGCCCCCTGGAGGTTGGTGCCCCCTGCCCCCGTCACCAGGCTACATACACCACAGGACAAGTGCCCGCGAGGCTCCACAGCCAGGGAGGAAAAGACAGGAGGGTCACCGTGATGGCTGGGACAGCCAGGCTTCGTCTCTTCTGCCCACACCTCCTGCTGGCGCCCTGGTCACCTTGCCTGCAGGAAAGCCTGGGAAACACGGACGAGCCCCCGGGTGAGCGGGAAGCCACGGAATGGATCCAGTCCCCGCCTCCCAGTCCTGCTGGCACATGAGTGAGGCTGTTCATTTGGGCTGTTGTTTTAATGGCCTAAGGGTCATAGACTTGACCTTTAAAAAAAAAAAAAAAAAAAAAAAAAAAAAAAACCTTTCCATTCCCTGGTCTGGGATCTGGAAATCTCGACTTCCCCTGCAAGCGTTTGGAGAAAGTGGGCTGCGTCCCGGCTGCCTCCAGTGCTTCAGATCCCGGGGAGGCTGCATCTCAGCAGGGGGACACTTATCTCCACGGGTCACTGTGCGGAAAAGGTTAAAGCAATTCAAAGCAGCCTTTCCCGATATCAAAGCCATAGACTTGGGTGATTTTTTTGAAGCCTAAAGAAACCCACTGTAAAAAAAAAAAAAAAAAGAAAGAAGAAGAAAGAAAAAGAAAAAAACAGGCATTTCCTTAAAAGGAAAATGCCCGCTGCTTTTTGTTAGCCCAGGACGTGATTAGTTCACAAGGTGAATCTCCCCGTGAATAAACTCAGACGTAGATGGGGAAATAAATCATTGGGCTGTCTCCAGCTTTTCCGTTGTGACAGTCATCGTGTTGGAAAAGGCCATTATTTTTTGTGCTAATGGAAGTGTCTTGCTAGGTAAGACTTATATGTTATCTAAAATGAATAGAAAGCTTCATCTTTTCCGTGTATTTTACTCCCTTCAGATAATAATTTTAGGCAGAGCTGCTACAAATTATGTTACAAGCACAAATACCTGCACTCAAGGGGTGCCTGTCACGAAACCGTAACTCGAGGTCACCCTTCAACGACCTTGACGTGACCTTGGACCCTGCCTCCGGCATGCTCTGTATCAAGTGGACCTCAACCCCTCCATGACAGCCGCTTGTACCAGGCTTCCCATTTTTTTCCCAGACTACATGTTCAGAAAAGCTGTTCCGGTTCTTGGGAAAACCCACCATTCAGAACTACAGCCTGAGCACTCCACCAGGCTGCAGCTGGGGGTCTGCGCCCATGTGCCATGCTAGTGGTTAGCTACAGCTGCATGTCTGTGGGTGCAGCACCGTTTCTGGGGTCCTCTCTGCTTCCTGTCCTTGATGCTCTCAGCTAGCTTCCACCTGCAGTGCTCCGTGATCACCCAAGGCCAGCAGGAACAACGCTGTCCCCAACAGCAGGCCGGTCTTGAGCAACCATTGGCAGCAGGAGGGTGCACCTCACTCTGTCCAGTCTGCTCTCTTACTTTCTCAGATTCCACAGCCTCTGGCTTTGCTTCCACAATTCTGCTCCCTCCGCTCCTCGCCTCCCACATGTCCTTAAAAGTCACCGTTTCCCAGAGCACTTTTCCTCCGTCCTCCCCTAAGTGGTCAACTCTGTGACCCCAAATGGCCACCTCCTGCCCAGGCCCCTCGAGGCCAGCTGGCAGATCTATGTGACCATCTCCCAGGAAGCTCAAACACTACACGTCCGACACTGAACTTGACTTTATCCCACCTTGTTATTCACACAATTCCAGTTACTACCAAAGGAGAGAGCGCCCTGGAAGTCTCACTCCCCGCAGGCAGAAGCAAGAGTGTCTGCCTTGATGTCTCCCTCCCCCTTTCCATCAAGGGTCCTGCGCGCTCCCTCCTCGGTAGCTCTCACAGCCGCCTGCCTCTGCTGCTCCTGTCGTCACCATATGCGAGGCAACATCCTGTCTGGCCCGGCCCAGTCCATCGGCCTTGACGGCTTCCTTGCCCATCGGGTTCTCTCCCAGTGTCACACCTCCTCGCCGCAGCTGCAGAGCACTTTCCGAAACTGAAGCCTGATCCGGGCGCTTCACCACCTTAAGGTTGCAACCATCTTGACATCTTCCCTGTCGTCTTCGGGGTGGCATCTGAACCCTTCACAGGACCCTGGCCACTCCTGGGTGCCCACTACTGCAGCCTCGCTGCTCTGCCCTTCTCGGCACAGCTCTGACATCCAGGAGCGCTAACGTGCCGACTTGTACACCTGCTGCCCTACCTGCCCCAAACAATAGCCCTCCTCCCACACCCTGCCTCCCACCAAACACTCCTAGTCCCCAGCTGCATTTTCAAGGACAGTACCCTTTGGGACAATCGCGCTGACCTTTCAGCCTAGACAGATCTCCCTGTGCTATATGCCCTTGGCCCCCTTAGTCCCCATCATCATCATCCTCCTCCTTAAATTTCTTTCTAAGGCTGTTTTTTTTTTTTTTTTCCCACTAAACTGTAGACCTCTGGCCACAGAACTACTTCGATTCATTCCCTACTCTATCGTTGGACAAGACACTGGAGAATAATAATCGGAATAAATCTTGAACGAATATGAGATTGAACGAATGAATGAAACATGAGATTAAATCCCACCTCGTCCATGGGCATGCTCTCAGCCTGCACCGGGGTTGCTCCGACTCAGCAGCGTTGGTACTGTGGGCGGGCCCACTGCTTGCTACGGCGGCTGTCCCGTGTGCAGTGGGCTGCTGGACAGCATCCTCACAAACCAACAGCGTCCTCCCCGAGCTATGGCAACCACAAACAAACCACAGGCTTTGTTTTCAGCTTAACGTTTTTTTAAATCTTTATTTATTTATTTATTTTGACAGGCAGAGTTAGACAGTGAGAGATAGAGACAGAGAGAAAGGTCTTCCTTTTCCATTGGTTCACCCCCAACGAGTGGCCACTATGGCTGGCACGTTGTGGCTGGCGCACTGCGCCAATCCAAAGCCAGGAGCCAGGTGCTTCTTCCTAGTCTCCCATGCTGATGCAGGGCCCAAGGACTTGGGCCATCCTCCACTGCACTCCCGGGCCACAGCAGAGAGCTGGCCTGGAAGAGGAGCAACCGGGACAGAATCCGGCACCTCAACTGGGACTAGAACCCAGGGTGCCAGCGCCACAGGCAGAGGATTAGCCTCGTGAGCTGCGGCGCCAGCCTCAGCTTAACAATTTATTTATTTTTTGAGTGACATTTTTCATTTACATTATTGTCAAAGTATCAATGGCTCTGCTAAATAAAGAGTTCAACAAACATAAAAAGACCACAGTCCATCAGGAAGATAGGCAAGGGCTATAAACAATAATCAAAGGAGAAGAAGTCAACTTCACTCATGCAAAGTAAACTTGAAAATAGTCATAAAATCATTAAAACTACAATATTACATATTTCCTATCAGCTTGTTCCACAAAGATCTAAAACAAAGTTTGCTAAAACACTGCATGTGCAGCAAAACTGATGTAAAAGGGCATTTTTTATTAGAGTATAGCTCCCAGGAAACAGCGTGCGATATTTGTCTTTCTGTGTCTGGCGTATTCACTCAGCATGATAGCCTCCAGTTCCAACATTTTGCTGCAAAGGATAGAATTTCATACTTTTTTACAGCTGAGTAATATTCCACTGTGAATATATGCCACGTTTTCTTTATCTGTCCATCCGACGATGGACACCTCAGTTGATTCCATGTCTTGACTATTGTGAACAGTGTTGTTATAAACATGGTGGTGCAGGTATCTCTTGGACACAGTGAGTTCATGTCTTCTGGGTATATATCCAGTGGTGAGATCGCTGGGTCATACAGCAGGTCGACTTCACATCATTTAAGAAATCTTCATGTTATTTTCCACAGTGGCTGCACTAACTTACATTACCAACGACCATGTTTAAGAAGAAAGCCCCTTTCGGGGCCTGCACTGTGGCATGGGTTAAACCTCTGCCTACACTATTGGTTGCTCCACTTCCAATCCAGCTCCCTGCTAGTGTACCTGGGAAAGAAGATGAAGATGGCCCAAGTCCTTGGGCCCCTGCACCCATGTGGGAGACCCAGAAGAAGCTCCTGGCTCCTGGCTTCAGCCTAGCCCAGCCCCTGCTATTGCAGCCATTTGGGGAGTGAACCAGCAGATGGAAGATTCTCTCTACTGTTTCCCTCTCTCTCTCTCTCTCCCTTTCAAATATATAAAATAATTCTTAAAAATAAAAGAGTTCTCCTTTCTCCACATCCTTGCCAGCATTTATTACTCTGTCTTTTGGATAATCCACATTCTGAGAGGTAAGACGATACCTCCTGTTGGTTTTCATTTGCATTTCCCTGATGGCTAGTGATATTAAGCAGGTTTACATATATTTGTAGGTCATTTGCATTCCTTCTTTTGACAACGGTCTATTAAGGTCCTTTGCCCATTTCTTAACTGGATCGGTCAGGTTTTTTTGTTGTTGTTGCGATTTTTGAGTTGTTGATGTATTCTGGATATTAATCACTGTCAGGTAAGTAGCTGGCGGGAATTCTCTCATGAAAGATGAGAATGAGTGGCCCACACCGCCCTCTCTTCCTTCTCATAGCACTTTCACTGCCAGGTGTGGGCAGTGCCATCTGTCATCGTTTGATTTCTCCTTGCCTGGGTCGTGTGCATTAGTCTTGTCACCCGAGGACTGAGACCCACCTGAACATAGGGTCCAAGCTTCCCGTGTCCTGCAGCACTGAAGGTCCCACTGGCATTGCAGCAGGTTCAGCACTGGGAAGCCACAAGGCCCCGTTGACGGTGGAATTTAGAGTCGTCACCTAGGTCCCTCCCACCTGCCCCAAGTCCTCAAACTGGAAAACCTGGCATTGTCAGGAAACCTTCACTGAACTCTTGATTGTCTATGGCGCCGCTCTACGTACCCTCTAAAGGAGACTTGAAACATTGCAGAACTAGTCACCTCCCCATCTGGAATTCATTAAACTTGCGTTTTCTAAAAATTCAACAGTCAGCTGATCCACTGGGCAGCTTCCTCTGGGTTCAGTGGTCACTCCCTTGGAATGCAGGGCTCTCTGGATAACAGCTCTGTATACCTTCTGGCACGTTCAGCAAAGAATCAAAGGGAATGGAGCCAACTTGCCCTTGACCCCTCTAACGACACTTGACTTCTTCTAAACTATCCGAGACGTCCCGAGTGTTCTTTAAATAAATGATGATGATAATTAATATCGGCCCAAAATTTGGTGGTTAAAAATTAATCATTTATATTAAATATTTAGCAAGTGTTTATGTACTAAAGGTAATTTTAGCAGTGCAGCAGTCTTGCTGGAAATGAATTCCAACATGCTATTTCCTATGATTAGAAAGATACTGTTCTCTTTAGAAACCCATCTCAATAGATTTATATGTTGTAAAAACAGAAAGCAAGAAAACCCTGCCACTTTCTCTATTCCACGCACGTGCTCAAACCCACAGTAAGGCTGCAGGTCAAAATGGAGGCTTTTCTCGGAGTTCAGTCCTGTGGGAAGAGCGAAAAGAACATCCCTTCCCCAAAGTTGCAGCCCTGTGTTCGGAGCCTGGTTCTGTCACCTGTGGCCCTGTGGGCTCGGAACATCCCCCTTACATCTCCCTGGCCCTCAGTTTACTAGAGTTTAAAATGAGGGAGAAAGAGATTTGTGATGGCCAAGGTCAACCCTACAGCTAAAATGTCACAGTTCTATATACTTCCTATGACGCTATTATTTAATCCCCAATGATGTTCCCGCTCCTTCGCAAGTGACAGATATAAAGCTGGTAAAATGGCATCTGCACACCACCCTCCAGTCAAATGACACAACAGAGGGACACACGGTTTTGACCTGGGGACAGTTTTCCTGTATCGAGACGTTGGCAAACGAGAGGCTTTTATGAAAATATTGCTGCAGCTGAAAGCAACAGATTGGCAGACTAAAGGAAACAATCCAGAGACTGAAAGGGCAGCAGAGAAAAGATCATTGCAAGACAGGAGTGAGTGACAACAGGGACACTCGGAGAAAAGGCCCAGGAAGGGCCCAGCACAGTCTCGGGCATTGCCTCCGATACCGTTGTTCCCGAATCAGGAATCTTCTTTGCTCAAATTTCTCTGTGTGGCTTTCCTTTCTTTCTCATCTCTCCAATGAGCAGGGCAAACGGCCACAGACAGCCTTTAGCTGCATCTGGAAGCCAAAAGGAGAAATCCACTCTTGAGCCAACAGATGGTCCAACGACACGTTTGTCTGGTTCGTAAGGCAGTCCCGTCAGCCACAGGTCACTTCCAGGAAGCAGAAGGCACCTGCTGTCAGAAGCAGAACACAGCTGAATACGGCACAGAGCACTGGGCACCTGTAAGACCGTGGGAAGGGCTCGACGAGTGGGCTAGGCCTCCAGGAATAACTCCCAGAATGAGCAGCCAGACTGGTCCCCTGGGGCAGCCAGCACCGCCCCGACCCCCCGCTTCAGTTAGAAATGTGGGAGTTGGCAGCCCAGCCCCAGGGTGCCTTGCCGTGGGGAGCACTGCCCTCCTGGACCGAGCTGGGGACAGACACAACAGCGTCAAGGCCCTCAGACTTCAAACAAGCGATAACAGAACACAGACCTGGCCGCAGCACCCTGCGACGGCCACACCGTCCTTCAGCAATGTCCCTCATCTCCAGGGGCCCGCTGGGCAGCAGCGGCAGCCAGGGCAGCACCAGAGGGGCCCCCAGAACCTGCACCTCCAGCTCCCAGCAAGTGGCCTCTGAAGCCTGATTCACACCCAGAGCCCCCAGGGAGGCTGGGCAGTGTGGCTGCCAGCCTTGTCCACCCCACAGCAAAGAAAAACATTCTAGAGGGCAGCAGGCATACACAAGCGGTAACAGCCCCCCGTATCCACCAGAGCTGGAATGGAAGACACAAGGAAAATGCTCCCTGAGGCCCACAAATCCCAGCCAAGCCGTGACACAGGACTTCTCCGCTCAGTTTCTAAGCTAAATGAGCACACAATACTTGGGGATCAAGATTTTATAGACTTGTACATACTATAAAGTCTTGGCTCTTCTATGTTGCCTGTAAAATTTTTAAATTACGATCCATAAGATGAAGACAATAAAACCGAGGGAAGCCTGTGGCTCCGTTCATTCCCTTAAATGTACCCCAGTCTCCTACGAGGGGTCAGGTGCCGATGTACCACAGAGATGCCAAGACAGAGTGGGGCAGGGGCTGTGGCGTGCAGGTCTTTGGCTGGAGCCACAAGCACGCTCCGGTTTGAGTTGTATTCCTGCCACTTACCAGCTATGCCCGCGACCAGTTCTTCACCTTTCTGTGACTCAGTTTATCCACCCATCAAATGAAAATAATAACGCAGAGCTCGGGGGCTGTTGTGACAGTCATGTGGGATAACACAAACGTGGCCCTCAGTACTGTGATTGGCATGCTATCCCAATAGGGCATGCGTAGAAAGGAAGGGTAGGTTTCAAGGAATTTGGTCATGTGATTGTGGGGGCCACACATCCAGAATCTGCAGGCTAGGCCGGCAGGCTGGAGAGCCAGGGACCAGTTAATGTTGGAGGCAGAATTCCCTCTTCCTCATCTATTTTTTTTCCTTAAATCCTTCACCTGGCTGGTTGAGGCCCATTCACTACGAGTCACCCGCTTTACCCTAAGTCTGCTGATTGAAATCATAATCGCATCTTCAAAACACCTTCACAGCAACACCCAGACCTGCACACTGCGCCCAGCACATGTGACACCAAAAATCCACCCTCGCACTTCGTTCGGAGCTTCCAGGAAAGGACAGCTGTTGTAATTAAGCTACACAGTCGCCTTGCTGCGGCTGTAAAGTTGTTAAGCCTGTAGCTGGTGGTAGAGACAGGTTTCGTCACAGCACACCGTGGCTGCTTCTAGAGACAGATGTTCAGGGCACATGGATGTGGGTAACGGAGCGTGTGTATGCAGGAGGCAAAAATGCAAAGAAGCTCTGGAGAAGTCAAGAGGGACACTTTAAGGCACAGGCTCCTGGAGGGCCTCTCAAGACGCCTGATGTCTCCCATGGGAAGTAAGAACTGTATCTGGGCACAAAAATAACCAAGATACCCAGTCCCGCTCACCTGACCTGAATGTGCTAGGGTCTAGAAAGAACACCTCCTCACATCACGAGGGACCCTGCTTGCTGAGATGGGAGTGGGTAGCGCAGGAAGCCAAAGGCAGCACAGGCAAGGATGGATGGTCAGAGACACTGTCGGGAGGTCAAGGTCAAGGTCACAGCCGGGAAAACAGGCCAAGCACCAAGCCCAAGGGAAAAACAGAAGCAAGACCACAAGCTCCCTGCCAGGTGAGAGGTTAGAAGCAGAAGAGAATGAGTGAGAGTGGGAGAAGGGAAAAGCTCAGAACTCAGCTGCGAATGGCAAGCGTGGACGACAACACATCCTCGCCCCTGCACCACGGCTTCCTACCCTGGGCGAGCATTAGCGGAGTGGCAGGGCAGTAGGAAGGACCAGGGAGAGATGGACAAGTAGGATCACAGGCCCTGGGACCAAATGACTGGCCAGGGTTTGCACTAAAGGACTTTGACCAGCAAGAGAATTCGTTTCTCCAGTGCAACATAGAGGCCGGCAGTGTCATCACTGCTGCCCGTGAGCACCCTGGCACCCACAGCACCCAGAGACACCCCCCCTTCCCAGTGCCTCGTCCCCCAAACACTGGCAGGTCACAGGTGCCCTGATCTCTCACCATTCCCCCCAGCCTGGTCCAGCCCCAGAGAAGTTAAGACTTCCTTTGAAGACCAAATGTCCAGATGCTTTCTTACGTCCTTTGGCTACAGATGCAGTACATGCCCCAGGGGACCTCTGCATGCTTGCGATGCTCTGGTGTCAAAGATCTGACCCAAATCCCCAAAGACATCCTCCCTAGCAGAGATCCTAATGGGCTTTGAGTGAGTGAAAAACATTTGACAACAAACTGAAGCTTGAACGTATCGATGTCTCCATCGCTGACAGCAAGAGACACAGAGACAGACAGGCGGGATTCATCTTGAGTGGCACACGGCAAAGATAGTGCACAGCCTCGATTTCTCCGAGGGCCATGCGTGCTGTCAGCTGGGGGGGGGGGGGGGGCAGGCAACACCAAAGCCCTTTGAGTCTGCTTTTCAAAGCAAACAGATAAAAGGCCCAGTGGGCATTGATGTTCGGAAGACTGAAGATAGTTAAAACTGAGAGTCTAATGCGGCCCTTTTGTACATGCAATCTCCCGTATTTGTTACCCGTCTGCAGCTTCTGGGTATGCAAAGTCACTTACGTCCATTTCTGCCTCTTCTCTCTAAACTCCCAATTACACCTCCTGCAGCACCAAATGCAAGGGGAGTGGTAATCAATTTCTTAAATAAATTCATGTAAATTAAGTTGAGACCCAAAGGATCTGAGTAACAAGACGATTTCATTCAGCTAGGAAATCAGATTTTGACAGCTGAGGCTTTCTTTTGTAATTGAATTTATTTTCCAAAGAATTCATTCACATGCTCACTGCACAGGCACCGTAACAGAGCTATGACCAACCCCCCACTCTCTGCCAAGTCTCTCCAGCCAAACCAAGCCAGTTCTTGTCCCACAGGAGCAAGCACAGCATAGATGAGCAGGGCCATCTATGAGAATAAATCATCCAGAGTGGATTGGTACGCAACAATAAACAACTAGAACAGAGACAACACCCCCAGCCCCAACTACACTATCAATGTGTTGGAAAGACCAGCTGAAGCCCTGTCTATAAAGTACTCACAAGGCTGTAAAACAGCCTCCCCACAAGGGTAAGACCATGTGCTCTAGAGCCACGAAGCTGTCTTCCGAACCCTGGACTTGAGTTTTCCCTGGCAGACTCACCATTCTGAACCTAGCTTCCCTACCCGAGACCCAGTTCCTAAGCTTGTCTACCTGGTCCCTTTGGGTTCTGGTAGACAGTGGGTTATTATCATAACCTGGCCCACCCTACCCCCAACCAGAGGAAAGTCTTCTTACCATCTCCCTTATCTCCACATTTTTCAGAACCCAGCAATGGGCCTTCCTCGTCTCCTTGACCCACCCTGTCTCCGTGTGCCTGTCTGGTATTCCATGGCCGTGACTTATTCTGGGCGGGGACTCAGATACACAGCATGTTAGCACAAGGGCCATAGAAATTAACTTTGTGTTAGAAGAACTGCTTGTGCCTACTACTGAACAGCGGGTAGGACGACAGACACGCCCTTTCCCAAGGCTGCTACAATCACGCTTCCTCTTGTCTTGGAATAAATGCAACCACAGCTAGCAGAAGAGGGGCTTTTCCTCCCAGCAGGCTAAGCTCAGGCTCAGGAGTCTACCCCACTTGGAGAGGGCAAGGGGAGGTTCACGGCCATCCTGGAGCAAATTGTGGGAGCGCATGCCAGGCCTAGTGAAGGTGGCCTGAAGAAAAACTGGCCCCCAAGGCATAGCCACCAAGATGGGAACCGCAAGGCTGTCAGAGGGTGGGGTACAGTGGAGGGGACAGCATCTCTTACAGAAAGAACTGACCACAGCTTGACCTGACCCTAACCGAAGCCAGGAAGAAAATCAAGGTCCCAGCAGTGCTGTGCCCAGCTTACCTCCTCTGAACTCAGCCAGCCTGCAGGACACCAGAAACGGGGCCTTGGGCAATGGGTGGCCCGCGGATGAGGTGGTTTCCGCCCTACATTCTTGGCTGCAAAGGTCAGCTACTGGCCACCCCAAGAGGTAGACACTCAGGCCCCCCTAAAAGAAGCCAATGATACCTGTGACCACCCACTGGTCCCTGAGGCTGGCACTGGAGGATATGGAGGCTGGCACTCCCACAAAGCAGCCAGAAGGAATCGAAGGGCAATTGTAGAAAAATTTACCACCAAAGACCAGGAGCCCTAAGAGAGGCGCAGTTCCCTTCAGCAGAGAAAAGGGCCCTGAGTCAGTAGACTGCTCGTGCCAGCATTTGTGCAGTGCTAGGATGGATCCATTACAAAGGTCGGGAGGGATACAAAGAAACCAAGACATACTCTCTGTCCCCAGAAGATTAAAAACTGGTTTAAAATTCATTACCAAAGGGGGCGGCAATGTGGTGTAGTGGGTAAAGCCGCCTGCTGCAGTGCCAGCATCCCATATGGGCGCTGGTTCAAGACCCGGCTGCTTCACTTCCGATCCAGCTCTCTGCTATGGCCTGGGAAAGCAGTGGAAGATGGCCCAAGTGCTTGGGCCCCTGCACCCACGTGGGAGACCCAGAGGAAGCTCCTGGCTCCTGGCTTTGGATCGGCGCAGCTCTGGCCATTGTGGCCAGTTGAGGAGTAGAGTGAACCAGCAGATGGAAGACCTCCCTCTCCCTCTCCCTCTCCCGCGCTCTCTCTCTCTCTCTCTCTCTCTCTCTGTGTGTGTGTGTGTGTGTGTGTGTGTGTGACTCTGACTTTCAAAGTAAATAAATAAATCTTAAAAAAAATTTCATTACCAAAAACACAGGAAACAGGAGCTGGGAAACAACACAGCACACTATAATGAAGTGGGAACGTGCTTCACATCAGTTGCTCTCAGTGTCCCATACATTTGAGAACCACCTAGAAGACTGGGCAAGAAAAAAGAACAAGAAGAAGAAGAAGTCCCAGCACACTCCAAACCTAACACATCAGCTCCACAAGAGAGAACCCAGTGAGTTCAATGCACGCCTGTGTGCCTGTTTGCGAGACATTGGAAAATGTGCAAGTGTTCGGAGGGCCCAGAGGACAAGGGGGCGGGGATCATCCTGGCCCACTTTGAATGACTGCTCCCACCAAGCCCAGCTCCAAATCAGGCAACAGATGCTGGCACACGCAGTGTCACTGTTAACGATCCTGTTAAAACACGTGACACCTATTCTCCCAGAATGGCACTGAGGCTTCGTGAATCTGACGTTCACTAGATTTGCCCTCAAAAGAAGCAGATGATCTGAAAGTCCCCCATTAACACAGAAAGAACTACATTCTCTGAAAGCATTCGACCATTTGGAAACATTGCTTAAGGTTGGCTGGTGGACTTTGTGTTATCAAAGTTCCCTCCCACCTCAATAAAAATCTTCCAAAAATACATTTCTATTTTGGTAAATTCTAATCAATATTTGGGACCTGAGCAATCGGGCACCGCTGTGCCCTGGTGTGAGGTACTGTGTGGAAACACAGATTCAACCAGACACGAAGCTTCTTATCAGATGATCAGTGAGAGCTCAAAGTCCTCAGGCAGTACTGGAACATCCACACTTTACCACCAGAGAGGAGGCCATTCTGCTCCAGATGATTTCTGTATACCATGCGTTTGCCAAACACGTACTGGGTGTCCACCTCTGCCAGGCACCGTATCAGGTTCAGGGGGTGCAACGGGGAGCAAATTAAACCTGGCCCTACGTCGCGCATCTTATGGCCTCGTAGAAGGGACTCTGCTCACCACCCAAGTATTCAGTGAGGAGGAAGGGGTGGGGCTGTGAAAATGACAAGATAATAGTCCCAGAAAGTGAGATCTTTCCAATCCAAGGGAGTCATCCTTCCACCGTCCAAGCCATTCCACTACAGCTCCACTCGCTGCGCCTCTCACCAGCAGAGCACAAGCAGTTCAACACGTTCAAGTCAACACTAGCTACTTCTAGCTCCAAACTTTCTAAAAGTTCATCGGATACCTTGACGCAGTTTGCATCTCTCTGATTGCTAATGAGATGGGGTGTCTCTCCATCTATGCTTACAAGAATTTGAACTTGCCCTCGGCAAATTGCCTATCTGAGGCCTTTGCCTGTATTTCTATTGGTTTCCTGCTGCTTACTTTTGATTTCCAGGTGCTCTCTAAATACTCCAGGAATGAATCCTTCATTGGCTGTGTGACCTACAAATACCTTCTCACAGTCTATTGATGCTGGCTGTGGTCTCGGGGGCAGATGCTCACCACCTGTCCCTGAGGAAGGACACCTGCCCCATCAGTGAAGAGCTTGGCCATATGACTTGCTTTGGCCCATCAAATGGGCACAGAAGTGACACGTGACTTGCTTTGGCCAATCAAATGGGCGCAGAAGTGACACGTGACTTGCTTTGGCCAATCAAATGGGCGCAGAAGTGACACGTGACTTGCTTTGGCCAATCAAATGGGTGCAGAAGTGACACGTGACTTGCTTTGGCCAATCAAATGGGTGCAGAAGTGACACGTGACTTGCTTTGGCCAATCAAATGGGAGCAGAAGTGACATGTGACCTCCTCCAACAAAAACTTAAAGAGCTATTGCAGGAAACCACCACATAGGCAACTCTCAGAGACAGGCTGTCTCAGCCTGAACCCTGCAGGGGAGCCCAGAGATCAGATCCACAATCACCTCACCTGCAACCGTGCGGTGAAGCCACAGAAATTCTGGTGTGGCTGTTATCACAGAGAAGCTGGGCGCTGCAGACCAATAGCGGCAGTGAGGCACCTTCCACCTTTCTATACGTGCACAGGCATTAGGGCTGGATGGCAGGCAGCAAAGCTGGCATTGGAGGCTTTGTATGCAGTGGTGCAACACTGATCAAACCGTTATCTGTGCTGGCCTAGCAGGCAAAAACTGTAACTAATAAACTCACAGCCTTAGCACGGGAGTGGGAAAGCAAAACATTGGTAACACGGGATGTTTGCTAAAGGCTGTTTTTGATGAGGTGCAGTAAGAAATTAGCTCATCGATTCAGTGGCCATTTTGCAGGCAGAACTGAAAGAGAATCCGGGGAGGGCGTAAATTTCAGGACTTTCAGGGTGAGCAATGAAACTTCCTCACGTCCAGTGGATCAAAAAGAAAACTGGGAGGCCTTGAGCTACAAAGGCCAATTAAGACTCACCCCGGAGGCACACAGGAAGTAGCCTGGACAGCCTGTTGTTAAAGCTGTAACTGGGCGGAACTGAGAACGGAGTGTTGTAAGTGAATGAGCACTTCGCCCACTGGAGAAAGGAGCCACCTGTGACATCTGACGTCAGTAACTCCACGCGTAGCACACTTGAGAACCATGGAGGTCTCGCCGCCTTCCGTTGTGCGGGGAACACCAGGAACAGAGCGGCTTCAGGCAACACAGGGGCACCCTCTGCACCCTCCCCACAAGTTGGCAATTGGTTTGCTAAAGGCAAATCTGGCGTGGCCTTGGTTGTCAGTAGTTCTCCGTTCTTTGATTTAAAGGGGCAGCACAGCCATTTAAACGTGATCCAACCTCCTTGCATCTTACAAAGTGAAGCAGCTACAAGAAGTAAAATATGAAGGCGGCGCTGTGGGACGTACAGTGCACGTTTGTGGCGCACGCTGCATTACGCCCCGTCTGCTTGCTTCTCTTGTTCAGTCGTTTGTTTTCAAGGCGCTGTTTGTTTTTGTTTTTGTTTTGTTGTTTGTGATTCTGTCTTCTTCAGTTTCCTCTTATCGCACTTCTCGTTCAGCCAGATCAGGGTTGTCAGCATGGCTGCAGAGGAAGCCGAGCCAGGCGATCGAGTGAGTCAAGTCCAGTCAGCCCAACGGCCACCGCCGAGCAATCAACAGCCAATAAGACTCCGCGACGAGGGTGCCTGGGTGCACACCTGTCTCTGGCAGACCCTGGAATGCGGCAGTGATGGCTCAGTGATTGGGTTCCTGCCACCAATCCAGGAGACTCGGATTGAGTTCCTTGCTCCTGGCGTTAGCTTCTGGGCCTGCGTCCATTGCAGGCATTTGAGGATTTATTTTTTAGTTTTTAAAATAAGATTGACCGGGGCCGGGGCTATGGTGTAGTGGGTAAAGCCGCTGCCTGCAGTGCTGGCATCCCATATGGATGCCAGTTCGGATCCTGGCTGCTCCACTTCTGATCCCTCTCTCTGTTATGGCCTGGGAAAGCAGTGGAAGATGGCTCAAGTCCTTGGGCCCCTGCATCCATGTGGGAGACCCGGAAGAATCTCCTGGCTCCTGGCTTCAGATCAGCGCAGCTCTGGCCATTGCGGCCAGCTGGGGAGTGAACCAGCGGATGGAAGACCTCTCTCTCTCTCTCTCTCTCTCTCTCTCTCCCTCCCTCCCTCCCTCCCTCCCTCCCTCTGCCTTTCTGTAACTCTGCCTTTCAAATAACTAAATCTTTAAAACTAAAAAAAGAAAGTCCTATTATTATTCCCTTGATCCATTGATTCAGGAGAGGCCACGGAAGTTTAAAAAGATTAAGAAGCTTCCCACAGTCTTCTGGCTGAAGTTGGCAGAGTTTGACCCCAGCTGTTCAGCGACTGCAGAGGCATTGTGCCTTCACACAGCAGAAGAAATGGGAGAGAATGCCAAAAGCAACCCCAAGGAGACAGGGGAACAGCATGATTTCCCCAGGGTGCACCTTCCAACGCTTGAGCAACCGATAATCCCCGTGCAGCTTTAACTCAGGGAGAGAGGGAAAGAACATGTTCCATTTTATTTTAAGAAGCTTGAACAACCTAAAGTCACAACCTGACGAAGAAAACTGCAAACTCCTCTCACACAATAGATGCAAACAGCTGTGACACACAGCTTAGAAGGATATTAAAATAATAACACCCTTAAACACATATAATTTACAATAGATGGTTCATAGAATTAAACTGTGCACATAATTCATTGTATTAACAGGTCAAGGGAAGAAAATGACTTTTCTGAATAGATGTTAAATTTCATCTCCCTTCCGATTTTTTTAAGTTTTCAGAACAGAAACAGACCAATTGTTCTTTAACAATTTGCAGCCACACTCAGCGCCATCCTCACTGTGAGAACACTAGACCAGTATTTCCCAAACTGTGCTATACTGAATATCAACTTCAAAGCACAGAGATCCTCGTTTAATCCACTGAGAGAATTCCATATTTCAATCAATACAGAAAGTGCTACACATCGTATCCTCATTTTACAGATTCAAAATACGCATTATCAGGTTAAATCTGCAAGAAT
Organism: Oryctolagus cuniculus; assembly: GCF_964237555.1. Lineage (NCBI taxonomy): Eukaryota > Metazoa > Chordata > Mammalia > Lagomorpha > Leporidae > Oryctolagus > Oryctolagus cuniculus. Next base: position 90,655,720 of record NC_091445.1, on the reverse strand, counting down.
AGCAAAAATAGTAGATATATTCAGAAAAAGAGAACGCAGGAAGCTTATTATAGATAGTCAGTATTAAAACACTGTGGTAATAGTAAAATGAAAGAACAGAGAGTACAAAACATTCCAAAAAAGTAGACATCAGAGTTTTCTGTAGGATAAGGAGGCCATTTCAAAGCAAGGAGCCAAGATCAGATTCATTTTTTTTTTAAAGATTTATTCACTTAATTGAAAGTCAGCTACACAGAGAGAGAGAGAGAGAGAGAGAGAGGTCTTCTATCCACTGGCTCACTCCCCAAATGGCCACAATGGCCAGAGCTGAGCCGATCTGAAGCCAGGAACCAGGAGTTTCTTCCAGGTCTCCCACACAGGTGCAGGGGCCCAAGGACTTGGGCCATCCTCCACTGCTTTCCAGGCCATAGCAGAGAGCGGGATCAGAAGTGGAGCAGCTGGGACTCGAACCGGTACCCACATGGGATGCCAGCGCTTCAGGGCAGGGTGTTAACCCGCTGCACCACAGCACTGCCCTGATCAGATTCATTAATACGAGATGTTGGGACACCAGGGAGAGTACACGTGTCAGACCTCAGACCCATATTTTACAGAAAACATCAACACCAGATGGCTTAAAGAGTCACAGGTCAAAAACTAAATCATCAAGATTGATTAAGAATTCAAAGATGGACATGAAATGTGAAATTTTCTTACCTTAAATAAATTTAAAAAAATGAATACACAGATGGGGGCTGGCCTTGCGACATAATCTTAAGCAGTGGCCTGCAATCCGGTATCCCATATAGGTGCTGGTTTGAGTCCCGGCTGCTCCACTTCCAATCCAGCGCCCTGCTAATGCACCTGGGAAAGCAGCAGCAGATGGCTTGAGTCCTAAGGCCCCTGCACCCACATGGGAGTCCCAGATGAAGCTTCTGGCTCCTGGCTTCAGCCTGGCCCAGCCCCAGTCATCGCAGCCATTTGAGGAGTGAACCAGCAGATGGAAGATATATTTCTTTTTTTTTTTGATTTTTTTTTTTTTGACAGGCAGAGTGGACAGTGAGAGAGAGAGAGACAGAGAGAAAGGTCTTCCTTTGCCGTTGGTTCACCCTCCAATGGCCGCCGTGGCCAGCGCACTGCGGCCAGCGCACCACACTGATCAGATGGCAGGAGCCAGGTACTTATCTTGGTCTCCCATGGGGTGCAGGGCCCAAGTACTTGGGCCATCCTCCACTGCCCTCCCTGGCCACAGCAGAGAGCTGGCCTGAAAGAGGGGCAACCGGGACAGAATCCGGTGCCCCGACCGGGACTAGAACCCGGTGTGCCAGCGCTGCAAGGCGGAGGATTAGCCTAGTGAGCCACAGAGCGGGCCAAAGATAAATTTCTATTTCTCCCCCTCTCTCTCTCTCTAACTCTGCCATTCAAATAAATAAAACAAATCTTTTTTGAAAATAGACTTTGTAGACGGACTTCAGGTATAAACATACTATGTAAGACCACGTCTGTCCTCCCAGAAACAATTTAGTTTTACAAAAATAAAGATAAAATAAATGCAGAATCTTCATTCTCAGTGACATTGGGAGAAAAGTATAATGGGAAGACAGCCACTACACCACAGCACCAGCATGCCATATGGGAGCTGGTTTGAGTTCCAGCTACTCTACTTCCAATCCAGCTCTCTGCTAATGCACCTGGAAAAGCAGTGCAAAATGGTCCAAGTCCTGGGCCCCTGCACCCATGTGCAAGACCTAGAAGAAGCTCCTGGCTCCTGGCTTTGGTCTGGCCCAGCCCCAGCTATTGTGGCCATCTGGGGAACGAACCAGAGGATGGAAGACTTTTCTCTCTCTCTGCCTCTGCCTCTGCCTCTGCCTCTCTGTAACTCTGCTTTCCAAATAAATAAATGAATCTTAAAAAAAAATACCTGGTGGTTAAGTCACAGCTTCAGATTCCTGCGCCCACATCAGAGGGTCTGGTTCCAGTCTCAGCTCCCCTGCTTCTGATCCGGCTTCCTACTAACGGGTTTCCTGGGGGCAGCAGGTAATGACTCAAGTTCTTGGGTCCCTGCCACCACAGGAGACACGTGGATGGAGTTCTGGGCTCCTGGCTTCGGCCTGGAGCCGCCCTCGCTGTTGTGGGCATTTGGGGAATGAACCAGTGAATGGAAGATCTCTGTCTCTCTATGTGTGTGTCTCTTTTCAAATAAGATGAAATAAATAAATGCATAAAGCATATGAACAGACTGACAAATGCAGCTGGAACCGAACAGAACCCACGCAGAGGGAAGGGAAGGAAATGCAGAGTGGACAGAAGCTGTAACAGCAGATGTGAAAACACAGGTCCCGAAGGCGGAGAGCCCTGCGTCCCCAACACAGGAACGTCCTCGTCAGTGATGCAAGGGGGCCGGCGCCGTGGTGTAGTGGGCAAAGCCGGCGCCTGCAGTGCTGGCATCCATATGGACGCCAGTTCCAGTCCCAGCTGCTCCACTTCTGATCCAGCGCCCTGCTAATGCGCCTGGGAAAACAGCAGAAGATGGCCCAAGTCCTTGGGCCCCTGCACCCACATAGGAGACCTGTAAGAAGCTCCTGGCACCTGGCTTTGGGTCAGCCCAGTTCCAGCTGTTGTGGCCATTGGGAGAATGAACCAGTGGATGGAAGATCTCTCTCTCTCTCTCTCTCTCTCTCTCTCTCTCTCTCTGCGTCTCTACAACCCTGCCTTTCAAATAAATAAATAAATCTTAAAAAAAAAAAAAAAAAAAGATGGAAGGCAGGTAGAGCAAGTAACAGGAAACTTCCTTGATCAGGTTTGGTTGTAAGAAACAGAAAGATCTACAAAGAAGTTTTCAGGGGCCAGCGCTGTGGCATAGTGGGTTAAACCACGGCCTGCAGTGCCCGCATCCCATACAGGCATTGGTTCATATCCCGACTGCTCCAGTTATGATCCAGCTCCCCGCTAATGTGCCCGGAAAGCAGCAGAATGGCCCAAGTGCTTGGGGCCCTGCATTCAAATGGCAGACCCAGATGAAGCTCCTGGTTGCTGGCCTGGCCTAGCCCCGGCCATTGGAGCCATCTGGGGAGTGAACAGATGCAAGATCTCTCTCTTTATCTGTCTCTTCTTCTCTCTCAAACTCTGCCTTTCAAATAAGTAAAATTAATCTTAAAAAAAAGAAGACGACATTTTCCGAAAGTCAAGTCCATAGGAGGTCATCTGTCTCAGAAAAGCTATCTTGGCCCCGCCCCCAAAGGCAACCATTCACAGCTGCTGCAGAAAAACATAATCCCTCCATAATGAGTCATCAAAGGAGCTAGTGCAGCACAAGGAAAACCTAAGGAGCAAAAGAGCAACAATCCTACCAACAGGGGAAGACGATTTCACCCAGAACTCACTGCCACGGAGCAGAGAAAAGTTTTAACTAAATAATGCATCGTGAATTTTTTAAAATCCAATGAGGTCATGACCTCCATAAAGATCAGAAACACAGAGGCCCAGAAAGGAGCTTTTCAGGCCCAGCACGTCTGCACCTGAGAGCCCATCCCTGAAGGGCCTAGGAGACTGCCGAGGACCACACCAGCCTGGGCCCCACAGCCTTTCTGCCTGCCACGGGGGAGTCTGAGGACCCAGAGGTGTTAACAAAGGGCCTTGGTCAGCTGACGCTCAACCCTACTGCAAATCCCCTCCCCCTGCACCAGAAGATCCACCTCAATTCTGCAGGTGTGAAGACGGGGTTCCAGAGGCCCGAAAGGAAGCGAGGGTAGGGGCGTTATCTGAGTGGAGAGACCGGCCAAGCTGAGGTACCTTAACTACAGATATTCTCAGTGAAAGAGAATGCAGACACACTGATCTCTCTCTTTTTAAGATTTATTTATTTATTTATTTATTTATTTATTTATTTGAAAGGCAGAGTTAGAGAGACATAGAGATAGTGAGTGAGACCTTCCATCTGCTGGTTCACTTCCCAGATGGCTGACACAACCAATCTGAAGCCAGGAGCCAGAAGCTTCCTCCGGGTCCTCCACGCAGGTGCAGCGGCCCAAGCACTTGGGCCATCCTCCACTGCTTTCCCAGGCCACAGCAGGGAGCTGGATCAGAAGTGGAGCAGCCGGGACCTGAACCAGTGCCCATATGGGATGCCGGCGCTTGGCGAGGCGGCTGTACCTGTTACACCACAGTGCCGTGGCTGTACCTGTTACCCTGCAGTGCCGGCCCCAGAGAGCGCTGCTGCGGTTACTGTCATGGATGTGACCCTCTGGAGGATGCTACGATAGGAATGAATGGAACAATGGGTCAATTGTGGTATAGTCCTTACTTTACTGTTCTTGCTAGTGATTTTACGTAGTAAACAGAGAAAACTATTCTAAGATAGACTTGAATATCAATAATTTTGATAATCTATGATATTAGTTGTGAGGTCTTTCTCTCCCTACCTTGATACCAGTAATTGATACAGCATGTGTAGTTTGAATGTATTTGAATGACTTCCAATGTACTTTATCTCTTTTTGTCTGATTTGACCCAGAGAAGCGCCAAGTTTCAAATATTCCCATGTGTTCTGGAAGACTAAAGTCAATGAGATGGAACCCAGCACCAAGACTGGATGTGCAAAGTGGCTTGTGGGAAAGGCATGTAGAGGAAATGTCGGATGTTTTGTCTAGAGCATCATAAATATGGCTGAATCAAAGAAAAATGTACTTTTCACTGAAGGGAGGAGAGAACTTCCACTTTGCCGATGGCCTTGTCTAAATACTGACGGAGACTGTGGACTCAAACGGCTTCCATAGCCTTGGCAGCTCATGTCAAGAGCCTCGGGTGATCACTGACATCATACCTAAGTGTTGATTGTTAAATTAACAACAGGAGTCACTGTGCATTAACTCCCCATGCAGGACCTCTGTCCTCAATGAGCTGTACTATGGGATTTAACTGTAAAACCTGTTCTCAAACAGTTGTGTGTGTGTGTGTGTGTGTGTATGTGTGTAAATAGCTGAAACTTTTACCTAGTATAGAGTTAGTCTTCCCTGTATAAAGTTAATTGAAAATTAATCTTAATGGAGAATGGGACTGGGAATGGGAGAGGGAGGAGGAGGTGGGGTGGGAGTGGTGGTGGCAGGGCAGGTATGGTGGGAAGAGTCACTGTATTTCTTATAATAACTATATTCATAAGATGTACTTATGAAATTTATACTCATTAAAACAAAAGGTTTCTAAAAAATAATTAAGGCAGATAATTAGATATTCTAGTTTTTTAAATGTTTGAATTACAATAAAAGAAATTTTTGATGTGCTATTTCAATTTTCAGTGATAGATAAATGTGTATATAGAAGAACTTATTAAAATTGACCTATTTGTGTTTTTTAAAAAACCTAGAAAGGAGATGATTATTCAACAAAAAGAATTAAAATATGAGGTGATAAACTTCAAGAAAAAATAAAAGTTAATACTGGAAAGAATAGAAATGAACCCAGGTACACTGGAAACACACAAACCAAAAACTATTACAGAACAAGGATGAGAAACATAAAGACCATAAAACAAAATTCAAGAAAGGGTTTTTTTTCTTAATTAGAGAGAAAAGGATAGATCTGGAAGATAGGTTTTGTTCAAAGAGTTTCTTTTAGCTGGGTAACTTATTGTAGTATTGCCTGGATTTAGATCCCTACATAATGATAAGTGGTCAAATCCATAGGAAATCACCTGCAGCAGGGAGAAGTCATCCGGAGTAGGGAGAAGAGAGAGAGCTGTGGATGGAGAGAGCTGACTGTTTTAGAGAACTTTCCAAGCACAGGGCCAGGGTGGACCAGCACGACTGAGACCTGAATTGCTTTATGTAACAAATAAGGGGTTGTGTGAGAGTGGGTCTGAGGGCTCTAAAAGGGAGAGACAGCAGGAAACAGAAGTGGAGAGAGGCAGTGCACAGTGGAGAATTAAGGAAGACTGCCCAGGCTGGATTTGCTGCCTCCTGCATGTTGCACCCACTTCGTTGTTCACACACTCATCACACTTGGAGTGCATCCTTCAGTAACTCTCTGGTACAGGAAGGTCAGCTGTGTCCTCACATGTCTGAAATGTCACTCAGTATCTCTCAATGCTTTAGGCAGAGAACTCTGGTGAAATTCTAGTGTGAAACATTTTCCCTCAGGGTTCTCCAGGAATTCCTCTCTTTGTCTTCATGTCCTGTGTTGATCATTTAAGGAGAAAGAAGCAGACCAACACATACTAAAATGGACAGTTCTCCAAGGGCACAATGTGGAATGCAAACTACAAATCCCAGAGCAATGCATAAGGCGTGATATCGTCTATGTCAAAACAAGCTGGAGCCAGCGCCGCGGCTCACTAGGCTAATCCTCCACCTAGCGGCGCCGGCACACCAGGTTCTAGTCCCAGTTGGGGCGCCGGATTCTGTCCCGGTTGCCCCTCTTCCAGGCCAGCTCTCTGCTGTGGCCAGGGAGTGCAGTGGAGGATGGCCCAAGTGCTTGGGCCCTGCACCCCATGGGAGACCAGGAGAAGCACCTGGCTCCTGGCTTTGGATCAGCGCGATGCACCAGCCGCAGCATGCCAGCTGCAGCGGCCATTGGAGGGTGACCTTTCTCTCTGTCTCTCTCTCTCTCACTGTCCACTCTGCCTGTCAAAAAAGAAAAAAAAAAAGAAGAAAAAAAAAAACAAGCTGGAAGGGGATGCATCGGTGCTACACGGGTAGGCAGGGAAGGGAGCGGTGGAGATGGGCAACAGACCGTGTATTCCAGTTTATCTTGTAAATGACGCTTCTTCCCTCCAGATGCTCAGGAAGTGCACCAATCTATTTCCTTAGAGATTACTGCTATTATCATGGTTACGTTTAACTTTCTAACACAACTGGAATGTGTCTGACTATATGGTGTGACTTAGTGTCCTACAAGGATGCCCCCTTTACTCACTCTTCTTCCCTCTGCTGCCAACTTAAAGTGCCTCCTTGAGGTAGGGGTCAACTGGAAACATAGGCAGTGTAGAACTCAGGAGCCCCGAGTTCTTGCCTGGTGTGCATTCCATTGTGTCACTAAGCAATTTGTTTTCGAGTTTACTTGTGAGAGAGACAGAGAGAGAGACAGAGAGAGAGACAGAGAGAATCTCCCATCCATTGGTTCATCCCCCAAATACCTGCAACAGCTGGAGCTGGGCCAGGACAAAAAGCAGAGTCAGAAATTCACTCCAGATCTCCCATCTGGGTAGCAGGAGCCCAAGTACCTGGGCCAGCACCTGCTGCCTCACCAGATGCATGGGCAGGAAGCCGGACTGGAGTCAGAGGCGGGACTCGATGTGCGGCACCAGAATGCGGGATGTGGGCATCTCCAGCGGCAGCTTAGCCCACTGCACCTCAATGCCTGCCCCACTGAGTACCTTCCAAAGTGTTTTTTGTCTGAAATATTGTCTCTCAATGTTTAAAATAACCACCTTATCTTGTTCTTGGATTGGGCTCTCAGGTTTCTTACCTCTGTTTTTCGTGGGCGTTTCTGGGGTTTGGTGGGAGGAACACTTGGGTCCTGCATTTATTCATTGAGCAAACACTGCCTGAGCACCCACTGCACTCCATGAGCTGTTCCCAGAGCTGCGTTATCAAGAGACGAGGGCGAGGAGCTGCCGCTCCCTTGTCCATATCACCTTTTATTCATTTAAAGCCATCCGGCCCTGACCCCCAAGTCTTGGTAGTTCAGTTATTCACTCGATTCACGCCGTGGCTCCCAGTAGCTGCTGATTCCTGCTCGTTGGGGTGATCAGTAGCTCTGACACTTACTGACTGTGCACTGGCCACTGATCCACTTTCCCTGGGACCGACAAAGACCCCAGCCTGCCCCTGTGATGGGAAAAATATTTCCCTGTGCAAGTCGGGGCACAGGGTGCTGGCACCGGAACTTGTCTACCTCTAGCGCCGCTGCAAACAAACGGGACTGACGATGACATCTCTCACGCAGTTTCCAAAGCAAAGCGTGTTCTTGGTAGCACACACAGCAGTCCAGGGAGCACTCTGAAAGCTGTTCCAGTTAGTTCTGATTTATTATACGGACGCCAGGCTTCCGAGGTCACGTGGGCTCGTGGAACTCTCGGCGGCATGCTGGATCTATAAACCAATGAATAGATATTGCCTCTAACCGCAGGAATCGTCTGCTCATCTGTGGAAGCGTGGTAAGGGCAATGTTCTCCGTTTAATAAGCCATTTAGATGCAGTAAGTGCCTGATGCAAGGAAGCCACACGGCTCATGGTAACTTAACTCCTGGTTAGATGAACTCAGGCACGGAAGTGGGAGAGAGATGGCGCCGTATGTTTGCATTCGGGACGAATCGCAAACATTGAAAGAGAAGCTGCACGTGGTCGTTAGACTTCTGTCGGCAGCAGGTGATAATTTTCTTTACTGCTTTGACTGCACACATTCCCACCAAGCCCATAAATAATGCCGCATACTGAGTTGCATGTTTTCTTCACAAACATAATGACTTTGAACCTGAAACCACCCTGGAGAAGACAGCTTCCCAGGTGGGGTGCCGCGGCACCGCGGTATCTGGCGATGGGCGCCAGGTGGTCCTGCGTTTGACCCCCTTCGCCCTCTCTGTGGTTACAGGAGCCTCGCCTCTTGGGTGAACACACACCGTCATTGCCTGCAGGTGCCAAGACAGGGAAAAAGGCTCCGAGGCAGAGCAACAGTGTAACCAAAGCCCAGGAGGTGACTGCGGCCACTTTATAGCAGAGAGGAGCTCCAGTGAGCGAATTGTCAATGCTGAGGACACTGCCAAGTGCAACTGGGTTTTCCTGTTTCCCTGCTTGCAGTAGGTACACTCAGAAGCACTCTCTCCTGAAATCAAACACCACCTTAAAGTGAGTGCCCGGGGCACCGCTGCCATGGAAAGATGTCAGCGTGTCCTGGAAGAGTTAGACAGGGGCCGGCGTGTGGCGTCGTGGGGGAAGCTGCCACCTGCAGTGCCAGTGTCCCGTATCGGGTGCCAGGCTGTGTCCTGCCTGCTGCACTTCCGATGCAGCCCCTGGGCCCCTGCCGCCCACGTGGGAGACGCGGGTCTAGCTCCTGGTTCCTGGCTTCAGCTTGACCCCACCCTGACTGTTGCAGCCACCTGGAGAATGAACTAGAAAATGGAAGATCGATCTCTCTCTCTCTCCCTCCCCCTTCTCTAACTCTGACTTTCAAATAAATACATAAATCTTTTAAAAGTCAACAGAAAATTTCTATATGACCCAGCAATTCCACTCCAAAAGTGAGCTGAAAACCAGCACTCAAAAAAAATGTATATGTGTGCATGCAGATTCATAGCAACACTATCCACAGTAGCCAAAGGCAGAGGGCACCCAAATGCCCACCTGCGGTAGGTGGATGAACGATTGTGGCATATCCGTACGATGGAATAGTCTACTACTGGGCCGTGAAAGGGAGCGACGTCCTGATTGGTGCTGTGATGCAGGCGGACCTCGCAAACATCGCGCCGGGCCAAAGAAATCCCCCACAAAAGGACGTCGTGTGCTTCCGCTTTTATGAACTGTCCAGACTAGGAGAATTCTTACAGAAAGCCACGCAGATCGGAGGTTGCCAGGACTGGAGGAAGTGCCAGAGTGGGAAGGGATGGGGAGGAATCGCTTCATGGCTTCAGGCTTCCCTTCGGAGGCACCCAATAGGTGCTGGATCCAGGTACCAGCGGTGGCGACACAACATTACAAATGTATTGAACGCAGTTGTAACAGTTCTCTTCAAAATGGCTAGTTCCATGGCATGTGATTCAGCACGTCTAAAGGTGAAAAAACTGTGAATTTACAAACGAAGGGAGGGCCCAGTGTCGTGGCACAGCAGGTTAAGCCACCATTTGGCATGTCAGCATCTGATATGGACGCCGTTTGTGTCCCGATTGCTCCGCTTCCCATCCAGTTCCTTGCTAAAGCAGTTGGGGAGGAAACGGAAGAGCTGGAAGAAGCTCCTGGCTCCCGGCTTCAGCCTGGTTCAGCCCTGGCCATTGTGCCCATTTGGGGAGTGAACCGATGGCTGGAAGCTCCCCCTCTCTGCATCTCTCTGTAACTCTGACTTTTCAAATAAATAAATAAAAATGCACCTAGGGCCCCTGGCTGCAACTCATCGTGTCAATGAAATGAACAGAACCTGCAGGCTGACGGCCAAGAACGCTTCCTGTCACTGCGAAGCCCCGCCGTCCACCCTCTACAAAGCAACCTCCTCTGCGGGCCCCAGCGCTACACTTCACAGCGCTGCGGCGAGGCTGTGGGAGAGAGCTGGGAGGAGATGTGGAGGGGAGCACAGTCCAGCAGCCTGACGCCCACACAGAGAAAGCCGACGGCAGGACCCACGGGCTGTCCAAGTTGCAAAGAAAGGCCAGCGAAGGTGGATGAGCGAGAGGCTGGGCGGCGAGGGGGCAGGGCCTGTGCACCTGCCACCCTTTCGCCTCCCCAGCCTGCCTGGCTGGCGTGTGCGTGTGACTCGGAGCTGCACCTGACGGCTCGTGATTTGCTATTTTTGAGGCAGAAAATGCAGACATGAAAAGGCCCCCGTGACTGGAGGAAGCAGCGGACCAGGACTAAGCATGCGGCCCCTGAGGGACAAGGCTGCTGTTTGCCTTTAGCTACCACTGCTTTGCAGATGTTTTCTTTCTTTTTGGGGTGTGTGTGTGTGTGTGTGTGTGTGTGTTTTAAGGCTTCTTTCTTTCTTTAAAAAGCCAGAGTTACAAAGGGAGAGATTTCTTCCATCCACTGGTTCATTCCCCAAGCGGGCCAGGCTGAAGCCAGGAGCTTCTTCTGGGTCTCCCACATGGGTAGCAGGGGCCCAGGTCCTTGGGCCGTCTTCTGCTGCTTTCCCAAGTGCATTAGCAGGGAGCTGGATTGGAAGTGGGGCAGCTGGATCATGAACTGGCGCCCATTGCAGGCCACAGCTCTACCTACTGTACCACAGCACAGCCCCGATGCCATCAAGAGCGACAGAGCCTTGTCACAGCACAGGGCCTGGGGCAGTGGGCCCACCAGGTGGGTTTCTCTTTTTGTCTGTAGCTACAGGCCAGCCCCTCATCTGACCCACCCTGAAAACTGATACCTGCTCAGGGCCATCAGACACCCAGGCCCTGCTCCGCGCTTCCCTGCCCTGCCCCTCCCAGCAGAGGTTCCCCGGACCCCGACACCTGCCCCCAGTGGAGGAGGAGGCCAGGGAGGTCGCCCCTCACACCTGCGCCCTATCCCAGACCTTTGCTCTGTGTCCTTCCCACGCCTCGGCCCATCCAAGCCCTCCTCCCGGGAAGGCAGCGGAAGCCTCGGGGCAGCAAGCAAGTGCCAAGAACTCCACTGAATTCCCGGAGCGGGCACTGATCTCACACGCTTGAGAATCCCACGCAGTCTCCACCTCAGGGAGCTCGCAACAAACGGGAGAAAATAAGTCACCCCCTTCTGTATCCAAAAGCAACCTGCACTCAGGGACCAGCTCCCCTGGGGCACGTAACCGAGCCAAGCCAGAGACCCCCAGGCCACCTGGGAAGAAGTCTCTCTTTTTTAAGCTACCCCCAAATCACCGCCCTCTTTTTTTTTTTAATTTCAGAGGCCAAGAGACAGAGAAACACATGGGCAGACTTCCCAGCTGCTGGCGTCCCAAAAGCATTGAGCAGCTGGGGCTGGGCCAGGCCGAAGCCAGGATCGCAGAACTCAATCCCGGCTGCCCACGGAGGTGGGAGGGGTCCAAGCCCAGAGTCGTCAGTGCTGCCTCCCGGGGTGCGCGTTAGCAGGAAAGTGGCATCAGAAGCAGGGCCAGGACTCGAACCCAGGCACCTTGATGTGGGAGGCGGGCATGCAGCCCAGGGCCCACCCTGGCTGCCCCTCTTCTAAGAGAGGGTGGTGCTTTCCTGGGACCGAAGTAATACACGGCCACCGACCGAATGGCTCGGAACAACAGAATTTTTTTTTCCCCTTTTAGCTCTGGAGACCGGAAGTCCACCAAGAAGGCAGCACCAGGGCCAAGCATGCGCCCTCTGGGCGCCCTGGGGAGAAGCCTGCCCCGCCTCCTCCAGGTCACTAAGTCCCCCCTCCCCCGGCTTACAGCTGCACCACTCCCGCCTCCGCCTCTGTCCTCCTCTGTCTGTCCCTGTAAGGACACCGCCATTGGGTTAGGACCACTCTGATCCCGCGTGAGCTCATCTGAACTACGGCTGCAATGAGTCTGTTTCCAAGGAAGGCCCGAATGAGTCTCTGATGGACGCGAACTCAGGGCATCCGGCAGAGCAGGAGGCGGGGGTGGGAAACAGACTTGGAGCTGGGATGGCCAGGAAGACGGCTCGGGTTCCCATGCCCTCGGCTGGCAGGAGCCCAGGACGGTGCCCTGCCATCCACGCCACCGCGGCCCCTGCTGCTCTGCCAGCCACCCCCTCTGCTGCCTCCAGCATCCAGCTGCCTTCCCAGTCCTGAAGGGACCGCAGCTCTGCCTGCCTCACCTGAGTGTCAAGTGCGCACAGACAGACACTAAATCATGTTTTCACCTGGTTCGTTACATTCTGATGATTCTGAGCTACCGGGATTTTCAATTGGAAAGAAAATGTTTTGATACAGCAATGCCCACAGGACAGCTGCAGCACGGGCTGCGCTAAAGGACCCTCGAGCCACGTGGGAGGCCGTGGAGCACGAATCTGTGTACAGCGCACCACTTAAAACCCACTAGCTGACGCGCAGACGGCCCAGAGGGAGGTGTGGTTGTGCGCAGGAGTCTTCGTCAGAGTTTTGGGATAAAGTGAAATCTGCAGGCTTTTCAGCGTCTGCACTGCTTCCTGCCGACTCATCAGCTCATTGTGGGGCCAAGTTCACTCAGGTGAGAGGCAACGCACAGCACGCGAGTCAGCTGTGAATCGTGGACTTTGCCAAGCTGGCTCCGGGCGGGAGCCTCTGCTGCACCGGCCCACGCTGCCCTGCGGACGCCCTCCGGGATGGATACTTGCACCTGCAGTCCACCGCTGTTCTGCAACACATCCTCCCCCTTGCCCGCGTGACGCTGTGCTGGCAAGCGCATCTGCTCCCCCGTCCGCAGCCGTCCTGGGACCCTGCTGGTCCCCAGCCCTAACAGAGCCCCTGCCTGGTCCTTGCTCTTAGCAGGGCTTCCGTAACTTGGGTGCAATGAACAGGAAGAATCAGACGTGCTCAAAGGTTGTACTCACAAACATAACACAATTCCCAGCATTCCCTCTGCTCACAGTGATGACTGATGGGTACCAGGTGGCAGAAGACAATGCGGAGCCAGTGAGCCCAGCCTTCGAAAGCCAAGCTTTGTCACTCGAGGGTGGCAAACCAACGGTGCCAGGAGCCATCGGCTCTGCCTCAAACTTCACCACGACGTCTTTACCAGCGGCTCCACAGGGCGATGACCGGAAGTGAATGCCTGGTGAAAGCCAGCGGGAAAAGCCCTGAGCCCCATGCCCGAGCCGGCTGAGCTGGATGCAGAAGGAGCGAGAAGGGGCCTGTGTTGTGCAGGAGCGATGCCAGCATCCTATACAGGTGCTGCTTCGAGTCCCGGCTGCTCCACTGCCTATCCTGCTCCCTGCTAATGCACCTGGGAAAGCAGCAGCACTCGGTCCCCTGCCACTCACGTGGGACATCCTCACGGAGTTCCCGGCTTCTGGCTCTGCCTGTCCCAGCCTTGGCCATTGCAGCTTTTTGGAGTGAGCCAGCAGATGGAAGATATCCCTCTCTGTGACTCAGCATCCCTCTCTCTGTAACTCAGACTTTCAAATAAATAAGTAAACCTTTAAAAAGAGATAGAGTGTCAAGTCCAGGGAAAGGGGGAGCCGGCCAGGCAGAAGGGAGGAAGTTGAGTCTGCTCTAGGGCTGCGTTCCCCTAGTGCCCAATTCACATGGTCAAGTCCTAACCTCGCCACTGAGAAACGTGACCTCCATTAGAGATGGGGTCTTTACAGAGATGGAAGAGTGAAGGTAAGGCCATGGAGAAGGGGAGTGGCTCATCCACTGTGGCTGCTGTCCCTATACAAATGGGAGATTTGGGCACAGGGTCAGACATGCATAAGGAAAAACCGAGTTGAAGAGACTCAGGGAGAGGATGGCCATCAACAAGGACTGAGGCTTGGAACCACCGTTCCCTCCCAGCCCTCAGAAGGCACCAGCCCTGCGCAGCCTCCATCTTGGACTTGGCAACCTCCAGACTCGCGAGAGAACAAACTTCCGTGATGAAGCCACGTTTCTGCAGCCTAAGCAAACTAAAGCACCTACAGTGACTGTGCCTTTGTGTGCCACTTCTGCAGGCACCTGGGGCTTCAAAGGAGACTGAGACGCAGTCCATGCCCAAGCCAGCCTCCCACAGACCCCTGTGGTCGGGGGGTGGTGCGGTGAGCCTCCATCCATGATGCTAAGGGCAGTGTCGCTCCGTCTTCAGACACACGGTGCACAACACAGCTGCCTGGCAATTTTGCAAGACCAGTCAAAGCATTGTAGCATGGCTATCTTTGGGCCCAGCAACGGCATGTCCCAGAATGTAGAGAATGTCCCCGAGAAGTATTGGCACCCATGCTCAAAGACACATACCGGTTTGCTTACTATGGTGTTTTTGTCCTTCATGGATCTTGCTTTATTTTGTTTGAAAGTAATGAAAATTGACAGGAAACTCTGAGGAGGAAATCACGCACGGAACACTGCCTCCCTTTACCCCGAATCTCGAAATCTGCACATTCTGCTTCAGCAGCTTCGCCACCTGTCATTCTCGCTCACCCTCTGGACCACGAGAATAAAGATCACCTCCCTAAACTCTTTCATGTGTGCTGCCAGAACAAGGATGGTGTCTTATGTCACCATGATCTTCAGTAAACTCTGCATGAAATCAATGACTTTTCAATCTGCCTTCCGTGTTACACTTCTATCAACTGACCCAAAAATGTCCCTTCAAGGCTGTTCTTTCTTAGGGGACGACGCTATGGGACAGTGGGTTAAGCCACCGCCTGTGATGCCAGCACCCCTTATGAGCACTGGTTTGAGTCCCAGCTGCTCCACTTCTGATTCAGCTCCCTGCTAATTTGCCTGGGAAAGCAGTGGAAAATGGTTCAAGTGTTTGGGCCGTTGCCACCAATATGGGAGACCCAGATGGAGGTCCATGCTCCTGGCTTCTGATTGGCCCAGCCAAGAGAATGGAAGAGACTTTAAATAAATAAATAAAACCTTATTAAAAAAAAAAAAAAAAAAGAAAGAAAGAGACCGGCGCCGCGGCTCACTAGGCTAATCCTCCACCTTGCGGCGCCAGCACACCAGGTTCTAGTCCCGGTCGGGGCACCGGATTCTGTCCCGGTTGCCCCTCTTTCCAGGCCAGCTCTCTGCTGTGGCCCGGGAGTGCAGTGGAGGATGGCCCAAGTACTTGGGCCCTGCACCCCATGGGAGACCAGGATAAGTACCTGGCTCCTGCCATCGGATCAGCGCGGTGCGCTGGCTGCAGCGGCCATTGGAGGGTGAACCAACGGCAAAAGGAAGACCTTTTTCTCTCTCTCTCTCTCACTGTCCACTCTGCCTGTCAAAAAAAAAAAAAAAAAGAACTGTTTTTTCCTAGACCACAAAATCCAGCCCAGGTGTCGATACAGCATTCACTGTCATGGCCGTTTGTTCTCCCTTAGTCTGGACCACGTCCACGGCCCTTTCGTGTCTTCTGTGACACTGGTGCCCTTGAAGGGCAGCACTGATGTTTACAAGGCTATTTCACTTCTGGGGTTTGTTCCAGGTGTCATCGTGGTGGGATTCACGTTTGGCTGTTTGAAGACAAAGCTCTATGGGTGACTCTCTGGTCTTCTCCGGGCACCCCCTGTGGAGGCCCAGGTTGTCCACCCAGACCACTTGTAGTGGTCACAGTGTTGTCCAATTTCCCCATTGTGGAATCGCTGCTTTTTCCCAGTGAGCTGTGGGGGGGCACTGGGAGACCTTGCAAACATCTTGCCCCTCTTCAAGTTTCCCTGGGTGCTGGGCACTCACAGACGCCTCTTGCCTAAGCCGATCTCTGCTCCAGGGGTTCTACAGCTCCAGCTCAGCCTGCACACTTATCGGCACTCGACTCACATGTGCACCCAAAGGCCCTGTGTGAGCTTCAGGGCTTGTCAGGGAAATTTCCAGGGTGTTAGTGATCAGGACACACCCTCTACAATGGAAGACAAACTGGTGCCCTGGTGTTGCCCACAGGAAGAACACAGGCACTCATGTCTTGGCAGGTCTCTCTGAATGCTGGAGGCGAGATAAACCACGTCTGCAAAGGCCCTTCAACCGCAAACACACAAGGTAACCCCATCAACCCAGAATGTTCTCTCCCTTCTGATCGCCCCCACGCACACACACACATGCACATACACACACACACTTTGTCAGCCACATCATCACTGGACTTACAGAAGGCCTGACCCAGCCCTGGCATCCTATAGAACGTTGTCCCCAGCAGGAACATCCCACAGTCAAGGGGGTGACTCAGTGGGCTCCTGGCTGCAGAGCTCTGATGTCCTGCAGGAGCACAGCTGTGGGTCACCTTGCAGAGCGCAGTGCTGGCCAGCGGCATGGGGACAAGCGATTGCAGGGCAGAAAGGCGCCCTGGCTGGGGCAGGTGCGGTGCTGCAGCAGGTTAAGCCGCTGCCTGCGTCGCCAGCATCCCATATCAGAGCGCAGGTTTGGGCCCCGGCTGCTCCACGGCTGATCCAGCTCCCTGCTAATGCACCTGGGAAAGCAGCAGAGGATGGCCCCAGTGCTTGGGCCGCTGCACCCACGTGGGAGACCCAGATGTGTTCTGAGTTCCTGGCTTAGCCTGGCCCAGCTTAGCTGTTGCAGCCATTTGGGAGGTGGACAAGAGTGTTTCTCCCTCTCTCTGTCACTCTGCCTTTCAAATAAATCAATAAATCTTCTAAAAAGAGAGAGAGAATGAGTCCTGGTGCCTCGGGCCGGCTGATCGACGGCCTGGGCAGGAGCTGCAGCGCCTGCGTTCACTGCCTACTGCGCTTCCCTCCTGAGCGCGCACCACCTCACTCCTATTTCCTCCCAAGGACACGCACTTGGCTAACGTCTCAGGCTTCAGATAGAAACATGAGCACATTAGCGCCCCTTTACAGTGAGAGCTGATGCAGCCCCATGCGGGAGACTCAGCACTCTGCCCAGAAGACCAGGGGCAGACGGGAGCACGATGGGGTGAGCTGGGCTTGGTGCCTCCTGCTCACCCCACTGGGTCTGTCTGCACCCTGCTGTGTGGCCCGGGAGGCAGCACTAATCCAAGAACGGTCCCCAAGAACTCAGGTTCCATTGGACTTGGTCGATGGGAGCCCCAGCGGGAGACAGAGGGAGAGGGGAGAGAGGCTGGGGTGCTTATTCCCTGCTTCCTCCTCTGAGGTCACCTCTGGCTGCAAAGCCCCTCCGTGGGCTCTCTAGGCGGCTTGCTCCCGCCTCTGTCCTCCCGGCTGTCAGCGACCTGTTCCACCCTCCTCCTAAGTGGCCGTCATGGTCCTGTACCAGCCCACCACACGCCTTGCTAATGACTCCCTTCGTAAATGAAGCTTCCTTGGTTTATCCTAAGAGAATTCACCATCTGCTCTTCCTTGGCACCCAAATCAGTACACAGGGTTCAAAATAACACACTTCAGATCGTGGAACAGGGAGACAGCGACCTGAGACCAGGCTCCTTGGCTCTGCAGGCAGTGTCCAGAACCTTGGACCGCCCAGGAGGACCCTACACCTTTGGAGAGCAACCCGGCACCTGCCCATGGCTGCTGCCTGCAGCCCCCATGTCTCTCTGTCCCAAGGGTTCATCTTGTGCATGGGAATGCCCCACATGACCCTCACACCCAGGGATGGCAATGGCTGATAAATGACCAGTGTCCACTCCCCACCCTCCCAGGGAACAGTGCACAGAATCTTAGCATGGCTCCAGCCACTAATGGAGGTGTGACCCATGGAGATGACCAGCTCCAGCTGCCCACAGTGGTGACTCCTCACTAAGAGGCCCTTCATAGGCTTCGCCCACCCCCCATCTTCTTCACCCTCAGGGTCTCCCACCCCCGCCTCCCTCACCCTCGGGGTCTCCCAGAAGCACCTCCCAACAAACTATAGGCACCCAAACCTGTGTCTCAGCTTCTGCGGGGGCCTCACAGACACGTGCTGGATGCCTGCTCTCCTGCCCAATGCAGGCGCCTCCCTGATAGGCTGAGCCCAGGCTGCAGAACCACCACAATGGCCGAAAGGAAACGTTTCCGATGCCATGGAAGGGTGAGGGTGTGCTTCTCCTGAGACAGGCAGAGTGCGCTTGGCAGGATAACACCCACACACTCCACGCCTCTGCATCTGCATTTCAGGGGCATACGAGACCTGGTCACTGTGGCCAGGGTTCCAGAACCTGAGGAGGGGCGATTCTCTGCTTTTCCCAGATGGCTCTCCCTGGTCACAGGAGCCCTTCGTCTGGAGGACTTCCATGGGCCACAGGGCAGGAGGCAGGATGAGGCCGAAGGAAGCCTGGAGAGAGGCGGGCATTGGGAGGAATCTACCTGCTGTGGCCGCTCTGTGGATGGAGGAGGAGGTTCAGGTGTGGGGGTGCCAACAGACAGCAAGGAAACAGGGACCTGCAAGGAACAGAATGCAGAACTGTAAGATAATAAACAGACGTTGTTTAACCTGCTACATTTGTGTCTTTTCTTAGAAAACTGCCAGAGGATGTGCTCTTGTAAAAAGAGAGTGTAAACAAAGAAAGGAGGTGGGGCCAGGAGGTGGTGATAGGCTGAGCCCAGGCTGCAGAAGGGCCACAATGGCCAAAAGGAGACAACATTTCCGATGCCATGGAAGGGTGAGGGTGTGCTTCTCCTGAGACAGGCAGAGTGCGCTCGGCAGGAGGGCACTCCACCGAGGAGGACGAGGGGAAAGGCCCCTGCCCCAGCCAGGTGGCACACGTAGGGAACAGTGTGCCCATCACAGCGGGGACAGGACCCAGGCAAAACGGAAACAGAACCAGCAGTGGGAGAGGGAGCGACCTGTGTCCATGTGCAGCCGCCATGTGCACAGGACACACCCAAGGCCCAGCCAGGCTGGAGAGGCGGGTCCCACTGGACAGGGACCCCTCACTCAGCTGGCTCCACACACTGCAGCGGGAAGAAAACCCAGGAAAGGCCAGGCTGCCCGGGAAGGAGCTCTGCATCCAGGGTACTTCCGCTACAAATCCCAGAGGAAGCAGGGAGGCCTGGCGCAGGTCTTAGCAGAGGAGTTTCTGCGTGAACTCTTCCAACCTTCCCTTGGAATCCAGAAATGAGACATCTGGAGAAGGGGGGTGAAGAGGGAGAGAGAGAGGGCGGGGGGGGGAGGAAAAGGTGGGGGGAGAGAGAAGGGGGGAGGGGGAGAGGGAGTGTGTGTTTCTCCAGTTGACATCACAAGAACCAGGTGTTTAAACACATCGCCTACAGTGACACAGTGAAATGAGAAGTGGAGACCAAAAAGCCATTGTTATCACGCACGGATAGCAAGTGTTTGTGAGCTGGGTGTCTACAGTCAGCCTGCCCTTGGACTGACCCAAACAGACCTGTTTAACACCCACACCCCGGAAGTGGGCAGCCCCCAGCCTCCCCGGCGGCTCGGGATATTCTCAGGGTCCCCACGGTCCCCTCTTTCCCTTCCTTCCTCCTCCACAGACATCACCATCTCCGTGCAGGTCCCTGTGTCTTTTGGTCTCCCAGATATGCAGGTAAACGACAACTCCTCCCAGGGCCAGCATCGTGCTACCGTGGGCTAAGCCACCACCGGCAACGCCAGTATCTTCTACCGGAGTGCGAGTTCCAGTCCCAGGAGCTGCACTTCCAATGCAGCTCCCTGTTAATGCACCTGTGGATGATGGCCCGAGTGCCTGGGCCCCACATCGAGTTCCAGACTCCTGGCTTTAGCCTGGTCCAGACCTAGCTGTTGCGGCCATCTGAATGGAAGAGTTCTCCCTCTCCCTCTCTTTCTCTCTCTGTTTCTCTCTCTCCCTTCCTCCCTCCCACTCATACGCTTGCCTCATCTTTCAAATAAATAAATCTTTTCTGAAAACATTTTACTATGGTCTGGATTCTGGCATCTGGAGTTCTGACGGCCTCACGAACCCATCTTTCTGCTCCACGCGATGTCTGGCGCCCCCTGCTGGAGGACGTGAGGCTGGGTAAGTCTGCAGGACCGTGAGCCGAACCAGCTGCACACGGGTCCCCCTACTCTTGTCACCGTTCTCCCTGGGCACGTTTGTGCTTCCGCAGCTCAGGGCGAAGCGTCAGGGAGAACAGGGGAGACGGCGCGGCATTTTTGCAGCCCTGCCTTGGACGTCACGTGGCGCCCCACTGACTGAGGTCACCCCGCAGGGGCAGAGGTCACCTGAGCTCTGAGAGTGCACACGTTAGGGGTCTGTCTTTGGAAAGTGCACGCTGCTTTCAGACTGCCGCACGTGTCCCATGTCCCGACCTCTGCCCTTCTCCGGCTCCGGCCCTCTGAGAGCCCGCCTCCCGGACCGCCCAGGGCCAGGGCCAGTCACTGCTCCCTCCCGGTGTGGCCTGAGAAACTCCACTTTCCCCAGCCCAGTGCTTTCCTAACCAGGGGGCACAATGTAACAGCATCCAGGTGCTCAAACCCAGGAACGAACACGAATAGCAAACCCAGAGCATCTTCCCTGAGATCAATGATGTGCTACTCGGGCACCGAGAATTTGTTTCCCTATAATTTATCGAGGCACCATCGGCAAAGCTGTAATAATACTTTAACCAGAGTAGGGGAGCAAAAATATTTAGTGAGTAAATGGATAAATAAAAGAATGAATCAAATATGGACTAACAGCCAAGCCATGGAAATAACCTCATTACTTGGAACTGAGTGTTTTAATGTGATTCATTAAAATAGATTCTATCTGTATCTGTGATATATGTGTGCTTAAAATTCATGGAGAAAATGAGCATTTTAATTACAAAATACTGAAATCATTAATAATTTAAAGATCATCACTCAGCATCCATGTCTAAGCAGGCAAGTCTGCAGAGCCCTCACAGCCAAGTCAAGGGCACGAAGGGCAGAGCCGGGGGAGGGGGCCGGGGGAGGCCCCGAGGGCCTGGGTTCCCCTGTTTGTGCACAAGCAGGCAGGCGCCTACCCCTAGCAGACACACGGGCCAGGGACGCTGCAGGAGGAGGAGCTCAGAGGGACCGCAGCCCTCTGGGGGGTCTCCGCCTCACGAGGGCCCACTGCCCACGCCGCCCCATCTCCCACCCGTGGTCAGGGCAGTGCCCCCACTGCCGGAGAAGCCCGCGTGCTCCACACCTGTTCCTCTCTCCCTCTCTCCGCGGTCCCTCCTCAACACACGCCCACCACATCACACCCGCACCCGAGGACCCCTTCAAACACCACTTCCTCCAAGAAGCAAACGGGCACCCAGCCGTAATCCCCCTTCCGGTGCTCTGCATCGTCTCTGCACACTGGACCAACGACAGGTGGAGTTCTGACATCCGGGAGGCGTGGCCTGCTGCATGGGGTGCCCAAGGCCCGCCCCCATCCACTCGCAAGAGTGAGCATCTCACTCCAGCTCCCACAACCACCTTCCCAGTGCACCCACTCAGCCCCCAGGGCTGGGCGGTGGCCACACTGAGTAGGAATCGGTGAGACTTGGATCAGGGACGTGTGCAGATGATACATCTTTAAGTATAGACTGTGACATAGAATAAGGAACCCCAGACACCTGTTACCCTACACTTGCATAGAACAGTCAACAGAGAGGCCACTCACGAACCAAAAACAGAAGTTTTCCAAATCGGCTTGACTGTTGAAGACAACAGGTAGGGCACACCGATCATACAAATAGTTTTGCAAACGCAGATACATTCCATCTGTCCCTCTGGAGTAAAATCAGCGATTAATTAATACACGGACGAAGGCAACGCTATGCAGTTTCTGAAAACAGATATGTGGCGGTCCCTCGAGATCACACGACTTCATTGCCCTAAACAAGGCGTGTCCCCAGGAAAAGACTCTCCTATTTACACACTTAAAGCCGAATTTCCTATGCATTTAAAAGACTTCCAAATGAATATTTTCGGTAGATTTTGATTCCATGTGTTTAAAATTGCAAGACTGGCGGACGGGATTTTAAAAATGGATCTCACAGCTTAGCAAGGACAGCCATATGGATCTACATACGTTTGTGAGGTAGCGCACTCAGCTCAGACAGTATTTAAAACCACGTCAAAATAAGCCGAACTTAGACGCGAGCCTTGGGATCGCTACATCACAAGATATTCAACAAGATTTTTAATAAAGCACACGGCTATCATTAAAATCCCTTAATGTATTTTAATGAGAGAGGACTGGAAACTCTGTCATTAATAAAGGGAAAGACACTGCTCTTGAAGCCCTGCGTGTTTTATGGTTCGCTCGGTTTTCACTTCTGTTCTCACGTGCTTTGTGCGAGGGGATTGTTAATGCGGCCGGGCAAAGGACTCCAGGCAAGACCCGCAGCTGGAGCGGTGGGGAGGTGGGGCTGGGTCTTCCAGCCAGAGTGGTCCCAGCAGGAAGAGGAGGCTCGACGCGGGCCTCCTGGCTACTGCTTTGGCGCTCGGTGAGCACCGTTCCGATGCTGGGAAACCTTCCCTTTCTCAGTCTCCGCCAAGTTCCTGCAAACCCAACCGCAATGTCCCTTCTCCCAGGCAGCCTCCCCGGAATGCCCCAAGTGGAGCAGCGTCTCTCTACGGCTGCCTTGCTCTGCTTGTCACGCTCTAGTCTAATGACCTCAACTCCAAAGGCTTCCTGCTAAGTTTGAGAGCCTTGGATGCTAACAGCTCTGCCCAGGTGGTAGTCCAGCAAATGTCCCCTAAAGGTTTCAAGTCCCATCAAGGCTAGTAGTCCAGCAAATGTCCCCTAAAGGTTTCAAGTCCCATCAAGGCTTGCTTGTGGAAAACATCACCCTGGCGCCCAACTCCCCCTGCCCCCTCCACCCCGCCAGAAACTCCAGCCCGGCTGAACTTCTTTTTGGGGCGACACAGTTGAACTCACGGAGTGCAAGTTAACTTCCCGTTTGGCTCGGCAGGTCTTTGCAGCTAGCATCTCGGGGCTCGGCCACGCCAGCTGCAACTTGTTTGCCAGGCTCCGGGGGGCTGCGGGCTGCTCTCTACCCCAGCCCAGCTGCAGGCGCGAGGCGTGGCGCTGCTGGGCGGTCCCCATGGACTTGCTGTGGGCTGCACAGGCCAGGGGGTCATTGCAGCCTGCCCCAGGAACGAGCTCCAAATTAAACCTGGTGCCGACTGACTGCCTCATTTCTGTTGCTGTAAGGACCTAGCTCTGATAGTAACATTGAGGGATAGGGGTAGTTTTGTTTGTTTCTCTTTTTGGTAATGCTAAAAAATTCCCATTGTCTGTGGACTGCTGGGACTACGCTCACATGCAGGGATTTAGGTTCGGAAGGAGACTGTCAATTTGCCTGTAGGGATTTTGAAAGTTCTATTGAAAGAACGCTCAAAGCAACCAGGCACGTGTGGGTGAGAGGGACCTGGGGGTGGGGAAGGTGAGCCCTAGGCCAGGACAGAAAGAGAGGAAGGCAGGTGGAGAGGGGCCCTGGAGGGGAGATTCTGGCCGACTCCGGGCACCTTGGTTTCAGACTTCGAACGTCCAGAAGTGCAGACCGCAGACTTCTGTTGCTTAAGCCACCCAGTGCGTGGTGAGCTGGCCAAGTGACACACGCCAAAGTGACACAGGAGAGTCACATCCGGGCAGTCGTGGTGTCCCGTTCGTCACTGGCAGCCCCTCTGCTCAGCAGGGACATGGTACAGACTGACAGGGTGGGCTCCCCAAGCTCCTAAAGAGGCTTAAACCCCAAAGCCGTCTGAGGATGGAGAACTGGCTGCTGGGTTAGGGTGGAGATGTGACCCAACTGCGGTGTCTGGCGGTGGGTGCTAACCGTGTTGCAAGGAGAGACCACAGACAGGGTTGCGAAGAGCTCGTTCCCCATGTCTCTCTGCTGGCTTCCATGCCCCCCTGTTGTCTCACC
This sequence comes from Oryctolagus cuniculus, assembly GCF_964237555.1. Lineage (NCBI taxonomy): Eukaryota > Metazoa > Chordata > Mammalia > Lagomorpha > Leporidae > Oryctolagus > Oryctolagus cuniculus. Next base: position 90,631,758 of record NC_091445.1, on the reverse strand, counting down.
AGATGCAGAAAGCAATGGGGCCCCTGACCTTCTGCGAGCCCCCAGTCTGCAGGCTGAGACAAACCTCCCTTCCGCCCCGGGCTGAGTGTGTCAGGGAAAGCAACAAACAGCTGAGGGATGCGGGAAACAGTCCCAGCACTAAGCAGCAGGTGAGAGACAAACAACAGACAGTTCTGGGGTGAGCGCTGCACAGAAAACTGTCCTACAGACTCTGGCGGCTCCTGGGGACCCGGAAGCCAGGGGTGGCAGCGCGGGGCAGTGGGAGAGGATGGAGGAGAAGCGGCCGCCCTGGGAGAGAGAGAGACTGAAACAGAAGTCCGGGGCTGGGGGAGCGGCTGGCATTCTGGAGGAATGGAGCAAGCCCTTCCATCCAGAGCAGAGGGACAGGTGGGGGCAGAGCTGGGGTGGCTGAGCACAGGGCACAGCAGGGCCAGCGGACGGATGAGTCCCCGTGACTGCCGTCAGACCTCATCTGAACCTGGTGACACCGGCAAAGGCCCTGTTTCCAGACAAGGCCGTCGGGGCTCAGGACTCTCCATCTCCACCAGGAGGACACAGGCGGCCCACAACACGAACCACGGTCCCCCCGCTTGAGCAGAGGGGGGTGGGGCAGCTGTGGTCCAGACAGCCCCATGGATGCACACATGCTTCACGTGCCGTGCGGAGGGTGGAGCTGGCCAGGAGCAGCCGGGAGCAGCCCATGATGAAGGACGAAGCGGGGAAGAGGATGCCCAAGACGGGCCAGAGGAGACGACGATGGCTCTGACTGCTCGTCCCGCCCCCCCGCTGCCGGCACCCACAGACCTTGCTAGCTCTCCACCGTTTGCCTGTTCCCGAGTGTCCCATGGCCGGATCCATGTGGCATGTGGTCCTTCCACATGTGGTCTTCCACTCAGGAAGATGTATTTAAGTTCCCTCCATGTCTTTTTATGACCTAATAGCTCATTTTTTGGGTTGTTGGGTTTTGTTTGTTTGCTTTAGTGTTGAATAAGATTCTGATGTCTGGAGGCTGGCACTGTGACACAGCAGGCTAAGCCTCCACCTGTGGTGCTGGCAAACCATATGGGTGACAGTTCAAGTCCCAGCTGCTCCTCTTCCGATCCAGCTCTCTGTTATGGCCTGGGAAAGCAGTAGAAGATTGCCCAAGTGCTTGGGTCCCTGCACCCGTGTGGGAGACCTAGAAGAAGTTCCTGGCTCCTAGCTTCAGATCAACCCAGATCCAGCTATTGTGGCCATTTGGGGAGTGAACCAGTGGATGGAAGACCTCTCTTTCTCTGTCTCACCCTATATCTGTCTGTAAATCTTCCTCTCAAATAAATACATAAAATTAAAAAAAAAAAGAGAGAGAGATTCTGATGTCTGCATTACCATAGTTTGTGTACCCACTCACCTAGTAAAGGATATCTTGGACTAGTGTCTGCTAATAATAACTGACAGAATTAAAATGGAGAGAACGATCCAACATGGGAAGCAGGATACACAAAAGACTCATAGAATGGCAGATGCCCTAAACAGCACTCTGGCCTCAGAATCAGCCCTTAAGGCATTCAGATCTGGCTAAAGCCCTTGAGAGTTTCTCAGGCATGGAAAGCCAAGACATTGTGGCAAAAAAAAAAAAAAAAAAAAAAACAAACCACACACACCTAAATGATCGATCTCTGTGAGTGAGATCCCAGTGGAAAGAACAGGCCATCAATTTAGGAGGTACCTTTCTCTGAAGAGAGGAGAGAACTTCCACTTTGAATATAACTTTGTCTAAATAAGATCGGAGTTGGTGAACTCAAGAGGCTTCCATAGCCTTAGCAACTCATGACAAGAGCCTAGGGTGATTACTGATGCCATAAACAAGAGTGTCAATTGTTAAAGCAACAACAGGAGTCACTGTGCATCTACTCCCCATGTAAGATCTCTATCCTTATTGTGTTGTACTATGCGAATTAATGGTAAAACTACTACTCAAACAGTACTTTATACTTTGTGTATCTGTGTGGGTGCAAACTGTTGAAATCTTTACTTAGTATATACTAAGTTGATAATTGAAAATTAATCTTGATGAAGAATGGGATGGGAGAGGGAGTGGGAGATGGGATGGTTGTGGGCGGGAAGAAGGTTATGGGGGGAAAACCCGCTATAATCCAAAAGTTGTACTTTTGAAATTTATATTTATTAAATAAAAGTTGGAAGAAAGAAAAGAAAACAAAAAGACATCTTGGTTACCACCAAGCTTGAGCAGCTGTGGGTGAAGCTGCCGTGAGACACCCATGTGCAGGCTTCGTGTGGACCTGAGTTTTCAGCTTCTTTGTGTACACACACCAGGAAGCACAGTTACTGGACCAAAGGATGACAGTGTGCAGTTACATGAGACACTCCCAAGCCGTCTCCCGGAGTAGGTGTCCTGTTTTGCGTTTCCACTAGCGATGAACGGGAGTTCCTGTTGCTCCACACCCTCACCAGCATTTGGTGTTGTCAGTGTTCTGGACTTGGGGCATTCTGATGATGTCTCCTGGTCCTTCTGAGTGGTGTCTCGTGGTCACGTGGTCATTTGTCTTGTTTCTGTATCAGTAGCAGGGCTGTATTCACTTGAAAGAGGGAATCTGAATACCAGCAGCTTTTACAACTCAGGTTCCCCCTCTCTCTCCCTCTCTCTCTCTCCCTCCCTCCCTCTCTCTCCCTCTCTCGCTCTCTCTCTCCCTCTCTCACTCTCTCTCTCCTTCTCTCTCCCTCCCTCCCTCTCTCCCTCCCTCTCTTTCCCTCTCTCTCCCTCTCTCTCTCCCTCCCTCTCTCTCTCCCTCTCTCTCTCTCCCTCTCTCACCCTCCCTCTCTCGCTCTCTCTCTCATTCTCTCTCCCTCCCTCCCTCTCTCTCCCTGCGTCTCTTTCCCTCTCTCCCTCCCTCCCTCTCTCTCTCTCTCCCTCTCTCTCTCTTTCTCTCTCTTTCCCTCTCTGTCCCTTTCTCTCCCCCCTCTTTCCCTCTCTCTCCCTCTCTCTCTCCCTCTATCTCTTTCCCTCTCTCTCCCTCTCTCTCTCTCTCTCCCTCTATCTCTTTCCTTCTCTCTCCCCCTCTCTCCCTTTCTCTCCCTCTCTCTCTCCCCCTCTCTCTCTCTTTCCCTCTCTCTCTCCCTCTCTCTCTCCCTCTGTTTCCCTCTCTCTCCCTCTCTCTCTCTTTCCCTCTCTCTCTCTCTCTCTCCCCTCTGTTTCCCTCTCTCCCCCCTCTTTCCCTCTCTCTCTCCCTCTCTCTCTCCCTCTATCTCTTTCCCTCTCTCTCCCTCTCTCTCTATCCCTCTCTTCCCCCCCTTTCTGCCCCCCCCAGCCATGCTCCTCAGCGAGAACCCCAAGGTGAGACCATCCAAGGCCGCTGAAGGAGCCCCCCAGGAGCAGGCACCTTGGTCCTCTCTCACCGTCTTCAGCAGAAAGCTGTCAGGCTGTGCTCACTAGCAGGCAGCTGCACCTCGTGGTATCTCATGTGTGCGCCAGGGAGCAGCACTGAAGGAGTCGAAAGCCAGCTTGTCACTCATGCTGTCTTTCTGCTGGGGAGAGGGGCCCCCCCAGGCATTCTCCCAACATGGCCTTGAGCAGAAGTCCATCACCCAGCCACCACCACCTGCCAGGGGTGTTGCGAGCAGGCATAATTCTTGGTGAGGATATTGAAAACCCAAACAAAGCATTAGGGTTGGTTTGTTTTTAATCAAGAATGGAGAATGGCTATGTCCCTGGCAACCAGGTCTATTCTCAGGCACCTAGCAGATTTTGTTACTACTACAAATGGAATCATTTTCTCTATTGTAGTTTTAATTGGTTATTACTAATAGAAAAAAAATTATCTCTGTGTGTTCAACTTCTGTTCAGCACTCCTGCTAAACTAATTTATTGATTCTAATCAATCGTCAGAGAATTCTGTTGATTTTTCAGATCGAACAATTGAAGCATCTGAAAACAATGAACATTTTATCTCTTTTCTTGAATTTTGGCTAAGGCATATAACACAGAAGCAGTGATTTAAATAAGTATGGTGGTTTCTATAGCTTTCTGGTTTATACCCTTTATAAATATATCATGGAGTTCCTTTCTATACAGTTTTCTAGGTGTTTATATCACGAATGGATATTTGGGGGGAGGGATACAGGACAGCAATCATTGTGAATATTATGAGACTATCAATTCATTAAGGCAGATAATAGTAAATTCTTCTGAAGCAATCCTACTGGTTCAAGACATAGTATCCTATTAATCAACTATAGAATTCAAGTTACTCATATTTTTACATGTACATTCACAAGACTAATGTGACCTTGGATTTTTCTTACGACTTCTGCTTTTAATACCAGAGCTTTAGGCACCTTCATAAAATGAGTTGGTTAGCTTTCCATCTTTTCTAAACTGGAGCTGCTGCACCAGGCCGGGTTACCTGCACCTTGAATGTGGAGCAGAACTCCTCGGTCAAACTACGTGGATTTGTTTTCGCTTTGGTTCCTGATCTTGGTCTGTCCTTTTCATTTATTTCATGCCTGCATCACTCTCCACGTTTTCTGCTTTCTCTTGGGTCATTTTCAGTTAGGGTATTAGCAAAGATCAGCTACTTTCTTAGTGGATTAGCGTAAAGATATTTAATTCCTAACTTTTGAAGGTAATTTATATCCATAGTTATAGAAGCTTTCATATTTCTCCATATTTATTTATACCTTCTTTTTGATTGTTTATAACTTCAAAAATGTGTCTGTTTTATTAATCATCTCAAAGATGGTTTTGTTGATTACTAGACTTTGTTTGATTAGTTTCTGCTCGTATCTTTAGTATTTCCTTCATCCTGCCTTCTTTTTTTTTTTTTTTTTTGACAGACAGAGTGGACAGTGAGAGAGAGAGACAGAGAGAAAGGTCTTCCTTTGCCGTTGGTTCACCCTCCAATGGCCGCCACGGCCGGCGCGCCGCGGCCGGCGTACCACGCTGATCCGATGGCAGGAGCCAGGAGCCAGGTGCTTTTCCTGGTCTCCCATGGGGTGCAGGGCCCAAGCACCTGGGCCATCCTCCACTGCACTCCCGGGCCACAGCAGAGAGCTGGCCTGGAAGAGGGGCAACCGGGACAGAATCCAGCACCCCGACTGGGACTAGAACCCGGTGTGCCGGCACCACAAGGCCGAGGATTAGCCTAGTGAGCCGCGGCGCCGGCCTCATCCTGCCTTCTTTAGATTTCTTTTATTGATCTTATTTATTTAAAGATTTATTTATTTATTTATTTGAAAGTCAGAGTTGCACAGAGAGAAGGAGAGGCAGAGAGAGAAAGAGAAAGAGAGAAAGAGGCTTCCATCTGATGGTTCACTACCCAATTGGACACAACGGCTGGGGCTGTGCCGATCCAAAGCCAGGAGCCAGGAGCTTCTTCTGGGTCTCCCATATGAGTGCAGGGACCCAAGGACTTGGGCCATCTTCTACTGCTTTCCCAAGCCATAGCAGAGAGCTGGATCTGAAGTGGAGCAGCGGGTCTCGAACCAGCACCCATATGGGATGCCGGCACTGCAGGCGGCAGCTTTAACCGCTACACCACAGCGCCAGCCCCCTTTTACTGATCTTTTTTATCATTTTTTAAATTGAAAGCTTAGCTAATTCCTTTTCCACATTTCTGGATTTCTAATAAACGTTTGTGGCTCAACATTCTCCCCCGAGTGCCCCCTTTGGCCTCCTCCCACAGCTTATTACAAACTTCCACATCATTTGGTTTTAAGTACTAGAACCTCCATTTTGATTTTCTCTATAAAACATGAATTATTTAGAAGGGTTTTTTGCAATCTGCAGATGTATGTGGGGGACACACTCCCTGCCTTGCTGTTGTTATTTTTTATCACATTGCTCCCAGTAGAGCGAGGACTTGATGACTTCAGTCTTGGAAAACTGCAGAATTGTGTTGCTGATGTCAAAGCTCATTTTTGATAAGTCTCTGTGTTTAAACAGGTAAGTACAGTCAGCTGGATGGAGAGCTGACTACAATCTTCAGCTCCTTCATACTCCTACTCATTATTCTTTTGCGCAGTTTGTCCATTTGGAGGACGCGTCCTCTCTGCCCGTGGCTGCCCTAACAAACGCTCACAAATGTGGTGGCTTCACGCAGCAGAAGCGGTCTGGGGGCCGGACATCCAGGCCCAAGGTATCCACTGGGCCCCACGCTCTCTCGCCGCGAGGGCGGATCTGCTGCCCGTCTCTCCTACTTTCTGGAGGCTGCCACCGCCACCTTGCCTGGCATTCCCTGAGCACAGGACCCTAACTGCTGCCCTGCTCCGCATGGCCTCTCCCTCAGCCTCTGTTTCGTCCATGCAACGTCTTTAAGGCTCACCTGGAGGATCCAGGCTGCTCTCATCCCGGGATCCTGAAGGTGACCACATCTGCCAGGACCTTTCTCCAAACGGCGCCGGGAATCAGACGTGAACATGTCTTTGGGGCCCCCACAGGGCCCACAAGAAGGAAAGTGCGCTATAACCCCCAGGGCCATCCGTCTCTCCTGTGAGTCCACAAGACAGCTGTGCGAGTGTCCCAGGTGTGGCATTAGGTGTGTGATGTCACACTGGTGGGAGGGGGGGACAACACGTTTGTTCTCTTTACGCTGATTTCTACTGAGTCCTCCGCACGGCTGGGGCCGAACCTCCAGTGATCTCAAGTTCAAGGACAATTTGCAGGGACCGTTCAGGCCGCACCATGAGCACAGCCGCTCTCCCCAAAGTGCTCATTCCCACACGTCTATCAGGCCGGAGATCCGGGGACTGCGTGAGCGACCAGCACCCCCAGTACTCCCACAGCCCCCGCAAGGAAACCTTTTGTTCAGGCAGGTACGTCGCGCGGTGGCGCTATTCTAAGATACATCCCGTCACACCATTCCTTTGTGGAAACGAACCACAAGTTGGGGAGAATTCTGCAGACACAGCAGGGGGCCGCACGTGGCAGGTAAAAGCCAGGAAAGGCACCTCCACGGAAGCTAAAGGAACCCGACCACCGGAAAGCGCTTGGTCATCCGCTGATTTCTACTTTTTAACTCGAGCTGTGGCGGGGTTGGTCCTGGGCGGGACAGTTACATAAGGGGACCAGTGTGTGTAAGCCCTTCCAGCCACTGGCGCTCCTTGGCCGGCCGGAGCCAGAATTCTTGGCTCCCTCCAGCTGCAGCTGCTGAGCTAGTAAAATCCAAGAAAAGAAGGAGTACAGTGAATAAAGAAGACAGAAATGAAAGAGGAGAGGAGAGCCAAGAGAGTCTCCAGATAAGGCCAAGGCATTAGGGAGAGAAGGAATTTATAACCCGAGAATACACTTAGCTGAGCCTTTCTCACATGTCCACTATCGCCGTTGAAATTATCTGGGTTCAAATAAAAGAATGCTCTGTCCCGGTCATTATTCATGTTTCTTTTAAAGGCACAAATTCCAGCACAGGCAATTTCAGTGGGAACGGGACTATTTATTTGCTGGAGTCTTGCTTACGCGATGCAGCCAGGCAAGCAGAAAGAGCTCGGTGCACAGAGGCCCCAGGCTGGGCTCCGAGGGGCTCTGTCTGCCCCCGAGCGAGTGACAAGGGTGGAGGCAGCCACAAACCAGACTCCCCAGCCCCACACTGCCTGGACCACGGGTTTAAATCTCACTCTGCACAAACTCAGCGCTGCGGGGAGGGCGAACCCGGGAGGTGACCCGTGGCTCTGGATGCCGGGTGCTTGGTAAGAGCGCAGATGCCTAGGAATCTCGCATCTCCCAAGGCGTGGGGAGGGGGCTTCCGATCTCCCTGGTGGGGAAGGAAGATGGTGGAGGGTCCAGGCGAGAGAAGGGGTCTCGAGGAAGGAGAGCAAGGCTCCGATCCCCACCTGCGTCCCCAGCTGCCTTTCCCGGGGTCAGCACCCCTGGCTCTGGGGTACACGGGAGCCCACGGTATCACCGTGCACCCGGGAGCAGGGCAGGTGCTTCACGCCGCGGACCATGCACCACCGCCCCCACACCTCTCAGCAAGGGAGACAAGGGCTGTGCTCACAGCTGTCTCCGTCCCTCAGGGTGCCCCGTCAAGTCCTTCCACACCTTCTCCACACTCCTAAGGGTGCCAGGGAGTCTCCAGTGTCTTCTGTTCCTGCTCCTCCCCTCCCCCTCCCCCTCCTCCTCCTCCCCTTCCTTCTCCTCCTCCTCCCCCCTCCCACAGCAGGAAGTCGGGGCCGGTGCAGACTCCCAGCTGGCGAGTCTCCTGGTAGGACACACACACACACCCCCCCCCCCCCACCTCTGCCTCTCCTGGCCTTGACACCAGACCTTCACCGAGCCCCTGCTCCCATCGTCCTGGTCCCTGTGATGCACGTTTGTCCTGCGGGGCCAGGTACGCCTCATCCTCCCTGCTCGACAGAGCCCAGGCCCCATCCCCCACCCCACTCCCCGCTGCGGGACATTAACACAAACTAGGGGTGGGGAGTGGGGGGAGGTCAAGGGCTCCCTGCTGGGAGCTCTGGGTAGCACCCAGTTGTCGCCCACAGAGCAGGAGAGGAGCTGACACGTGTCACCTGTAGGCCGGGGCAGGGACAAGGCCCATCTTCCCTCCTCTCGTCCCCACCCACACTGTTCAGACAGGGCAGAGGTGGCCCCTGCCCTGGGCCTCAGGAAGCCCTGTGCAGACCTTGACCACCGGCCAGGAACATCTCCTGCTACATCGCAGGAGGCCACTCCTGTTGGGTCAGGCCACGGAAACCTGAGGCCCTGGCGGACACAGGTGCGAGGGCTACCCTGAGAACCTAAGGCAACAATGCTAATCGTGCACACGGAAGGGGATCTACGGGCAGGGCCGCTGCAGGGAGAGGGGGAGGGGAGGCTACAGGGACCACCACACACACCCAATCGCCCTGCGAGTCTCTGCTGGTGTACCCGCCCCTTCAGGTTTTGTAAACGTCTTAAAAACCCAGCCTTGCTCTGCCCGTTTCTCCACGAGCATTTGCTTTGCCCAAAGTCACCAGCAGCAAACCATGAAGCCTGGTTCCACGCCTTGGCTAAACCAGCTCCTTAGATGACCAGTGTGGATGGAATGTTTACGTCTCCCGAAACTGGGAGCAGCTCGGGTCTGGTGGCTGCAGCGAGAAAGCCAGCAGTCTGCAGCGTGCAGGTGGACCTCACCGTGACCCAGCCCCACGGCGACCCCGGGCTCAGATTTCCAGCCCCAGGGCCTGGCAGACTAAGCCGCCCACACCGTGGCACCCGCCACTGCAGCCTGAGCTGAGACAACACCATTCAGAGGTTTCCCCGAGAGCTGGGCCGGTGGCAAGGCTCCTCCTCACACGCCTGCCCAGTCTGTCTCCCTTGAGGGCACCTCCAGCCCCCAGCATGTGGCGTCTCCGAGCCTGGGGGCCTCCCCTACCCAGTCTGCCTGCCCCTGAGTCTTAGTGGGCGCCGTGACCATTCCCAGCACAGCGGCAGGTGCGTTATCCTGAAGGAAAGACCCTTGTGTCCTGTCGTCCCTCAGGAAACACCTGGTGGGTGCTGGCTGGGACTGGGGGTCAGGAGAGCACAGGGCCCAGCGTGCAGGATGCAGCTGGGGTCTGCAGAGCCCCGGTGCTCGGTGGCCCTGTAGGGAAGGACACTGAGGACACTGCCATGGTTCAGGGCACCACAGCTTCAAACTGACCCACAGCCTCCGCCTAGGCACAAAACGAGGGGAAACCAGTTAGGGGAGGAGCCCCAGACTCCCACGCTTCCAGCTGGGCCCTGCTTTTTAGGCACCAGGCTCTGGGCTGTCAGCAGTCTGCCCAGCTGGGCACAGCGGATGCCACTCAACAGCAGCCCCAGGCCGTGTGGTGCCTGTCCCCGAGGCCACCACGCCCAGCCCAGGCTCACCGCTCGGAGACCACAGAGGAACGTCCTTCCCAGCTCACGGGCTGCCCGAGGGGGAGGGTCCCTCCCACTCCCAGCCCCCTCGTTCTCAAGGCCTCAGCAAGTGAGCAGTGCCTCCTGACAAGGACACGAGTGTCCCGTGCAGATCACAGCTCCGCGCACCAGACTGGGCAAAGACCAGCTGTGACTTCTGACTTCCATGAAGTTCGTGTCACCGCCCTCCCAGAGCAGCCAAAGGAGGACAGGGAGAACACACGCATGACCGTTTTAGCACAGACGAAAATGACCCCACCAAGAGGCTGTCCCTGCCTCCAGACGCTCTCGGTCTAAAGGAACCACCTTTCCCAGACTGCCACAGCCAAGGCTCAGCGCCCTGCAGCCCAAGAGACAGCCAAGTTCACCAAATGGCCTCTGACAGGCTCCCCGCAGCCACGCATGCAGCAGCTGAGACGGCCACTCGCTACCTGGCCTTGTTCAGTCTGCTGCTGGCCGCTGCTCCAGGCTGCCCAATCACCCCCGCACCTCCCGGCTCCTGAGGCCGCAGCTGCTCCCTCCTCCTCCAGGGGCCGTGAGAAAATCACTCAAGCAAGTTTACCCTGATCCCTCTCCAGGGCTGCTGTGACTCCTCACCGCCAGTGGTGGCGTCAGAGAACAGCTCCCACGGCCAAGTCCTGTGGCCAGGGTGTAGGGCGGGCTGCCCTGGTGGCTCCTGGGGTCCCCTGGCTTGCAGCTGCACCGCTCCACTCTCTGCCTCCCTCCTCCCTTGGCCTTCTCCTCCATTCTCAGACAGGGACACTGGTCACAGGACTGAGGGTCTAGCTGGATAATCCAGGCTGATGTTACCTCAAGACCTTCAACCTGGTTCCACCGGTTATCTCCAAAAGGGATTTTTCCAGGAAGGTCATGTGCCTAGGTTCCAGGGTTACAACACAGTTGTGTCTTTTGGGGGGCACCATTCAACCCGGTCCAACCGAGGGTCCACTGCGGGCCAGGTGGTGTTCTGAGACTTCAACCTCATCTTCACAACACCTTCATGAGTCAGGAACTGTGGCTCCTGTTTTACAAATAAATAAACCGAGCCCACGAGCAAAAAGAATGTTCCATTTGCTGAGGGTCACACGGTGAGGCACAGGTCGGGTTCTAGTCCAGGCACCCTGGTCCCAAGCCCTCAGCCATAGCCACTGCACTTGCCCACAGCCCTGGGGGTCCTAGGGACGGTCACGGGTGCCTTGCACGTGCGTGCCCTTTAGTCCTCGCACAACCACGGCAGGTGGTCGTTATTATTACACGCGCTTTATGGTGCTGCAGGGTGAGAGACTGAGCTCATGCAGCCAATACATGGCGGCGGTAGAGTCTGAACCAGGTCTATCCGACGGCACGGCCGTGCTGTGACTTTCTGTGATGCCAGGGCAACTCCCAACCCAGACCCCAGTGAAGGCCCAGAAGCCACAGAGGCCAGGCCAGGAGTCCCCGTGAGCCACTGCGGCTGTGCCTTCCACCCCTGTGGGCTCCCAGGATCCTGGGCCCTGGGCTCCGCCCGTGCTGCAGCTCAGCCTTCCCCAGGCCCTGAGTCCTGAGCATCGAGCACAGATGGAGAAGAGGGGACAGAAGCAGTACAGCAGCTTCTCAACTGGCCGCGGCAGTGAAACTGCACTTCCGGGTCACTTTCCACCCACCAGGGCCAGACGCACATGCGAGGGAACCTGGGACACTCTGCACTGCGGAAGGAGCTGAGACTTTTAAGTCAACGACCAGCCACCTCCCACAGTTGTAAAACCACCTCACGAAACCCGCAGAACTCCCGCGTTTTGGCACATGGTAGGCAGTGCGTGCTTCTTTTTGAAGGAAGGAATGAGATTAAATAGGGGACAAAGAGCAACAGAGAGTCCCCAGGGCTCAGGAGTCATCCAAGGCAACACTAGCCCGTGAGGCCCTGTCCTGCAAGTTGTTAAAGTCTCCCGGACTGCCGCCATCCCGCGCTTTGTTAGAACAAGACAGTTTGCTGCCATCTGCTGGAAATGTAAAATACACAAATCTGCAGCACGCCTAACGCCACGGTGCCACGCACAGCGGCGCAGAGAGCGGCGGTGAATGCCCACGATGAGACCAGATGAACGGCAGCAGCGAGGGTGCAAATGTCGCCCGGAACCGCAGGCTGGGCATAGGGGTGGGGGTGGGGGGCTGGTATTCCACCTGCTGGTGGGAAAACAGATGCGGGAGGGGGCAGAGACCCGGGCTCCCTCCACCGCAGCCGCAGGGGAGACCAACACGCCTGCTTTAGACACCGTCTGAGAAAAGGCTCCCTCCTGGGACACCACGTGAGGGCAGCACCACCCTCCAGCTGCCCCCTTGGGAGCATGCGCGTGAGCTCTGCGCGCGGCTCGGGAGCAGGTGCGCTGGAGCCCACAGCACAGAAAGTAGACACCTGCAAGTCCTCGCGCTCGCTGACGAGGCAGGAATGGGAGACGCCAAGGGCAAGGCCAGCGTCCACGTCACACCCTTGTCCCCATCAACACTCACCACCTGAACAGCGCGCTGGGCCTTGTCCCGAGCCTGCACTCGGGAGCGTCGTCCTCACAGCGTCGCAGCTTCCCCTCCAGGCCTGGAGCCTGGCCGACACGACCGTGCCATCTGGGCAGACAGCCAGAGTCCAGCTCCCGTGGGCCCAGGCCAGGGCTGCCCCGTTGGGTCCATTTCCCTGCCTAACCCCCTCACCAGGGGAGCGCTCAGACTCACAGCCCTGGACCTGGCTGCCCAGAGTGGGGGCACGTGCGGATCTGAGGAGCTGCCCTCGCGGAAGTCTCAGACAAGTGCAGAGCTCTGAGCGCCTCAGGCCACTGCTGACCTGGGAGGGGAGCTGGGGCCGCAGCACTGGGCGCTGGTGCCCCCCCACCACCTCTATTCCAGCCACGGCACCAGGGCCAGCCGAGCGGTCCTGCACCCCGGCATCCAGAAGTCACTCCTGCCGTCTGCAGACCCAAGCCATACCCATCTCCTCCTAAGACTTCCAGGCCGCTGTCCTGGAATGCCCATCTCATTCTGGGTGTCTGTGTCAATGTCGTCTCCCACTGATCACGAGTGCTGGTGACCTGGTGCTCCTGTGGGCGACTTTTTTTAATGTTTTTTTTCCCCCTCTGGAAATGGGCTTTATTGTTTAGGTCAGATTCAAGTTCACCGTACGGAGTTCCCATGCAGTCTTACAACCCCACGCACAGCCTCCCCGAAATCAACATCCCTTTTGCAAGCTTTTTAAAAATATTCTCAGTGTAACTTTTGAGCCAAAGAAAATCAGTATTGAGATACACTTCATAAAGAGGCGCAGACAATCCTGGCAACACTGAGCAGTTGAACTCCAACACGTGCACGCACGTGCAAGGCCTGGAACCTACAGAATGCTGTCCGTACCGACTATCACGTTCCTGGTGACCCAGGACTTGTCCGGCTTCCCAGTCACTTGGCAGTGCCTAATGGATTCTCCCTGGACATCTCAGGGAAGCAGCCTGCAAAGCTCCAGGCTGACATTCTCACGGACATAACAGCAAACAGGGCAGGAGTCATCTACTTCTTGTATTTCCCCAGCTCGGTCTCAAGCCCCAAACTTCCTGTACCCCTGGGCCACTCCCACCGCCACCCCAGCTGCCCCACAACCCACACTGGGGCAATGACATCCTAAGCATGCAGCCAGCAGTATCTAAAGAGCTCAAACGACTTGTCTGCAAGGGCGCTGTGCTCCCTCCAAGCTACCAAATGCGCACACTTCACGTGGCCAGAAACAGCGCTCAGCACGCCGTCCTGCATCTCTGAGGAAGACTTGCACTGTGGCCATCTTCAGCGAAGCACGGTAACCCCCGGGGAGAAGCCAGTGTCCCCGCACAGCGCCATGGAGATGCAGGCAGTGTAGACGACCTCAGGGCAATGAACTGGGAAGTGCAGAGGCCAGAGCGCGGTGCTGTTTCAGTGCGGGTTCCAGCGAGCTCTGGTGCCAACCAGGGGCAGACGTGCAGGAGTCCAGGAAACAAAGACGGAGGAGAGACCGCTCCTGGATGTAGAGGGGAAGAGATGAGGCCTGGGGACAGGAAGAACCCTCGCCGGCGCTGTGGCACAGCGGGTTAACACCCTGACCTGAAGCACCGGCATCCCATATGGGCGCCGGTTCGAGACCTGGCTGCTCCACTTCCCATCCAGCTCTTTGCTAAGACCTGGGAAAGCAGTAGAAGATGGCCCAAGTGCTTGGGTCCCTGCACCCATGTAGGAGACCCGGAAGACCTGGGAAAGCAGTAGAAGATGGCCCAAGTGCTTGGGTCCCTGCACCCATGTAGGAGACCTGGAAGAAGCTCCTAAATCCTGGCTTCAGGTTAGCTCTGGTTGTTGTGGCCATCTGGGGAGTGAACCAGCAGAAGGAAGATCTCTCCTCTCTCTCTCTCTCTCTTTCTGACTTTCATCTCTCTGTGTAACTCTGACTTTCAAATAAATAAATAAATCATGTCCTGACTGAGAATGAACCACCACTAAAGTATCTTTTTTTTTTTTTTTTTTTTTTTGACAAGCAGAGTGGACAGTGAGAGAGAAAGACAGAGAGAAAGGTCTTCCTTTGCCGTTGGTTCACCCTCCAATGGCCGCCACGGCCGGTGCACCGCGCTGATCCGAAGCCAGGAGCCAGGTGCTTCTCCTGGTCTCCATGGGGTGCAGGGCCCAAGCACTTGGGCCATCCTCCACTGCACTCCCTGGCCACAGCAGAGAGCTGGTCTGGAAGAGGGGCAACCGGGACAGAATCCGGCGCCCTGAGCGGGACTAGAACCCGGTGTGCTGGCGCCGCAAGGCGGAGGATTAGCCTATTGAGCCACAGCGCCAGCCTAAAGTATCTCTTCTGCATCATTTCTGAATTCTCCGTGCCCATTCGCATAGGTCCACACACGCTGTAACACGTTCATAATCTCATTGCTAGCAGGGACACTAAAGAACCCGCAGCCTGGATCCCACACAACCTGGGGGAGGTCCCAGAAAGCACCACAGTGAACGCTGCTTGGTGGGGAGAGGGGACAGGGATTCACGGACTTGGCCATGAACCCCAGGGGAAGCCAGGAGTGTCCATCAGAGGGGAAAGGGGGTTAGGACCACTGAAAAGGATTTGTGGCAGGCGTCAGTTTACAGAGGCTGTAGTTGGCCCAGTGTCTGGTATAGGAATTCAGCTCTACACCTTGTGGGAAAATAAATACAGTGAGATTTAGAAAGTATACGCATGGCTGAGACATTTTCTTTTCCAAAAGTATCCCACTAACACAGCCAGCATAACCAACGGTGTCATTAATACAGGTTTAAACAAGTGCATCTCCTAGGCAGATCCTTAAGTTCCTTTAATTTTGCATTAGGACATAAAATCGCTCATTCTAATGGGTTTGTAAATGCATAGTCCGTCAGAAGCCCCATTGATGAAAACACGGCCTGGGCGGCGGGAAATATACTGTTATTTCTGCTCTGGCTGTATTTCCACTTCCTAATAACAATAATGAACTTGAAGCATCGGATTTGCATGCAGATAGCTCTCGACTCCGGTTTTGCTGTGGCGATACAGTTAAGTATGTCACTGACGTGCACTTCACAGCCTCAAAACACAATTTAAAGATCACTTTACAGCGACTCAGATCACAGCAGGGGGTTTAAGCATTAGGGCTGTGGCTTTCCTAAAAGTCCTGGCAGGAGAGCCAAGTCCTGTGGCACAGGAAAGCCTCCCGCAACATCCTGGGCTGCTATAGCTCGTTGACTGTGGCTGTCTGAGGTCTTAGCGTCCCCTCCATGGTATAGGGCCACCCATTCCATCTCCCCAACATGACACCACCACCCCCGCCTTCCTCCCATCTTCCCCCTCCTAGATCAGCAGCCAAATGACTGCTCTGGGACACACTCAGCACCTGACACCCATGCAGGTAGAGCCACACACAGGGCCCAGCCTCCAGCAGCTCAGAGGTGCCTAGGGCCACTGGAAAACCAAAAGGCCAATACAAGGTAGGCGCTGTAGCCCACCAGTCACCAAGGAAACAGAACAAGGAATGTCTGATGCTACACGTTTGAACCCAGCCACCAGGTTTCCACCTTGAGTGCCATTTTTTAAAAATTCAGAAATGTGAAAAGACAAAGCAGTTGAGAGGATCAGCATAATTTGGACTTTGGGACCAGACGTTTGAAAGTTCACACTGAGGCAGACAAAGCTGTGGGGGGAGACCCCGCCTGGCTCCCAGGGAGGGTGACGAGGAGAACTCAACACAGGGGCAGTGCTCTTGCCTTAAGGAGACCAAAGCTGAGACCCCCCAGAGGGGACACTGGGTTACGGTCCTGCCTGAAGGAATTCCCAGAGGCCAAGTCACAAAGGCAGGTAACACAGGAGAAAGCATCACCGTGGAATCAGAAAGGGTGAGGGCAAGGCCGCGCGTGCAGAGAGAACGAGGGCCTGAGGTTCGCTTTACCAAACCAGGCGCATGGGCCGAGCCCCGCTGAAGAGGCACCAACAAGAGGGGCCTTTGCAGGGCCGACGGAAACGCGCGCTGGGAACTCGGGAGAGAGCTGGAGAGGAGGGTGTCTGCAGAATCTCCCACAGGAACCAGAGGAAAAAGCACGCAGGGTGCCACGGAGTGTCACCACGGGAAGGCCAGCTTGGCCACCGGAGACGCCACCATGGGTGCCATTTGCCTTGGCGAATTCGTCCTGGTCTTGAGCTGGCCTCTGGGTGGGCTGTCAGAAGCTTCATCTGTCCAGAGCACCAGGGGGTAGCGGAGCTGGGATGCTGACCCATCAAACAATGCAGCGAGGTCTAAAACAGACCCGGGCTGGGGTGGGTCCTGTGGCACAGCAGGCTAAGCTGCCACCTAGGATGCCCGTCTCCCCCAACTGGAGCGCCTGGGAGCAGGCCCCACCTCTGCCTCTGATCCAGCTTCCTGCTAACCTACCTGGGAGGCAGCAGATGAAGGCCCACGTCCTTGGGTCTCCGCCACCCACAAGGGAGACCCACATGGAACTCCTGGCTCCTGGCTCTGGGCCTCAGCCTGGCCCAGCCCCAGTTAGTACAGCCATTTGGGAAGTGAACCAGCAGACAGAAGATCTCTTTTGTTCACTCTCTCTCTCTGTCTCTGTCTCTCCCTCTCTTTCTCACTCTGGCTCTCAGAGTAATTGTGGGGAGCAATCCGGACTGGACTAAGTTGCTCGAATTAGGACTTATTCTATGCATCTGCTCTCCCACAATATGGCGCTGGGAGAGAAGTAAACAGCTTCCGCACAGCTGCCTCCAGTTCAACCAATTAACTGTAGGACTTGCTCCTGATTGGAGAGCAGCGTACTCGGCGTGTGGGCAGCCGAGTTGGGATTGGCAGAGAAGGACTATAAAGGAGGAGAGAAACGGCATGCACCGGGAACATCTATGGGGAACATCTAAGGGAACCCGTGCAGCCCCCGAGAGAACCGGCCGGCGGTGTGCCGCTCCCCTGCGGAAGTGGGGAATGCGGCCAGGGGGAACTGCCCTTCCACGGAGGTGGAAGGGATAGTAGCCAACCCGGGAAGAACCAGCAGCAAACCCGGGGAGGGCCGAGCAGACGAAAGAACAGCGCAGGGTCCTGTGTTGCTCCTCCACGAAGACGGGGAGCGACATAATGGTGCCGTGACTCGGATAGGAAACCTAGGACGGATTAGCAAACTTAGGAGGGAAGAAACGGGAAGAATTGGGAAAATATCGGAGAGAGAAACTAGCAAAGAGCCTAGGGAAATTATCGGAGAGAGAGACTAGCAAACAGCCTAGGGAAAAGCCGGACGAAAAGGGTGCCGGAGGAAGCTGTTGAAAGCCTAGGCATAGACTCAGATACGGACTACGGGGGGAAGCTGGGAGAAATCTCTAAGGGCGAAAGTGAAAGCTAAAACAAACAGACTCGGACGCGGACTGTGGGGAGAGGCCAGGAGAAATGAGGGAGGAATATCGTTGGAGGAAAGCTTGGGGAAACATACCGGGTAGAGAAAAATGTTAGGGAAATTGAAGCCGCGGGGGGCAGGCCAAGGCGGAAACGAAAGCCACTTTGGGATTCTCAAGTTAGCCCGGGAATAGGGGGCGAAAAGTTAAAACCAGAAGCTGAGACGCAAGCCAGATTGGGATCCGTCTGATTAGCCCGGGGAGCAAAGGACGGAAAGCCAAACCGTGGGGCGGAGACGTACGCTGGGTTGAATTCGCCAGGCTAGCCCGGGGAACTTGGATTGAATGCTAGTGGTGGAGACGCAAGCTACGCTGTGTTACTCGCGGAAGCCGCCGCGTGCAGAGAGAGCACGGGGCGTGAATAGATAGGGAACGGGGCTGGCGTAGGCCGTGGTGCAGACGCGAAGGGCGTGGAGACCGCGGAGCGCGCGAAGCCAAACCGCGCAAAGCCGGGAAGCCGCGCAGATGAGGCGCGGGCTGAAGCGGCTCAGAGCCGGCGAGGCGCGGAGAAGCAGCCTCGGGGCGGAGCCCGCTGGCGGGGCGAGGCGCCGGGAAGCTGCGCGGAGCCGTGAACCCGCCGGCAGGGCGAGGTGCCGGGAAGCTGCGGGGATAAGAGAAACAGAAGTTTTAGAAGTTAAGTGAGAGAAATAGGAATGCTGGAAGATAGAAGTAAAATGGGAGAAATAGGAATGCCCGGAGATAGAGAAATAGAGAGAAATAAGGCCTCCCCTCAACATGCCAATTAGAAGGCTTGGATTCGGTCTGCCCGATTAGTGAGGCGGTGAGCACCTGGGCGGCTAGCCGCAGGTCACCGAAGACAGGCACGAATTAACATCAGTAAAGCTTCCCCACAATGCAACAATTAGGAGGCTTGGATTCGGTCTGCCTGATTTAAGGCGGTAAGCGCCAGCAAAGCTCGACCAGAGTATGAGCTGCAGGTCACCGAAGATAGGCACGAACCAACACTAATAAGTCTCCCCCACAATAAGGCAATGAGAAGGCTTGGATTCGGTTTGCCTGATAGAGCTTGTAAGCCCCTGCAGGCAGAGCAAAGCATGCGCTGCAGGGCACCGAACACAGGCACGCATCAGCGCCTAAAAACCTCCTCACAACATGGCGAAGAGAGGACCCGGATTCGGTTTGCCTGATGGATAGGACTTGTAAGAGCCTGTGGCAACTCTAGTGTGTGCCGCGGGACACCGAAGACAGGTGCGTATCAACGCCAAAAATAAAAAGAAAGGGGGATCTGTGGGGAGCAATCCGGACTGGACTAAGTTGCTCGAATTAGGACTTATTCTATGCATCTGCTCTCCCACAATATGGCGCTGGGAGAGAAGTAAACAGCTTCCGCACAGCTGCCTCCAGTTCAACCAATTAACTGTAGGACTTGCTCCTGATTGGAGAGCAGCGTACTCGGCGTGTGGGCAGCCGAGTTGGGATTGGCAGAGAAGGACTATAAAGGAGGAGAGAAACGGCATGCACCGGGAACATCTATGGGGAACATCTAAGGGAACCCGTGCAGCCCCCGAGAGAACCGGCCGGCGGTGTGCCGCTCCCCTGCGGAAGTGGGGAATGCGGCCAGGGGGAACTGCCCTTCCACGGAGGTGGAAGGGATAGTAGCCAACCCGGGAAGAACCAGCAGCAAACCCGGGGAGGGCCGAGCAGACGAAAGAACAGCGCAGGGTCCTGTGTCGTTCCCCCACGAAGACGGGGAGCGACAGTAATTAATTAAAATAAAACAAAATAAAATAAACTAGGACTTGCCGACTTCCTTCATGAAACGCAATCCAAGTGGTCCATCCTAGACGTGCTAGGCAGGGCGAACATTGTTTTCCCTTGAGGAGAGGAAAGGAGGAGGCCCTGGGGAGCAGGAGGGAGCCCCCTGAGCTGTGCTGGGACCAGGCTGGGAGCTGACGCCCACCACTGCAAGTGTGCACAACTCACCCTCTCCCTGAGCTCTAATCTTGCCATCTTTTCTCTTTGTTCCACTCCTGATTAGGGCTCATTTCTCCCCCAGCATGTGACCCCCCCCCAATCTTAGGCTGCACTCCTGTCTTCAGTGATCTTCAGTGGCCCCCAACACGTCCATGAGGCCATCTGAAATGGGGCCACACCTTCCCAGACTCACAGGCACCTGTGATGGCGCACTTTGTATTTTTTTTTTTAATTATTTATTTGACAGGTAGAGTTGCAGAGAGAAAGGTCTTCCTTCCACTGGTTCACCCTCCAAATGGCCACCATGGCCGGCGCAATGCACCAATCCGAAGCCAGGAGCCAGGTGCTTCCTCCTGGTCTCCCATGTGGGCGCAGGGGCCCAAACACTTGGGCCATCCTCCACTGCACTCCCGGGCCACAGCAGAGAGCTGGACTGGAAGAGGGGCAACCGGGACTAGAACCCAGGGCCCATATGGGATGCCAGCACTGCAGGCAGAGGATTAACCAAGTGAGCCATGGCGTCGGCCCATGACGGCGCACTTCCAAGTTGCGCTGCAAGGCAGTGGTTGATCTTTGGGTCTGGCTCTGTGCCTTCATTCCTCACTTCTGGGAACTCCAGACCATGGGTCACAGGAGCAGAGCGAACTCTGTGCCTGGCACCGCGCTGAGGTCTGAATACCTGTTTGTGCATCTAATCCTCCTCTAATGCACCCCGTCTTCAGCCCTAGGAATTGGTACTGATATCATGCCCATTTTTTGCTTTTGTTAGAGTGTTAAAGTTTTTATTTATTTGAAAGGCAGAGCAACAGAGACCCCAGCACCTGAGCCGTCCTCTGCTGCCTCCCTGGGCGGCTGTTAGCAGGGAGTTCAATCGGAGGAGGAGGCAGCTCTCAATTCCAGGCACTCCAGTATGGGACGGAGGTATCCCAAGCGGCGAGTCAACCCATGGTGCCACAACACACACCCCAGACATTTAGTCCAATATGATTTGGTTTGGCCAACATAAGCAGGCTTTGACAACGGAAGGTACCCCTTAACACCAATATTCAGGAAATTTCTTTAGTTCCATTTTATCTGGAACATATGATTAAGACAAGCAACTCGGGTTCCCCACACGGGCAGTTTTTTTTCTTTCCTACACCATTATCTGGTTCAGAGAAACACAATGGGAAGGGTACGCTGTGGTGATGAACCGTTTGAACGAGAGTTTTATGCTATAACGGTGCTGAGATATGCGTATCACACCCATTTGACAGATGGCTTGAGGAAGGAAGAAACTGGTCCGAGGCCTTGTAGCTATAAACAAGCCGGAGCCGCCCATCACTGCCTTCCTGAGGTGCCCACACACAGTCTGCACTTCATTGTGTTTGTTTAATCATATATGAATAGCTTGGATTTGCACTGTGAAAAACTGGGTATTGGAACAATGAAGATAAAACTTTAAAATAAAATTCTGATTAAAGGACATACATCTTCCTTTATAGCGAGTGATAACATCAGGACTCTCGCCTAATTTGAAAATCCTGATTTAACTTACTCTGCACACATCTCCAAGGAGACATAAGGTCGCATTCCTGTTTAAACTGTCATTCAGGCTGCTCCTCCCCCAAGCCCCCAAAGCAGCTGAACTGATGGGGTTTTAGGAGGGAGTTAAGGATCTACTGGAGCTGGCTGTGCCTCACAATTGCTGGGTAACCTTGGGCAAGCTGATTACCTTCTCTGACCCATGTTTCTCCATCTAACAGACGTAGTGAACATCATGGCCCACGCATTCGGCACCCATGAGATACACAGATAACCTGCGTATGCAGCAGGCACAGACAAGCACTTCAGAAACAGGGGCTCTTATTCCACACTGCGTCCTGAAGACACTGTTAGAATACTGTATTGCAGTGGCTGGCACCGAGGCCTAGTAGGTAAAGCTGCCGCCTGCTGTGCTGGCATCCCCTACCGGCACTGGTTCAAGCCCCAGCTGCTGTACTTCCGATCCAGCTCTCTGCTGTGGCCTGGGAAAGCAGTGGAAGATGGCCCAAGTCCTTGGGTCCCTGTACCTTCGTGGGAGACCCAGAAGAAGCTCCTGGCTCCTGGCTTCAGATCAGCACAGCTCCAGCCATTGTGGCCAACTGGGGAGTGAACCATCGGATGGAAGAACTCTCTCTCTCTCTCTCTCTCTCTCTCTCTCTCTGCCTCTCCTCTCTTTGTGTAACTCTGACTTTCAAGTAAATAAATAAAATTTTTTTAAAAAAATACTGTATTGGCATTTAAAAGTAGGATGTAAGGCTGTCATTGCTCAACTCTATTCAAAAAAAGTATAAAAGAAAACAAACCCCTACGCTTGCTTTGGGCAGCCGCCAACCTCCCTGTCCTCCGCTTCGGGGCCCCACACAGGATGAAGGCAGCCCTCAAGCATCCATCCCCTGGTGGCAGCACTGACCCATCATGAAAACCAGGGAGCTCAGAACTGCAAATCCTGAGTCTTTCTGACAGCCCAGCCAGCTTCCACACATTGCACCCACGTCACGGAATCCTTCAGGATCAACAAAAAGGCATCGGCAGCAGCCGCTGGGTATCCATGCATTATCTGAGAACAATCAAGAAAACACCGCTTCCGTTCAGTCTGCAGGATGATATATATACAGGTGGGTATTTATTTTTAGCTGGCTCCCCCTCCCCCTTTCTCTTCTCCAGTTGGGAGTTTCCGAGGGTCAGGGAGAGTTCAGTTGTATAGAGTAAGCGCTGACTGCTGAATGGCTCTGTCAGGCTCCTGTATTTAAGGAGATGGAATTGCATATTACAAGAAAATGATTGTTCAGCTACCTTTGCATTAACAATTTGTCTAAAAGGAGACAGACTTAACAGCCTCTATGGAAGTTGGGAAGCAACAAACTGAATGGGTTCCATAAGGATTATGTCATACTTCAAACAGATGGTGAGCTCCGAACACCAAGATACGGTGTTTAGAAATAGTTGTGGGCTCACTATTGTTGGGTGGCTGTTTAATTGAATAGTCATAAATACTACTTTGGAAAAAAATGAATGTGTCATTATCTGCACAATCTTGAGTGAAATAGTGTAACAGTTTTCTCTTACATCTACTTCTGGTCCCTGACCCAGTCAAGAAAAACATCTTGGAAGGAAAGACACCGAATTTTATTGAGGAAGCAAAAGCTGGGAAATGCATCCCAGGTCAGCTGCCACGTTGGGGCACAGAGAGGCATCCGGGGAGAAGTGAGGAAACTCCCCAGTGAGCCCAGGGTTCACGCAGAAGGGGCTTCACTGGTGCACCCCAAGGCTGAGGCGCTGGGGCAGACGGACAGCCAGGCTCACTCCTGCATCCACACAGGAAGTCTACGCAGGCCCCTCCCCACCAGCAGGTTCTAAACAGAATGCTCCGCCCTGTTTCCTGCACATGGGGGGGGGGGGTGTTGTTGGTGTTGTTTTTTTTCTAACTTTACATTTTAATTCTGGATTACACATAATACTTACACATTTTGCGATGGATCAGTGCAGCGTATCTACCGACATACACAGCAGAGGTCACCCATGCCAGACAGCCCGCCTTTCCACTTCCTGACCTTTTCTTCGTGTTTGGGGCCCGCCTGCTTCTCCCGTTCAGTTCTCTACACAGAACGTAAGTCATTGTCATGAGCGACAGTCCCCACAAGGTGCGGCAACACACCAGAACCTGCTGACACTCACCCTCCTGTGCTCGGGTGCCCTTTATCCAGCCCTCCCCTCCTCTACCCCCCACCTTCCCCTCTCTACTGGTCACTATTTTGGTCCCACATATGAGAGGGAACATGCAGCGTTTGTCCTTCTGTGCCCGGCTTATTTCATTTACTGTAATGGTCTCCATCCAGTTTCATCCATTTTCCTGCAAACATCAGGATTTCATTTTGGGGGTGAAGAACATTTGGCTGCATATGTATATGCCATTTTCTCTATCCAGCCATCCCTCAGTGGACACCCAGGTTGATGCCTACCATGGCGCTGAGAGGGAGTAAACAAATCTTACACAGCTGCTTCGCTAATTAGCTGATTCCTGATCCAACCTCTGATTGGAGGAGAACAGCGTGCTCAGCACGTGGGCAGCAGAGCATGGATTGGTGGGAGAGGACTATAAAGGCGAGATAGGAGCGGCGCAGGGGGTTTCGCTTATGCGCCGCAGACATGCAGACATCTCACACCAGGCGCCGAAAGAATAACAAGAATGCAGACACACACCAAGTGGAATGCGGTTGGCACAGGAGCGGACTTGAGCGCACAACGCAGAGTCATTCGCTTAAACAACAGCGTCCAGTCCAGTGCTGCTCCTCCGCGAGCGGAGGAACGACACCAAGGGGTAAAAGAAACCCCAAATGAATAAACCAAATGTGGTGAGTATGTTTGTATATATGTATGTATGTAAGTATGTGCATGTATCTCTGTGTGTGTGTGTGTGTGTGTGTACAGACAGGGAGGGGATGGGATATTCTTCAGGCATAAGAAAGTAAACCCTGTCACATGCTACAACATGGATGAGCCTTGATGATATCCTGCTAAGTGAAATAAGCCAATCAGAAAACACACATCCTGGGGACAGCGTGTGGTCCTGGTGCTTAAGACCCCCCATTCTGCGTCGCGGTGCCTGGATTTCAAACACGCCTCCAGCTCCTGATCCCAGCTTCCTGCTCATGCAGACCCTGGAAAGCAGCAGTGACGGCTCAAGGAGTTGGGTCCCTGCCACCCACAGGGGAGATCTGGCTTGAGTTCTGGCCCCAGCCATCACGGACATCTAGGGAGTGAATCAGTGGATGAGGGTGCGCTCTGTCTTCCCCAACTCCTCTCTCTCTCATTCATCGTTCTTTATGCCCTTCAGATAAATACCTTAAAAGGCCAAAAAAGACAAATACTGTACGGTTTCTCTAATGTGAGGTCCCTAAAGCGGTCAAATTTAGAGAATCAACAAAAAAACAGAATGGTAGGGTGGGGGCAGAGAGTTGTTTAATGAGTACAGAGTTTTGAATCTGCAAGATGAGAAAGCTCTGGAGGCCTGTTTCACAACAACGTGAATATACTTAACACTACTGAACTGTGCACTTAATCATGGTGCACATGGTTAAATATATATATATATAACATAACTTTGAAACTAATTAACACAATGTCCTAAGTGCAACAGAAGAGGGAAAAGATATGTGTGGTACAATGTGCAGATATGTCAACCAGAGCAGCTCATGGACCCTGGCCCAAGGATGCCACGTGGTAGTGAGCCACTTGCTGATGGCCTTAGAATCTTCCAGAACATGAAGACCACAGAGATGCACGCACAGAGATGTGCTACGCTAACTCAGCCACGACGAGTGACCACCCACCTCCCAGGGACATTCCGGGCCAAAGGATTTCCGAGCCAAGGTGGGGTGCATCCCCATGGAGCACACGGGGACAGAACCAGAGCGCAGGTTTTCACACCAGGAAAGCTCTAAGGGACGGTCACAGGCAGCTCTGCCAGGGGCCCTCAGTGCTGCCGCACACAGTGCCAGACGCGGTGTTCCTGGGCCACGTTCACAAAGACTAGCAGAGTCCCCCAGGCATTGTCATAACTAGAAGCACCCCCTCCAACTCCAACACCCCCAGAGAGACCCACCCCTCGAGAAGTCAGCCAGACTCTTCTAAATAAACCATGAGACCCAGAGAGCAAACCAAAGGCAGGGGCTTTGATTCTGGGAGCTGTCTCCTGCCATTCAAACAGCTCAGCCTCGCTAAGCCGATGGGAGGTTGGGGGGCCAGGGAGTTCACTACCTCTCGGAATGCAAGCAAAAGTCTCTCTTGGCAAAGCCGTCTCAGATCAAACTAGAGGCATGGGTTTTTAATTTCTTAGACACTCAGTGTATCCTCTCCCCATGCACATTCCCTTCCAAAGAGTCACAACTTCTCAAGCACTGTCTGTCTGGAATCTTATTTGACTTGGGACTCTTGGAAACAAAAGGGTTTCAGGCTCAAAGGAGTGAAGCACTAATGGTGAAAACTGGTGCGCCAGTAGGCCAGTGGGGACAGCATCTTTGACCTTCGCGTTGGCCCCTACACATCCCACACCTCCAGCTGCCCGTGCGCTGCCCCTGGATCAAACACCACGCCCCTGTGTTTTCACCCTGCGACTGCCATGTCCCTGGCTACAGCAGAAGTGCTGCAGCTGCCCGGGCACCGCGAGCCCCTCTGGGCTGGGTCATCCGCAGCGTGGACCAGTGTCAAGAGGACACGGAGACGGGGGGCCTAATGAGGAATTACACAACAGGGAGACTCATGCCCGAGGCGCCAGACAGTAACCAGCACATTAACCACATGCCCTTCTCGCCAGCAGAGGGGCACTGGACTGCCCTCCAGGGTTCCAGCCTTGCAAGGATGCTTCCGAGTCTTCTCTCCCTGTCTTCTTGCGTTCAACTTGCACTTGCTGAGCATCTACTGTGTCTGGTCCTAACTCGGAACACTCAGAACAAGGATGAGAACCAGTGCCTGCGTACAAGCAGCTCCAATTCAGGGTGCTGACTGCTGTAACACAGGCAAAGACAGCAGCCCCGAGAACACTAGGGAAGGAGGGAGAGGGGCCAGCAGTGAACACATCCCCCAAAATAAAATGCCTGGAGTCCCGGGATGAGGGAGGCAAAGGGGTTGCATGCACCTGAGTAACAAGGGTCATGAAAACGTGTAAGCAGGGCTTGCGTCTGGACCCAGCCGGGTGGAGGCACCATTACTTGCTACGCAATTTTCTAGTTAGCCGAGCAGGTACACAGAATCCAATTTGGAGGTGATCTGTATTCTACTCCGTTCCCACAGTAGCATTCAAATGTAGGCAGGGTTAGGTTAGGGGAATTTATCTTCCTGCAAATTCACTCCCTAGGGATAGGCCGGCTCACCGGCCAGTTTCGGCGCTAGCTAGGTGGGCGGCACAACAGACAACAGCGAGAAATTACAGCCACAAATCGCCCTGCAGGAGGCTGGCGCTGGAGCTGCCCGCGCCTGTAATTGCAGACCCAAAACCACCGCCAGAGAAGGGATAACTAACCTGCGAAAAAAAGAAAAAAAAAAAAAAGTCTCCAGCTGCCAGAGGAGCCAGGCTCACTCTCATCTAGAGCAGAAAACCTCTTTTTGTAGCATATTTCCTTGCGCTGACCTGTTTACCACTTCAGCACATTTGAATATTTCAAAAACCTGGAAGGCACACTGCAGGCAAACTACGTATTCTAAGCAGCCTTGCTTCTTTCTCCTCCCTGCAAAAACAGCAGTACACACCGCAATGCTGATTAAATCGCCCGTGTGTTTTGCAACCAGTAACACCTTGGAAGCAAGGAAATTCAGTAATCACCGCGATCTAAACTGCATCGCCATGGAAAATGCGAGGCAACACTAAGGAGAGGTAAGCAGGCTGCCCAGGCACATCGAGGCCGTCCCAGGTCCCGTGTCCGCTGTCATCGGCCGCCCAGTGGTTCCCCAGGGAGGTAGTCCTCAGCCCACTCCACAGCCGCGCCCCTGAAAGCCAAATTTCCTTGCAAAGCCCACCCCAGGCAGGAGGCAGCCAACCTCTCATTAGTCTTAGGGGACACTCAAAGACCAAGCTAGGTTTTGGAGTCCAAACCCCTGAGCCCGGCCCCTGACTCCCCCGCCTCCGGGCGCCACCGGGAGGGCAGGAGGCGTTCCTGCAGTGCTTCTGGCAGGCCTCACAGACGCCCAGGGAGGGGACTGCCTTCCTGGGACTCCACGGGCTGCCAGTGCCAGTCTTGGAGGGGAGGTCCTGGTGAGCCAGTGTGACAACAACCCAGTCCCGGGAATCGCTCGCTCCACGGTGGGGCTCCTTGAACCTTTCATCCTCTGGCCTGCCTGTCCTTCCCGGCTTTTACACTGGGGGTCCCGAGGAAAGACTCGATAATAAACTACAGAAATTTCTTGCCAGGTTTCTCCCTAAGTGGTCTGGGATTTCCAAGATAAGCAGTTCACTGCAGAACAAGGTGCAAAGAGTTGGTGCTAGAAGCCGGGCCACCTCTGGCAGGGCCAGTGGGGACTGGGGGGCTGGTCCTTGGTGAACCCATTCAAGGAATGGTTAAGGGGCCGGCATTGGGTGTAGCTGGTTAATCTGCCACCTGCAGTGCTGGCATCCAATATGGGCACAGGTTCGAATCTTGACTGCTCTACTTCTGATCCAGCTCCTTCCTAATGCACCTGGGAAAGCAACGGAGGATGGCTCCTGGCTCCTGGCTTCGGATCAGGCCAGCTATGGCCACTGTGGCCATTTGAGGAGTGAACCAGCAGATGGAAGACCTCTCTCCCTCTGTGGCTCTCCCTCTCTCTCCATGATTCTTACTTTCAAATAAATAAATCTTTAAAAAAAAAAAAAAAAAAGGTTAACAGCCTGAGCAAGAGCACGGACCTGCCAGGAAGCGTTCCTGGGGGCCCACTGGGGCCAAGCATCTGTCAGGACAGCCACAGCCACGAGTCCTAGAGACGGCGGCCAAGAGAGGAGCAAGACAAAGATGCTGACGCCATCAGGAAATGCAGTTTCACTGGGGAACGAAAAGGCTTCAAGGAAAGCAGAATGAAAAATGCAATGTTTCTATTTCTTTGAAGTAAAAAATGGGGGAACAAAAATAATCCCGCATTGTTTTACAGAATTTATTTTTAATGCTATTAATGCTTGGCATTGAGTACCAAGGCAATATAAAGACATAAAAATCACTGCAGGCAAGCCTATCTATGGCACTGCACAGTCACATAAAAAGACGGGCTTCCTGGGGCCGGCGCTGTGGTGCAGTAGGTTAATCCTCCACCTGCAACGCCAGCGTCCCATATGGGTGCCAGTTCTAGTCCCAGCTGCTCTTCTTCTGATCCAGCTCTCTGTTATGGTCTAGGAAAGCAGTGGAAGATCCCCAAGTGCTTGGGCCCCTGCACCTGCATGGGAGATCACTGTAACTCTACCTCTCAAATAAATAAATAAAACCTTAAAACAAACAAACAAACAAAAAATGGGCTTCTTGAATCATGGAAAAGCGTGCCACTAGACAGAAGGAGCATGGAACAAAAGCCATCCCCTCCCCAGCTGGGAACCCTGCCCCTGGGCTGTCACATGAGTGAGATCAGGTGTCTGTGTGTGGAGCTCTGAGATGTAAGGGTCTACTTGTCACAGCAACCAGAGTGGCCCTAGCTGGCCCCCAGCTCGAGCCCTACTGATGCACGGTCTTCACAGAGCACAGGTTCTCGGGGCCCCAGTGAGGAAACCATAACAGTTTTACCTGCTCATTGTAGTCTAGGAAGTAGGGTGGGAACACCAACCTGCAACTCTTCAACTATTCAGTAAGCTTTCTGATTTGTCTTGTCCCAAGGAATAGAGACTGAGAATGACCAGGAAGTGCAAGGGAGTAAACCAAAGTAAACAAGCTAATAACCACAAAACACTTAGGAGATATGGGTTTGTATTAGAGAAATCACACCTTTAAATGTGGATTGGCGGGGCCGGTGCCGTGGCTCACTTGGTTAATCCTCCACCTGCGGTGCCAGCATCCCATATGGGTGCCGGTTCTAGTCCTGGTTGCTCCTCTTCCAGTCCAGCTCTCTGCTGTGGCCCTGGGAAGGCAGTGGAGGATGGCCTGAGTACTTAGGCACCTGCACCCGCATGGGAGACCAGGAAGAAGCAGCTGGCTCCTGGCTTCAGATCGGCGTAGCTCTGGCCGTGGTGGCCATTTGGGGGGGTGAACCAACAGAAGGAAGACCTTTCTCTCTGTCTCTCTCCCTCACTGTCTAACTGTCAAACAAATTTTTTTTAAATGTGGATTTGTTCTACATAAAAGAGGAATGGCATTTCCATCCTGGGGTTCTTTTCTTTTCAACATTTTTAGTGCGAGGAAAATCTGGGATAGAACTATTCCTTAAAACTAACCTTCCCAATACCACGGCTGAGAAAGAACTTCTAAGATCAATCCCATTCACAATAGCTACAAAAAAAAAATCAAATACCTTGGTATAAACTTAGCAAAGGATGTCAAAGATCTCTATGATGAGAATTACAAAACTTTAAAGAAATAGAAGAGGATACCAAAAAAATGGAAAAATCTTCCACGCTCATGGATTGGAAAAATCAATATCATCAAAATGTCTAATTCTTCCAAAAGCAACTTATAGATTCAATGCAATACCAATCAAAATAACAAAGACATTCTTCTCAGATCTGGAAAAAAATGATGCTGAATGATATGGAGACACAGGAGACCTCGAATAGCTAAAGCAATCTTATACAACAAAAACAAAGCCGGAGGCATCACAATACCAGATTTCAGGACATACTACAGGGCAGTTACAATCAAAACAGCATGGTACTGGTACAGAAACAGATGGATAGACCAATGGAACAGAAATCAATCCAAACATCTACAGCCAACTTATATTTGAGCAAGGAGCTAAAACCAATTCCTGGAGCAAGGACAGTCTATTCAACAAGTGGTGCTGGGAAAATTGGATTTCACATGCCCCTACCTTAAACTTTACACAAAAACTACAACCCAACACCATCAAATTATTAGAGAACATCAGAGAAACCCTGCAAGATATAGGCACAGGCAAAGATTTCTTGGAAAAGTCCCCAGAAGCACAGGTAGCCAAATTCAAAATTAACAACTGGGATTGCATCAAATTGAGAAGTTTCTGTACTGCAAAAGAAACAGTCAGGAAAGTGAAAAGGCAACCGAAGAATGGGAGAAAATATTTGCAAACTATGCAACAGATAAAGGGTTAATAACCAGAATCTACAAGAGATTAAGAAACTCCACAACAACAGAACAAATAACCCACTTACAAGGTAGGCCAAGGACCTCAATAGACATTTCTCCAAAGAGGAAATCCAAACGGCCAACAGATACATGAAAAAATGTTCAGGATAACTAGCCGTCAAATCAAAACTACAATGAGGTTTCACCTCACCCCTGTTAGAATGGCTTACATACAGAAATCAACAAACAACAAATGCTGGTGAGGATGTGGGGGAAAGGGTACACTAATCCACTGTTGGTGGGAATACAAACTGGTAAAACCACTATGGAAGACAGTTTGGAGCTACCTCAGAAATTTGAATATAGCCCTACCACATGATCCAGCCATCCCACTCCTCGAAATCTACCCAGGGGAAATTAAATTAGCAAATAAAAAAGCTATCTGCACCTTAATGTTTATTGCAGCTTAATTCACAATAGCTAAGACATGGAATCAACCTAAATGCCCATCAACAGAAGACTAGATAAAGAAATTATGGGATATGTACTCTATGGAATACTACACAGTGGTTAAAAACAATGAAATCCAGTCATTTGCAACAAAATGGAGGAATCTGGAAAGCATCATGCTGAGTGAAATAAGCCAGTCCCAAAGGGACAAATACCATTTGTTCTCCCTGATCTGTTACAACTAACTGAGCACCTAAAAGGAAACCTGTAGAAGTGAAATGGACACTATGAGAAACAATGACTTGATTAGCCCTTGTCCTGACTGTCGAGGAACAGTTTACTATTTTATTCTTTTTACTATTTTCTTTTTCTACTTAATACCATTTGTTGAACTCTTTACTTAACACAGAATTATTCTTAGGTGTTTAAATCGAATTGAAAATTGATCCCTGTGAAAAATAAGAATGGGAATAAGAGAGGGAGGAGATGTACAGTTTGGCACATGTTCCCTCAGACTTACCCCTAAGGGTAAAGCTAAAAAATTGCCATGGGACTCCAAATCCCATTAGGTTGGCATGTACCAATGCCATCTTGCTAGTTACAGTGATCAGTTTCAGTTCATAATTGATCATAAAGATAGGATTAAGTGTCAAAGGGATTACATAAATAAGACCAAGAGTCTGCTAATAATAATTGATATAATTAAAAGCAGGGAATGATCCAACATGAGAAGCAGACCACACAGCAGACTCATAGAATGACAAATGCCCTAAATAGCACTCTGATCTCAGAATCAGCCCTTAAGGTATTCATATCTGGCTGAAAAGCCCATGAGAGCATTTCAGGCATGGAAAGCCAAGACACTATGGCAAAAAATGATCTAAATGAAGGATCTCTGTGAGTGAGACCCCAGTGGAAAGAAGTGGTCATCAAAGAAGGAGGTACTTTTTTCTCTGAAGGGAGGAGAGAACTTCCACTTTGCATATGGCCCTGTCTAAATATCAGCGGAGTTTGTGGACTCAAAAGGCTTCCATAGCCTTGGCAGTTCATATCAAGAGCCTCGGGTGATCACTGACATCAAAAACAAGAGTGTCAATTGTTAAATCAACAACAGGGATCACTGTGCACTTACTCCCCTTGTTGTACCTCTGTCCTTAATGAGGTGTACTATGAGAATTAACAGTAAAATCTGTCTTCAAGCAGTACTTTATACTTTGAGTGTCTGTGTGGGTTCAAACAGTGGAAATCTCTACTTAGTATAGAGTTGGTCTTCTGTATATAAAGTGAATTAAAAATGAATCTTAATGAAAAATGGAATGGGAGAGGGAGTAGGAGATGGGATGGTTTGTGGGTGGGAGGGCGGGAATGGGGGGAAGAAACACTATATTCCTTAAAGCTGTACATATGAAATTTGTATTCATTAAATAAAAACCCTAAAAAACAAAATAATAATAATTTAAAAGAAAACTAGTCTTCCCCTCCGCCTGTGGCTCACATGCTGATCTGAGCACAGCCTGGGAAGACAGCCAGGAACAAAGTGGGAGCAGAAGTGACGAGTACCACTGCCAGCCTGGGCTCCTGCAACCCACCGTGTCTCCCTCCCTCCCCTTCCTGCTGGCCACGCACGGAAAACGACCCAGCCACTGGCCACAGTCCTGGAGCGGCCACGAGGAACAAAACCACCCACACCACCCACACACTGACCCGAAGCTCCCCTCTGAGGCGTGTGGCTTCTCTGTGTTAGAGCAGCCAGTGCTGCCCTAGTTAACACAGGCCAAACCATCCCCCGTGTCCCCAGCGCTTGCAACAGAGCATGGCTGTATTAATGAGACGCTTAAGGAACAACTGTCTAATCCAACAACTCAAAAGCAACGTCTATACCTGTGAGGCAGAGCTACCCAGAGCTGTTTTCTGTGGCAGGAGAATAAAACGGAACAAGGAATGAAAATTATTGAATCTGCAAGTACCTTCTCTTGCCATCGGGAGGGTACGCTCAGTCTAGAAACCAGCAGCGCCCTCAGCAGAATTCCACTTCTTCCTCTAAGCTGCAAAACCCCAAAGGCATCAGGAGACCTCCCCTCCCCATCTGCTCGCAGTTGAGAGAAACCAACTTCCGCTTCAAGGCGCGCACCTGCCTGGCTATGCCATATGTCGTCTCGCGGTCCCGGCACCTTGATTTGGGGATGGTTTGGGAAGCTGGGGCAGGCCACAGGGTCTGGCCAGAGGATGAACACGGACTAGAGCTCCAAGTGTAAATTCAGTCTGGGCTTGCGTTCACTGATACACGACAGTGCAAATGACATTCCTGATTTAGTCACACGTACAACCTACAGGTTTCCCATATGCTCAAAGAGGCAGACTGCTAGTCCAAGAGGCAAAAATCAGCAGTCAGTGCAGCCCTCACAGAGCTTTCTGTACCTAAAAAAATGCTTTTCCAATCAGCCCCTGAGCCATGTAATCATGTTGTCTTAATGTTTCAATAGAAATACAGCTTAAAATACATGGGAAAAGGCCAGCGCCACGGCTCAATAGGATAATCCTCCGCCTTGTGGCGCCGGCACCCGGGTTCTAGTCCCAGTTGGGGTGCCAGATTCTGTCCCGGTTGCTCCTCTTCCAGTCCAGCTCTCTGCTGTGGCCCAGGAAGGCAGTGGAGGATGGCCCAAGTGCTTGGGCCCTGCACCCCATGGGAGACCAGGAGAAGCACCTGGCTCCTGGCTTCGGATCAGCGCGGTGCGCCGGCCGCAGCGCACCAGCCGTGGCGGCCATTGGAGGGTGCACTGTCCACTCTGCCTGTCAAAAAAAAAAAAAAAATACATGGGAAAAACAAAGCAGTTATTAGACATTTTCGGGTGGGTAGGTTTTGTTTGTCATAATGTCTGGCATGTGATATTATTCTCTTCAACTTTGTTCTTCTACTTCCATGTTGAGCAAAACTCTCCCCAGAGTGACATCGCCAAGCAGATGCTAAAATGTGGGGTGAGTTTGTCCAACGAGGCAGGAATTCGTTCTCAATGCCATGGTGTCACTCACCTGGGTGCTTGCCTGGCGAGATGACAGCCATGAAACTCCTGGTCAGGGGAGGCGACGGTGCTCATGGCTTTAGGGAACAGACTTAGCTGTGCTGGGTGAGGAAAGCCCCGGAAACCAGGAGCTCCAGGAAGTCTCTTATTCCCTACTTTAAAAAGTGCAAAGGGGAGGCCGGTGCCACGGCTCACTAGGCTAATCCTCCGCCTTGTGGCGCCTGCACACCAGGTTCTAGTCCCGGTCGGGGCGCCGGATTCTGTCCCGGTTGCCCCTCTTCCAGGCCAGCTCTCTGCTGTGGCCAGGGAGTGCAGTGGAGGATGGCCCAAGTGCTTGGGCCCTGCACCCCATGGGAGACCAGGAGAAGCACCTGGCTCCTGCCATCGGATCAGCGTGGTGCACCGGCCACAGCGCGCTGGCTGTGGCGGCCATTGGAGGGTGAACCAACAGCAAAGGAAGACCTTTCTCTCTGTCTGTCTCTCTCACTGTCCACTCTGCCTGTCAAAAAAAAATTAAAAAAATTAAAAAAAATAAAATAAAAAAAAATAGATAAATGATCTGACGTGGTACAAACCTCTAACTGGAAAACAGAAGCTCTAGGTAAATCCATCAGCTGAAATGATCAGCTACAAAAATACTTCTGGAGTTGAAAATAAAAGAAGTTTTGGCCAGCGCCGCGGCTCACTAGGCTAATCCTCCGCCTTGCGGCGCCGGCACCCCGGGTTCTAGTCCCGGTCAGGGCACCGGATTCTGTCCCGGTTGCCCCTCTTCCAGGCCAGCTCTCTGCTGTGGCCAGGGAGTGCAGTGGAGGATGGGCCAAGTGCTTGGGCCCTGCACCCCATGGGAGACCAGGAGAAGCACCTGGCTCCTGCCATTGGATCAGCGCGGTGCGCCAGCTGCAATGGCCATTGGTGGGGGTGAGCCATTGGAAAAAAGAAGACCTTTCTCTCTGTCTCTCTCTCTCACTGCCCACTCTGTCAAAATTTTTTTTAATTTTAAAAAGAAAGAAAATAAGAGAAGTTTTAAGTGAACTATCAATTTGAATAAAATTACAGTCTACTAGTTAGCAGCTCATGCAGAAATGCATATTTTTGCACCCTCCTTTTCAAATTAAAACATGGAACTTTCCGTGTTCAAGGGTAGCCATAAAACAGGACAGGTAACATGCCCAGCGTGAGCGGAGGGAAAGGCAGCGCGCTCAGCACCACACAGGACGGGCACCACTGCACATTAGCAAGAGCAATGCCTCTGAGCTGAGCCTCCGGAGAGAGCGGCAATAAGGGAAGACAGGCTGAGTTCTATTTAGAGAGAGAGAGAGAGGGAGAGAGAGAGAGAGAGAAGAGAGCGAGCACAAATACTCTGAAATAAATATTGAGGTCAAACATGTCTGAAGAAACTAAAATCATTCTCGGTAAACGGGAATTATCAACAGAATGTTGCCATGACAACAACTGCACCTTCAGGATTATTCACATCACTACCTGGAAGTAATTAAATACTCCAAAAAGTTCATTAATGTGGTTATTGACTTAGATTTGGTAAACTTCCTATCCAGAAGATACTGCCTTATCCTACAAGCCAAAAGGAAAAAACACTGGATGCAAACACAGCTCCCACCACCCTGCACTGAGAAGGGCAGAGACCCTGCGGGAGACAGCATTTCCGACTTCCAAGGCTCTAGTCAGGCACAACTGACACATCCCCTGGATGGAGACACCGTCTGCTCCTTCCAAGGCTGTTTCCAGGAGGCTTGAGAGTCCAGAACCAAGATTAGAGCTGCCTCTTCTGTAAAATGTCCAGAAACACAAGCGATAACTACAGGGACACAGACTTCTCCCCTACAGCGATAGATGTCAGAAGACAATGGAACAGTCTCACTGAACTGATGACAACAGGGCCAAGAATTCTATGACCTCAGAGGGAAAAATTAACGTATGTCAGATAAATGTAACGACTGTAATGAGCTATCCAAATCCTGAAATACAACCATAAAGCCACTAAAACATTAGCGTTCTGTGTGTTTCTAATTTTTCCTTTAAAACTACAAATGAACAAGTCCTTCTACTCCTGGATAAAAACACATCCCAATGAATTTTCTGATTACTGTTAGGTTAAAAGTTTAAAAAACCTTAAGTCACAAAAGGAAAGATCAGTCCCACATTTCAAACAGTTAGGAAAGCACCAAAATTCACACTTGGACTTCTAGCTGAGTCTATCTCCTTCTCGACCAGGCTGTGTGGGTGGACTAGAGACTCAGTCAAGGAAGGAGGTGCCAGGCTGGCCCTGTGGGGTAGCGGGCTAAGCCTCCACCTGCAGTGCCGGAATCCCATATGGGCACCAGTGTGAGTCCCGGCTGCTCCTCTTCAGATCCAGCTCCCTGCTATGGCCTGGGAAAGCAGTAGAAAATATCCCAGGTGCTTGGGCTCCTGCACTGGCATGGGAGACCCAGAAGAAGCTCCTGGCTCCTGGCTTCGGATTGGCTCAGCTCTGGCCATTGCAGCCATCTGGGGAGTGAACCAGTGGAAGAAAGACCTCTCTCTCTTCCTCTCTCTAACTCTGCCTCTCAAATAAATAAGCAAAATCTTCCAAAGGAAGGAGGTGCCATGCCTCTTCTCCCTTCCCCAGCTCATGCCTCTCCCGCCCTTGCTGGATCCAGCTTCGGATCCCTCCAGCTCAAGGGGGAAGGAAGGAGAGGCGAGAGGCCCAGGAAGGCGCTTGCTGACCAGTGTGGAGAGGCAAGGGGGCACCACTGCTCTCGGGTTCAGCAAACGCTCACACCTGATGCTGTCGGAACTCCTCAGAGATCTGTCCCCACCCCCGCCCATCCGCAGACGGCCCCCATTTGCAGTTCCTCGGCGAGCATGGAAGAGTCTTCCACGCAAGTCATTCACCCTTTCTGTAGGCTCTCGGAACACAGTCCCAGCTCTCCGGGACGGTTTCCCCCGACGTGGCCTCTCGCCCAGGACCTGCGAAGACCACACACTGAGTCTCGCCCCATGTCTGTCCACAGAATGCGCTCAAACATCCTTTGCCTCCACAAACCCCAGGGGTGGAATGGTTTCCCCAGGAAGCCCTCCGCCCACTGCCTGGGCCGCTCCAGCCTCCTCGGGGCCTTTCAATACCGCCAGCATGACTCAGCCATCAGTCGCCAGCTCATGGCTCACCCTGACAATTTTCCAGACACCTCTTCCTCTGCTGGGGTTAGCAGAGTGTTTAATAAAGCCCCGCACTTCTCAGAAACAGTGATCCTCTTCAAAACCCTGTCCCAGACCTAGTCTTCCATGTCTTGGTCTCTCCAACTTCTTTGCAAGACAGTGATGGGTAGTCAAAACCGAGTGAGTGCGAAGAACTCATTTTCTGCCATTCTGATTTACAAATCTTTGGAAACAGAGATTCTTCTATATTCATGGCTAGGAAATGTTCCATTTTACCATCATGTTACACAACCTCGGGTTTTCTCTGTAGAGCTATGTACTCAAGCAAAAAAGACAGGCTATGTACTCAAGCCCAAAGGCAGAACATATGAACAGAAACTGGAAGCATTTCAGCAAATTTAATGATTAATTATTCCAAAGTCACCAATTCTCCCATTAGTAAAGGAAGGAAGCACCCAGTTAAATATGGTAGGTTAGACAGATTCATTTATCTTGGTTCCTATTACACTCCACTATTAGGATAATAAAGACTTTTAAAAAAAGAGACTTATTAATTTAAAAGGAAGAATTACAGAGAGAGAAAGAGAGAGCGAGCGAGCAATCTTCCATCCTCTGTTCATTCCCCAAAGGGCCGTAACAGCCAGGGCTGGGCCAGGTGGCAGCCAGGCACTTGAGCCATCCTGCTTTCCCAGGTGCATTAGCAGGGAGCTTGATCAGAAGTGGAGCAGCTGGGACTCGAACCAGCACCCGTACGGGATGCCGGCATTGCAGAGAGCAGCTTACCATGCTGTACCACAACGCCAACCCCAGTGAAGA
Organism: Oryctolagus cuniculus; assembly: GCF_964237555.1. Taxonomy (NCBI): domain Eukaryota; kingdom Metazoa; phylum Chordata; class Mammalia; order Lagomorpha; family Leporidae; genus Oryctolagus; species Oryctolagus cuniculus. The sequence continues at coordinate 90,593,883 of NC_091445.1, read as the reverse complement.
TTTTTTTTTAGGTCCAAAATACACAGAGATGGTGAGAAAGCCAATGACAGCTGAATAGATGTTAGTAACCTTTTGGGAGATGGAAAGCACACGTATGTAGCTGGTTTGAGACAGAAGAAGCTGAAATCTAAGTGATATGGGTAAGAACATGAAGAAGCAGCAACTTGACTCAATACACACGTCCACCTTTGTTGACAGGGCTCACAGACACAGCTGAACACAGAACCAACAGCTGGAAGAGAAGAGCAGACACTACGATTCTCTTCCACTGCTTTGACCAGGCAACCCTACCTGCCTTACACAGGCGTTGTACCAGAGCTCTCTACTCCAGCCCCGACATTGCTACTGAACGTAGGGGCAGGCCCCCGCTGCGCCGGGCAATTCAGTGGAAGCGTGAATGTGAGGCCCAGCCCGCTTCCACTCATGAGTCAGACTGCTCCAGGGAAGATTTATCAAGCAGTCAAATGGCAGACGGGGCATCCCAGGGAAGCGGCAGGACAATGGCCAGATCTGTAGGCACTGACGTTCAAAGGCTCCCGGTGAAATGGCCCCCTCCCAACTTGTTCAGCACTGAACACTCCTCATCAAGGTTACACAGTCTCCACCACCTTTTCAACGAACCATCCTTCTCAACGAGCCACCCGCCAAGGATCTCTCACTATACAAGGAGAGCCTTCCCGCTCCAAGAATCCTGCGTGGCCAGGAACCATAAAATCTTAGAAGCTAGGCCAAACCAACCTTTGCTTTCCTTGTTCCTGGGTATGAGGGTTAGCGGTCGGTGAGCTGGGTTCACCTTGGCTCACCTGGACACTGGAAATCTCTACTGTCTGCTCTTTACCAAGGTCTAGAGTTGTTATGGGTGTCAATCAAGAAAAGGAAAAATGTGAGATCTGGCAGAGGAAAGACAATTTCTAGGATGAAGGCAGTTAGAAGTCCCAGGCCAAGAGCTGTAATGCACTAGAGACAGAAAACAATGAGACCTGTTGGAGCCAGAGGATGGACTTAACCTGAGAGATCTGATCTTGTAGCGAGCTGGAATAAGTGGCCTTGAAATAGAAGTTGGAAAAAAAAGAACTGTTTGAGAGTGTGGAAAGATATGTCAGAGAGACAAAGAGCTTGTGGGAGAGAGAAATAAGGCAATGCCCAATAGAAGGAACAAAAATTCTACGAAACAAAATAGAATGATGCAGCTCATCACTGAGAAAGATTTACACAGCTAAAACATCAGCTGTGTAGACCCTCCCATCCCTGAATGGGGGAGGAGTGGTGGGGAGGGGCTCCCTGTACACAGAAATACAGCCTATCCCCGGCTCCCAGTGTCCAACTGAACAGTTCTTGACTTTACAGTGCTGGGAAGGTCACACGCTCAGCAGATCCTGCAGTCAGAGTTCCAGTGTTGATCTTTCCCAGGCCAGTGATGATATGTGGTCCAGCGCTCTCTCACCCTGCCAGGCAGCAGCAGGGAGACAGCGCCCAGCCAGCCACGTGACCTCCAGGGGCACCGACACTCCACAGTGTGCTGTGGGCTGAGCTATGGCGACGGGCAGGTTAGGCGCAGTCAGTGAGTGAGTGACTTCCGGTGTTTTCAGCGCACAAAGGGCATAACCCATTGTAGGTGGAGGAGCACCTGTGGCGTACAATCTCATCAGTACAATCAGCCTTTGAAAGGGAGAAGATGTGCTAAGTGGATACACGTGCATGAGGGTATGTAACAGAGCAACACAGCTAGAGCCTCATCCTTCAGAGTCAACAGGAAGAAAACGCAATCTGAAACCAGCAAGTCCAGGAATGGCCTCCACCACAGCCTCACTGGAACGATGGCGGGAGGAGGAGGAGACAGCAAGAAGGCACAGAAAGTTGCTGGTGGGCGCAGGGAAGGAGAGAGAAGACGCACTCGCTCGTGACAGACCTGTCAGCACCTCAAACTACAGACGCGTTCGTCGTCTTAAAGAAAATAAAACACCAGGAGCACGGGAGGTGCATCTGCAGGTGCAGGTGGCACCTCGGGCGGGAGCGGTCCTGCTTCTCCAGTGTCTCCGAGGAGCAGGGAGATGATGGGGTGCGCACGCTGAAGGAAACTGGCCCCGTGGGACGACGGCCTGCTGAGCCTGTCCTGCTCGGCTCTCCCCACGGGACAGACAACGGCGACACCAAATCACCACCAAGAAACACTGCAAGGCGTTCTGCCCTCCGAGGCTCCCTTAAATTTCACATTTCTCCTGCCACCGGCCACTCCTCAGAGACCCCATGGTGGGGAGGTGGGGGCGAGCTCTGGGCTGTGAAGCCTTCCCGGCCCTGGCCCCACCCCCGGCCCTCGGAATCCCGTCTCAGGACAGCAGTCAGTAGCAGCCTCCTGAGGACACAAGTGTGAATGTCTGTGTGAGTCACTTCCGGTTATTAAACGTATTGTGATTTGAGAGTGCTCTCAAAGACAAAAGATGCCAGACAACAGCAACAAGGTAGGAGGGCTTCCGTCATCTCCTGGGGAGGAGGAGGGGGCACTGGATAACCTGGCCTTTGTGAGGAAAACGTGGAGGCAATTCTAGTTCCTAATAAGCCTCTAAAGCAACAGAAATGCACAGGCTTCCAAAATAACAGAAAGGATAAAGGAAGACCAAGTCAGCTTTACTGATCTCATAGAAAGAGGAACACAGCAAGGAAAAGGAGTGATAGAAAACACAAACCAGGGGCTGGTGCTGTGGTGTAGCAGGTAAAGCCACCACTTGCAGTGCCAGCATCCCACATGGGTGTCAGTTCGAGTCCTGACTGCTCCACTTCTGATCCAGCTCTTTGCTGTGGCCTGGGAAAGCAGTAGAAGATGGCCCAAGTCCTTGGGCCCCTGTACCCGGCATGCAAGACCTGGAAGAAGCTCCTGACTTCGGATTAGCCCAGCTCTGGTCATTGCAGCCATTTGGGAAGTGAACCAGTGGATGGAAGACCTCTCTCTCTCTCTCTCTCTCTCTCTCTCTCTCTCTGCCTCACTACAACTCTACCTTTCAAAAAATAAATCTTAAACACACACACACAAAACAATGTGATAGAAATTTTAAAAATGTCAGTAATGACAGAAAATGTAAATAAGTTACAGTCACTAAGAAAAGGGCTAAGTTTGTAAACATTCAACCTCACACTGCTAGCGGAGATGGGTGGGCTAGGTTCTTGTCTTCACACAAGAGAATCCAGATGTGAGACACAGAGCAGTGGTCAGCACGGTAGCAGGGTTTACTGGGGTAGGGCATCCGCCAGGGCAGAAGGGCCAGAATCCGAGACAGAGTGCCCAGTCTCTCAGTCCGGGGAAAGCAAGGATGCATGGTTACATGGAGAGAATACACCAGGCAGGCCAGACGGGCGGCTCAGCAGAGAGCAGAGAGCTGAGCGCACAGGCTGTATTCAGACCAGGGCTTATGCGGGAAGAGGCCTGGTTCTTCCCCCCGTTTCCCCTTCCCCTCCCCCTCCTCCTCCAGGACAAAGGGTTTGCTGAGTGTGAATTAGGAAAAACTCCTCCCCAGGTTTCACTACTCAGTGCTGTCAGACTGTGGGGCCCACCGCACTGGGCACAGGAGCCTCCCCGAGGGCGCCGGCCTGGGAGGAGGCCGGGAAGGTTTGACTGCTCCATGCTAGCAGGCCAGGGAGCCCACGAGGTGCTGAGCAGAGAGGATTCTCCTGGGGGCTTTCCTTGGGGGAAGGGCTGCGCCCACCTGTAGTTACCCGGGTCTGGGCAGGACCTTGAAGTGTACGTTCCTGGGGGCCTTCCCAGGGGGGCTTCTGCAGGTGTTTGTCTTCCTCGGGCCCTCACACACACATAGGCTGATTTCCAACTTCCTCCCTACCAACTTATTCCCTTCCATCTTTTTTTTAAAAAAGATTTTATTTATTTATTTGAGAGGGAGAATTACAGACAGTGAGAGGGAGAGACGGAGACAAAGGTCTTCCTTCCGCTGGTTCACTCCCCAAATGGCCGGAGCTGCGCCGATCCGAAGCCAGGAACCAAGTACTTCTTCCAGGTCTCTCACAATGGTGCAGGGGCCCAAGGACTTGGGCCATCTGCTGCCTTCCCAGGCCATAGCAGAGAGCTAGATTGGAAGAGGAACAGCCGGGACTAGAACCGGTGCCCATGTGGGATGCCGGCACCACAGTCGGAGGATTAACCTACTGTGCCACAGCACCGGCCCCTCCCCCCCATCTTAAACCAACCCAGAAGGACACAGACCAGTAACTGACCTGCAGCCCTTCCTCAATGTAAATGAGAAACAAAGGCTGAAATGAGTGCCTGAAGGTGAAAAACAATGAAACCTTATTTGTTAAAAGAACAAACCAAGGAACCTCCTAGACGGAAGGATCAGAACAAAGATGTGAGAAATTAAAACAGCCGTAAGAAGATAAGGAAAGACATTAGCAACGTGAAATAAGAACCAAAAGACCATTCAAATGCATCAAGAGAAAACAGCCATCACACTGCGGCTGATACAGAGACCACAGTAGCCCAGATAAAGTTAACAAATTGCAGAGCTGGAAGACTGAACCAGGGAACTCTTAAGGCAGGCCTTACAGATAAGGGGACAGAGATATTGAAGAGAAGCTGAAGACACAGAAGTAGAATGTCAGCATCTAGATAACAGCAGCCCAGAAAAATGAAGAAAACATACAATGAGAGAAAATATGGGCACAGATATCCCAGAACCAGAGAAAGCTCTTCCTAAATGAATGACTTTATAGAACACAGCAGTCCCTCAGTGTCCACAGGGACTGCTCCCGGGACATCCCCCAGCCTCTGCGGATAGCCAGATCTGCGGGTGCTCAAACTCCTAACGTAACAGTGGCACCGCATTTGCATGCAACCCAGGCACTAACTTGAAATCACTGCTGGGTTACTCATTCTGTTAAAGGCTCATTTATTGAAAGGCAGAGTTAAAGAGAGAGAGGGAGAGACACAGAAACAGAGAGAGATCTTCCACCTGCCAGTTCACTCCCCAAATGCCTGCAATGGCCAGGACTGGACCAAGAACCAGGAGTTTCCTCCAGGTCTCTCACGTGGATGCAGGGGCCCAAACACTTGTGCCAGCTTCCACTGCTTTCCCAGGCACATTAGCAGGGAGCTGGGTGGGAAGTGGAGCAGCTGGGACTTGAACCAGCACCCACATGGGATGCTGGCATCACAGGCAGTGGCTTCACTGGCTGTACCACAACACTGGCCCCTAAATTACCCACAATACCTAGCATAATGCAAATGATATGTAAATGGTGCACCACATATGTGCACTAGAATTGAATGCCTATGGCAGACAGTGAAAGCCAGGCTTCTCAACGTTGGAGCTGGCATTGCAGATGAGCAAAGGAGGAGGCTACGTGAGCCATGCAGCACGGGATCAGAGCTGAGGCATGAGCCTGGACTCGCGCACGCTTGAGTACACACACGTCTGGTTAGACACCTGTTCATACATGATAGCAGCCACGCTACCGTTCCTTGCTCTTCCAGCCGAGAGCGACACTTCGTCAGAAACGAGCACCCTCGCTCCCAGACCTTGGCTTCTAATTCCTTTCTCCAGGAAAAGGAACCAGGGCTCTGTGCAGACAAGGGCGATCCAGGGCAGAAACTAGACAACATGAGTCTGGAAAAGCTTGTAAACGCCAGCGAGCAAAAAAAGTCTTCAGTCATGAGCAGATGGACTCCACACAAAAACTACTAGAAAACAATAAACTACTGAACACGCAACGCAACACCATGGTTAAGCCGCAAAATCAGACACTGAGTGAAAGAAGTCTCACTGAGGGGCAGCCATGCTGCTTAATTGCATTCCCCGTGAATTCCGTAAAACCCTAAAGAAAGCAGATTCACCTGTGACACCAGGGAAAGCTCACAGCGGAGGGGAAGGTCGAGGCATGCACGGTCCCAGGAGGGCGGGGGGCTCACTGGGCCCATTCTCCGGGCTGTGCTACTAGCTCCATGGGTGGACACATGTGTCGGAACTTAAACTCCACACGCATAAAACAAACCTCCACTACTGCCTCAGCGGAAATGCTGCAAAGGATGGAGAGTACACACGACCAAGAATGCCAAGACCAGGGCCAGCACGGCGACTCAGTGGGTAAAGCCGCCGTCTCCAAAGTTGGCATCCTGTCGCTCCCCCTCTTCGTGGAGGAACGACACAGGACCCTGCGCTGTTCTTTCGTCTGCTCGGCCCTCCCCGGGTTTGCTGCTGGTTCTTCCCGGGTTGGCTACTATCCCTTCCACCTCCTTGGAAGGGCAGTTCCCCCTGGCCGCTTTCCCCACTTCCGCAGGGGAGCGGCACACCGCCGGCCAGCTTTCTCGGGGGCTGCACGGGTTCCCTTAGATATTCCCCTTAGATGTTCCTGGTGCATGCCGTCTCTCTCCTCCTTTATAGTCCTCCTCCGCCAATCCTAACTCGGCTGCCCACACGCCGAGTACGCTGCTCTCCTCCAATCAGGAGCAAGTCCTACAGTTTATTAGTTGAACTGGAGGCAGCTGTGCGGAAGCTGTTTACTTCTCTCCCAGCGCCATATTGTGGGAGAGCAGATGCATAGAATAAGTCTCAATTCCAGCAACTTAGTCTAGTCCGGTTGCTCCCCACAGCATCCCATAGGGGCGCCAGTTCAAGTCCCGCTGCTCCACTTCTGATCCAGCTTCCTGCCAATGTGCCTGGGAAAAGCGGCAGAGGATGGCCCAACTGCTTGGGTCCCTGCCACCCACCTGGGAGACCTGAATGGAGTTTGAATGGAGCCTGGCACAGCTCTGGCTGTTGTGGTCACTTGGCGAATAAACCAGCAGATGGAAGCTCTCTCTCTCTCTAATTCTGCCTTTCAAATAAATAAACCTTTTTAAAAAAAAATTAAAAAGGAGAAGAACTAAGACAAGTTTGGCACAGAAGGGGAAAAGAAAAGGAGACTATTTGCCTATGGAAAAAGAGGATAAAGCCGCTGTGAGGACCCCAGTGTGGCGATGGTGTGGAGGTGGACAGAGCAGACGATCCAATCGGACAGCCCCAATCGGGCCCGTGCCTGCCCCACACGGAAGTGCACTGCTCCGGAAGTGGCTCTCGGAAAGTTAGCTCCCCACGTGGACAAGCGTAGAGTCCACCCCTGCTTCACGTACACACCGTAGAAGACATCAGGTGGGCCACATAGATTTAGCTGCCAAAAAACAACATTTCAAAGCTGTTAGAAGAAAATATAGGCAAGCATTACCCTGTGAAGGGAAAATACTCTTATACTAAATACAAAATTAACAACTTCTTTTTAAAAAAAAAATTGATTCTTTAATTTCCACAAAAGAAAATGCCCCATAAAAAGTTGGAAGGAAAAACCAAACATGAGCCCTGGGGATGAGTACTGAACCAAATGATTAGTTCCCAGAATATATAAAGAATGACAGATTGATATGAAAATGACAAATGGTAGGAAAATACGCACTCCAAAGGAAACCCCATTGTCCACTCACTCACCTGTAATCGGGAAAATACAACCAAAACCACAACAAAATACCACTTTACATCCAACAGACTGACAAAATTTTTCAATTTGATTATTTCTGTGACCAAAAAAAAGGCTGGGGCGAGTGTGCTCTCACCAGCAGCCACAGAAACCTGGATTCCTGCTCTCAGCTAAGAGGCAACTTGGAAACAGCTACTGGGGCTGGCGCTGTGGCGCAGTGGGTTAACACTCTGGCCTGAAGCACCGGCATCCCACATGGGCACCAGTTCAAAACCCAGCTGCTCCACTTCAGATCCAGCTCTCTGCTGTGGCCTGGGAAAGCAGTGGAAGATGGCCCAAGTCTTTGGGCCCCTGCACCTGCATGGGAGACCCGTAAGAAGCTCCTGGCTCTGGATCGGTGCAGCTCTGGCTGTTGCAGCCAACTGGGGAGTGACCACTAGATGGAAGACACCTCTCTCTCTCTCTCTCTCTCTCTCTCTCTTCCTCTCCTCTCTGTGTAACTCTGACTTTCAAATAAATAAATCGAAAGAGAGAGAGAGAAAGCAAGCAAGCGAGCGAGCTGCTAAGGCGATGCAGATCACATCCCATGGTCCGGGAGGCCGCGTGCACCTGTGCACAGGTGTAATAAACTGAAACATCTTGTGTACCTTTGTTGGAAACAGGAAAGGGAGAAAACAACATGAATTTCCATCAACAGAGGAACAGATTTCTGTAAACGTGGTTCTCATGCATAAGATACCCTCGGTATGTGGTGGAGACAACGAACACACTAGCGACACCAGTGTGCTGATGACAAATCTCGAAACATGGCGCTGGGTGGGGAAATTGAACTGAATAAGGACATTACAGGAGAGCGCTTGTTGAAATTTTAAAAGCATCTAAAGCGGCCCCATTTATTATTTATATATTTACACCAGGAGTGGAAGTTTTAAAACACAGAAGAAAGAGATACACTCTCTGGCAGGGCTGGGACCAGGGAGGAAAGGAAAGTGGATCAGGGCAAGCCCAGAGGACTTCCCGGGCCCAGGCACGCTGCTCCTGAACAAGACAGGAGGACGAGGCGGGCACGCGCTGCTGGCCCCCCTCTGAGGAAGCCACAGGAGCAGGATTCCCAGAACACATATGTGTTGCCAAGGGCTGGCAGGAGTGGGGAGTGCGGAGTACCGGCTACGAGGTCACAGCATCAGTTTCACAGATGAGAACTGTTCTGTTGATGGTGGCGATGCTGCGTGTTAGTGTGAATGTAGTGGATGACGTGGACCTGTTCACGAAGAAATGGTTACAACGGTAAACGTTGTGCTATGTCTCTGTTACCACAATGTATAAGTGATCAGGGCCAGCTTTGTGGTGCAGTGGGTTAAGTCACCGCCTGCAATGTCAGCATTCCATAAGAGCACCGGTTTCTGTCCCAGCTGCTCCGCTTCTGATCCAGCTCCCTGCTAGTGCACCTGGGAAAGCAGTGGAGGATGGCCCAAGTGCTTGGTACTGCAGCCACATGGGAGACCCGGATGCAATTCCAGGCTCCTGGCTTCAACCTGACCAGCCCCTGCTGTTGTGGCCATATGAGGAGTGAACGAGTGATAGAGCTCTCCCTCTGCCCACCCAACTCTTCCTTCCAAATAAAGAAATCTCATTTAAAAAATTAATCAGGGGGCTGGCACTGTGGCGCAGCGGGTTAACACTCTGGCCTGAAGTGCCGGCATCCCATACGGGCAACGGTTCTAGTCTCGGCTGCTCCACTTCCAATCCAGCTCTCTGCTGTGGCCTGGGAAAGCAGTGGAAGATGGCCCAAGTGCTTGGGGCCCTGCACCCACGTGGGAGACCAGGAAGAAGCTCCCGACTCCTGGCTTTGGACCGGCACAGCTCCAGCCATTGCGGCCAATTGGGGAGTGAACCATCGGATGGAAGACCTCTCTCTCTCTCTCTCTCTCTCTCTCTCTTTCTGCCTCTCCTCTGTGTAACTCTTTCAAATAAATAAATCTTCTTTAAAAATTAATCAGTTAAGCAAGATTACATGTTATTACACCACAAAATTGAAGAGAGGCCGATGGAGCTGTCACCCGCAGGTGCACAGGAGCAAGCGATGTGAGGCTGGCGCAGAGAGGTGGGAAGGCGCTGGCCCCTGCGCAGGAGCGGAAGGGGCACGGATGGAGCCCGCGGGGGAGCACAGCCCTGCTGACACTCTGACTCTGGCTGATGCTGATGTCACCGTCCCGTCTCCAGGACAGTGACTTTCTGTTGTTGTGAGGAGGAGGAGACAAGGGGAGGAGCCGGGGAAGAGAACGAGAGAAGAAGGACAGAAACGCTAGGATTTGTTAAGCCTGCTGGCTAGTTGTGTATTACATTCTTATCTAATACTCCATACATTTTTCATGTGAACATATTGATACAAAGATTCCATACGGCGGGCAGCACGCAGGCCTGGTGGGGGAGGGGTGGGGGTGGGGGATAAGCCACCTTCGCCCATCACAGGGTCCCCAGGCTGCAGCCACATGAAGTCGGTTCTGAAGGTACAGCGGCCGCCCGAGTGCACAGCCGCTGCTCAGTTCAGGGGGGTCTCCCAGCCGCCCTCACAGGACCTGAGCAGGGACAGGTGGCTGCATTCTGTGTGCTGGAGGTAGGATAACGCAGTCAGCAGAGGGGCACTTGACAGTCGGCCAGTCTGAGAGCAGCCCTGGACCCCGCCACGTGCACTGGCCAGCGGGTTCCCCCTTCCATAGGTCAGTTTTTCTCCTATGTAAAACTGAAATAATACTTCATGGCCCTTGGCCGGCGCCGCAGCTCACTTGGCTAATCCTCCACCTGCGGCGTCGGTACTCTGGGTTTTAGTCCCGTTTGGGGCACCGGATTCTGTCCCAGTTGCTCCTCTTCCAGTCCAGCTCTCTGCTGTGGCCAGGGAGTGCAGTGGAGGATGGCCCAAGTGCTTGGGTCCTGCACCCCATGGGAGATCAGGAGGAAGCACCTGGCTCCTGCCTTCGGATTGGCGCAACGCACCGGCCGTAGCAGCCATTGGGGGGTGAACCAGTGGATGGAAGACCTTTCTCTCTGTCTCTCTCTCTCACTAACTCTGCCTGTCAAAGAAAAGGAAAGAAAACTTCATGGCCTTTAAAAGTAGGTTTTTCCCAATAACGCTGTTTTAGTTGATGAATGGCTGAGTGACTTTATATACAATAAGCTCTCCTAATTCTGCCCAGGCCTCACCTCAATATACAATTTCTAAAATTGTCTGCACCCAAAGAAACTTGTCTTTTCATTGCATTTTCCAAGAACTTTCTGAAGTGCTCCCGTATGACTGCTTGTTGTTTCAAGTCGTTTCACTGCCTGCCTGTAAGTGCCGGTACCCCCTACAGAACCACAAGTCAGAGCTGCTGCTGTAGCACACTGGGTAAAGCCACTGCCTGTGACACCGGCATCCCACATGGGTACCAGCTCATGTCCCAGCTGCTCCACTTCCAACCCAGCTCTCTTCTATGTGCCGGGAAAGCAGCAGAAGGTGGCACAAGTGTGTGGGCCCCTGCCAGCCACATGGGAGCCCCAGAAGAAGCTCCTGCCTTCAGCCTGGCCCAGCCCTGGCCATGGAGGCCATCTGGGGAGTGAACCAGCAGATGACAGATCTCTATCACTCTGACATTCAAATAAATAAATAAATCTTTAAACACACACACATAACACACCACCCAAAACCGGCAGTTGAAAACGACAAGCACAGCAGAGCTCCCACTGCCCACAGCCGGAGGCCTGGGCTGCTTCAGCGGGGAAGCTTCCGTGTGTGGGCAGGATTCCCTCCCGTGTCTGGGGCTGGCTGGCTGTCGACTGATCTAGGATGCACTTGGCCGGAAAGACGGACCCCAGCCAAGCTCAGCAAAGGGGTGAGAGCAAGCAAAGCCCGCGGCTCCAGAGGACAAGCAAAACAACTTCAGCTGCTGCTTACCACACATCTACTTCCCTCTGGTCAGAACGAGTCGCACGGCCCAGTCCATCCGCAGGGGTGGGTGGCAGGGAGGGAGGACATGGTCACAGGGGAAAGTGACAGCGGGGCCATTGACGTGATCAAACTGCCCAGCTTCACGGCGTTGTTGCAAGGATGGCGGGAAGGGTGCCATGAGGCGGCTGCAGAGGGACCGACGAGGGTGCAACAGGTGCCCAGCTGAGACACCCGGGCACCCGGCCACCTGCTCTGCCCTGTTTCCCCAGTTCCTCTGTTCAACTGGACAGTGCTTCTGAACCCCTCACATTCCATAATACCCTTCATCACAGAGAAGTTTTCACACTCTGCTAATGATATTTGTAACTGCTCTGAGCTGGAATGCTTTAAAATTTAAGGAAGCTTAGATTTTGGCAAACACTGGGGGAAGCATACACGGATCTAAGCCAGCGGACTTTGAACTTTGCCCTGAAGGACCTTAGAGGTGGGAGGGAGGGTGGAGAGGAGAAGGGGATGTGGCTCAAGGGGCTACTGAGCTTCAGCAAACACAGGTTTATTTTAGGCTTCATCTCTTGGACTTCTGCAAATGATTTAACATGAACCACATCAAAGCCCACTCACTAAAGTGGTTTCATTGGTGCTGGGCTGTCAGAAGAAATGGGGCCCATCTGGGCACCCTTCCGACATCAAGGGGCATATGCTTTATGTACAGACACCCCGGGTCCTAAGACAGGCTCACAGACTATCTCAGACGACAAGCGACCCTGGAATCAGAACAGGCTTGCGTCTCCCATCTCTCTTCATCACAGCTCTGTTGCTGTAACGACGGGTTGTGGAGGTTATAGCAAGGAAGAACAGAGAGGTTAGAGAAGTGCCCACAGGAAGTAGGACTGTGGCAGCCTATGCAAAACTATCTAAATAAGTTCCTGAGCCCAGATGCATTACTTACTCTTAAGATGCTGGACCAATGGGGCCGGCACAGCAGCGTAGCGGGTAAAGCAACTGCCTACAGGGCTGGCATCCCATATGGGCGCTGGTTCGAGTCCCAGCTACTCCACTTCCAGTCCAGCTCTCTGCTGGGAAAGCAGTAGAAGATGGCCCAAGTTCTTGGGGCCCTGCACCTGCATGGGAGACCTGGAGGAAGCTCCTGGCTCTTGGTTTCTGGCTTCTGGCTTTGGCCTGGTCCAGCCCTGGCTATTGTGGCCATTTGGGGAACAAGCCAGCTGGTGAAAGATCTGTTTCTCTTCCCTCCTCTCTGTAACTCTGACTTTCAAATAAATAAATGAATCTTTAAAAAAAAAAAAAAAAAGATGCTGGACTGAGGCTGGAGATCAATAAACTTCGCACCCAAGTTCCTACAAATCTTCTTCTCCACCTCATTTCAGGCAGGGCCAGCTACATAATTTGCAGGATCAAGTGCAGAGTGAACGTGCAGGCTCCACAGTCAAAGCTATTACTAGTTTGTGGCAGTGACAGTAAAGTATTGAATTCAGCACAGGAAGATTCTAGAAGGGGACCCAGCGGCAAGCTCACACAGCTGCCTGAAGCCAGTGCCCTGGAAGACCACTTTTCATGGAAAAGTGCACAGTAGCCAGCAGAAAAGTAGGTATGAGCAGGCTAAAAAGTGCTGGGAGACTTGGGCCCCCTGCCTTTCACATAAACATGGTCAATTCTGCCATATTGGGTTTTTGTGTGTGTGTGTGTGTGTGTGTGTGTGTGTGAAATAATAGCACAAAAATAACCAGTGGAAGCAGGTGTTTGGCACCGCGGTTGAGACCTCAGGCTCACACTGGTGCCTGGATTCTGGCTCCTCTCCTGACTCCAGATCCTGCTCAGATGCACCCTGGGAAGCAGCCGGCGACGGCCCAGGCAGCCGGGTCCCTGCCACCCACGTGCGAGGTCCAGGCTGAGTTCCCCGCTCCCAGCATTTAGTGGATAAACCCGCAGCTGCGAGCTCCCTCTCTCTTCTCTCTCTCCTGTTCTCTGCCTCCCAAATAAGAAAAAAAATTGTTCACTTTTTAAGAAATAAAGTGATTGTGAAGGGTAAGCATGGCTACAAGGCGCCACCTTTTCCTCTCCTGTGTTCTCGAAGAGACTATCAAGTCTGCCCTCCAGGGGCCTGCTGCGACGACCATGAAGGGCAAACAGGAACAAACAGGGCCCCGGGGTTGATTTTAAACCTTATTTCTAGTGAAGGCTTTGATCTCCCTTTAGAGAAAGCAGGTGCCTGTGAGAAGCGGGAGGCTCTCTGGGGAGGCAGGCGTGTCCTCCCCACGGATCTGCCTGAGCCCTTTCTGCGGAGGCGGCGCTCGGCCCAGACAAGGCTGCGTGTCGACAACCCGGAATTCCTCTTCCGGAGGTTCCGACGTCCAGGTGCATTTCTGACCGCGATCAGAGCGCTCACAGATGAACACGCACGCGTCCTAACCAAGAGCAGACAAAAGCTCTGCTCACAGAGCTGTCACTTCCGAGTCGAGATGGCGAGGTTAAGAGCTCGCTTCTGGAGTCAGGCGGGCCCTTCCCGGCCCCGTTCTGCCCCTTGGAATCCACGCGGCCTTGAGTGAGTCGGCCGATTTCTTCAAGTCTCAGTTTCCTAAGCTATAAGACGGGATAATAGCAGGGAGGCTGGATTGAGGTAAAACCCACAACACTCACCTCCAGCCCAGCACACCATAACGTCCTCAGTAAACGCCAGCACTCGTCACCGCGCTGCGGGCCCGGGAGGCTCCGTGCCCAGCTGAGGAACAGGAGCTGAGCCCTGCTCTCCATGCCCTGGGGCGTCGCCGTCTGACCCCAGGGCTGTGCTCAGAGTCCTGGGTTGAAACCTGGCCCGCCTCTTCACGGCCCCTCCCACCCTCAGCCCCCTGCCCAGCACTGAGAAACGGACAACAGGAGCGCACAGCTCAGGCCTGGGACTCACAGCAACCCTGACCGTGACATCCGCCCCCTCAAAGCCACTACCAGGCCAAACGTTCGCCAGTGGCCGCGGTTTTCTCCTCTAAGCCCGTGCCTTACTGGTTCGGGCTGATGCTAGGAGCTCCCACAATCCCACCCATCCCACCGACTGCCCCGCTCCCTCCCTGCTCCACACAGCTCCTCTCACTGCTGTTCTGTGAGCCCGCCAGGCCCCCTCCTGCCTCCCCAGCCAAAAATGTCCTTCCGGTCCTCTGCTCACCCAACCAGCCCTAGCTGCTGCCAGAACCTCTAGGTAGAAAGTCTGCACTTTATCACTTCTAGAAGCAATCACACTTAATCTAGAACTCTCTGCTTTCATTCAATCCAGGCGGAAAATATTAAGGTGGATTCCGACTAGGTTCATCACACCAAACTGAATTAGAAATGAAGACAGGCCTGCAGGTAGTGATGCCACGTGGGACCCCCACACCCCATGACAGCATGTCTGGGTTCAGGTCCGAGCTCTGCTTGATTTAAGCTCCCTGCTGGTGCAGACGTGGGGAGGCAGCAGGTGACAGCAGGTGACAGCTCAATTAGTTATGTCCCTGCCACCCACAAGGGAGACCCAGATTGAGCCCCCAGCTCCTGGACTCAGCCTGGCTCAGCGCCAGCTATTGCGGGCATTTGGGGAGTAGGTCTGCAGATACAACCAATGTCTAGCTCCCCTTCAACTAAATAAATAAATCTTTAATATCAATGGGTCAAAGTTTAAATGTTTTAAGATTATCTATCTAAAAGTCAGAGTTACAGAGAGAGAAGGAGAGACAGAGACAGAGAGATCTTCCATCCACTGGTTCACTCCGCCAAAAGCCAGGGCTGAGCCAGCCCGAAGCCAGGAGCCAGGAGCAGCTTCTGCATCTCCTACATGGGTGCAGGGGCCCAGAGACTTGGGCCATCCTCCACTGCTTTCCCAGACACATTAGTAGGGAGCTGGATTAGAAGTGGAGCAGCTGGGACTAAAACCAGCACCCACATGGGATGCCAGTCCCACAGGCAGCAGATTAACCTTCTGTGCCACAGTGCTGCTCCCAGATTTAAATTTTTTAACCCACAAAAATAGCTGAATAAAATGTGGGAAAAGTCTCTCGTGTTCCTGAAACAGGGAAGGGCTCCCTGCACAGTACAAGGTTCACCGCTGTCTGCACAATCGTTGCACCTGATTGTCCACCGTCAACTCTTCATCACCACCACCCCCTCCTAAAGTCTCTTCAATCCACAGAGAAAAGAGGGGTGGTTCCCCCTCCCCCGCGTCAGCCTGGGTCAGAGTCCTCCTGTGACGGGTCCTGCTGATGCGAGCAGGGAGGAGCCAGCACTCCTGCAGGGACCGTGCACCAGACACACTGGCGATCCAGAGAAGGACGCTCCCCTCTCTGAGGACCACCTGCGTTGCCCTACCCACCGACAAGGGAGGGAACGCTTCCCGGTGCCCCGGGAACCACAGCAGACGCCTGCGGGGCTGGAAGACCCACGCCCTTCCGTGCTTCTGGCCGAGATTTCCAGCATCCTCCTCCCTGGCATTCACTTCCCTGTGTCTGCCAAGAACGTGGAACTCGGGCCAGCGCCGCGGCTCACTAGGCTAATCCTCTGCCTGTGGCACCGGCACCCTGGGTTCTAGTCCCGGGCGGGGCACCGGATTCTGTCCTGGTTGCTCCTCTACCAGCCCAGCTCTCTGCTGTGGCCAGGGAGTGCAGTGGAGGATGGCCCAAGTGCTTGGGCCCTGCACCCACATGGGAGACCAGGAGAAGCACCTGGCTCCTGGCTTCAGATCAGTGTGGTGCGCCGGCCGCAGCAGCCATTGGGGGGTGAACCAACGGAAAAGGAAAACCTTTCCTTCTCTCTCTCTCTCTCTCTCTCTCTCTGTCTCTCTCTCACTGTCCACTCTGCCTGTAAAAAAATTTAAAAATAAAAAAAAAAAGAACGTGGAACTCATCACTCCCTTTCCTGACACCTTTAACGTCAGAACCACGCAGTTTCCTGACCAGCTACACTCACTGTTTGAGAATTTATGCTACAGGTAGAACCACACATGTGTGAGATCACACGTATGCAAAAATCGCTTTCAGCAAAACACTGAAAGCATGCCATTGATGGATGATTAAAAATATTCTGATATACCCACAGGACTTGTCACCAAAAAAAAAAAAAAAAAAAAAGCGCAGTGTGTAACATATCCTGATCTTCAAGGTCAGGAAAAAAAGGAAAAAACACAGAATTTGAACTGGCTTAGGTTGTATGCCACCATAGTGTAATAAAGAAATATCCCAGGAATACACATAAGAAACCAACGATCACGGGTGCCTTGTGGGGAAAATCAGAGAGCCGTGAGCAGGGATGGGGCGTGAGAGCCGCACTACTCCGTCTGCTCGCTTCACTCTCGAATATTCTATCACAGTGATGCGCCCTCCACGACGGAGCTACGCTCTGAGAAGCGTGCCGTGGGGCCGTTTCACCCTTGGGCAGCACACACAGCAGGCATGTTCCAGCGTGCTCCACAGCTGGGTGTGTGGTCCAGCCCGTTGCTCCTAGAGCGAGTACCTGCTCAGCACGTCACTGCGCTGAATACCGTAGGCAGGCGTAATGCAGTGGGGAGTAGACATCCCTAAGTGACAGACTTCTCGGCCCCATTAGCATCTTGCGGGAGCACCCCAGCATATGCACTCCATCACTGGCTTAAATGTCACTGTGCAGTGCACGACTGAATTTCAAAAATGAACCCACTGGTTTGTTAATAAGATTACATAATTATTATGAGACGCCAGTGAGGCAGCAACAGATAGGACATGTGCTTTCTGCCCTTTTCTTCTCTGTTTTCCATTTCTTCCTAAAACTTAAAACAAATTAAAAACAGGGAACTTGACCTTCTTGTTAGACTACTTTGCAATAATGTCTATTGGCCTTTTTGTAGATTAATTTCCTATATCCACATACACTGCCTAGAGCTCGTGCCCAAAGGACAGGTAGAAACCGGATTGAGATTTAAATGCTCCCTTGTCTTAGTCTCATTTGCAATGGACTTAAATTTCAAATCCACATGCTTCATCTTATTGAGCTGAAATGCCTATTGTCTTCTGGCTAATAAATTCTGAAGATTGAAGCGGCTGTTCTTCCATCCTCTCTCTAATTAAACAGAACAAACTGAAAGGGGGGATGCCTTGACTAGTTGGGAATAAAATCCACATTGGTTCAATTTGCCTCCGTTCCCACTCTTGTCCAGACATGGGGAGGCTCCCCGGATGCCCTCCGGGGGGTGCCTGTTTCAATTCCAGTAGCACTACTGAAACGGAGCTTCAGTCTCACTGGCTCTACAAAATCTGGCTTCACAGCCCCAGACTTGTGACAGCCCTACTGACTGTACAAATATGGCTGATTTTCTTTTATAGAAATTTATTTACTTATTTGAAGGGGGGGGGGGGTTAGACAGAGAGAGAGATCTTCCAATTGCTGGTTCACTCCCCGAAGGCCACAACAGCCAGGGCTGAGCCAGCTGAAGCCAGAGCCTGGCTCTCCATCCAGGTCTCCCACATGGATGGCAGGGACCTAAGCACTTGGGCCGTCTTCTGCTGCTTTCCCAGGCTCATTAGCAGGGAGCTGGATCAGAAGTGGAGCATCTGGGAATCAAACCAGGGCTCATTTGGATACCGGCATCACAAATGCAGGCTTAACCCGCTGCACATCGCCAGCCCCAGCTGATAATGTAACTCCTCCATGAGACCTCTCCTAGCTGTGGGGAGCAACTGAGACTAGACTAAGTTACTGGAATTAAGACTTATTCTATGCATCTGCTCTCCCACAATATGGCGCTGGGGAGGAGTAAACTTCTACGCAGCTGCCTCTCGCCAACTTGACAAACTGCAGGAGCTGCTCCTGATTGCAGGAGAGCAGCGTGCTCGGCGTGTGGGCAGCAGAGTTGGGATTGGTGGAAGAGGACTATAAAGGAGGAGAGAGACAACATGCACCAGGAACATCTAAGGGGAACATCCGGATAACATCTGAGCAGCCCCCGAGAGAGCCGGCCGGTGGTGTGCCGCTCCTCCGCGGAAGCGGGGAAAGCGGCGGGGGGTGCCGCCCCTCCACGGAGGTGAAAGGGCCGGCAGCTAATCCGGGACGGCCTCGTTCCTCCACGAGTGAGGGAGCGGCAGCTAACCCAGGAAGAGCCGAGCAGACAAAAGAACAGCGCAGGGTCCAGTGTCGTTCCTCCGCGAATGGGGGAGCGACACCTAACCATACCAGCAAAAACTCCTGCCCCTCCTTCAGATCCCTAAAGTATCTTGCTCATTTACAATTTCAATAATTATTTTCATTTCAAATAGCTATAAAATTGGATGCCTACTTTTAAGTTACTGTTATTAATTTCTAGATAATGATGAGACGCTTCCTAGCTACTCCCTGCATTCCATACAAAGATGAGAGGGATGTTTTATTTTGCTCATATGCAATACCTACTACCCTTCCAGTTACACCTGTCAATAATGACATCCACCGCCCCCTTCTTTGTTCTTACTTAGTGGTTTTGAGCTAAATTTCTTTTTCAAAGGCAAGAGCTCAACAGCTCCCAATCTCACCTTTCTTCTTTTGTTGAGCCAACTGTCTTAGCCCATTCAGCCTACCATAACAAAATGCCTTAGACTGGGTAACTTATAAACAGCATCAATGTACTGCTTACAGGCCCCAGCTGAGAAGTCCAAGACAATGTGTCCAGCATGTCAGTGTCTGGTGAGGGCTCATGCTCTGTTTCTTTTCTTTTTTTAAGATTTATTTATTTGAAATTCAGAGTTACACAGAGAGAGGAGAGGCAGAGAGAGAGAGAGAAAGAGAGAGGTCTTCCGTCCACTGGTCCACTGGTCCGCAATGGCTGCAGCTGTGCTGATCTGAAGCCAGGAGCCAGGAGCTTCTTCCAGGTCTCCCACACAGGTGCAGGGGCCCAAGGACTTGGTCCATCTTCTACTGCTTTCCCAGGCCATAGCAGAGAGCTGGATAAGAAGTGGAGCAGCTGGGACTTGAACTGGTGCCCATATGGGATGCTGGCACTACTGGCGGCGGCTTTATCCGCTACGCCACAGGCCAGCCCCATCACACTCTGTTTCAAAGACGGTGCCTTCTGGCTGTGCCCTCACTTGGTGGTGGGAGGGGGCAAGGGTGCTCCCTGGAGTCTCTTTTATAAGGGCACTCCCTCTGTTCAAAGGCCCCTCCCTTAGTACGATCACACTTTATATTAGGTTCCAAAATCTGAATTGAAAAAATATGCCAGAATTCAGACCACAGTACCAGGGGCCACATGCAGCCTCACACGCCCACCTTTGAGCCATTCTCCAATTCAAATCCTTATCAAATATTTCCTTCCAAAATGGATGAGTCCTTCTGTGACCTTCTTCCCTCAAGTTCTGTCTCGGGGCCTTCCCTGCTTCTTCAAGCAAAACTGCCAAGGACAGAAACAATTTCCAAGGCTGAGGCTGAAACTGTGACCTCCAAAATGCTATGTCCACATCCTAACCCAAGTAACCATGGAAGTGACCTTGGTTGGAAAGAAGTTCTTTGCAAATGCATTCAAGTTGAAATCCCTTAAGGGGGATAGGCTCCAAATACAACATAACTAGTGCCTTGTAAGAGGCAGAGAAGAGACACAGTTACAGGCAGAGGGAAGAGGGCGTGAAGAGACACAGAGAGAGGGCCAGTCGGCCACAAAGGCAGAAGGTGGGCATTGGGCACCTGTAAGTCAAGGAATGGCAAGGACAGCCAGCCACTACCGGGAGCAGAAGCGGCACAGACCCCAGGCTCGCCTGCAGAGCCGTCGGGGGGCACTGGCCCTGTCCGCACTTTGTTAGACTTGTGGCCTCCAGAACCATGAGAGAATACATTTCTGTTGTCTTAGCCCCCAAGTCTGAGGTTCTTTGCTACGGCAGCTCTAGGGAACTCATACACAAGGATGCTGGGTTGTCAGGTGACAGACACACGTAGTACGACCTTGGCCTTAAGTCTTACAAGACAAAGAGCCCCAAGGGAGCCTTGAGCAGTGCCAGGACTGTCCCTCTGCCTCTAGGCTCTAATCCCCTGCACACACCTGCTTCGTTCTTCCTCTCTCATCACAGACCTTCCAAAGGGGCAAGGCCAGTCGGCCAGCAACTCCACGCGTTGTCTCTGTAACTTTCATCAAGAGAGAACGAGACAGGCTCAGCTAGGGACTCCTAGGGAAAAGCCTAGTCTGGGTCAAGAGACCCCCTGGGCCAGTCGTGGGCACGGGGGTCTCAGGGTCATCCTGTACAAAACGGCTGATCAAGTAAATGTGGCAGAAGATATTTTCTAGAAGCTTCTAGCAGAAAAGGACAATGCTTTGAGTTGGACTATAATTCTATCTTCTTCCTCATGTGCAACCATTCTCAAGAGCTTCTTCTTCAAGCTCTCTCTCTCTCACTCTCTCTCTCTCTCTCTGTCACACACACACACACACACACACACACACCCTTGAGGTACTGCTTTCCGAAGTATTGTAAGAAAAAACATGCAGGGTTGGCACTGTAGCATAGCGGGTAAAGCCACTGCCTGCAATGCTGGCATCCCACGTGGGCACCAGTTCGAGACCTGGCTGCCCCACTTCTGATCCAGCTCTCTGCTATTTTTGCCTAGGAAAGCAGTGGAAGATGGCCTAGGTCCTTGGGCCCCTGCACAGGCATGGGAGACTGGGAAGAAGCTCCTGGCTCCTGGCTCCTGGCTCCTGGCTCCTGGCTCCTGGCTCCTGGCTTCAGATGGGCTCAGCTCCGGCAGTTGTGGCCATTTGGGGAGTGAACCGGCAGATGGAAGATCTCTTTCTCTCTGCCTGTGCCTCTCAGTAACTCTGCCTTCCAAATAAACAAATAAATCTTTTTTAAAAAGAAAGAAAAAAGAAAAACCATCCAACCACTGCACAGATGACAATTCATTCTGTTCTGTGGAAGATTGTAGACTATTCTTCACTCCATTTAATCCCAACACACCAGACCACACCTTAGAGCTTTATCCGTGAGCTACTACAACCGTATGTTGTCCAAGCTCCTCATTATTCAAACAGAAATGCAGCAGGTCACAGCACTTTGACTTTACAACTACTGCAATCTGTGAGTTGCCTATCCCTGTTCCTGGTCTCTGGGTCACCCTGAAGCTACACTCACCGGAAGCCTCACTGGACGCCTCTGCTTTCTTGGTGTCAGGTCCTCCTGTTCATTTGCGCAGCGAAATGGAATGGAATTGATATCGTGGGTTGAGGCCCAGGCTTGGCTCTGATCAAGGATCACATCTGACTCTGGCCTTCCTAGAAACAGCTGAGTGGAGCAGTGTGCACGGTGAGAAGAGAATCCATCACCACCACTGACAAATTCACTTACAACACGTTCTTCCGACAGTGATTCAGTAGCTTCGTCTCTGAATACAAAGCACAGCTCAGTGATCCATGGGCAAATTCTGATGTCGGCTCTGCTTCTTTAATTAATGAAGGATAAACTCTAATATATTGAATGAATCGATCATATTACACAACCAAACTCTATGAGAATCCTGGAAATTTTCCCTACTTTTATTATGGATTCAATCAGAGAAGACAGACTAGGCTGTGCCCTAATAATAAAAATCTCAAAGTCTTTGAACATTATTTCTCACCATGCCTGTGGCTATCGTAGATTGGCTAGGACTCTGTTCCACATCGTCTGCATTCAGAGACACCATCTGGAATGTCACAGATCACAGGGGCCGGGGGAAGGGAGCATAGCAAGTCAGGCTTCAGCTCTTGGAGGATTCTGCCTAGACAAAACACCTGTCACTTCCCATAGTCCACTGGGCAAGTGAGCCTCAGGACCATGCCTACATCCAAGGGGACGTGGAGAAGTACAACCCACCAAGCCAGAACACTGGGGAACAGTTGCAACGTAACTACAAACCAGCTCTCTGGTCATCACATGATCCGCTTGCTTTTCTCCCTTTAAACAAAACTCATTAATTCTCTCCCCGGGTGAGCCATCTCAAAGTCACATCCAGTCACGGATCAAGTTCCTCTGGGGGACACACCATAGTTTCATCATCGGGATGCCTGTCAGTTTGCTAGGGCTGCCATGACAAAATACAGTGGGGTGGCTGCCTAAACAGAAGTCGCTCCCCACAGCTCTGGAGGGTGGAAGTCAAGATCGAGGGACCATCACTGAATCTCCAGGGGGCTTTCCTCTGTGCGCTGGCATCCCCAGGGTCGTACTCCACTCCTGTTGGGTCAGGGCCGCGTTCACGTGGCCTCATTTAACTTTAATCACCCCCTTTATAGGTCCTATCTCCAAATACCACCACTCTGGTGGTTAGGGCTTCAACACATGGATCCCGGGGGAGACACTCAGTCCACGCAGGGGCACATGGTGCTTGGTCTGGAGGCGACGCCTCTTACCTCTTACCTTACAAACTAGAAGGACAAGTTATCTACTCCACACACACCCAGCCTACAAAGACACAAAGATCCAAGAAGGCACAGATCATGTTACAAACACTCCTGTTTGGAGCCAAAAAAAGAGGGGCATAGAAAGCAGACATGGGTCTTCAGTGATTACAAATTTCCCTGGACAACAGCGTGAGGCCTACCCCAGTCCCTAACCATGCTCTGTGCAAGGAGTCTCGGACTCCCTAACCCTCCAGGGCCGCTGGCTCCCTGTCCCACCATGTGCCTCGGTGCTTTTTGGTAGTCATCGGGGAATATGCTTTACCCCAGGGCTGTACCGCTTCCTGCCCACTTCCTGCCGCACATGATCGGTGCTCCAAGGGTCACTTTAGGTCTCTTAGCTCACTCTGGTGGGTCCTTTAAAACTGCAGCTCTCGCAACAGCTAACTCGGCCTCTTATCTACTTGATTCCACATCACTCCATATGCCACAGCCTTACCCGCGGTTCCCTTTAAGACACATCTATCGGGATTTTTACTCTGGTGCGTCTTAGTCCTGCCAGAGGTTTAAGTAACTGTGTGATGGCCAGGGAAACACAGCAAGTTGAATGGCTTCCAGTAGTGTGGAGACCGTGGCCTTTACTGCAAGGCTCCCTTTTAATAGCTTTTTTATTCCAAAAGCTTCCCTCAAATGTTAGCTTCCACTACTGGGAACTTAAAATCAGTCAGTCTTTCCAATATTGCAAAGCCTCGAATTTCCCATCAGTTCCTTCTTGGAATCCAGCTAATTAGTTTCTGACTTTGTCACTTGCAATGCCTCAAATGTAGCCCATGGAAACCAATGCACAGGGCCAGTGTTGTGGCGTACTGAGTTAAACTGCTGCCTGCAGCGCTCACCTCCCAGGGGGCGCCAGTGGCTGCTCCACTTCTCATCCAGCTCCCTGCTAATGCGCCTGGGAAAGCAGCAGAGGATGGCTCAAGTGCTTGGGCCCCTGCACCCACGTGGGAGACCTGGAAGAAGCTTGTGGTTTTTGGCTTTGGCCTGGCCCCACCCTGGCCATTGCAGCCATTTGGGGTGTAAACCAACAGATCAGATATATATATATATATATATATATACACACACACACACATATATATATACATATACATACACATATATACAGATATATATACAGATATATATATACAGATATATATATCTGTAACTCTTTCAAATAAATACATAAATTTTTAGAAAAAAAAGAAACCTATACAGGTTACTAACATTGCTTCCATACCTCCTTCTCTAGGGCTACAAATTCATCAGGCATATAATTTGCCACCCAAGGCTCTGGGCATAAATCTCACCAAATTCTTTGCCACTGAACAACATGTCTTCTTTCCATATTTTTCAGTTGCTTCCACTACTGTAACTTGTTTTTCAAGCCAACAACAAATTACAATTGTCTTGCTATGTTAGCATCCTGCCCCTGCCACTAACTTCTGTATTAGTCAGGATAAGCTACATTATGCTATAGCAAGAAGCAACCCCAAAATGCCCATGACCAGCAACAGGAAGTAATTATTCTCTCTCAAGTTAATGTCCATTATGCACCAGCCAATGGGAGCAAGGAGCACCCTGGGCTCCCTGCTATCTTCGTGAAGCGATGGAATCAAGCAAAGATGGCACCACCTGGAACCACTGTGGGGGAAGCAGCCAAGGTCATTGCTGCCCTGGATTTAAAGACTTCCGTCTGCATTTTATTGAGCAGATCAAGTGCCATGGCCATGCCTGACCTCAGTTAGCGAAGTCTTGCCCTACCGTGTGCCTGGAAAGCACAGTACCAGCTAAAGGGCTAACAGTGCTGCTGTTGACCACACTGATTCTTTTAAGATGGAGATATTTAAGAACGAGCTCTAGATGACAAGGGGGCACCAGGTCTCCCCTGTGTCTCTATCTGTGTGGAAACCCCTTAGGCTAGTGTCCAGGCTGGTCTTCAAAATGCAAGTTGCGCTGGACTGTCAGAGATGCTCTGTGAGAAAAGAACTGCATGTCCTCACAGAGTTGACGGAAGAGGGGAGCACAGTGGGGCAGGTTTACTCACTGCAGACCTACTCAGGGACATCTCTGGAACTGGTGCACCTTGACATACACCCTAGGAATCCACAGCTCTCATGTCTAAAACAGAACCCAGTGGGTGAATTTCTTCTGTGCTGTGTCCAAGTGCATTTTTGTTTGTTTGTTTCTCAGTGAATTAACTCTGGGTTTGGTTATCTCAGAAGACATACGCCACAATGTCCAAAGAGTTACCTGGGCCTGCAGAAGGCTCTGCCCGTGCTGTGGAACAAGCCTTAGCAGGCAGGAGGTGTGTGTTTTGTGTTTGAGTCTCAGGGAGGCACCCGCCAGCCAGCAGGAAGAGATCTGAGGTTGGGGCAGATGGTGTGGTGAGAGGGTTAAGTCACTGCTTGGAAAGCCCACACCCTGTTACAGTGCCAGTTCAAGC
This sequence comes from Oryctolagus cuniculus, assembly GCF_964237555.1. Lineage (NCBI taxonomy): Eukaryota > Metazoa > Chordata > Mammalia > Lagomorpha > Leporidae > Oryctolagus > Oryctolagus cuniculus. The sequence continues at coordinate 90,568,686 of NC_091445.1, read as the reverse complement.
GCTGATTACTCTGCTTCCTGCATAGCTTCCTGCTGATGCATCCCAGGAGGCAGCTTGGGTCCCTGCCATCCACGTTGGAGACCTGGACTGTGTTCTGGGCTCCTGGCTACTGCCTGACCTACCCCCTGGCTGCTGCAGGCATTTGGGCAATGAACGAGCAGACAGAAGACTTCTCTCTCCCTCCCCCTCTCTCCCTTTCAGGTCATGAAAATAAATGAGCATTTTTTAAAAAAAAAAAAACATAGGTTTTTGCATCTACTTCTGTCCACAGATCATCTGGAAAGGGGCTAGGATTGGTCCTCTTCCCTTCCACACAATGCTGAGGTCGCCTTTTAGGAGTTCCTTTCCCACAAAGGCAATGTTCTCATTCACATTGATGCGGCTTCACTCACTTAACAATACAAGATGTTATACCTGAAGTGCATGACCTCCATGGACCTGGCCTAAACCCAGCTGTGCAGCCCACTGACTCAAGCCTATTAAAATAGCATCGCTGCACACCCTCCTGGCTTTAGGCCACAGTGTAGCCCCATGTCTTGTTTGCTCTATGGAGCACAGGGAAGCCACGTGCCCAGGTACGGCTCATTGCCACTGTGTCTATGGCTTCAGAAATGCAAGACCGATTGGTCCCCTGATCTAAACTACGTTACGAACAAACTAAGGTTTGATACACTCTCCAGAATGAGTTGCTTCTCTTCCTGTGCCCTGGCCTTATTCACTTCAAGAACACTGGGCGCGCACTCGAGAGGATAACGCTCCGTGGTTGCGTCTTCTCCGGGAGCCACACACGAGAGCCAGCCTGTCTGCCGAGCGTGTGCATGCGACAACTGCAACGCGAGGCTGAGGCCTCACTGGCCACTGCACAGAGGAACCACAGCTGCCAGTTCAGCTCTGGCTCCACTCAGGGGGTGACTTTTGCCGTGTCCAAGGGCTGGTGAAGGTTTGGGTTCACACTTGATCCTTCCGCTCCCTATGGGGCGGGGAACTCTTCCGGAGATGGAACTTTCTATTCAGATTTTACCCAGGAAAACAGGACTGCTGTTTCTTTTATCCCTAATTTTTACATATTTTGTTTGAAAGACAGAGACACAGCTCTCCCACCCACAGACTCACTCCTCAGATGCTCACGATGGCTGCAGCTGGGCCAGGCCCAGCGTGGAAGCCAGGAACGCACGTCTTCCACGTGGGTGCCAGGGACCTACCGTCTTGAGCCATCACTGCTGTTTCCCAGGGTGTGCGTTCCCAGGAGGCTGGGACCGGGGCAGAGCCAGGCTCAAACCCCAGCCCGATAGGGGACGCAGCGCCTCTACAAGCATCTTCGCCACCACACCCAGCACCAGCCCTTCCCTGGCTCTTTCTGGCAGCTGTTTGAACAGCATCATTGAAAGCCATGAACTTAACCTCGAAGATACAGGCTTGCTTGTAGATAGGCAGAACCTGTTACAGGTCAGCCCAGCAACCACTCGCTGTCTCCATTGCTTTAGACGAAGGCAGCAGTCCCTGGCAGCCCCCACCTCACGGCATTACTATGCCTTCAGGGATAACGCATCCAGCCTGTGCTTCTCGGACTCTCCCACTGAGGAACCCCTGGCAGAAGACAGGAAGACAGCGGGGAGGTTCCAGAGGGGACCCCAGGAGGTACCGCTGCAGAGAGGCAGAATCCTAGTCAAAGGTAAGTCAACCGTACACGCTGCTCTGTGGCTACGCTGCTATTCCACGGCAACAGTAAACACTGACTGGAGTCCAGCACCCAGGGTCTGCTCGGGACACGGGAAAGACGCCATTATTGTGAAAGCGAGAGTGCGCAGCTTTATGCTTTAAATGTCATTTCTCAGGGAAGCATCGTGGCACAGCAGGCCAGGCCACTGCTTGGGACACCCACATCCCATTCTGAGAGGCAGTGGATGATGACCCAAGTGCGTGGGTCCCTACCACCCATGTGGCAGGCCAGGATGGACTCCCTGGCTCCCGGCTTCTGTCTGGCCTAACCCTGGCTGTTAAGGACATTTGGGGAGTAAACCACTGGATGAAAGATCTCTCCTCCTCTCTGTCTCTCTTTCAAGTAAATAAATAAATAAGGTCTCAAGAAAAAAAACAGCAAAGAAACTTTTAAAATGAACACACGGTATACATAGGAATGCTCTGCTCACATGGCGGGGGGCAGGAATGCTATAGCTCACTCTTCTAAAACTGCACTGAGACATCAGAGAGAACACAACGCCCCAAATGTTGACAGCAAACATCACATAAGAAGTTAACAGCCGAGTACTGATGACCTAAGAACTGCAGAAAGGGCACACTGCGGTCCAGAGACACGAAGCAGAAGGCAACAGCACTGAGGGGCGGGGAACGCTGAGAAGGGGCTGGGATTATGGAACCTGGGCAGCGGAGAGGAGGGCCCAGGCGTGACTGGCTAGGGAGGCTCCAGTGAGGCTGGTCTGGGCATGCGGAAAGACCGCACCACGCCCACAAGCACTGCTCCCAGAACATCGGTTCCTTCCCACGGGTCTGGGCTGCAAGGCCATCGGCAGGAAGCAGGAAGAAATGGGGCCCTCCCTCCACCAATCTTGCAGCTACCATCTCGCGCCCCTCTTGGCGGAACCTGAGAGGGGGCAGCTGACACAGCAGACATGTGTCCGCCCCCGCGATTCTCAGCCCAAGGGAGACAGAGCCAACCGGAAGGGGAGGGTAGGACTGAGACAGCAACTCCATGGCCAGCCCAGCCCTGAACTGCCTTCCAAGGCTCCAAGAGGATGGACATTCACACATCTTGGTCACGGCCTCACTCGCCTCTGCCAACAGGCTGGAGACTTCACGGCGCACAGCACTGGCTACCACCAACTTCAGAGGCAATCAGCCGGGCCAAGGGCATCAGTACTCCCACTGCGTTCTGGGGCAGCCCCTTTTTTATGACCTGGGACATTCCACTTCCTCGGCTACCGCTTATTTACGTGAGAGATTTATCAACTTGTCCTCAAGTCCATTCCAGCTTTATGGTTCCAGTCCGGCTTTCTAATTGCTGCGGGAAAGCTCAACTCTTCTAAGCAGGTGCCTGTGGGAAAAGGGAGTTCAAAAGCACTGAGACAGAGTTCTAAGACTCTAGCAGGCATCCGGAAGTAACACAAGAGCGGGTCCTGGGAGGAGAAGGGCATGGAGGAAGGAGATGTGGAAGGAGACACAGAACCAGGGACAGAAGCGTGCCGAGTCTGTCAGGGGTCTCACGGCGAGCGTGGGCACGGGCAGCAGGAGGCAGGCCTCGCCGGCCTGGCATTCTAATGACTTGCAATAGCTCCTCTCAGGACTGCTGCTGGCTGTGAAACGTGAGCTTTCTGTGTGGAAACAAGACAGAACAGCACCCGTCCTCGGGGACAGCGAGCCCGTCCTCTGCAGCAAGGAACCAGAGTTCCAGTGTTGCAGCCTCCTGGACTATAAAGAGCGAAGGAGGGGACCAGTCCTACCGCCACGTGCCACAGAGCGCTCCTGGGCGGCCGGCTCCCTGCCTGGGGACAAGACACCGCGTGCTCTTGGCAGGCTGGCCTGACTCCAGCGCAGCGGGTGTGCAGCTCCCGCCCGGTGAGGACAGTCACTTCTAACTGGACAGCACGAAGCTGAGTGCCAAGCGACACACAAATGCAGGCGGCTGGACTGTGTGTGTGTGTGTGCTGCGGATGTGGAACACTTGAGAGTCTTCCTACAACTCTCCTGCGAATCTGGTTGCAAATCACTCGATAATTAAATATCTTCTTCAAGATATCACAGCTGATTTAATGAAGGCCAAAGCCATCACAACAGACTGTTAATCTGAGCTAGTGGGGCTTTTTTTCCCTTTGTTTCGTTTTCAAAGGTTTTTATTACTGTGAGATATTTGGTAATATTCTTTATTAGGCTGATAAGTTTTTGATTGCTTTTCATTTTATTATCACATTAGTTCCTTCTTAATGGTTTTACTAGAACTCCAAAGTCTCCCGAGTTTTAATAACCTCTCTTTTTTCAGTATTTATAGTCATAGAATTAATTATACAAAATCATGGTCCTTCGCTGAATATGTCACTGGGCCAAAGGAAGAAGAATGCGACCTTGAAGAGTGACTGACGACTCCGATTGCTACAGATTCTTCACCGTGAAACTCTCACTGGCTTTGCCACAGCACAATTTCCTTTCTTTTCACCTCCAAAAACATCCTTCAGAGGAATACTTTGGAATTCTCTGAACTAGGGGTTATTAAAAGTAAGATCAAAAGATTAAAATTAAACATCAGTTGACTTTTTTTTTTTTTTTTTTGACAGGCAGAGTGGACATTGAGAGAGAGAGACAGAGAGAAAGGTCTTCCTTTGCCGTTGGTTCACCCTCCAATGGCCGCTGCAGCCGGCACACCGCGCTGATCCGATGGCAGGAGCCAGGTGCTTCTCCTGGTCTCCCATGGGGTGCAGGGCCCAAGTACTTGGGCCATCCTCCACTGCACTCCCTGGCCACAGCAGAGAGCTGGACTGGAAGAGGAGCAACCGGGACAGAATCCGGTGCTTCGACCGGGACTAGAACCTGGTGTGCCGGCACCATAGGCGGAGGATTAGCCTATTGAGCCACGGCACTGGCCTATCAGTTGACTTTTAAAAGCAGATAAAAATACTTGTTTTTCTTCCTCTAAGAACACTCTTTGCAGCTGGCTTTTTTAAAAGGTTAGACAACAATAAGGCAAACTTAAGTAAATCACCAAATTATCAATTAATCAAATTTCTTAGGACTTATGTTCATGTCCCCTTCCTTGGTCTGAATGGCAGCAATTCCCTCAGGAATAAATGGCTACTAATGAAGATCCTGAGGTCAGCCCCCTTTCACTAAATCATAATTTATTTAACACGAATTAACAAGAAAAGAACGAAATGTCAGCTATATCAGACTCTGAGAGAACAAAAGCTTTAAGTTTTCTCTTCTCTTAGGTTTTGTCACACTACCAATCAGTGGAAATCTACAGTCAAGTTTTTCAAAAGGCTCAATCATAAGACTGAAAGGTGGTCAAGTTAAAAATCATAGTTACCAAAAAAAAGTATCAAATGAACAATCACCTTCCCTCCTATCAGTGTGTAACTGAACATATATACTGCAGCTAAAGTCTCTCTGGCAAATTACAACATTATCTTCATACCAACATTTTTCTTCTAAATCTAACACATAATGAATGTGCAATAAATGTCTACTGAATGCATGGGTTTGTTCAGTTAATGGCTTTAATCAGCTAAAAGAGAACTGAACCCATCAAACATAAATCTATGGTCCAAGAAAGCTACAAATTTTGTAACTAGTCAATTACTGATGTATTTGATCTTTAAGGGGCTGAGTTATTTTTAAAGATATTTAAATAAGTAAATCATTAAGATGATAAGCAAACTGAGACATAAACTTCTTTCTTTAAAAAAAAGATTTATTTATTTTATTTGAAAGGCAGAGTTACAGAGAGGGAGGGAGAGAGAGAAAGAGACAGAGAGAGAGGGAGGGACACAGAGAGAGGGACACAGAGAGAGAGAGACAGAGAGAGAGATCTTCCATTTGCTGGTTCATTCCCCAAATGGCTGCAAGGACGGGAGCTGGGCCAGGCTGGAGAGGAGCTGGGAGCTGCATCCGAGTTGGGACGCAAGCCTCTGGGCCCTGTTCTGCCTTCCCATGTGCGTTAGCAGGGAGTTGGCTCGGACGTGAAACAGCCAGGACTCAAACTGGTGCCCAGATGGAATGCCGGCATTGTAGGCAGTGGCTCAACCTACCACACCACAACGCTGGTCACCCAGACAGGCAATCTTCTAACGCGTTGGTCCTCAGTGCATGTAAAAGTAAACACTGATTTTCATTTCTTGAAAAAAATGTTCATGAAGAAAGAGAACGAAGATCCCAACAATCAGTGAATCTGGATGAAAGTGTACAGGAATTACTTGTTCTCTTCTGTAAGTTTGAAATTACATCAAGGGGGCGGCACCGTGGCATAGCAGGTAAAGCCGCTGCCTGGAGTGCAGGCATCCCATATGGGCACCAGTTCTAGTCCTGGCTGCTCCACTTCCAATCCAGCTCTCTGCTATGGCCTGGGAAGGCAGTGGAGGATGGCCCAGTCCTTGGGCCCCTGCACCCGTGTGTGAGACCAGGAGGAGGTTCCTGGCTCCTGGCTTCAATAGGTGCAGCTCTGGCCATTGCAGCCATCTGGGGAGTAAACCAGCAGATGGAGGACTCTCTCTGTCTCTCTTTCTCTCTCTCTCTCTCTCCCTGCCTCTCTGTAACTCTTTCAAATAAATAAATAAATCTTAAAAGAAAAAAAGAAGTCAGGTAACCCAATAGCTTCATTAGTGAGTTTTACTAAGTGTTTAAAGAAGAATTAACATCAATCTTTCACGAACACTGTAAAATAAATTTCAAGAAAAACCAAAGAGGAAAGAACATTTTCCAACTCACTATAGGGGTCCAGTATGACCTTAACCCCGAACCAGAAAAAAGACTTCAAGAGAAAAGAAAACTGCAGTACCCCTTATGATGTGCCTTCGTAGACACAAACTCTGAATAAAATACTACAAAACCGAATCCTAACCAACTGAGACCTAGTCCAATAACACAAGGTTGGTTCGATAAACAAAAACTGGTCGGTGGAATGCCCTATATTAACAGAAGAAAAGAGACTATATAAATATTTCTCTCTTTTTTAAAGATTTATTTATTTACTTGAAAGTCAGAGTTACACAGAGAGAGGAGAGGCAGAGAGAGAGAAACAGAGAGGTCTTCCATTCGCCAGTTCACTTCCCAATTGGCTGCAATGGCCGCAGCTGTGCTGATCCAGGAGCCAGGAGCTTCTTCCAGGTCTCCCACATTGTTGTAGGGTCCCAAGAAGTTGGTCCATCTTCTACTGCTTTCCCAGACCATAGCAGAGAGCTGGATCAGAAGTGGAGCTGCCAGGACTTGAACTGGTGCCCATATGGGATGCCGGCACTGCAGGTGGCAGCTTTACTCACTACGCTACAGTGCCAGCCCCAAACATTTCAATATACATAAGGAATTTTGACAAATTCTAAGACTCTTTCATGGTAACAACTCCCAACACTCTAGGAACAGAAGAAAACTTTCCTGATACAGGGTATCTACAAAGACAGAGAGACAGAGATAGAAATACTACACTTAATGCTGAAAACCTGAAAGCGTTCCCTCTAAGATCAAGCACAGAACAAGAACATCCATTCCCCACTTCTAGTCAACATTATACAGGAGGTTCCTGCCAGGGCAATCAGACAAGAAAAAGAAATGCAAACATCCAGACTAGATGATACACAGAAAATCCTATTCACAATAAACTGTTAGGTCCAACAAAATGTGTGCAAGATTTGGACGCTGAAAACTATAAAAACCTGATTTTAAAAAAATTAAGGACGTCAATAAAAGTGAGATACACCATGTTCATGGATTAGAAGACTCAATACTGTTAAAATACCAATTCTCTCGATTTAATCTACAGATTTAACGTAGACCCTTCTACAATCCCGACAGACTTCTGGGTAGAAACTGACACGATGATTCTAAAGTGTGTATGGAAGGGCAAAGGAACCGCAGCAGCCAAAACAGTTTCTAAGAAGAAAAAAGTTAGAGACTCACCATCCAGTTTCAAGACTCCACCATAAAGCCGTGATGCGTAAGCCTGCATAGAATTGAACAGACACAGAAATCAATGGAACAAAATATACAGTCCAGAAATAGACTCATATTTGTTCTTTCTACACAGATACAATGGTAATTCAACAGAGAAAGGTCAGCCTTCTCAACAAACATGTTTGGAACCACTCGATAGCCACAGGCAAAGAAATAAACTTTTCCATATCTCCGTATCTTACTCCATAAACAAGATTTAACCGGGGGCCAGCACTGTGCTCAGTGGGGTGAGCCACCACTTGGAATGCCAGCATCCGGAATCAGAGCACCAGTTTATGCCACGCTGCCCTGCCTCCAACCCATCTCCTCTCTAATGTGCCCGGGAAGGCAGTGGAAGGCGGGTCAACGACCTGGGCCCCTGCCACCCATGGGGGAGACCAGGCTGGCGCTTCTGAGTTCCTGGCTTTGGCCTGGCCATTGCAGCCATTTGGGAAGTGAACCAGTAGTTGGAAGTTTCTCTCTCTCTCTCTCTCTCTCTCTCTTTCTTTCTCTCTTTCTCTCTTTCTCTCTCTCCATTTCTCTGTTACTCTGCCTTTCAAATAAATAGAAGATCTAAAATCATAAAATATCTAGAATTAAACACAGAAGAGAATCTCTATGGCATTGGGGAAAACTTCTGAGATAAAATACCAAAGCACAACTCATGAAAGGAAGGTTTTTTAAATTGGACTTCAGGGGCCGGTGCTATGGCACAGTGGGTTAAGGCCCTGGCCTGAAGTGCCAGCATCCCATATGGGTACCGGTTCTAGTCCCGGCTGCTCCTCTTTTGATCCAGCTCTCTGCTACATCCTGGGAAAGCAGAGGAAGATGACCCAAGTCCTTGGGCTCCTGCACCCACATGGGAGACCTGGAAGAAGCTCCTGACTCCTGGCTTTGGATTGGCACAGTTCTGGCCATTGCGGCCATCTGGGGAGTGAACCAGCGGATGGAAGACCTCTCTCTCTCTCTCTCTCTCTCTCTCTGGCTCTATTTCTCTCTGTTAACTCTGGTTTTCAAATAAATAAATCTTTAAAAAAAAAAAATTGGACTTCAGCAAAATTTAAAGCCTCTGCTTTGCAAAAGACACAGTGAACAAGTGAAAAGTTAAGAGTAGAAGAAAATATTGGCAAAAAAAAGTCATGTTTCAGGAAAGAAGACCTGCAGGCAGCAAACACGTACGTGGAAAGATGACACACATCGCACACCATGAGGAAAATGCAAAATGAAACCCAGATGAGGAACTAGCACAATCCTATTTGAATGGAGGGGAGAAACCCAAGTGCTGACAACAATACAGAGCAGCTAGAACTGGCTCACGCGCAGCGCGTGGGAATGCCAGGCAGCACAGGCAGCCTGCGGCTGCTGACAGAGTTAGCGCGACCCAGCAACCCTACCACCAACAAAAGAACATCCGCATGCAAATGTTTAGGGTGACTTCACTCGTAATCACCAAAAACTGAATGTCAGCTGTGTGATACGACAACGAAGTACCTGAAGCAGCTAACTTTGCCAAGTGAAAAGGTTTATTCCGTTCACAGTTCTGTAGGCTCAAGGGCATGGATCCACACTGACTCAGGTCTGGGGAGGACCACGAGGCGAGCGGCTGATGGCGATGGTGGCAGTGAGTGTCAGAGGGAGCAGAGAGGGCTGGGTGGGGACAACTGGGTAAACAAAGATAGGGACATGTGGGGAGCAACTCGGACTAGACTAAGTTACTGGAATTAAGACTTATTCTATGCATCTGCTCTCCCAAAATATGGCGCTGAGAAGGGAGAAACAGCTTCTACGCAGCTGCCTCCAGTTCAACCAATAAACTGTAGGACCTGCTCCTGATTGGAGGAGAGCAGCGTACTCGGCGTGTGGGTAGCAGAGTTGGGATTGGTGGAAGAGGACTATAAAGGAGGAGAGAGACAACATGCACCAGGAACATCTAAGGGGAACATCTATCTGAAGGAACACCTGTGCAGCCCCCGAGAGAGCCAGCCGGCGGTGTGCCGCTTCCTCCGCAGAAGTGGGGAATGTGGCAGGGGGAACCGCCCTTCCACGGAGGTGGAAGGGTCGGTAGCCAACCCGGGAAGAACCAGCAGCAAACCCGGGGAGGGCCGAGCAGACGAAAGAACAGCGCAGGGTCCTGTGTCGTTCCTCCACGAAGACGGGGAGTGACATAATGGTGCCGTGACTCGGATAGGAAACTTAGGAGGGAAGAAGTGGGAAGAAGTGGAAAAATACCGGAGAGAGAGACTAGCAAAGAGCCTAGGGAAAAGCCGGACGGAAAAGGTGCCGGAAGAAGCTATCGAAAGCCTAGGCATAGACTCGGATATGGACTGTGGGAAAGAAGTTAGGATTGAAAGCGAAAGTGAAAGCTTTCATAGACTCGGATGCGGACTATGGCGGGGAAGCTAGGAGATTGAAAGCGAAAGTGAAACCTGGAGGAGGCTTGGACTCGGATGCGGACTGTGGGGAGAAGCCGGGAGAAATGAGAGGGGAATATTGTTGTTGGAAGAAAAGTTAGGGAAACATACCAGGTAGAGAAAAATGTTAGGGAAATTGAAGCCGTGGGGGCAGGCTGAGGCGGAGATGTAAGCTATCTTGGAATTCTTCAAGTCAGCCCGGGGAGCAAAAGGCAAAAATCTGGAACCAGAGGCAGAGACGTGGGCCGCCAGGTTGGAATTGGCCAGGTTAGCCCGGGGAACTTGGACTGAATGCCGGTGGTGGCGGAAACGTAAGCTACGCTGTGTGACTCGCGGAAGCCGCCGCGTGCAGAGAGAGCGCGCGGGGCGTGAATAGATAGGGAACGTGGGGCTAGTGCGAGGCCGTGGTGCGGGCGCGAAGGGGCGCGGAGACCACGGAGTGCGCGCGCGAAGCCGGGAAGCCGCGCAGATGAGAGAAGCGCGGGCTGAAGCGGCTCAGAGCCGGGAAGCCACCGAGAAGCAGCCTCGGGGCGGGCGCCGGGAAGCCGCAGGGATAAGAGAAACAGAAGTTTAGAAGTAAAATGAGAGAAATAGGAATGCTGGCAGATAGAAGTAAAATGGGAGAGAGAGGAATGCCCGGAGATAGAGAAATAGAGAAAAATAAGGCCTCCCCTCAACATGGCAATGAGAGAGCTTGGATTCGGTCTGCCTGATTAGGGAGGTGGTGAGCACCTGCGGGCTAGCAGCTTATGCACCGCAGATCACCGAAGACAGGCACGAATTAACATCAATAAGTCTCCCCACAATACCGCAATGAGAAGGCTTGGATTCGGTCTGCCTGATTAGTAAGGCGATAAGCACCAGTAGGCAGCTCGACCAGAGTATGAGCTGCAGGTCACCGAAGATAGGCACGAATCAACACCAATAAGTCTCCCCACAATACGGCAATGAGAAGGCTTGGATTCGGTTTGCCTGATTGATAGGGCTTGTAAGCACCTGCAGGCAGTTCTAGCAGAGCAGAGCATGCGCTGCAGGGCACCGAACTCGGGCACGCATCAGCGCCTAAAAACCTCCTCACAACATGGCGAAGAGAGGACCCGGATTCGGTTTGCCTGATTGGTAGGGCTTGTAAGCACCTGTGGGCAACTCTAGCAAGCAGAGCAGAGTGTGTGCCGCGGGGCACCGAAGACAGGCACGTATCAACGCCAAAAAATAAAAAGAAAGGGGGATCTGTGGGGAGCAACTCGGACTAGACTAAGTTACTGGAATTAAGACTTATTCTATGCATCTGCTCTCCCACAATATGGCGCTGAGAAGGGAGAAACAGCTTCTACGCAGCTGCCTCCAGTTCAACCAATAAACTGTAGGACCTACTCCTGATTGGAGGAGAGCAGCGTACTCGGCGTGTGGGTAGCAGAGTTGGGATTGGTGGAAGAGGACTATAAAGGAGGAGAGAGACAACATGCACCAGGAACATCTAAGGGGAACATCTATCTGAAGGAACACCTGTGCAGCCCCCGAGAGAGCCAGCCGGCGGTGTGCCACTTCCCCCGCGGAAGTGGGGAATGTGGCAGGGGGAACCGCCCTTCCACGGAGGTGGAAGGGTTGGTAGCCAACCCGGGAAGAACCAGCAGCAAACCCGGGGAGGGCCGAGCAGACGAAAGAACAGCGCAGGGTCCTGTGTCGTTCCTCCACGAAGACGGGGAGCGGCAGGACATCCACACGACGGACCCACACTCAGGGACGAAAAGTACTAAACACACAACAGCACGGATGAATCTCCAAGGCAGAACTCTAAGTGGAAGAAGCCGGACCCAAGGGCGACACTGCAAATGCAGGTTAAGCCGCTGCATCATGGCGGAGATGGAAACCACAGCGGTGGTCGCCAGGAAGCAGGAGTAGGCAAAAGGCTACTGCAAAGGGACACGAGGGGATCTTGCGGGTGAGGGAATTTTTCTGTGTCTTGACTGTGGTCATAGTTAGGTGCGCACACACAAATTGTCAAAACTCAGCATTGTAAACTAAAAAGATGGAATTATTCTTTGTGTAAATTAGACCACAGTTTTTGGGGCCAGTGCCATGGCACACTAGGTTAATCCTCTGCCTGTAGCACCGGCATCCCATATGGGCACCGTTTCTAGTCCCAGTTGCTCCTCTTCCAGTCCAGCTCTCTGCTGTGGCCTGGGAAAGCAGTGGAGGATGGCCCAAGTGCTTGGGCCCTGCACCCACATGGGAGACCAGCGAGAGGCACCTGGCTCCAGGCTTCAGATTGGCGTAGCTCCGGCCAAGGTGGCCATTTGGGAATGTGAACCAACGGAAGGAAGACCTCTCTCTCTGTCTCTCTCACTGTCTGTAATTCTACCTGTCAAGTAAATAAATAAAAATATTTTAAAAATATATATACCATATTTTTTAAATGTGTGGCTTTCATGATCTACCATTAATGCCTTTAAGCATTATGTTAAAACATCTCCACATAGTACATTTTTTGTATATAGTATTTATTTATGTTAGTATCAGCCAGCACTAAGAAGGTATCTCTAGCTCTTTAGAAAAGAAATTGGTTTTTCTGAACAAAGGAATGAAAGCTGAAAAAACAAAAATGTGTCGATCCCGCTTTGCCCCCTGCTCCGGCTGTGGAGGCACAGACCGTCCACACATTGCACACTGCTCTCTGTCATCACCTCCCACACCCCAGAGCACTGAAATCCTCCTTCCTGCTTTAATTCTGGCAACAGTTCATCTGCTTCTGAGAAAGAATTCATCAAAATGGATGTGAATTATTTTCATGTTTGCCAGCAGTTTGCAGGAGCTGACCCGCAGCCATATGGATAATTTTAAATATTCGTGTGTTCTTAGTAGTCTCGACATAATCCATTGTGCTGTATAGCAAAGGAATTCCTTACACCTGGAAAAAATCAGAACCATCTGTTTCGATAGAAACTCTCTTTATGGGATCAAAATTTCATGTCTGAAATTATATCAAGTAAAACCACCCTGTAGGGATGGGGGTTGTGGCAAAGCAGGTTAAACCACCACTCAGGACCTGAGTAAAAGCCCCACTTCTGCTCTGATCTGGCCTCCTGCTAATGCCCAACCTTGCAAGCAGCAGATGATGGCTCAAGCACTCGGATTCCTGCCACCCCCACGGGAGACCTACATGGAATTCTGGGCTCCTGAGGCCTCTGCCAGCCCCACTATTGCAGTCATTTGAGAAGTATATCTGTGTGTACATGTGTGTGTGTGTGTGTGTGTGTGTGTGAGAGAGAGAGAGAGAGAGAGAGAGAGAGAGGGAGGGAGAGAGAGAGAGATTCTGCCTCTCAAATAAACAACCATTTAACGAAAAATAAAAAATCAACTCACCAAACAACTAAAGATATAAAATGCTAAGTCTGAGCTAAACCATGAAGCAAGACAAAATATAAATCACGTACTTAGCTCAACTCAGAGAATGGCTGAACACTCACGCTCTTCTTCTTTCTAAATACTTAGTGGGGAGAAATGTTTTTCTTTCATTTACTGAAAACAAAAGTGATGCTGCCTCAGCAGATAGGCTGAGAAACCATAAAACAACGAGATGATGCCTCGTTACATGTGAACAAAATAAAATGACAAAAGGCTTCATTAGAGCATGGGTTTTGCAACCAAAAGCTGTATTCACAAAGTTAAAATACGGGACAAGCAATGTGGCATAGTGGGTTAAGCTGCCACTTGTAACAATGGCATCCCATATCGGAGTGTCGATTCAAGTCCTGGCCGCCCCACTTCTGACCCAGCTTCCTGTTTAGGTGCCTGGGAAGGCCATGGAAGAAGGCCCAAGTACATGGAACCTTGCCGCACAAGTGGGAGATCAGGATGGAGTTCTAGCTCTTGGCTTAAGCCTGGCCCAGCCCTAGCTATTGCAACCTTTTGGCCATTTGGAAAATGAGATAGAAAATATTTCTCTCTCTCTCTCTCTGATGCTGTTTTCAAATAAATAAATGTTTAATTTTAAAACAAAAAGTTAAAATATGGGAGGAAAAACCCTAAGGTCCTTGGAGCCAGTGTTGTAGCCAAGCAGGTTAAGTTGCTGCCTGCAACACTGGCATCCCACATGGACACCTGTTCATGTCCTGGCTGCTCCACTTCCCATCCAGTTCCCTGCTAATGGCCTGGGGAAAGCAGCGAAAGAGGCACAAGTGTGTGGGCCCCTGCACCCATGTGGGAGAACTGGATGAAACTGGCTCCTAGCTCCAGCCTGGCCCAGCCCTCTCTCTCGCTCTCTCTCTGTTCTCTCTGCCTGTACTTCTCTAACTCTAACTTAAAAAAAAAAAAAGCATAAGGTCCCATCAAGAACAGAAAGAACTTGTCTGGATACTGACAGAGTTTGTGAATTCAAAGGGCTTCCATAGCCTGGGAAACTCATGTCAAGAGCCTTGGTCACTGATGTCATACATAGGAGTGTTAATTGCTTTTTTTAAAAAATATTTATTTATTTATTTGAAAGGTGGAGTTACAAAGAGGTAGAGGCAGAGAGAGAGAGGGAGATCTTCCATCTGCTGATTCACCCCCCAAATGGCTGCAATAGCCAGAACTGGGCCGATCCGAAGCCAAGAGCTTCTTCCAGGTCTCCCACATGGGTGCAGGGGCCTACGGACTTGAGCCATCTTCTACTGCTATCCCAGGCCATAGCAGAGAGCTGGATCAGAAGTGGAACAGCCGGGTCTCGAACTGGCGCCCAACATGGAATGCTGGCACTGCAGATGGCGGCTTTACCCGCAACGCCACAGCACTGGCCCTGTTAATTGTTAAATTGACAATAGGAGTCAAGGTGCGCTGGCTTCCCATGCAGGACCTCTGTCCTCAAAGAGTTGTGTTATGAGAGTTAACAGTAAAACTTGTTCTCAAAGATGTATTTCATTTTAGTGTATTAAGTGGAAGATGTGAACAGCCCGTCTTGACTGTTGAGCGACAGTGCTGCTTTATTTTTGTGCAAACTGTTGAACTCTTTACTTAGTATAGAGTTGGTCTTCTGTCTAAAAAGTTAATCGAAAATGGATCTTAGTAGAGAATGGGACTGGTAATGGGAGAGGGAGGAGGTGGAGGAGGAGGTGGAGGGTGGGAGGGCGGGTATGGTGGGAAGAATCACTATATTCCTAATGTTGTACTTAGGAAATGCATGAAGTTTGTATTCCTTGAATAAAAGGTTTCTTTGGGGGAAAAAAAGAACAGAAGGAACACATGGCGCATGCTGGGACCTACAGGGCCCACAAGGCAAGAGAGAGAGGACAGCATGACAACATGGAGTAGATACTGCACGGAGGCGCAGAGCAGCCTGGCCAAACACTGCACAGGGAGCCAAACAGGAAGTGGAAAATAGCTCACAGAGCATACGTAAGAGCTGAAATGCGGTCAATGTGAAACTCATAGAACCCACCACCCCCAAACTACATACTTTGGCATATGATAAATGGAGCAGTGTCAAGAAGGGAATGTTCTAATTGATCACTTTGAGAAAAGAAAATGTTTCCATCAAAACTTTCCAAACTTGGACTCATTTACTCAGGAACAGACACTGCTGGAAGTCAGAAGCCATAAAAGCAGAAGAAAGTTCAACAAAGCAGACGAGAGCAAAGCGCATCCCAACGAGGGCCCTTTCACGCAGGGAGGGCACCTCGTCTGTCCACTGCTGTCAGTGAATCCGGTCTCCAAGGACGTGGAGATAAAACACTGTCTAGGGCGCCGGCGCTGGGGCGTAGCGGGTAAAGCTGCTGCCTGCAGTACTGGCATCCCCTGTGGGCGCTGGTTCGAGTCCCGGCTGCTCCACTTCCAATCCAGCTCTCTGCTCTGGCCTGGGAAAGCAGTAGAAGATAGCCCAAGTCCTTGGGCCCCCGCACCCAGCCAGGGGGCAGAGATTAAGTATAAAACTAACATGTCCAGTGGTTCTCTGTGGCTCTCGGCCATAGTAAACGGTTCATGAAGTGATGGTGAGGATATCTAGGAAATTTGGTGGAATGAGTACATATTTAATGCTCATCTATGAAAACAATAAAGATGAACTTAAAGAATCGAGAGAGAGAGAAGAAAATTCCTCCACTTACAGATCCCAAAACACAAAAAAGGAAAAACCGGTGAAATCCAAATAAAGGCTGGAATTTGGTTAACAGAAAGGTACCAGGGCAGCACCTCTGAACTCCAACAAAGGTACCATGGTAACGTAAGACATCCTCCACAGAAGACCACTGGACGACGTCTTCTATACCTGGAAGGAACGCAGTGTCCTCGGTGCCGCCAGCATGTGCCTTCGGCAAGTGACACGCAGGTGATAACTACCAGACCTTTATCACTGCAACCTTACTCACATCTCCAATTGGATTTTGTGACAAAGTCACTGGCTGAGTCACCAGGGAAGCAGTATTCTTTTATTTGACAGGCTGACAGAGAGAAAATTTGTAATCTGCTGGCTTACTCCCTAAATGGCCATAACAGCTGCAACTGGGCCAGACTGAAGCCAGGAGCTGAAACTCTATCCAGGTCTCCCACATGGCCTAAGTACTTGGGCTATCACTGTTGCTTTCCCGGGCACATAGCAGGGAGCTGGATTGGAAAGAGAGAGCCGGGACATGAACTAGCACTCTGATGTGAGATGCCAGTGCTGCAACACCCACCCCAGGGCACTCTCTTCTGAGCCTTAAGACTGTGAGACAGGCCGGCGCCATGGCTCAACAGGCTAATCCTCTGCCTTGCGGCGCCGGCACACCGGGTTCTAGTCCCAGTTGGGGTACCGGATTCTGTCCCGGTTGCTCCTCTTCCAGGCCAGCTCTCTGCTGTGGCCAGGGAGTGCAGTGGAGGATGGCCAAGTGCTTGGGCCCTGCACCCGCATGGGAGACCAGGAGAAGCACCTGGCTCCTGCCTTCGGATCAGCGCGGTGTGCCGGCCGCAGGGCGCCGGCCGCGGCGGCCATTGGAGGGTGAACCAACGGCAAAAGGAAGACCTTTCTCTCTGTCTCTCTCTCTCTGTCCACTCTGTCAAAAAATAAATAAATAAAATAAAATAAAAAAATAAAGACTGTGAGACATAAGGAGCTTTTGTGCCTGCAGCGCAGGCATCTCATACAGGCACCGGTTCTAGTCCCGGCTCTTCCACTTCTGATCCAGCTCTCTGCTCAGGCCTGGGAAAGCAGTGGAAGATGGCCTAAGTGCTTGGGCCCCTCGTAACTGCATGAAAGACCCGGAGGAAGCTCCTGGCTCCTGGCTTAGGATCGGCCCAGCTCTGGCTGTTGCAGCCATCTGGGGAGTGAAGCAGTGAATGGAAGACCTCTTCCTCTGTCTCTCCCTCTCTGTAACTCTACCTCTCACATAAATAAACAAGGTCTTAAAAAAAAAATTTTTTTGTGCCAGTGGGTTGTGTGTGTTAGAGAAAGTGACAAGTGCATGCCTCTGTTCGTGGCTGCTCTGTGGTGGCTGCTTGGCTTCTCAGCTGACGAACCATGTCTCTAGGAACCATGTCTCTAGGAACCATGTCTCTAGCTCGTGTGTGTGTGCGTGTGTGTGTGTGTGTGTGTGTGTGCTCAGAGGAAAGCCCTCAGGGCACCCGGGAATGGCACAGCTCCCTCCCTGTGCTCACCTTGCTGTGCCCCAGGCAGAGATCTCGATGAAGGGACTGAGAGGATCTGGCATGAGAGGGCGCAGTTTCCCAAGGACTCCGCGTGCTTTGGAACCATGAGAATGCACGGTCCTGATACACTCCACCAAACAGAGCGTGGCAAAGACCACCACCATGGCCACGCTGTTTCTCAGCCTCTCACAGCTGGGCAGTTCCCCGCCCAGGAAACTGGTTAGGCTCCCCACTCTTCTTTCAGCTAGATGTGCCCGTGAGACGATGGTACAATTAGAGAGCTAGGAACACCGGTGGTCGCCGGTGGTCCCGTGCAGCAGGTTCACAGCGCTGTTTCCAGCCCCAGCCGCTTCCCTTCCCATCCAACTCCCTAATGTGCCTGGGAAAGCAGCAGACAATGGCCTGAGTGCTTGGTCCCCTGCACCCACATGAGAGGCCCAGGTGGAGTTCCAGCTTCTAGCTGGGCCTGGCACATCCTTGACCAATGCAGCCATTTGAGGAGTGAACCAGCAAATGAAAGACCTCTCTCTCTCTCTCCCTCCCTCCCTCTGTGTAACTCTGCATTTCAAATAAATTAAAAAAAATTAAATAAAGTAAAGAAATATAAGCAGTGCCTGCCCTGTGATAGTTTCCGGGAGCTTTCCCGGGGGTGGGAGAAGATCAATGTATAGAAAGGGAAAGATGTGATAAACATCCCCAACCGAAGACACACACTCACTGTCGGTCCAAACTTTAGGCTTTCAAGTCCTGAGCTCCACCACCTGTGACAGGTGTAGAAACCGGGAGAGGAAGCAGCAAAAAGAAAGGATCCTGCAGGAGCCGTGAGAAGAGCGGACGCCGCTGTGTAGGGGAGAGGGCAGCCCGCGATGGCAGTCTGTGTGGGGCGTGAGGTCGAGCAAGCGAGGAGCACACTGCGTGGACTCACCTGTGTAGAAAGACCCGCTCGGGCCAGAGCCGCAGCCCCCACAGGTGACTTGTGGGGCCAGTTCTTAAAGGAATCCCGCCGGAGGTCTTCATTAGCAAAGACGCTGTCATTGCCGTAAGCTGGAAGAGAAGGTGCAAGTTGAGTCCAGCAGGCCCTAGGACCCAGCCCTTCCTGTGTTCGGTGGAAGGATCTCAGCTCGCGGGAGGAGTGGGCTTCAGGGCAACTCAGGCAGGGTGAGAAGAGAAGGAAGAGACATACAGAGGACAACACGGACCACCTGCTGGACTTGCGGTGAGCGTGGACGGTGGTCTTATTGTTGTGTATGTTCGAAACTGCCTATCCTAACACAAGTTTTGAAATGATCTCTTTATCATCTAGCATCAAAAGAAAGCAAGAAAAACAAAAAATAGAGGAGAGTCCCCTGCTGCCAAAGTCAGTGTCAAGATTTGAAGACTGGCCAGTGCTAATCCTCCACCTGCGGCACCAGTACCCCGGGTTCTAGTCCCTGTCGGGGCACCGGATTCTGTCCCGGTTGCCCCTCTTCCAGTCCAGCTCTCTGCTGTGGCCCGGGAGTGCAGTGGAGGATGACCCAGGTCCTTGGGCCCTGCACCCCATGGGAGACCAGGAGAAGCACCTGGCTCCTGGCTTCGGATCGGCACAACGCGCTGGCCACACACACCAGCCGTAGTGGCCACTTTGGGGGTGAACCAATGGAAAAAGGAAGACTTTTCTCTCTGTCTCTCTCCTCGCTCTCTCTCACTGTCTAACTCTGCCTGTCAAAAAAAAAAAAAAAAACATTTGAAGACTGGCCAGCACTGTAATGACTTAGGCTCATGCCTGTAGTGCCGGCTTCCCACATGGGCACCTGTTGGGGTCCCGACTGTTCCACTTTCAATCCAGCTGCCTGCTCATGGCCTGGGAAAGCAGTGGAAGATGGCCCAACTCCTTCAGCCCCTGCACCCACGTGGGAGACCTGAAAGAAGCTCCTGACTCCTGGCTCCCAGCTTCGGCCTGGCCCAGCCCTGGACATTGCAACCATCTGGGGAGTGAGCCCGTATATGGAAGATCTTCTGTCTCTCCTCTCTGTAACTCTGCCTTTCAAATGGCTAAATAAATCTCTCTCTTTTTTTAAAGATTTATTTATTTGAGAGTCAGAGTTACACAGAGAGAGGAGAGGCAGAGAGAGAGAGATTGAGGTCTTCCATCCACAGGTTCACTCCCCAACTGGCCACAACAGCCAGAGCTGAGCTGATCCGAAGCCAAGAGCCAGGAGCTTCTTCTGGGTCTCCCACACGGGTGCAGGGGCCCAAGGACTTGGGCCATCTTCTACTGTTTTCCCAGGCCACAGCAGAGAGCTGGATTGGAAGTGGAGCAGCCGAGTCTTGAACCAGCGCCCGTATGGGATGCCGGCGCTTCAGGCCAGGGCTTAACACACCGCACCACAGAGCCAGCCCCATAAATCTCTTTTTTTGAAAGAAACTAAAACAAGCAAACAAACAAAAAGATTTGAGGATAGCTGCCTTCCTTGTGGCTCCCTAAGCACAGGCAGGTTAATTTCTTGGTTTCCGGGATGGCCACTCTGGCCCTGGACCTCACCCCAGTCTTGTCTGCCATGAGGACTTGAAAACTAAACTTGCATTAACTTGGTTTTACAAATTCCCTAAACGAGAAGGCGTCCTTTAGTGTTCCGTGTAATCCCTGGGTTCTGGCTGTCATTTCATATGTGAACCTGCCTTTACTTCCTTATAGCACACTCAGCTGTTTAAGAGTTTTTTCAAAAACATTTTATCCAGAATTTTTAAGAGTTTTATTTATTTGAAAGGCAGAGTTACAGAGAGGCAGAGGCAGAGGCAGAGAGAGAGAGAGAGACAGATCTTCCATCTACTAGGTTCACTCCCCAAATGGCTGCAATGTCCAGATCTGGGCCAATCCAAAGCCAGGAGCCAGGAGCCAGGAGCTTCCCCCGGGTCTCCCACACAGTGCAGGGGCCCAAGGACCTGGGCCATCCTCCACTGCTTTCCCAGGCCACAGCAGAGAGCTGGGTTGGAAGTAGAGCAGCCGGGACTCAAGCCAACGCCCATATGGGATGCCGGCACTGCAGGTGGCGGCTTTACCCACAGTGTCACAGTCTCCAGAAATTTTAGTTGTTTGAACAGAAGGGTCAAGTCCAGGAACCAATACTACCCAACGTTTTCCTATGGCCATCCATACTAGAAAATTCGGCACACCACAAGACCAGAAATCCTTCAATAATGGTTTTTAAAGAGTTATGACACTGTACAATGAGACAGAAAATGGATGTGGACAGGTTAAAAAGTAAAGATAGGGACCAAAAAACCAAAACAGAAGAAGAAACAGACAAGCAAAAGCTTTGAATTTGTCTGAACTGACTGATGGCAGTGGCAATTCTCTTTGCACCCAGGACTTCAAAAAATGTTCTCCCTGAAAGAAACGAAATTCAAGTAATGAAATGTCTGACTTATTAAAGTATTCGCCTTTCTACGAGCAAGAACTGAGAGAACCTCCTCCCCCCACATGGAGGAAGGAACAAGGTTGCCGGAGAGCAATTCCCGTAGTTCTGATTTCTATCGCTGCTGGAACTGTTTTCTCTCAGTGCAAAATAACCACAGCAACCCCCACGCATGTTTACCATGACCAACAGGAAACCTTCTCGTGGTCACGTTTGCCAGAGACCCAGCTGAGAAGTGGAGCTGCACTTAGACACCACCCATGCGCTTTGACTAACGAGGAAGGAGGAGACAAAGGGAGGACCCTCAGCCCAGAAGGGCACCAGGTGCAACTCGGATAACCACATCCATCGCTTTCCCAGGAAACCCCTCCCTGCCCCCCTCACGCCCTGTTCTTGACAGGGTTCTGGTCTTCTGGGTCCTGTCAGCCAATACATTCTCTTTCTCCTTAAGTCAGTTTGGGTTGGGTGTTCCATCACTTGCCGCTAGGAAATCCTTACCAATAAAAGATAAATAACTGGGGAGTGGGCATTTAGCCTCGTGGTTAATACTGGAGTACCTGAATTGCTTTCCTATTGCTGGCTCTTGACTCCATCTAACTACTAATGCAGTAGCAACAACTCAAGTAATTGGATTCCTGACACCCATGTGGGAGACCTGGGTTGGGGTCCCGACTCGTAGCCAGACGCAGCTCAGGCTGTGTGGCATCTGTGCATGGGTGCCCTCTCTGTCTCTCTGCCTATCTCAGAGCCACCTCTGAGGCCCTCTGTGCATGGTGGTGCCAGGTCAGCAGATCCTCAGACGGTGGCAGCCAAGGGAAGCTGGGAGGTGACCTCTGTCAAAGAGAGCAAGATTACCAGGAAGGCAGGCGGAACCAATCAAATGCCAGCTCTGGACAAAGAAATTCTAAGGGGTCCAGTTCAAAAACAGAGTGGGATTTTTTTTTAACTCTGCAGAAGAGAGGCAGGGGAATAAAATGTGAAGGAGAGAAACAAACAGAACCCATGGCTGAAAAAGGAGGTCGTCCCCTTCTGATTCACGTATTATTTGGTAATCAAAATACAACTTGAGAAAACATTTTGTTGTTACAAATTACCGTCACGTCAACAATTCCCTCGTAGCTTTGAATATACTGGATAATTTCTTCTGAAGTCTTCTTACTTTGAAGAAATTCACATCTATAATTGATAAGTATAATTGAAACATACCCAACACCATGACAGACATATATGACAATAAACATTTGTTAAGATGTATTGAATTGCTGAATTTTCTTTTTTATATAAAGATTTATTTTTATTTATTTGAAAGGCAGAATTGCAGAGGGAGGTAGAGACAGAGAGAGAGGTCTTTCATTCGATGGTTCACTCCCCAGATGGCCGCAATGGCCGGAGCTGTGCCCATCCAAAGCCAGGAGCCAGGAGCCTCCTTCAGGTCTCCCATGTGGCTGCAGGGGCCCAAGGACTTGGGCCAACCCCCACTGCTATCCCAGGTCATAGCAGAGAGCTGGATCGGAAGAAGAGCAGCCGGGACCAGAACCGGCACCCATATGGGCTGCCGGCGCCCCAGGCCAGGTTGTTAACCCACTGAGCCACAGCGCTGGCCCCGTTGAAGTTTCTTTTTTTTTTTTTTTTTTTTTTTTTTTTTTTTTTTTTGACAGGCAGAGTGGACAGTGAGAGAGAGAGACAGAGAGAAAGGTCTTCCTTTACCCTTGTTTCACCCCCCAATGGCCGCTGCGGCCAGCGCACCGTGCTGATCCGAAGCCAGGAGCCAGGTGCTTCTCCTGGTCTCCCATGTGGGTACAGGGGCCCAAGGACCTGGGCCATCCTCCACTGCACTCCCTGGCCACAGCAGAGAGCTGGCCTGGAAGAGGGGCAACCGGGACAGAATCCAGCGCCCCGACCGGGACTAGAACCCGGTGTGCCAGCACCGCAGGCAGAGGATTAGCCTAGTGAGCCGCGGCGCCGGCCGGGTTTATATGTTTAAAAATCACATCAATTATATTGTGTAATTACTACAGATAAAACTAAATTTACCTGGATCCTAAAAAAAAGAAAAACCATTTTTTCACTTAAAATGCTTCAGACATGGGTTTTTCACACGCTCAGCTGACATCAACCCGGTGTCCCACAGTGGACTCAATTCCTACACATCCCAGAGTCAGTGCAGCTCCCACAGAGCAGGGGCTCAGCTCCCCAAGTCTGTGCCCCACTTCAGATAGCAACCATGGCATCAGGTCCTCAGAACACCCACACTCCCCTCTGACTCGGCTACAAACCAGCTGCTCTCACAACACCCCCACCCCAGCTTGAAAATTGGCTACCAATGGCTCCTTGTCTTTATTGCTTTGATATAAGGAGTATTATAAAGGGGTGGGTAACTGCCAGTTGTAGGGGCTCTGTCCCCACGGAGTTGGGGCTGCATCAACCCAGCAGCCCTCCACACCTTGAGGCTTAGGACTCTTTTATGGAGCCTCCATCTCGTGGGCCTGATTCTTTGAACCACAGGTAAGTTACTGGTGATGAAAGTCACGCTGAAGTTCGAGGGGCGGGGCTGAACCTTCCAGCTCTCTGATCATGCCTCGGTCTTTTGGTAGCAAGATTTCAAGGGTCAGGCCTGCGCCGCGGCTCACTAGGCTAATCCTCCGCCTTCGGCGCCGGCACACCGGGTTCTAGTTCTGGTCGGGCGCCCGATTCTGTCCTGGTTGCCCCTCTTCCAGGCCAGCTCTCTGCTGTGGCCCGGGAGTGCAGTGGAGGATGGCCCAAGTGCTTGGGCCCTGCACCTGCATGCGAGACCAGGAGAAGCACCTGGCTCCTGGCTTCGGATTGGCACGGTGCGCCGGCCGCAGCGGCCATTGGAGGGTGAAGCAACAGTAAAGGAAGACCTTTCTCTTTCTCTCTCTCACTGCCTAACTCTGCCTGTCAAAAAAAAATAATATATATATAATTTATATATATATATAATTTATATATATATATATAAAGATTTCAAGGGTCTTAGAGGCATGTGTGTCAGGAACCAGGGACTAAGACCACATAGTCTAAAGTTCCTATCAGTCTACTCACTCAGGACATTACAAAGTTTCTTGGAGATTTGTGCCAGGAACAAGATAGGGAGCATGCATATTTGTTATACCGCAGTATCACAGCCTACTTCTTGCCAGGCACAAGTTTCCCACCCAAGAAAACCACCAGGCCCAGACCCTGCTCACCTTCTGAGATGAGACCAGGTACACAGTTTGGCGTGACCATAGACTCTTTTTTTTTCTTATTTGTTTAAATGAAAATCAGAGTTAGAGATGCTTCCATCCATTGATTCATTCCCCAAATGGTTACAATGGCCAGGGCTGGGCCAGGCAGAAGCCAGGAGCCTGGAACTCCATCCAGGTCTCCTACATGGGTGGCAGGGGCCCAAACACTTGGGCAATCTTCTGATGCTTGTCCTAGGTCATGAGCAGGGAGCTGGATTGGAAGTGGAGTAGCCAGGACACCAACCAGTGCTCATATGGGATGCTGGCATCATAGGCAGCAGGTTTAATTGCTATGCCACAACGCTGGCCCCACTTTTTTATTTTAAAGATTTGAGGCCGGCGCCATGGCTCACTAGGCTAATCCTCCGCCTTGCGGCGCCGGCACACGGGGTTCTAGTCCCGGTCGGGGCGCCGGATTCTGTCCCGGTTGCCCCTCTTCCAGGCCAGCTCTCTGCTGTGGCCAGGGAGTGCAGTGGAGGATGGCCCAAGTGCTTGGGCCCTGCACCCCATGGGAGACCAGGAGAAGCACCTGGCTCCTGCCATCGGATCAGTGCAGTGCGCCGGCCGCAGTGCACCAGCCGCAGTGGCCATTGGAGGGTGAACCAACGGCAAAGGAAGACCTTTCTGTCTCTCTCACTGTCCACTCTGCCTGTCAAAAAAAAAAAAAAAAAAAAAAGATTTGAAAAGCAGAGTGATGGAGAGGAAGAGAGAAAGAGATTTTCCATTGCACTTGCCAAATGGCTGCGGCTGGGCAAGACTGAAGCCAGCAGCCAGGAACTCCATCCAGGTCCCCCACAACTTGGGCCATCTTCTGCTGCTTTCCCAGGTACATTAGCAAGGAGCTGGCTCTGGAGCAGAGCAACTGGGACTTGAACTGGTGTTCCAATATGGCATGCTGGCACTGCAGGAGGCAGGTTAGCCCTCTGCACCACAATGCTGGCCATAGATTGTTGTTGTTGTTGTTGTTTGAAAAGCAGAGAAACACAGAGAAAAAGAGACAGATATATTCTACCCACTGGTTCATTCCCAAAAATGCCTGCAACAGCTGGGACTAGACTAGGTTGAAGTCAATAACAAGGTGCCAGGAACACAACCTGGGCCTCTAATGCTGGATAGTAGGGACTGAAGTACATGGGTGTGCACCTGCAGGGAGCTGAAATCAGCAGAGCCGGGATTTGAACCCAGACACTGATATGGGATGTGGCATCCCAGCTGGTACACCAAACGTCCACCCATGCCAGCCACAATTCTAAGCACTTTATATGTGTCCATCTAATTCCTTTAACAGTTCAGGTAAGTTAGATATTATCTCAACCCTACAGGTGAGGAAACTGTCTTGCTAGAATCTATACTTTTAATGTTTTTAAAGATTTATTTAACTATTTGAAAGGCATATTCAGACACACACACACAGATATATATAGAGAGAGAAAGATACCTTCCATCCACTGGTTCACTCCCTAAATGATTGCATTGACCAGAGTTGCACCGAGCTGAAGGCAAGAGCTTCATCTGGGTCTCCCATGTGGGTGCAGGGGCACAAGCACTTGTGCCGTCTTATGCTGCTTTCCCAGGTGCATTAGCAGAGAGCAGGACTGAAGGGAGTTGGATCTGAAGTGGAACAGACAGGACACAACCAGAGCCCTTATGAGGTGCTGGCATCCCACACGGCAGCTTTACCAGCTATGCCATAATGCCAGCCCTCATCATTGTGGTTTTAACTGCTTGTTGGTCATTCATATCTTATTTATTTATTTATTTGACAACTAGACAGTGAGAGAGAGACAGAGAGAAAGCCTTCTGTTGGTTCACCCCCGAAATGGCCGCTACAGCGGGAGCTACGCCAATCCAAAGCCAGGAGCCGGGTGTTTCTTCCTGGTGCCAGGTGTTTCTTCCCTTGTGGGTGCAGGTGCCCAAATGACCACAACAGCCAGGGCTGGGTCAGGCTGAAGACAGAAACTTGGAACTTCATCTGGGTCTGCCACATGGGTGCAGGGCCCCAAGGACTTGGGCCATCATCTGCTGCCTTCCCCGGAGCATTAGCAGGGAGCTGGGTGGGAAGTGGGGTTATTGGGACCCAAACCAGCACTCAGAAATGGGATACCAGATTGCAAGCAGCAGCTTAACCCACTGTGCCACAACAGGGTTCCCGCCTTTGTATTACTGAATTGCAGGAATTCTTTACAGATTGTGGTTACAGTCCTTAGATATTTACATTGTAAATGTGCTCTTTCAATCTGTGGCCTGTCTTTTCATTATTTTAACGGTATCTTTTGAAGTGCAGAAATAGTTAATATTGTACACCATCTGCTCTGAAGTTCACGGAGGTGTTCTAAATAGTGACGGTTGAACTGAGCAGTCCACCTGTTGGTTGCTAACATGGGGCAGATGGAAGTTTCCAACAATGCTTGGTACAGTTAAAAATATTTATTATTTATTTTATTTGAAAGGAGGAGTTACAGAGAGAGAGGGAGAGGGGTCTTCTTTCCGATGGTTCACTCCTTAAATGGCCGCAACAGCTACTGGGCAGATCTGAAGCCAGGAACCAGGAGCTTCTTCTGGGTCTCTCACATGCCTGCAGGGCCTCAAGCACTTGGGCCATCTTTCACTGCTTTTCCTATGCCATTAGCAAGGAGCCGAATCCAACGTGGAGCAGCTGGGACTCGAACTGGCACCCATATGGCATTGCAGGCAGTGGCTTAACCCCCTGCACCACAGCGCTGGCCCCATGGTACAACTTTAGAAAAACAGGTCAACAGAGTCATACAAAGTTAAATATGCATTTACCATTCTAACAATTTCATTCCTATATGTTTTCCCAAGAAAAATGGAAACATGAACTCACAAAGGCTTATATAAGAATGTTCATAGTAACGTTATTCTCAACAACCAAAAGAAACAGAAATTACCTCAGTGTCCACTGGTGATAAACATATATAAAGTATTTATACAGATGAAATATCGGAAGTAACACATGCAACAACATGAATAAACCTCAAAAGAAGCCACACAGACTATATAATTCAACTCCTAAGAAATTGCCTGTAACAGACAAAACTAGTCTACAGTGACAGAAAACACTCAGTGTTACCTGGTGCTGGAAGTCCTGGCGGTAACGACCCAAGGGAACCCTTCTGGAGTGAGGAAAACTTCCTGCCTCTTGACTGTGGTCATGGCTGCCTGGGTATCTACTTGCACGTTTGCCAAAAGCATGCCATTACTTAGAATGGGAGCACGTTATGTTAATTACAATGAAATTTTAAAAACTCTAAATATGTATGCAAATACATTAAGTTTACAGAAAATCTAGAAAGTGAGAAAGTAATTCCATGTTTGGGACTTGTTTTCTTTATCTACCTGAATTTTTTTTTAATTCAGTAGAATTCTATCAACAGGACCCGTCTGTAAGTAACCAACATGCCTCTGTAAATCCTCTGCTTGGGCATTCATCATAACCGTGGGGCTTCAACAGGTCTGTAATGGAGCCCGAGAACGCGCACTTCCAGTGAGCTCCCAGATGGCGCCGATACCAGCAGTCCAAGCTCTCCAACAAGAATCACTGATTACAGAAGCTCTTGAAAGACCCCTCTTCCTGCAGAGTCAATTCTTAATACCTGAAAATATGGGCTGCATTAGTCCCAAGAGGGTACATCCCAGGAACGGTAACACCTGAAAATCAAAACACTGTCCTGATGCTGAGGGGCAGAGATGAGACTGCACAAGCCAGCGTTTGCAAGCTGTTCAGTTTCATGTATCCTGTAAGTTTTTGAAAAATTAGATGGCAGCTTTAAAGCTTAGGAGAATTCACTTTAGAAACCCAGTGTTTCACTTTCCCTGTATATGGCACCAGAACACCTACCTGCCCAGAAGGAAAAGTGGGCTGGGGCTGGAAATGGTTGCCTTGAGGAAAATGTGTTTTTTGAACTAGGTAACAAACACACACGCGTAACATTCAAGAAGCACAAATGGAGGTACAGTAGAAACAACCTCCACGGCGACCCGCACACAGCAGCCCTGCGGCTCTGGAGGGGCAGGTGCTTTCCAGACGCACCACGCTGCATTCCCCTGGTCTCCTTTCACACACCTGCGCTACCTGACATGGGTTTGCATCCACCTCCTTGTACGGCTGCTCTTTTGCACTCCCACAACACTCGACATGTTGTTAGCACGTTCACATGGGCTTCTTTACAAGTCTCAAGACTGGAAGGTCCACAGGAACCATGAGATCAGGGTTCATGTCCTCTGTTCAATGTCAACATCCCTAATGTCTAGACTGCTATCAGACTTAAACAAGATGTCCAAGTTTGTTGGGTGAATTTATAAATTAATGAATGAACAAACTGGATACTGTACCCAGGGCTCGGGCCAGAGTGAGATTTTAGTACCCTACGGATGCCAGCAGACCCCAGTCCATTTGTAATACCCTTCCCTGGAGCAGAATGGACAGAATAATGAATCCTCCGTCCTAAAAGAACCAGACTCAAAGGGACCCCAGTGTGACAGCCTCCTGCAGGGACTCAAACTTCTTGCCCTTTCTCCTAACTTCTGCCACTCACTAAAGGCCTTGGGACTCCATCAACCCACTTCCCAAGTGCCGGTTGTACCCCTTCTCTCTCACCACTTATGAAATCATTTCAAGTTAGGAATTTGCCAGTCTATTAGAGGTACAGAAAGCTGAGTACAGACATCACCACAAACATGAGGAAGCTGCAAAGCATTGAGAAATCTTGAAGAATCCTTACAGTTTTCTTGTCTACTTCTGTGCTGAGCAGCATCAGCCCTGCTGAACCGTTTTGGCATAGTGCTTCATTTCTTAAAAAAAGTAAAAAACCCAACAGGATCCACACACCACAAAACTCACAAAAATAACAGAATTGAAAGGGCACGTGAAGAACAACTAAAGAGGGACTGAATGCTAACGGGTATGGAACTTCTTCTTAGGGTGAGTATGTGAGCTGCAAGGTCTGTACTGATACCTCATGTTTCATTCTTCATCGCTTTTCTTGCTTGGCCAACCTACCTACGGATATGAGAATTATATTGAGCCAACTTCTGGTTTTACTGATTTTCTCTATTGTTTCCCTCATACTTCTTTTTATTCACACACACACACACATTTCCTCCTTTCTTACATAATGGGTAGTATATGATATCCTCTAAATGTTATTATTTTCTGAAAATCTATTTCAGGCAGAAGGAAAATCGTCCTTAAATAGATATGAGATGTGGGGCCGGCACCGTGGCTCACTTGGCTAATCCTCTGCCTGCGGCACCAGCATCCCATATGGGCACTGGGTTCTAGACCCAGTTGCTCCTCTTCCAGTCCAGCTCTCTGCTGTGGCCCAGGAGGGCAGTGAAGATGGCCTGGGTATTTGGGCTCCTGTGCCCGCATGGGAGACCAGGAGGAGGCACCTGTCTCCTGGCTTCGAATCGGTGTAGCTCCAGCCATAGCAGCCATTTGGGGGGTGAACCAACGGAAGGAAGACCTTTCTCTCTCACTGTCTAACTCTATCTGTAAAAAAAAAAATATAGATATGAGATGCAAAAACAAAAAGGGGCTGGCACTGTGGCTCAGCAGGTTAACCCCCTGGCCTGAAGCGCAGGCATCCCATATGGACGCTGGTTCAAGACCTGGCTGCTCTACTTCCCATCCAGCTCTCTGCTATGGCCTGGGAAAACAGTAGAAGATGGCTCAAGTCCTTGGGCCCCTGTACGCGCGTGGGAGACCTGGAAGAGGCTCCTGGCTTC
This sequence comes from Oryctolagus cuniculus, assembly GCF_964237555.1. Lineage (NCBI taxonomy): Eukaryota > Metazoa > Chordata > Mammalia > Lagomorpha > Leporidae > Oryctolagus > Oryctolagus cuniculus. Next base: position 90,538,638 of record NC_091445.1, on the reverse strand, counting down.
GATCAGCACAGTTCTGGCCGTTGCAGCCAAATGGGGAGAGAACCATTGGATGGAAGACGCTCTCTCTCTCTCTGCCTCTCTTCTCTCTGTGTAACTCTGACTTTCGAATAAATAAATAAATATTTTTAAAAAATAGATATGAGACGCAAGAAGAAATGAAGAGCCAAGAATGTGATAAATACGTAAGACTAAATCTTAGCCGGCGCCGCGGCTCACTAGGCTAATCCTCCGCCTAGCGGCGCCGGCACACCGGGTTCTAGTCCCGGTCGGGGCGCCGGATTCTGTCCCGGTTGCCCCTCTTCCAGGCCAGCCCTCTGCTGTGGCCAGGGAGTGCAGTGGAGGATGGCCCGGGTGCTTGGGCCCTGCACCCCATGGGAGACCAGGAAAAGCACCTGGCTCCTGGCTCCTGCCATCGGATCAGCGCAGTGCGCCGGCCGCGGCGGCCATTGGAGGGTGAACCAACGGCAAAGGAAGACCTTTCTCTCTGTCTCTCTCTCTCACTGTCCACTCTGCCTGTCAAAAAAAAAAAATTTAAAAAATAAAAAAAAGACTAAATCTTAAGATTAAGATTAATCTTAATTAATAAATATGGGCTGCCTAGTCCTGGTCGGGGCGCCGGATTCTGTCCCGGTTGCCCCTCTTCCAGGCCAGCTCTCTGCTGTGGCCCGGGAGTGCAGTGGAGGATGGCCCAAGTGCTTGGGCCCTGCACCCCATATGAGACCAGGAGAAGCACCTGGCTCCTGCCATCGGATCAGCGCGGTATGCCGGCCACGGTGTGCCGGCCGCAGCGTGCTGGCCACGGCGGCCATTGGAGGGTGAACCAACGGCAAAAGGAAGACTTTTCTCTCTGTCTCTTTCTCTCACTATCCACTCTGCCTGTCAAAAAATAAATAAATAAATGTGGGCTGCTTATAACAAGTATTAATCCTATAAAAATTAAATATACAACAGTAATAACATTTATATGAAGACAGTAATAAATGGAATTAAGGTGTTTTGAGTCCTTGTGCTGTCAGTGGAGCGATTACAAAGTTACACAGTAACTTTAGCTTTGGATAAGCTATGGATGCATTCTGGACAACACTTTCTCATGCATCCTCAGATTCCCTGGACTGCCTCCCTCCTTTCCAAAGGTGTAGTCTGCTTTTGACTCTGCTCTGCTGCTGCCTTGTGTCCAGTCTCCTGAGGTGGTGGCACCAGGCCCATCTGACCAGATTTGCTAGTGCCATTGTGCTGGCTCCCTGAGCAGCCAGTGAAGTACTGAGAGAAACGGGCAAACTGTGACCAAGGGGAATGGGCTACAGGAGACGCTAGGAAACAAGTTATCTTTCCTCCCTCCCCTTGAGGGAACGCATGGAGGGGCAGTGTCTCCTCACAGACTTTCTAGAGAAGTCTCACACTCACTTGCTGAAAGACTCCAATATCTCTTCATAGCCTGTCACGAAGCTGGCCACTGTGAAAACACAACGCATCATGTTGTTCCTTGCCTTGCTTGCCCTTTTCTTCCTCACTCTCACCTTCCCAGGTCTGAACCACCCAAATAAAGTAAAAATACTTGCTTCTTTGCCTCAGGTTCTATGTTATAGGACCCAAAACAAGAAGGTCTTTCTGTTTTAATTTTTAAGGGAACCAATGAAGAAAAACAGATGAAGAAAGAGAATAATCAATTCACAAGAAGACAAGAAAGAAAAGGAAAGATGAAATAATTGAAGCCAACAGCACAAAGATGACAGATGTAAATATACAAGTGGTAAAATATGAGTATATTTTTCATACATAAATAATACATATATTTACCTTTATTAAATAAACTTAATTTACATACTAAATATAAATGGACTAAATGCTTCAGTTAAGACAAAGACTGTCACACCAAATAAAAACATTAAGTAAAGATATATACATTTGAAAGTATTTAAAGCCTAATTTTCATAATGGATTTTAAGTATTAATTAACTGAACATGGAACTCAGACACATGATTCAGAAAGATCTCTAATGTTACACAGTTTTCACTAATACAGCGTATTGTGGTATTCCAAGAAGGAAATTAAGAGGCCACAACTGTCTTACATTATTTCTGCAATCTTAAACAAAATTTTCTCAATTATTGTGAAAAAAATAATTCTTCCTTAAGCATGATCAAATATGCAAATAAAACTATAAAGAGATAAAACGATAAAGAGATAAAGCTGTGAACTATATTACGTTGGGAAAATGAGTCTTTAATAATAGTTCTGGTAATTTTTCAAGAGGTAACTATTCAAGGTCTTCTTTCTAAGCCAGGTAGGGTTGAGAAAGAAAACTCTTGACTCTGTTACAGCTATCTCCTGCAAGCCACTGATATCTCTGTTGATAAACAGAAGGAAGACAGCTGTTTTCAGGGTACCTATGGCTGAAATTTGTTTCCATATAACAAACCACTAGGTCCAGGCTCAAGGAGCATAACTCCAAGAAAAACACCTGTTTGGTCATGTATCTGTGTGTGTGTGTGTGTGTGTGTGAACACTTGTTGAAAATGCAAACTTCTGGGCTCTACCAAAAATAAACTGAATATACTCTTCAAGGTAGAATTACAGTATCTTTACTGATCATGTTCCTTAGTAAGAATACCTAAAATAAAATATTTCATATTGAAACTCAATTTAGAGTTACTAAAATTTGTATATATAATAATATACTTTTGTTTCTTTTTCTTTTCTTTTTAAAAAAATTTAATTATTTGAAAGGGGAATGAGAGAGACAGAAAGAGAGATCTTCCATCCACCGATTCACCTCCCAAATAGCTGCAATAAGTGGGGCTGGGCCAGGCCAAAGCAAGGAACCAGGAGTTTCCTCAGAGTCTTCCTTGTGGGTGCAAGGCCCAAGCACTTGAGCCATCCTCCACTGCTTTCCCAGGCACATTAGCAGGGAGCTGGATCAGAAGTGGAGCAGCCAAGACCGAAACTGGTGTCCATATAGGAAGCTGGTGTTGTAGACGCCAGCCCCTTTAACAGACTTTTCTATGGAAGGTGGATTCACTCCCAACAGAGTACATCTGGGAAGAATTTTACTCATAATGATATTATGTATTTACTTTGAATCTAAAACATAGACTACATCATACATTCTCATCTAAGTTTCTCTGATGACTCAGAGTGGGAAAGTTGAGAGACAAACAGTCCCTGAGTAGGAAATATAGAATAGTTAACAGGGATAGACACCACAACTCTGGCCTTTCTAGCCTGAACTACAAGGCAAAACAGCCTCAGATACCAAAGAACCAAATGTTTGTATTAGATATACCCCACCAAGTAAAATACTTTAACAATTATTATGCAGTAACCTTTAGTATGTGTGCTACCAAAGCGAGCACTATAAAGTAACCTTTAAAGCAAAAGGCTTAGTATATGAGAGTGAAAGGGTTGGACAACATGCTTTCCCTCACTGCATTTGAATCTCACCCTTAGCAAAGCTTTCTAGTTCTGCTACTGCGGTAAATGATAAAGGCAAGAGTATCAACTAGCCTTGTGGCATCTTTGCTTATAGAAAAATGACTCTTGGGGCCGGTGCTGTGGCACAGCAGGTAAAACTGCCGCCTACAGTTCCGGCATCCCATATGGGCGCCAGTTCGATTGCTGCTGCTCCACTTTCAATCCAGCTCTCTGCCATGGCCTGGGAGAGCAGTGGAAGATGGCCCAGGTCCTTGGGGCCCTGCACCTGTGTGGGAGACCTGGAAGAAGCTTCTAGCTCCTGGCTTCGGATCAGCGCAGCTCTGGCTACTGCAGCCAATTAGGGAGTGAACCAGAGGATAGAAGACCTCTCTCTCTCTCTGCCTCTCCTTCTCTCTCTCTGTAACTCTGTCTTTCAAATAAATGAATGAATGAAAGAAAGAAAGAAAGACAGACAGACAGACAGACAGAGAGACAGACTCTTAACTGAGAAATCACATCTGGATGAGACGCGCTATAAATAACCTGACGGCAACCTCATGCTCCAGGCTTCCCGAGTGGTGGCTACTGAAATGCACACACCTCCTGTGAGGACCCTGGAAGCTGTGCTAAGACAATCTGGTTCTCTGATGGTCCCCGAGAATCTCATCTCCTTGCAGCTGAACTATGCTGGGAGGACTATGGCTAATGAGAACCGCCTGGGGCTACCCTGCTGGCACCAAGTGTGGCCATGGCAGTACTTATGTTTACAGGATTAACCTAAAGAGATCATAGCCACAATTAATTTCAGTTGTACCAATCTTATAATTATATTCCAAATGTTTTAAAGCCTCTGGTGGATATAGCAATGCCATTTCATATGTATTAATTTCATAACTATTAACTAATGTTCATATTACATTGGATTTATGTTTACACTTAACTTTTTTTTTTACACTAAGTTAACAAATCAAAATAAATTGTGGGGTAGGCATTTAGCCTAGCAGTTAAGACACTGCTTAAGATGCCTGCATCCCTTATCGCAGTACCTGGGTTTTAACAGTCAGCTTTGGCTCCCGACTCCAGTTTTCTGCCAATGTAGAACCTGGGGGGCAGCACTGCTGGCTCAAGTAATTGTGTTCCTGCCACCAACATATCAAACCTGGATTGAGTTCCCAGCTCCAGGTTTTGGCTGAGCCCAGCCCAGATATCGTGGGCATTTGGGGACTTAATCAATGGACAGTTCGTTCTTCTCTGTGTCTATCTTTTTTCATGTGTGTATGTGTACGTGCCTGATTCTCAAAATAAGTTTTTGAATTATAATGAATTGCAAAATCTCAATTTCAAAAAATGAAATTATTACAACTTAATATTATAAATAAGTTACATATAATGCATATTGACTGAAAAATTCTGACTAAATGGAAAAAAAACTAATTAAATGAAATACTACTAAATTCCAGGCATTTCTATGACAAAAAAATTCAATAAAATATATTTTCGAAGCAAACATTTTCTTAAGATGTTTCTTTTCAATTTATTCTTCGTGCCTTCATTGAAGCTTCCTCTGAAGAACCATTTAAACATTCGTACCTTTGATTTTATAACACATACAATGCATACTACAAGTTGGAATCAAATACCTGAAGGAGCTGGAAGTTTATGAATACAGCCAGGACAACAGTGGAGAGAGTCATGAACGAAAACATCACAGTCCACACAGAAGACATTCTGGCACGCAGAGCAAACATAGACCTGCATTGAAAAGAAGAAAAGGAGTTGAGTGGTTCCCAAAGTTAAGTGCAGCACAGCTAACAGACATCCAAGTAGCTTTGTTCTTTTATATCCCTATCAGTTTTTCCCTACCCATTTCCATTGTAAAATATATTCTCAAATTTAAGGCAACTGCCGTAGGCCTATGGTGCAGCAGTTAAAGTCACTGCTTGGGATGCCTGTATTCTGTATCAGAGATCCTGGTTCAAGTATCAGTTACTCCGTTTCCCATCCACTTTCCTGCTAATGACACACTGGGAGGCAGCAAGTGGGGCTTTAGTACTTGGGTCACTCCCACTCACCTGGAAAACCCATTGAGTTCTGGGGTTCTGGCTTAGACTTAGGCCAGCGTGGGCAGTTGTGGGCATCTGAGGTGTGAACCAGCAGATCTCTATTTCTCCATCTCTGTCTTTCAAACAAAATCAAAAGGAAAAAAAAAAATCCAAGGAGACTTTTTTTTCCTCAAACCTATTCCTTAAAAATGAGGAAATGAAGGGCTGGCATTGTGATGTGACAGGTGAAGCCTCTGCATGGGACTCTGCCACCCTATGTGATCACTAGTTCAAGACCCAGCTGCTCCACTACCAATCCAGCTCCCTTCTAATGTGCCTGGAAAAGCAGCAGAGGATGGTCCAAGTGCTTGGACCCCTGCACCCACGTGGAAGACCTGAAAGAAGCTCCTGACTCTTAGCTTCAGCTTGGCCAGTCCTAGCTGTTGTGGCCATTTAGGGAGTAAACCAGTGCACAGAAGATCTCGCGCTCTCTTTCATCCACCTTCTGTAACTCTGTCTTTCAAATAAATAAAAAATAAATCTCAAAACAAAAAACATGAGGCAATGGCTGTTTTGGTTCCTTATAGTCTATACTATCATAGCACACTCTCAACGACTTTGAAATCAGTGTTCCTTTGCAATGCTGGGGAACCTTTTTTCTGCCAAGGTCCACACAAACTTATCAACTTAAACATTAGTCTACTTGGGGCTGGCATTGTAGTGTAGTGGGTTAGGCAGCATTCTGCAATGGCAGCAAACCATATGGACATAAGTTTGAATCCCAGATGCTCTGCTTCTGATTCAGCTCCCTGCTAATTCATCCGGGAAAGCAGCAGAAGATGGCCCAAGTGTTTGGGTCCCTGCACTCGGGTGGGAGACCTGGCTGGCTGAAGTTCTGGCTCCTGGCTTTGGCCCTGGCCCAGGCCAGGCTGTTGTGGCCATTTGGGGAAAGAACCAGAGGATGGAAGATCTCTCTCTCTCTGTCCCTCTGTAACTCTGCCTTTCAAATAAATAAAATAAAAATAAAGAAAAAATTAGTTGGGGCCTGCACTGTAGCGCAGCAGGTAAAGCCGCCACCTGCAGCATCAACATCCCATATGGGTGCCAGTTTAAGACCGGCTGCTCCACTTCCAATCCAGCTCTCTGCTGTGGCCTGGGAAAGCAGTAGAAGATGGCCCAAGTCCTTGGACCCCTGCACCCGTATGTGAAACCTGGAAGAATCTCTTGGCTCCTGACTTCAAATCAGCCCAGCTCCAGCCATTGCAGCCATTGTGGCCATTTGGGGAGTGACCCAGCGGATGGAAGATGTCTCTGTCTCTGCCTCTCTGTAACTCTGCCTTCCAAATAAATAAATAAATCTTAAAAAAAAAAAAAAAAAAAAAGTAGTCTACTCTACATTTACTGAATTTCAAGTCTTGCCTGTGGTTGCTTTGGCAGGGTGAAACCAAATGATGTCATGGGCCTTATCCAGCCTGCAGGCCAGATGGTCCCCACCTCTGATTTTGAGTGTCCCCCAGCAGGTTCAATTAGAACCAGAAGCACAGGGGCTGGCATTGTGGTACAGCGGGCTACGTTCTGATCCAGCTCCCTGATAATGTGCTAGGAAGGCAGTGGAACACGGCCCAAGTACCTGGGCCCTTGTACCCACCTGAAAGATCTGAACAGAGCTCCTGTCTCATAGCTTTAGGGTGTCCTGTCTTGGCCATTGCAGTCATTTGAAGAATGAACCATACGACTGAAGAGCTATCAGTATTTCTCTGTGTTTCTCCCTCTCTCTGTGTGGCTCTACTTTTTCAAACAAATAAATAAACAAATCTTTTTTTTTTTTTTTTTAAACAGGCAGAGTTAGACAGTGAGAGAGAGAGAGAGAAAAAAAAAGGTCTTCCTTTTCCATTGGTTCATTCCCCAAATGGCTGCTATGGCCAGCGCACTGTGCCAATCCGAAGCCAGGAGCCAGGTGCTTCCTCCTGGTCTCCTATGCGGGTGCAGGGCCAAAGCACTTGGGCCATCCTCCACTGCCTTCCCGGGCCACAGCAGAGAGCTGGACTGGAAGAGGAGCAACCAGGACTAGTACCTGGCACCCCAACCAGGACTAGAACCCAGAGTGCTGGCACCACAGGCAGAGGATTAGCCTAGTGAGCCGTGGCGCTGGCCAAATAAACAAATCTTTAAAAAAAATGAGAGAGAAAGAAAAGCACCAAAATTTAACACACATAATCCCTCGTAGGGAAGGACTTCACAACTGGAAAACTGATATTTTTCTTTCAATCAAAACTTGAAAGAATCTGTCAAATGACACATATTAAGACAACTAAAAAACAAAAACACTTTTTATCAGCATTACAAACAAGGGCACTGGTGCTTTCAGATAAAATTTATAGGGCAGGAGGTGGTGCTATGGTGTAGCAGGTAAAGCAAACAACTGCAAGGCCAGCATCCCATATGAGTGCTGGTTCAAGTCTTAGCTGCTACACTTCTGATCCAGCTTCCTGTGTGGCCTGGGAAAGCAGTAAAAGATGGCCCAAGTGCTTGGGCCCCTGCACCCTGGTGGGAGGCTCAGAAGAAGCTCCTGGGTCCTGGCTTTGGATTGGGTCAGCTCCTGCAGTTATGGCTATTTGAGGAGTGAACCATCGAATGGAATACCTCTCCCTCTCTGCCTCTGCCACTCTGTAACTCTGCCTTTCAAATAAATAAATGAATATTTTTAAAGGTTTATTTATTTATTTGAAAGGCAGAGTTACACAGAGAGAGGAGAGGTAGAGAGTCTTCCATCTGATGGTTCACTCCCCAATTGGTCGCAATGGCCAGAGATGAGCCTATCCAAAGCCAAGAGCCAGGAGCCTCCTCCGGTCTCCCACGCAGGTGCAGGGGCCCAAGGACCTGGGCCATCTTCTACTGCTTTCCCAGGCCACAGCAGAGAGCTGGATCAGAGAAGAGCAGCCGGGACTAGAACCGGTGCCCATATGGGATGCCAGCACTTCAAGCCAGGGCGTTAACCTGCTGCACCACAGTGCCAGCCCTATAAATGAATCTTAAAAAAGAAGTGCAGCTGTGGGGTCAGCATCATGGTGTAGTGGATGAAGGCACCGCCTGTGATGCTGGCATCCCACATGGGCACTGGTTCGTGTCCCAGCTGTTTCACTTCCAGTCTAGCTCTCTGCTAATGGCCTGTGAAAAACAGTGGAAGACGACCCAGGTGTTTGGGCCCCTGCTACCCTTGGGAGACCTGGAGGAGGCTCCTGGCTTCAGTCTTGACCAGCGCTGGCCATTGCGACCATCTGGGGAGTCAACCAACAGATGGAAGATCTCTCTGTCTATCTCTGTATCTGTCTCTCCCTCTCTCTCTGTAACTTTTCCAAATAAATAAATAATCTTTTAAAAAAAGAAAGAAATGGAACAAATGGGACTCAAACTGACACTCTGATATGAGATGCTAACATCGTTAAGCGGCCACTTAATCAGCTGTGCCCTAGCCCCTATACAAGTTTATATATTCAAATTGACCCTCTCCAAAATTGTAACATTTTCTCATTGGTACAATAGGGGAATCACCAACGTGTGGCCACCTGAAATGGCCACTCAAAATGAGTTATGACAGAGCCTAAAATATAATATGAAGACAAATGTTATGTACTTCCAAAATAATACAGTTTACCCTGAAAATGAAGATAAAGAATAAAAATATATTTATAGAATTTATATTTTATATTTTAGAATGCAGCATGATAAAACTATTGATGATTAAATTATTTTGCTCCCACTTTACCTCTACCTCTTGTAATTATATTCATGAGGAAAAACCTGATGTCAGGCTGGTATTCAACAACCTGTGGAAAATTTATTGTACTACCATATTACTCAACATTTAGAAAGTCAATGAACTTACATGTTGGTCTTTCAATTCCCCCTGACAGCCATAGCAAAATCTGAAAAACAAAGTTCAAGAAGCAATCTTAAAAGAATTCACTCATTATAATAATTCAACAAATTTAAACAATTAGAATCATTTAAATTAGTAATTGTTTTTTTAAAAGATTTATTTACTTATTTGAAAGGCAGAGCATCAGAGAGGGAGAGACAGAGACAAGGAGAAAGACAGAGACATCTTCTATTCGCTGTTTCACTCTCTAAATGGCCCGAAGAGCAAAGATTGGGACAAGCCAAAACCGGGACCCAGGAACTCTACACATGTCTTCCCAGCTGGAGGCAAAAGCCAAAGTACTTGAGCCAACTACTTCTTTCCCAGGCATATTAGCAGGAAGCTGGGTTGTGGTGGAGCAGCCAGGACTCAAACTGGCACTCAGACACATCATGCCAGTAAAAAAAGTAGTGGCTTAACTTACTGCACCACAATGCCAGCCCCTGTCATTTTTCTTTAAAAACAAGGCTGATTTATTTATTTAAATGGCAGAATGAGAGAGACACACACAGAGAGAGAGACAGAACTAGAGCTTGTTTTATTCTTGGAGATTTATTTATTGGGGCCAGCAACGTGGCATAGGTTAAGCCTCTGCCTGCAGTGCTGCCATTCTATATGGGCAACTGGTTCAAATCCTGGCTGTTCCACTTCCCACCCAGCTCTCTGCTGTGGCCTGGGAAAGCAGTGGAAGATGGCCCAAGTGCTTGGACCCCCACACCTACTCTGGAGAACGAGAAAACGCTCCTGGACCCTAGCTCCTGACTCCAGACAGGCCCAGACATATCCACTGTGGCCATTTGGGGAATGAATCAGCACCCTGAAGATCTCTCTTTCCTTCTTTCTGTATCTCTGCCTCTCAAATAAATAAATCTTAAAGAAAGAGAAAGAGAGAGAGAGAGATCTTCTGTCCACTGGTTCATTCCCCAAATAACCACAACAGCCAGTGCTGGGCCAGACTGAAGCCAGGAGCCAGGAACTTCTTTCAGGTCTCCCATGTGGGTGCAGGGGCCCAAGCACTTGAGCCATCTTCCATTGCTTTCCCAGGCACATTAGCAGAGAGCTGAATCAGAAGTGCAATAGTGGGCTGGCGCTGTGGAGTAGTGGGTAAAGCCACCGCCTGCAGTGCTGTCATTCCATGTGGGTGCCAGTTTGAGTCCCAGCTGTTCCACTTCTGATCCAGCTCTGCTGTGGCCTGGGAAAGCAGTAGAACATGGCCCAAGTCCTTCAGCCCCTGCACCTGCATGGGAGACCCAGAAGAAGCTCCTGGCTCCTGATCAGCCCAATTCTGGCCATTGCGGTCATTTGGGGATTGAACCAGAAGATGGAAGACCGACCTCCCTCCTCTCTCCCTCTCTCCCTCTCTCCCTCTCTCTCTCTCTCTCTGCCTCTCTGTAACTCTGCCTTTCAAATAAATATATAAAAATCTTAAAAAAAAAAAAAAAAGTGGAACAGCTGGGTATCAAAGCAGTGCTCATATGGGATGCTGGCACTGTAGGTGGCAGTTTAACACACTACACTACAGCACCAGCCTCAGAACTAGAGCTATTTAGTTAATTAGTAATGGTCCCTTTTTTTGAAAGATTTATTTATTTGAAAGGCAGAGCATTAGAGAGGGAGAGATGGAGACAGAGACAGACAGAAGACAGACAGAGTGAGTGAGAGAGATGCATCTTCTATCTACTAGTTCATTCCCCAAAAGCCTCCAACAGCCAGGGCCAGGCCAAGCTAAAGCCAGGAGTTGGGAACTCCACCCAGGTTTCCCACATGGGTGGCACAGACCCAAGTAATTGGGTCATCATCTGCTGTCTTCCCAGGAACACTAGCAGGAAGCTGGATTGAAAGAAGAGCAACCCGGACTTGATCCCAAGCACTTGGAGTTAGGTTGCTGGTGCTGCAAGTGGCAACTTAACCTGTGGCACCACAACACCAGCCCCGAAATTAGTAATTGTCTTGACACACTGATTTTGAGGAGAGCTAAGAATACCAACACTTCAAATAAATTCCAAAGTATGTCTCAAGGTCATCTAACAGCCCAAAATTCAGTTCTTGTTTTCATTAAGATTAAATAATAAGCATTTTCTCTCAACTGAGATTCTGGGTGAGAATTAATCTTTACCAAAGATGATAGTTTACAAGGACAGAAGAGAATCTCTTACATACAGTAGTTACTCAGCAGCTTCAAGGCATAGTTTAAAGAATTAAAAGATCTCAGAACTTGTAACCCACTCATGTGGAAGAACTGGTGCTAGTCCTGGGCCCAGTGCTGGCCATTGCAGCTTTGAGGGAAGTGGGCCAACAGACGCTCTGTTTGTGTTTCAGTTTCTCAAATAAATAAAAATACATGGAAGACTCCTGTATAGCCTCCCTGACTTCATTCCAGCCCCCCAGACGCACTTTCAAAACCTTCAACTGTTTGATAATAATACTTAAGCTTCTAACTGCTACCTCATGGTTCTCTGTATATATATATGAGCTATGAACTTTCAACTATCGAAGATGATAATTTAGTTTTCTTTCAACCCTCTTAAACTCAAAGTGTAAATGTGTATGACTAAATGTCATTCTCCATCCTTTCCATAATTAATCATCATTCTTTAAAAAAAAGATTTATTTATTTATTTACTTATTTGAAAGGCAGAGCTACAGAAAGGGAGAGGCAGAGGCAGAAAGAGGTCTTCCGTCTGCTGGTTCACTCCCCAAATGGCTGCAACGGCCAGAGCTGGGCTGATCAGAAGTCAGAAGCCAGGAGCTTCATCAGGGTTTCCCATATGGGTGCAGGGGCCCAAGAACTTAGACCATCTTTTGTTGCTCTCCCAGCCACATTAGCAGGGAGTTGATCAGAAGTGGATCGCTTCTTGGCCTTTTGTCTAAGATCAAGTGTAGATTGAAACTGGAGTAGCTGGACTCGAATTGGTGCCATATGGGATGCTGGCAATGCAGGCAATAGCTTAACCACCTACACCACAGTGTCAGCCCCTTAATCATCATTTTGCATAGAACAATATTCAATGTTCAGTTTACCATCCCTATATAAACATTCTTAGCTGAGACATGAAATACAACTTTTCCCCCTGCCAAAAATGAGTTTTTCTTGGACTGAATTGCTTGGTTATTCCCAAGCTTAATTTTCTTTTTTAAGATTTTATTTATTTATTTATTAGACAGGTAGAGTTACAAACAGTGAGAGGCAGAGACAGAGACAGAGTTCTTCCATCCGATGGGTTCACTCCCCAACTGGCCACAATGGCCAGAGCTGCACGGATTCAAAGCCAGGAGCCAGGAGCTTCTTCTGGGTCTCCCATGTGAGTGCAGGGGCCCAAGGACTTGGGCCATCTTCTACTGCTTTCCCAGGCCATAGCAGAAAGCTGGTTTGGAAGAGGAGCAGCCAGGACTACAACCGGAGCCCATATGGATTAACCTACTGTGCCACGGCACCGGCCCCGCTTAATTTTCTATAATTAAACACTAATTCGGGCCAGCGCTGGTCGCACAGCGGGTGAAGCAGCCGCCTGCAATGCTGTCATCCCATATTGACACTGGTTCAAGGCCCAGCTGCTCCACTTCAGAACCAGTTCTCTGCTATGGCCTGGGAAAGCAGTAGAAGATGGCCCAAGTCCTTAGGCCCCTGCACCTACATGGGAAGACCCAAATGAAGCTCCTGGCTCCTGGCTTCGGATAGGCACAGCTCCGGCCATTGCAGCCAATTGGGGAGTGAACCAGTGGATGGAAGATACCTCTCTCTCTCTCTCTCTCTGCCTCTCCTCTCTCTGTGTAACTCTTTCAAATAAATCTTTAAAACAAACAAACAAACAAAAAACACCACTAATTCAGCCCCAATCTGTCCCAGAATAATCTAAATATCCTCACAGTAGGTTCAACTAACTCAGGATCTCCACAGTTCTTTTGCTTTCTCCTGCAGCACTGCGACCTTCTGCTGGACTGACTGCACTGCTGACACAAGGTGTTGTTCTGGGACCTCTCACGCTAGGCTTCTTTTTTTACCATCTTTGGAATTAGATTCAAATTCCTAGATTTTCTGTCATTCTTCTTCTTAGCTGCTTTTTTGCTTTTTATAAGATTTATTTATTTGAAAGAAAGAATTAGAGGGAGAGAGAAGGGGAGAGACAGAGAGAAAGAGGGAGATTTCTCAGCCACTGGTTCACCCTCAAACCAGCACTCGTGTGGGATGCTGGCACTGCAGGCAGTGGCTCAACCTGCTGTACCATAACCAACCCTTCTCAATTCCTATAAATCACTCACACGAGAAAGTCTCTTTCTGAGACCTTCCACGTCTGAAAACATCTTTATTCTACCCCCATGTAACTGATGGCGTGGCCAGGTATATGAATAGTTGGCAATAGTTTGCACTCCACAGTTTGAAGGTGACTCCTCCTTGTCAGCATCCAGTGCTGCTGATAGAGCACACAATTTTAATTCCGGACCCCTGGCGTGAGACCCAGTATCGTGGGAATGTTTAGGGTTAGTGTTTTGCTGCACATTCTGAAATTTCACAATTATGCATTTTAATGCGGATTACCTTTTCCCTCAATATGTTAGTGACTCGGCAGTCCCTTTCAATCTAAAACTAGTTCTGTATTTCAATTGCAGAAAATTTCCCTGAATTATTTCTTTCATGATTCCTTATGCTATGATTTATCTTTTTCTTTCTCACACTATACTGATATTGGACCTCCTGGACAAGTTTTCTCATCTTTCCCAAGTTACCCCTCTTTGCTTTTTCCATCTTTCACTCTGCTTTCCAGTATTTCTCTTCATCTTTATCTCTCAATCCTTTTGCTGGGTTTTTCATTTCCACTATGCTTAACCTCACCCTTAAGTAAATACAAGTTAAAACAATGATACACTTCTTTATTTGTCAGTTTCGGCCAATATCAAGAAGTTTCATAAAACTTAAGGTTGGCCAACTATGGGAAAACAATAAATGAATCCTCTTTGAAGGACAACTGTACAAAGTCTATCAAAATTTACATAACCTTTGATCCCACCTTTAATAATTTACCATGCAGTTATACTTGCATCTTCAAAGACAGAAGCATTATTTGTGAACAGTAAAAGAAACAATTTTAAATACTCAACAGGAGACAACAGGTTTGCAAACGATCATTTAGCCATGAAATATACAATAATCTCAAACCTAGGATTGATGCAGACATGCTGATATGAAATGATTTCCAAATTACTTAAGGTGAAGAGCAAAGAGATGGATTGATACACAATTGTCTACTGGGCAGAAATTATTGAATATGGTTCCTAAACCCTGGAAGTTGTTAAAATCAGTAAATCTTTGTTTCCCAAACTCTATTCTACAATAGATTAACTACTGCTATTTCAGCCTTGACTTGTGAGAGTTCACAGAAAAAGCATTAAAAAAATTTGTAAGTTCTTGATTGATTATGTTATGCTGCCTCTTATTTTCAGTGGTGTGCTAGAGCTAGAATGTTTTAGCTTTAGAGAGTCAACTGTGAAAATATTCAGGAATTTTGAGAGCTGGTTATTAAATGGCCATCATGGTCATGATGGGAGTATTTATACCACGGAAATCAGCAAATCCTACCAATCAGGGTTTTGTTTTTCTTTCGGAGAGATTTATCATTACACCACTCATCACTCTTACTCTATGGAGGTGGTTTTAGGGAAATTAACAGACTTCTAGAGATACAGATACTCTTAACAGTGAATCATTTCAAATCATAATCAATGCATTCTACATCTCATCTTTTAAATTAATCTTAGAAGTAATCTTACCCAAGTTAATATAAATATGCTTTTATAAAGCAATAATAATATATTCAAACATTCGTTTTCACCACTTAGATAATAAAACCCACATACCTTTCTCCTTTATTTTCTTCTAGGGGAATTTCTTGAAAAGGATCCAAAGGAAATAAATGATGGTAAGACCGAGCCAAATGGGGAGCAGACACCAGAGTAAGACCTAACACATAAGGCACAGACATGTTTAATAATCACCATCTCATAAGGACAATGGCCAAAAATCCAAGTGATAAAACTTTTCCTAAATATTTGCCAGTGGTTTTTGGACTGCAGGTATTCATCTGCTCATTTTACCTGTGACTACAAAAGGAGATTCCAGTATGGAGTCTTAGTTCTATCACTAAGTGTGTGACCTTTCTTGGCCTATGTGCTTACTTACAAATGAAATAAATTTCTAGCCTTCTATTACTTCTCATTTTACTTACAAGAGAGCTAGAAAGATGTCCACTGGCTCTATTGCACTGCTTTTAAAGAATATATTTTTTAAAGAAAGAGAAATTAAGACACACTTCTAGGATGCTATGTTTATTCTAGGCACTCAATGAACATAATAATCTATTTCTCTCAATACAGATTAAATCCTGAAATATAGGCATACTCAAAATTTACTTTATCAGCAATACAGACCAAGAAGCTATTCAAGATTAATGCATTGATAGTAAATAGTTGTATTCTTACCACAGATTTTACACTCAACAGGAAGCTCACAGTACTTGGCCCGACACTGTGGGCAGAAATAACCTCCTAATGTGAGCCCTGGCTCAGTACTGCTGTCCAAATGCCTGTGGGGAAAAATTAGTTTGAAAAGGTGACACACAGAGATGTGGAAAGTTACAGCCAAAGAAAATACGCTACCTCAATCTTAAAACCTGGAATCCATTTTAAATTTAACTCTATTTTGAAATATTTGTGTTCTACAGCTGACTTATACTATATTCACTTTTTGTCCTTTTTACCTCTTTTTTATTTGGAAGTTTCTATTACTATATTTGAATTCAATAACCTTTTCTTCTGCAGTGACTAATCTGCTGTAATCCCATCCAATGTATTTTTTACTTCAGGCATTGCATTCATGTTTAGAAGTTTTATTTGGGTTTTTTCTATACCTTTCGTATCTCTTCTTATTCGCACATTCTCTTCTACTCTGACCAGATGAAGTACATTCACAATCCCTGTTTAACACCTTTGTCTAGGAATTCTATTCAGTATGTTACGATTCCACTCCATGGGGGCCGGCACTCTGTTACAGCAGGTTAAGCCTGTGCTTGCATTGCTGGCATCATATATGAGAGGGCTGGTTCAAGTCCCGACTGTTCTGCTTCTGATCCAGCTTCCTGCTAATAGGCCTGAGAAGAAAGATAAATGTGGACCAAGAACTTGGGTTCCTGCCACCCGTATGGGTGATCAGAATGGAATTCCTGGCTCCTCACCTGGCCATTGTAGCAATTTGGGGAGTAACCAGTGATAGATCTCTCTCTGCCTTTCCCTCTCTCTGTCATTCTGCTGATCAAATAAATAAATCTTTTTTAAAGAATTCTCTCTATGGGGGCCGGCACTGTGGCGCAGTGGGTTAAAGCCCTGGCCCAAAGCACCGGCATCCCATATGGGCGCCGATTCAAGTCCTGACTGCTCCACTTCCAGTCCAACTCTCTGCTATGGCCTGGGAAAGCTAAGTCCTTGGGTCCCTGCACCCATGTGGGAGAACCAGAAAACACTCCTGGTTCCTGGCTTCAGATCAACTCAGCTCTGGCCATTGTGACAAACTGAGGAGTGAATCAACAGATGGGACCTCTCTCTCTCTCTCTCTCTCTCTCTCTCTCTCTCTCTCTGCCTCTCATTCTCTGTGTAATTCTGACTTTCAAATAAATAGATAAATCTTAAAAAAATTTTTTCTTTATGATTTTTTCTTGGTTAAAGGGTCACATTTTCTAAGCATACTTCATAATTCTTTTTTTATATATAAACTTTATGTATTTGAAAGATTTACAGCGAGAGAAAGAGAGGTCTTCCACCTGCCAGTTCACTCACCAAATAGTCGCAACAGCTGGTGCTGAACCCATCAGAGGCCAGGAGCCAGGAGCTATTTCTGTGTCTCCTATGTGGAGACAAGGGGTCCCCAAGGACTTGAGCCACCCTCTGCTGCTTTTCCAAGTGCATTAGCAGGGAGCTGGATCAGAAGTGGAGCAACTAAGACTTGAACCAGCATCCATATGGGATGCTGGTGCTGCAGGCCAGGGCTTTAACCCACTGTGCCACAGTGCCAGCCCTGCTTCATAATTCTTTATGGGATCTCAGATACTGTGAATTTTATCTTCCTTTAGGTGTTGGCTTTTTAAAACTTCCCTAAATATTTGGGCTTTGTTCTGGAATACTATACATAAGTAACTTGGAAACAGTTTGATCTGTTCAAACCTTGCTTTTAAGCACTGTAAGTCTGGTTAAGTGTACTCATCAATCTCGAGTTAATTTGGTTGCATCACTGTGAACTCTATTCAAAGCTTGTCATGTTAACACCTTCCCACACAGACTGATGAGAATAGGAACTACTCCCTGTCCTATGTGAGCTCTGGGGATTATTCTGCCTGCTGCAGTACAGTTGTTTCCTTGCGTCCAGAAGGTTCATCGCGCTGACCAAGACCGAGCTGTGACTCAAGGGCAAGTCTCCGTAGATCTCCAGACAGTTCTCTCTGCAGCTCTGTCCTTCCAGGTACTCTACCCTGCAAAATCACAGCCACCTCAGCTTCCCCAAACTTTAAGGAGGAAACTTTGTTCCTTTAACTCAGCAGGACCCCCAGGCTCTGCAGGATAGCCTGGGAATTCTGGGTAATGGGCAGTAAGCCAGTGCACCCACAGGTCCCACCTCACTTGTTTCCCTTCTTTCAGGGATCCAAACAATTGCTTAGGTATTTTTTCTGCCTTTTTAGCAATAAGGTAAATATAATCCCTGTTAAATGTTCATAGCTGGAGCCCAGTGTCACGGCTCAGTAGGTTAATCCTCCGCCTGCAGCGCCAGCACCCCAGGTTCTAGTCCCGGTTGCCCCTCTTCCAGGCCAGCTCTCTGCTGTGGCCCGGGAGGGCAGTGGAGGATGGCCCGAGTGATTGGGTCCTGCACCCCATGGGAGACCAGGAGAAGGTGCCTGGCTCCTGGCTTCGGATCAGCGCAGTGCACTGGCAGCAGTGCACCAGCCGCAGCGGCCATTGTGGGGTGAACCAACGGAAAAGGAAGACCTTTCTGTCTGTCTCTCTCACTATACAAAAAAAAAAAAAAAAGTTCATAGCTGGAGACAGAAATCTTGCCTGTGAATTTTCAGATTTTCAGAATTACTTTTTTTTTTTTTTAGTGCATGCTATGCTGGGGAAAAGAGATGGGATTTGTTTCGTTTCGTTTTGTTTTGACAAGCATAGTTAGACAGTGAGAGAAAGGTCTTCCTTCCGTTGGTTCACCCCCTAAATGTCTGCCATGGCCGGCGCGCTACACCAATCCAAAGCCAGAAGCCAGGTGCTTCCTCCTGGTCTCCCATGAGGTGCAGGGCCCAAGCACTTGGGCCATCCTCCACTGCACTCCCGGGCCACAGCAGAGAGCTGGCCTGGAAGAGGAGCAACCGGGACAGAATCTGGCGCCCCAACTGGGACTAGAACCCGGGGTGCCAGCACCGCAGGCAGAGTATTTTAGCCTAGTTTTTACCTTCATTGTACAATTTTGTAAAATGTAAAGCTCTGGGGGGCTGGCACTGTGACGTAGTGGGTATAGATGCCGCCTGTGATGCTGGCATCCTATATGGATGCTGGTTCAGGTACCAGCTGCTATACTCCTGACCCAGCTCCCTGTCAATGGCTTGAGAGAAGCAACAGAGGATGGCCCAACTATTTGGGCATCTACCACCCACTTGGGCCACCTGGATGAAGCTCCTGGCTCTGCTGAGGCCATCTGAGGAGTGATGAGGATGGATGATTTCTCCCTGTCTCTCCCTCTCTCTCTGTAACTTTGACTTTCCAAATATATAAATAAATCTTTAAATTCAAAAAAGAAAAATACAAAGCACTGAAGTTAAAACAACAATTCAGAAAAGATTAGGGTATAATCCTTTGCCTTTCCCACACACTCACCAAGAGAAACATCTTTTTGTTTTAGTTTAATTTTCTATTTCTACGGCTACTGTTTTTATCAGCAAGGTAAACAAGTGTATCTACTCACATATCCATTTCTTAGATGCCAAGTGACATACTGTGCACTTCCCCCACCTTGCTGCTCCACTCAGCAATGCACCCTGATGATCACCGCACAGAAGCATTTAGGGATAACCCTCGTCACGGCTACACAGAAGGGAATCTTTCATAAAAGCCATTACCTTTCAAGCCTGTCTTTTCAATCTGCACTTAGAGGAGGGGATTCACAACAGAGCTGATTACTGACAGTTTCAAGGTCGTCACTTACGCCATGCTGAAAGAGGGTTTCGCATCTTGATCAGACAGAGAAGCAATGGTGTGCTGGGGAAATCCTTCACAGAAGAAAACATGTTACTTTCTAGTCGCAAGCAAAGAGCAACATTCTTAGACAAGAAACTAAAAATGATTCTACCAGAAGGTCGACAAAGCTGTACAAAATCTCCCTACCTTGCCTCTAGACATAGTCATGACTATACATGTTTATTATAGAACATGAGGAAACTCACTGTATTTCAATGCCAAAGAAAAAGTAGACGGAAAAGGGAAAAGATCTGTCTGTAAGTAGGACTTCAGATTCTAATGTTTATATCTGTATTTTCTAATTGATTTAAGATTTACTAATTTGAAAAGCAGGTTATGGTGAAAGGGAGCAGAGAAGAGAGACCTTTTATCCACTGGTTCACTCTCCAAATGGCCGCAACATCTGGAGCTGGGCCAAGCTGAAGCCAGGAGCCTCTTGTGGGTCTCCAACGTAGGTGGCAGGGTCCAAGCACTTGGGCCATAATTTGCTGCTTTCCCAGGCATATGAGCAGGGACCTGGATCAGAAGTGAAGCAACTGGGACTCAAACCAGCAACCACATGGGATGCCAGCATCGCGGGTAGCTGTGTCACAGCACTGGCCACCAACAGCACTTTTTAAAAAGAAGAAGTTTGGGGACCAGCATCGTGGCACGGCAGGGTAAGCTACTGCTTGTGATGGCATCAAACCACACTGGAATGTCAGCCTGAGTCCCAGCTCTACATTTCCCCGCTAAGGTGCCTGGGAAGGCAGTAGAAGATGGTCCAACTGCTTGGGCCCCTGCAACCCATGCGAGAGACCCAGATGGAATTCCTGGCTTCTAGCTCCAACCTGACCCGGATCTGGCTATTCAGGCCATTTGGGGAGTGAACCAGAGGATGAAAGATCTCTCCGTCACTCTACCCTTCAAATCAATCAATCTTTAAAAAAGAAAAAGTTTGGGGGCCAAGGCTGTGGCATAGCAGGCAAAGCCGCCACCCACAATGCCAGTATCCCATCTAGGCACCTATTCAAGTCCCGGCTGCTCCACTTCCAATCCAGCTCTCTGCTATGGCCTGGGAAAGCAGCTGAAGATGGCCCAAGTGCTTGGGCCCCTGCATCCACATGGAAGACAGGGAAGAAGTTCCTGGCTCCTGGCTTCAGAATGGCAAAGCTCTGGCCGTTGCGGCCATTTGGGGAGCGGAACAGCAGATGGAAGACATTTCTCTCTATCTCTCTTTCTCTGTCTCTCTGTAACTTTGCCTTTCAAATAAATAAACAAATCTTTTGAAAAAGTTTGTAATTTTTGTACCGTTTCTGACCGAACTAAAGCTTATATTACAGTCACTTTAGCACACGTTACATCACATTTTCACTGCACCATAGCAGCACACACCTCTGTGCTTAAATTTTAGAAAGTCCAAGCCCTTCATGTATTTTATCTTCCATGTATAATTTTTAATGGAAAATATGTTCAGATAAAGCAGAAACCATTAAAAAAGTTTACATAAAAATTAATGTATGTAACTTTATGTATCAAAACATAGGAAAAGCAGGTAAATAACTGGAAAATATTTTCATCGACTGACAGAAAGACTTGATATTCCTAAAGGACTCCAACAAATCAATCTGAAAAATTCTAGATTATAAGTTTAAATAATATCTATAAGATGGGGTAAGGAAATCTATCAGTAAAAAAAAAAAAGGAACTGTATCAGTAAGTCAAAAAAGATTAGTCAACACAATACCTAAAATGTATTCAATGTTTACATCAAGCATTATTCTAAGTATGTCATCTATATTAATTCTAACTCTGTTACACACAATCAGATAAATATTATATCATTTTATAGATGAGTAAACGGGAAACAAAGATGGACCACTGACAAAACATAAATGGCCAAAAACAAGATGAAAAAGCCTTCCACCTCACTAACAAACACGATTTGTTTCATAGTTTTTTTAAAGTCTGTCTTCTTTTTCAATATAAATATAAATGCTTATCATGAAATTTTTGGAAGATGAGGAAAATGAAATATTTTTCAAATAATCTGAAACGAATCACTCTCTTTCCCCTGAGAGAAAGCACTTGGAGATTTTGGTGTGTGTATCTGGAACATCTGTCTGCACGGCTTCTACAACGCAACTTTAATCATACAGTGAAAAGGATTCTGAAGCTTATTTTTCAAAATTCCTTAACAAAAGCATTTTTCTAAAAACACTGTCTTTGTGTATTTCTTTCTTTCATGATACAGAAAGCGGGTAGTGTTCTCTGGGTGACAGAACTAATTATTTTAATCCTTTTCATACTTCTCTACATTTTCCAAAATTCTTTCAATAATCTTTTTTTCTAATCATCATTAAAAAAATTTCCTAAGAGTTAAAAATTGAAACTTGCGCAAGTTAAAACAAACAGCTTAGTTTGAGCAAATAAACATACTTTTTAAATCCTATCTTAAAGCAACAAAACACTTACCCATCCGAATAAGTGAGCATTCAGAACTCGAGCTGGCAGGAGGTGGGCTAACATGATGTGTCAGCAGTTCCTTGTAATGGCTTTCATCCAAAATAACGTGGTACGTGCCTAACAAGATGAAAAGTAACCCAAGAGAAATCAATCAGGTTTGCAGGCTTAACAATTAATTGCAATTTCTATGTAATTCAGTAAAAGTTTTGTCATCTAAAAGTGTAACATTTTCAAAATAACAATTTGAGCTACACTATTGCTTAAAGTTATTTAAATAATATCTCCAAATCAATTTTCTAGGAATAGATGTAATTACAACTATAATTAAGGGCCAACCCTGTAGCGTAGCAGGTGAAGCAGTGCGTGTGGTGCTGGTACCCCACATGGGCACCAGTTAGTGTTCCAGCTGCTCCACTTCCGGTCCAGCTCTCTGCTGTGGCCTGGGAAAGCAGTGGAAGATGGTTCAAGCCCTTGAGCCCCTGCACCCACTTGGGAGACCAGGAAAAAACTCCTGGCTCCAGCTTCAGACCAGCCCAGTTCTTGGGGAGTAAACCAGCGAATGGAAGATTTTGTGCTCTCTCTCTCTCTAACTCTGCCTTTTAAATAAATAAATTAATCTTTAAAAAATAAATAAATAACTGCATTAAAGCCAAGTTACAAAATCTTCACAAAGTATTACACACACTGAAAACTCCAGTTTTTCAAGAGTGTACTTCCTCAAACCCTAACACAACTATTGGTAAGTCCTTTTATTTTGAAATTTCTTGTGAAATCAATGATATATTTGCCCATATTTTGAACTACTGAATACAAATTGATTTCAGTTTAGTAGCATTAGAAGGATTAAAAGATCATAATTTGATTCATAAGCGATTTCTTAAACAATAACTATGGATATATAGAGTATACCTGATACATACCACCAGTTTCACGAGCAAGTACAGTGCACACTCGAACCTCTGCAGACAGTCCAATAACAGACACTCTAATTTTAGCTGCCTTTAGGGTCTTTATAAAATCCAGGTAAATGCAGAGTTTGAGGAGAAGAAAACATTTTAAGAATTAATGTATTTGAAAAACAAAGAATTCTCTGAAAAACAGTGATTAATACAGAATTTTCTTTAATGCTGTAACTCTGGTATTCACTTATTGTCTTTACCTTGATTAGATCATAAATGTTTGATGGGTCGCAAGTTGTAAGGCTGCTAAAGATGATTAGGACTTCTCGACTTGTATGTCCTGGCATGTGTCTAAAGAAAGATAAAATATATTCCAATTAGGTGTACCAAATCATTAGTAAAAAATTCACCCAGACAGGATAGCACACATGGTTTACACAATTATACTACAGAATTCCTTATTTGTTTCAGCATTACAAGGATTCAATTGTGAGTACAAACATTTTAATGTAAATTTTCCTAAAATGAGATATATACTTAAAAAATTATTCCCTATGGGGCCAGTACTTTGGCGTAGTGCTGGCATTCAATATCGACGCCAGTTCGAGTCCCAGCTACTCCACTTTCAATCCAACTGTTATGGTCTGGGAAAGCAATAGAAGATGGTCCGAGTCCTTGGACCCCTGAACCCACATGGGAGACCTGGAAGATGCTCCTGATTCTTGGCTTTGGATTGGTCCACTTTCGGCCACTGTGGTCATTTGGGGAGTGAACCAGTGGATGGAAGACCTCTCTCTGCCTCTGCCTCTCTGGGACTCTGCCTTTCAAATAAATAAATAAATCTTTAAAAAAATATTCCCTGAAATAAATATTTCGGGGGCATTTTCTTAAATAGATTGACAAGGTTCCTAACGTCACAAAACTTATATTCTATTAAATTTATTTCATACAGTCTAAAGTGTAGATTTAGAAATACAATTGTCACATACATCAATTTTAAGGTGTACATATATATGGTTTAATAATAGTAACTTGGTTCTTTCTAAAAGACTGTAATTTAGCCTCATAATTCTTAGTCATAAAAATTATAAACATCAATTTCATATATCATTAATTAAAGAATGAAATGATAGTGTATAGGTTTTAAGACGAGGACAGCTGTTTTCCTGAGTATTAAATAGGAATTTCTAACCCATGAGTCGTACTTTGGAAATTTATATTCATTAAATAAAAGATAAAAAAAAAAAAAAAAAAAAAAAATAGGAATTTCTATTATTCTGGGGACAGTTTCATCAGTTACAGCTTTCCTAATTATATTGTCATTGTTTTGTTCTTCATTTCTGCTTGCTGATCTTGTACTGTGCTTATCTTTAATATTAGTGTTACCTCCTTGTCTACTTCACAACTAAAAAAATACAAAATCTCAGCCAGGACAGATTATTCAAAAAAAAATATATGAGCTTTAATTATACTGAATATTTTCTTTAGGTTCCTACTATATTCTACATTGTTAACTTGCACGAAAAGCATGCAATTAATTTACTGACACACAGCAAGGTAAGTTAATAAATTTCAATAAAGGCATAACCAACTCAAAATTAATATACTATACCAAATTTCACATGTAATTAATTTTTAATAGAATATTCCTCCATCAGCATATTTCTTCTGTACTGCTGATGCTGCCTATAGTTTTATCATATTTTTGTAAAATCTTTCAGGATATAACTCACCCACTAAAATATAAATACTAACCAACATCATAATTAACATCCTACATAACACACCTTTCCTGTTTAATGATTTTGTAATAACTGGGATGATGGCACCCCACACTAACATATTATCATTTCATCTTAACTCATTAAAAAACCTCCAAATCAACTAGAAGTAAACGTAAAGTACTAACTTTAGAGTTTGCATGGCCATACTTAAGGAATTATAAAGAGATGGTTCTCCATGGCAGGTCATATCAACAGCTTTCTTCAGAGACGTTATATGTTTTCTTGGGTTTCCTAAAATACAAATAGAACAACTTTTAACAAAATATTACATATACATTATGGAAACGTATGCCTTTCCTAAAACTTACACATCTATGACATTACAAAGGAGAATCCAGGGTGGATATTTGGCCCAACAGTTAAGATGCCACTTGAGATGCCCAAACCCCATACAGAAGTGTGGTTCAAGCCCTGGCTCCTCTGCCTCCATTACAGCTCCCTACTAATGCAAACGGGGAGACAGCAAGTGACGGCTCAATTACTCAGGTCCCCGACACCCAGGTGGCAGACCAGACTAAGTTCCTGGCTCCTGGCTTAGGCCTAGTCTAGCCTTGGCTGTTGGGGAATAAATTAGCATTTGGGGAGTGAAAAAGCAGATAGAAGACACAACACTCTCTCCCTTTCCCTCTGTCACTCTTTCTTTCTGTAGATTTATTTATTTATTTGAAAGGCAGAGTTAGAGAGAGGCAGAGACAGAGAGTAAGAAAGAGAGAGAGAGGTGTCTTCCATCTGCTGGTTCACTCCCCAAATGGCTGCAACAGCTGGAGCTGGGCTGATCCGAAGCCAGGAGCCAGGAGCTTCTTCCAGGTCTCCCACACAAGTACAGGGGCCCAAGCACTTGGACCATCTTCTACTGCTTTCCTAGGCCCTAGCAGAGAGCTGGATCAGAAGTAGAGCAGTAGGGACTCAAGCTGGCGCCCATATGGGATGCTGGCAGTGCAGACAGCGGCTTCACCCACTATGCCACAGCACCAGCCCCTGCCATTATTATCTTTAAGATACTGAAATCGAGGGAAGTATGTGATGGAAGCAGAAAAATCAAATCATTAACAATGGGTACAATGTAATTTTTTATGCTTTTTGCTTTGTAAATTACATGTTTAACTTTAAAAAAAATTAATTTGAAGATTAAGTGGATTGGGGCTGGTGTTGTGGCATAACAGGTAACATTACCACCTGGGATGCCAGCATCTCGTGTGGGTGCTGCTTCAAGTACTGGATGCTCCACGTCTGATCCAGTTCCCTGCTAAAGGGCCTGGGAAAGCAGTGGAAAATGGCCCAAGTCCTTGGGCCCCGGCACCCACATGGGACACCTGGATGAAGCTCCTGGCTCGTGGCTTTGGTCTGGCCCAGTATTGACTGCTGCAGCCACTTGGGGAGTGAACCAGCAGGTGGAAAAATCTCTGTGTTCTCTCTCTGTAACTCTGACCTTCAAAATAAATATGTAAATCTTTAAAAAAAATGAAGTAGATTTTATCAATAATTACAATAAGTTTATTTTACTATTTTCAGGACACAAATGGATAGATCTTAAAACATGTCCTAACATCCAGTGGAATACTATTCAGCACTGTGCAGAACTCAGTCTACTCTTACATGCCAAAAGTGAAGTGGGCGGCATTGCTAAGTGGCTTCACGGGAGAGCAGAGAAAGCCTTCACGTTAGCTACTCACAGTCATAGAACAGGGCTACAAGGCCTAGAGTCCAACAGGGGTAACTTCACGCGTACCTGAGAGTTCAGTCAGTTTTTCAGCTCTTTTACTCTTTGTAACAATTATTCCAATCTCAAAATAAAAACAAAAATGATGATTAACATTATTTCTCCTTGATAATAACATACAACAAAATAAATTAGTCACTATGAAAGAAATAAGCAAGGTAAGAAACTTTTCCTCAGTGTTTTTGACAAATTCAGCTATGAGCTCAATGTACCTTAACTCACAGAGCTCCTTTGTTCTTCATTGATAACCATTATAGAAACTGGTACACAATGTGGATCACATCGTAATCGTATATTTAGAAACTCTATTTGGGAACAAAACAGGAATTTAATTCCGAATTCTATTCCTTTATCTACATACCTGACTAATAGGATTTTGATCAAAATATTCCTCCACAAAGTATTCCAATAACTGTTTAAAGAAAATAAAATAGAAATATTAGTTAAGGGTAAAATAACAATAGAGAAAATGTCTGACTAGCGTTCTGTGAACTCTATCAAGTACCACTTCTCATAATTTTTAAGTTCAGAGATTGTGAAAAGTGTTCAACAGTGAAAACATTAAGCAGCAAAAAACTTCCATTTGAAGCAGTGGTTCAAGTTCGGCTTTACATGCGGGGCCCAGGGGTGGGTGTCTGGCACAGCAGTTAAGACACAGCTCTAGAAGCCTACATCCCCTATTAGAGCGCCTGTGCTGGCTCTTCTCCCACTACCAGCTATCTGCTAATGCACACTGTGGGAGACGGGCAGCAGGTGATGGCTCAAGTGCCTGGGTCCCTGCCACCCACACTGGAGACCTGAATCCACTTCTAGGGATTCAGCCTGGCCCAGTCCTGGCTTTTGCAGGCATTTGGGAAGTGAACCAGTAAATGGAAGCTCCCTCCCTGTCTCTCTGCCTTTCAATCAATCAATCAGTCAAATAAATACTAACTAAAAGTTGGGTCTAATTGGACGTGACAGAAATAATATAAATAAAAAATCCAATGAAGAAAAATGTGAAAATGAATAGAATTGATGGTAGGTTTTTAATCAGGAATCATATGAATATGTTTGTAAGCTGAGAAGACAGATTCAAGTAAGTCAAAGGAAAAGGAGAATTAAAGAAAAGAATCAACTGAAAAACCAAGACCCTGACTTGGGGTGGAAGAGTAGAAACTAAAGGCATAAATAAGCAGCCTTCACTTTGTCATTTCCCTAAATGATCTGGCAGCACTTACCTACTCAACTATTGCTTATATTAACAGAAAACAAACAACCCACATGCACACACACACAAAAAAACTTTTGCATTCATAAAAAATTATTTTCGGAATCGAGTGTCATTTTCTTCATTTAGTGTAAATTTAAATGATTTTACTAACCTTTAAAGTACATGTCAGTCTATTAGGCTTTAAATCTTGGTCTTCCATTGTTCTTGATCCATCTACCACCACATAAAGGTGGCGCATCTATCAAAAAAGAAGACAATTCCCAAGTACGGATTTGACTAAGAAATAAAATATTCACATATTTCAGTCATATTTATTTAATATATTTTAATACATAATTACTTATATTTTAAGAGATTTTTATGTATTTTTAAGTTATTTTATTTTACTGTTGTTTCTTCCATTAAGGTGACAAATTTCTCTAATCCAAACTAGCTCTGTACCAGAAAAAAAAAGAAATTATAACTTACCATTCCCAGTCGTACTTGTCCATGGTGCTCAAATACTCTGTTAAAATCATACAAACATTTTAATTGAATTGAACTGAATATCACATATGGTCCCCAAAACCAAAGCCTGCATTTTTAGTGAAGTAAATTCTTAACTTAAGGCATACATAAAGCTATAGGCTTCATGAATAGTCCATGAAGACCATTCCCCTGCTGGGCCAAGCCTGCATTGTGGGTTCCTTCCCATTCGGATAACCATAAGTCATTTTCCCTTAAACACACATGAACTCAAACACTGGTGGCTACAGGTGGACAGAAAGCCTTGAAGGAATGGTGTTTTACCTTTTGTAACACACTTAGCATAGTTCACATACCTTTTCCTCTTTGCCTTGAAAAGAATGTCTTCTATTGTGGCTTTTAGTGATCCAGATTCATCTTCTTTAAGAATCTCCCTATAAGTAATAATTGTTTGAAAAGATAAGCTAAAAAGATTAATCCAAGAGAACTGAAAACATAAATCCACAGAGATCTGCACATGCAAATTCATAGCAGCATTATTCACCATACCAAAAATTATAAACAACCTAGATGTCAAACAACCCATGACAGATAAACAAAAATGTCATATAACCATGAAATGGAATGCTTTTTAGGAATAAAGTACTAAAACATGTTACAACAGGGATAAGCCTTAAAACCACTAAGTGAGAGGCCGGCATTGTGGCATAGCATGTAAAGCCACCGCCTGCAGTGCTGGCATCCCATATGGGGGCTGGTTCTAGTCCCGGCTGCTCCACTTCTGATCCAGCTCTCTGCTATGGCCTGGGAAAGCAGTGGAAGATGGCCCTAGAGCTTGGGCCCCTGCACCCACGTGAGAGACCTGGAGGAAGCTCCTGGCTCCTGGCTTCAGCCTGGCTCAGGCCCAGCCATTGCAGCCATTTTAGGAGTGACCCAGCAGATGGGACAATCTCTCTAATTCTGACTTATAAATAAATAAATCTAACCCCCAAAAAAGTCACTGAATTGTAGATCAAAAATGGGTGAATTTTAATATATGTAAAACATAACATACTTCAATAATGCGTAAAAAAAGATGTCTAAATGGAAAAGAGAAACAACACCCTGCTTACCATGTTCTCTCATAGCCTCCTTCCCACCGCTTGGTTCTTTCAGGCTCTTCATCCATTTTTTTTTAAAGATGTAATATATTTTATATTCTGTAAAAACATTAGTTTTTTAAAAAATGTATTATGAATATTTTTAAATGTATTATATAGTTTATATTCTGTAAAAACATTAGAATGTGAACTTTCTAAAGATGTTACAAAATGGATCCAATTTAAACTGAAAATTAAAGAGAAATACATGTTTAAAAAATCAGAATGCAAGTTCTTATTTCCTGTAGCTTTTTCAGTAATTCCTGTCAGATAAAAATACAAAATTCTCAGAGGTATTTTTCCCACTTCCAAGAAAGAATATGGATATTCATGCAAAATCTCAGCACCACAAAACATCTTCTACCATTTATAAAAAAATAAAAACGCGCTATAGATATGTCAGAGTAAAATCATGGAATCACGGGCCGTGGGTGTGGTGTGACCGAAGCAAGATTAGCCACAACTGATGATCAGTAAGCAGAGTGATGGATAAACAGGGATGCCCTGAGCTTGCTCCCATAAATGTGCTCACAGAAACGTGTCTCAATTCTCTCACAATAAATGTTTAAAAGTGAAATGGATCACTTAGAAATGAGTAAATGCTATGGCTTCTAATTCACAAAAGGACGCTGTACAGCTTCAACTACTACTAAAAGACAAAGACAAAGGAAACATTTATTCAGCCATTCGATGAACAGGACGAAGGGCTTCCTGTGGATGACAGGACTGAGGACGCCTGGCTTTCTGCTTCCTCATTCTTTCCTTTAGTTCATGTCATACTTACCCCTTTACTAACTAGAGATAGAACTCGTGGTGGCGTATTAACCACAGCCCAGCCATGCGTATCCCCATAACTCACATCTGCACCCTTTCCACGCAGCACTGGGCTCCCTTCTTCCATAAGCAAGGGGCCAAAGGGCTCTCAAGTGCCAAGACATCAGGATAAAAGTGTATCTGCTGTCACCGGCAAAGATGAACTTCTGTGGTGGCCTTACTCTGTTTACATCATTTCTGTGGAAATTACGTTTAAAATCCAAAGAACTGACTTTGGGAATTAAAGTCTACCGACAAACTGCAGACTACTTCTAAGGCATTACTGCTTCCCGTGAAATCTGCCATAGTCAGGTTATTAGCTTACGTCCGGTATTACCGCTGGTGAATTTACAAAACACTCTCTGGGCTTTGTCATTGACTGGCTTCTCTCAGGAAATCCGGCGATCCAATCACTTTCCTGAACATACCTAGGAGGGACTGTGCTGCTTCGGCACAGGTGGTGACACTGAGTGTCTGATCCTCCTCTACGCCTTCCGCAGTTATGCGAATATAAACAACGAAAAGCTGGCATGTTCTTAATCTCAAGTTCCTAAAGTGGCTACTATTAAAATATCACATCGGTATGCAATTATGTTTTAAGTATGTATCACATATATACTTTATATATATAATATATGATATGTATATGATATATGAATGATATATACTGTTTAGTCTCTGAAGTTGAAAAACAAAGTTGAGTGCAGGGCCATTTCACCCTGAACATGCCTGGATGGGAGCAAACACGAGGAGGAGGAAGCGGCTTTGTGCTCACGGCGTGACCAGCGCCGCCCGCGTGGGGGACCCCGGGCAGGCGCCACCGAGCCCCGCGCGGCGGACGTTCACACGGAGGCCTGCATCCACGCGGCACACGAGAGGAGGACTCGGAACCGCCCGCGCCGCACACGAGAGGAGGACTCGGAACCGCCCACGCCGCACACGAGAGGACTCGGAACCGCTCGCTCGCTCTCTCTCTCTCTCTCTCTCTCTCTGCGAGTCCCCCGAGTCCGTCTGGAAACATCGCGCATCCGCTGCCCGGAGCCCACGCGCACCCTGAACCGCGCTGCGAGTGCTCCCTGCCAACCAGCGAGAGCTGCACCCAACCGCCACGCCACGCGCGACGCGGGTGCTGCCAGGCGCCGGCGCCGGGTGTCAGGCGCGGCCCTCAAGGCGCAGACCCCGGCACCTCGCTGGAGGGGAGGACAAGCTCCAGGCCAGCGCCACGGCTCTCAACCCCCGCGGCCGCCCGCCCTAGGGAGGGAACCCTTCCCCAGGCCGCGGCCGCGCCTTCCTGGCTGCTCAGAATAGTCTCCTCCCCCTCCCATCCTCCTTCCCCGAGACACCGGCCGGAGCAGTGCAGCCTCCGGCCGCCTCCGCGGGCGGCAAACCTCTACCTACCGCCTCCCGGGTCCGCCGACACGGCCCTCTGCCGGAAGCGCCCGCCCGGCGGCGAGGAGCACCGCCGTACACCTTCCGCCGCGCACTGCGCGCCACGCAGAAACGTTCCGGCGCTGCCGCCAGGGCGGGCGTTCGGGACCGGGCACCGCAGAGAAGCGGGCAGGTGGTTGCCAGAGGCTCAGGCGCCGCCAACCTGGAATATGAAGAACTTCCTTTTATGAACTTTTAAAATTTCTTTTTTATTTTAAAGATTTATTTTATTTTTTAAAGATTTATTTATTTATTTGAAAGCCAGAGTTTCAGAGAGAGAGGAGAGGCAGAGAGAGGTCTTCCGTCCGATGGTTCACTCCCCAGTTGGCTGCAACAGCCGGAGCTGCGCCCATCCGAAGCCAGGAGCTTCTTCCAGGTCTCCCACGCGGGTGCAGGACCCCAAGGACTTGGGCCATCTTCTACTGCTTTCCCAGGCCATAGCAGAGAGCTGGATCGGAAGAGGAGCAGCCGGGACTCGAACCGGCGCTTCAGCTGAGGGTGTTAACCACTGTACCACAGCGCCAGCCCCAAAGATTTATTTTACTGAAAAGCCGTTAGACAAACAGAGATCTGTCCGCTGGTTCAACTCCCCAAATGGCTGCAAGGGCCAAGGCTGGGCCGGTTGGAAGCCAGGAGCCAGGAGCCTCCTCTGGGTCCCCCACGTAGGTGCAGGGCCATCTGCTGCTGCCTTCCCAGGGCATTAGCAGGGACCTAGGATGCCGGCCCCTGATTTTATGAATTCTAAGACTGGGCTGCAGGGCTTCCTACCACCGTACAGTAGTATCCAGGACTCCACTTCTGCACCTGCTGTTCATTCAACACGCAATGTTGTGCCCGCAGTCTGTGGTCCCCGAAAATCACACCACCAGAGACCGAAGTTGAAGCCAAATAGCAGGGTCGTTTTATTACGAGTTCGAACCCGGGCCTCTCAGTGCCTCCAGGAGAGAATGCACCTGAGAAGCTCCGAGCCTAATTCTTACAAAGCTTTTATTATCATGTCCAAGCAGGCTTTAAGGGAATGCTACAGATCAAGTTGACACTTCCGATAAATCCCGACATCGCTGCCAACTCTGGGGTAGTGGCTGGTTGTTATCTAAAGCTTTGAACCTTATAGGCATAGGTAATTACTTTACATTCCTGGACCTGGGTCAGGGTAGGGTCACATCTGGCCAGATGGAGGGAAGGGGAGTATACGATAGCGAGTGCCAGGAACGGGCAGTGGTTCAGGTCATTCAATAATCAACTTAATATGGTTACTGGATTACTTAGCTCCACGTCTAACATAATACATATTATAAAGTCAACGACATCTAGCATTGCTTATTATTACTAATAGTTGCTTAACAAGCTAATGTGGATCGTAAGGGCATAGTAAAAGCTGGTTGTGCAGGCGTCTTCTCAGCAATAACTGGGCAGCTACTGTGGGCCAGATACCGTTCCAAGCCCTGAGGAAACAGCGACAAAGCGCTAACATGGGAATCCTTGTTCTCCGAAGCTTTCCTTCTACTAGGGAGGCCCTATGAAAAACGCAGGCTGTGTCAAATAATGAGGGTGCTACTGAGAAAAATTAAGCATGGAAAAAGAGGCCAGCGCCGCGGCTCACTAGGCTAATCCTCCGCCTAGCGGCGCCGGCACACCGGGTTCTAGTCCCGGTTGGGGCGCCGGATTCTGTCCCGGTTGCCCCTCTTCCAGGCCAGCTCTCTGCTGTGGCCAGGGAGTGCAGTGGAGGATGGCCCAGGTGCTTGGGCCCTGCACCCCATGGGAGACCAGGAGAAGCACCTGGCTCCTGGCTCCTGCCATCGGATCAGCGCGGTGCGCCGGCCGCAGCGCGCCGGCCGCGGCGGCCATTGGAGGGTGAACCAACGGCAAAGGAAGACCTTTCTCTCTGTCTCTCTCTCTCACTGTCCACTCTGCCTGTCAAAAAAAAAAATAAAAAAAATAAAAAAAAAAAAAAAGAATGGGTGCAGTTTAAAAACACGGTGGGCAAAAAAGCCCTTTCTGAGAAGTCAGTTCAGCCGGGAACCAAATGAGGGAGTGAAGTAGACAGGCATACAGGTTAGATCAGGTTTGTGAGCTGGAAGACCACGCCTTCACCACGCCCCTGTGTGACCTCATGCCCCTACCTGGCCACACCTGAGCCAATCAGGTTAATTAGTTACTCTCCTTTGAAAGTGGATTAAAAGCCTGGGTCAGGGTGTATCCGGCCCCTTCCTCCTTTTCCTCTCCCTGGCCTCTTGCCAGCAGGGGCTGGCTGTAGCCCTGCACCTTCCGGGCGCATGGCCTTCCGGCCAACCCGCCCTGTGCTTCCTGGCCTAGATGTGCCTCCGCGTGGCTGGTTCCTGATAGGAACCCAGATTTACCCCTCTCTTAAATAAAGCCCTCACTCTCCTATGCATATTTTGTACTGAATAAAAGCTTAAAAGGTACCATGCTGCCTCATTCATTTATGCCAGTACTTAGAATTCTCTAAATATTACGCAAGAACCCACTCGGGCTTTTTAATATTGGGGATTTATTAATAAGCATATTGTGATATTGTGTGACACAATCATACATTCCAATAACATGTGACACCCCAGATGGGACTTCTGGGGAACTTTAAGACGCCACATTTCGTATATATTTTAGGGGGCCAAATGCCGATACCAGGAGGGGTTTTTAACCGAGCGAGTGCTGAGGCCCTGGGATTCCGCACTCTGCTGTGTCTGAGTACAGCAGTGGGTGGGGCGGGAGCTGCCGCAGCTCTGTGGGAAAGCTGGGGTGCCCGTGGGATCTGCAGCTGGCAAGAGGAGGCTGCACTGTGCTCTTGGGGACAGGCCCCACGGATGTTAGGAGTCAGCGACGACTCCAGTATGAGAGGCCAGCCATTGAGTTCCGAGCAATTCTCACAGGTGAGAAAGGGGGCAAGGCGACCCCAAGAGGACCAGAAGGGAACAGCCCAAAGCAGCTAGGGGAGCTGAGGCCTCTTCCCTCCCCCTCAGCGTGTCCGTTTCCTCCATGCCTGCATTGTTTCGTGGTGCTCAAATCCTGTCTGTGTTCTGCCGCCCTCAAAAAATGTAAACAGAAGTATCCTGCACAGCAGCGTCAGGGATAGGCCTGGACTTAAAAAACAGGCTCTGCCCGGCGCCGCTGCTCACTAGGCTAATCCTCCGCCTGGCCTGCGGCGCTGGCACCCCGGGTTCTAGTCCTGGTCGGGGTGCCGGATTCTGTCCCGGTTGCCCCTCTTCCAGGCCAGCTCTCTGCTGTGACCTGGGAGTGCAGTGGAGGATGGCCCAAGTGCTTGGGCCCTGCACCCCATGGGAGACCAGGAGAAGCACCTGGCTCCTGGCTTCGGATCAGCGCAGCGCGCTGGCTGTAGCAGCCATTTGGGGGGTGAACCAACGGAAGGAAGACCTTTCTCTCTCTCTCTCACTGTCTAACTCTGCCTGTCAAAAAACAAAAAAACAGGCCAGCGCCACGGCTCACTAGGCTAATCCTCTGCCTGCGGCACCGGCACACCGGGTTATAGTCCCGGTCGGGGCGCTGGATTCTGTCCCGGTTGCTCCTCTTCCAGGCCAGCTCTCTGCTGTGGCCCGGGAGTGCAGTGGAGGATGGCCCAAGTGCTTGGGCCCTGCACCCCATGGGAGACCAGGAGAAGCACCAGGCTCCTGCCTTCGGATCAGCGTGGTACGCCGGCCGCGGCGGCCATTGGAGGGTGAACCAACGGCAAAGGAAGACCTTTCTCTCTGTCTCTATCTACTCTGCCTGTCAGGAAAAAAAAAAAAAAAAAAAAACTGGCTCTGACAGCCTGGCTGGCAGGGGGTCTCCAGCAAGTGAGAACCCAAGTCTCTGAGCAGATCAGTAAGGCGGGGATCCACCTCCCCCACAGGGCATAGTAGCGATGTCATCCCAGGGTCATTTTCTCCCACAAGGCTCGGTTTTCTTTAGCTTATGTGCTTTCTTAGCATGGAACAAAATTTTTAAAGAGGGGAGGAGAGGTAATTAGCACCACTAATGATTTCCTAGGGCCAGGAGGCCTGCGTCCTTGCCTGCCTCGTACCTGTGCTCACCTCAGGACACCACACACCACACCTCTTCCCTTTTTTCTCTTCCTTCTATACTTCATTCTTCTATATTTCTTCTATGCTTTCTTTTCCTTCCATTTTAATTGGCCATCTTATTCCAAGATGGGATGCATTCCTATAGGACAAACAGCTTCAACTCCAACTCCCATGTGACACTGCTCATCAGTCTGGGAAGACTTTTTAAGGAAAATCAGGAATAGGACAGAGGACTCTTCAATAGCTATAAGCCCCCTCAAAATTTTTTTTCTATCTTGGAGGCAGACAGAGAGAGGGAGAGAGCAAACGACAGAGCAGAGAGAGAGAGAACACACACTGCCATCCACTGGTTCACTCATCAAATGCTCACAACATCTGGGGCTACACTGAAGCTGCAAGCAGGAGCTGGAGCTGCAATCCAGGTCTCCCACCTGGGTAGCAGGTGCATAATTATTGGAGCCATTCCTGCTGCCTCCCAGGTCCTAACTGCTAGGCTCAACACCTGCTCCCTCCAACACATTAAAGCTTAACTGTGAAGGGAAGAGGCCGAAACATTCTGACTTTTCCCACCTGTAGTGTTTGCTCTGAACAGGCTGTAGACATGATCTTGAGACTTAACTAGAAAAGGTACCAAAGCAAAGCATGTATAAATCCATCATAATCCCCTAGCATAACTACAACTGACATGTTCTAATCACATACAAAGTGGTAGATAAAGCAATGATCCAGTGCTGCCAAGCTTTTTTCAACTTGTAAAGCTGACACATCTCTACAGAGAGGCACAGGCTGATTTTGCTCATGGCTGGCTGGACACAATCCAATCAGGAAATTCATGTACAGCTTAGCCACTGCAATCAACTAAAATACAAAAATCATTGGCCCTGAAAGACTGGCAAGGTGGCCTCGCCCAGCACCCTCAGAGGAAAACTAACCTGTTTTCAGAAAGACCCATTCGTAACCTTCAGAAATGCCTGTAACACTATCAACTCCTCACCATCTTGCTATCTTGCAAACCCAATTTGTTCTATCCTTACAAACATGTTGGTTGCCACCTGTGAACTGTCACAATGCCAAGCCTAAAGCACTGTGCCTAGAATTCCTAAGAATTTACACGCTGGGGCCTGCACTGTGGTGCAGCGGGTTAAAGCCGCAGCCTGCAGCGCCAGCATCCCATATGGGTGCTGGTTTGAGTCCCAGCTGCTCCACTTCTGATCCAGCTCTCTGCTCTGGCCTGGGAAAGCAGAAGTTGGCCCAAATCCTCAGGCCCCTGCACCCACGTGGGAGCCCTGGAGGAAGCTCCTGGCTTCCAATCAGCTCAGCTCCGGCCGTTGCGGTCATTTGGGGAGTGAACCAGCGGATGGAAGGCCTCTCTCTTTCTGGCTCTACCTCGCTATGTTAATCTGTCTTTCAAATAAATAAAATAAATCTTAAAAAAATAAAAAGAATTTACACCCTAACCTGACAGCACAGCCCAAGGACTAGCTGACTCCTACACTTTTTTTTTTAAAGATTTTATTTTACTTGAAAGTCATGGTTACACAGAGAGAGGAGAGACAGAGAAAGGTCTTCCATCTGCTGGTTCACTCCCCAGATGACCACAACAGCCGGAGCTACGCTGATCCGAAGCCAGGAGCCAGGAACTTCTTCCGGGTCTCCCATGTGGATGCAGGGGCCCAAGGACTTGGGCCATCTTCTACTGCTTTCCCAGGCCAGAGCAGAGGGCTGGATCAGAAGTGGAGCAGCCAGGTCTTGAACCAGTGCCCATATGGGATGACGGTGCTGAAGGCAGAGGCTTTACCTGCTACGCCACAGCGCTGGTCGCAGCTCCTACACTTTTAAATATAATTTGCTTCTTAAAAACTATTAAAATGTTTCACCTACTGGCTACAGATTGGAATAACTAGCCATTGGATACATTTTCAGATAAGGACTTTGCTAAGCCACACATGAACTCCCTTTTGCCTGGGAGATTATTACAAATGTCTTACAGATGTGGAAAACTGCCAAACAGGCAGGCCAAGTCACTGGTCCATGCCACCACATCAAACCACCGCTGAGAGGCAAAGCAGAAGTGGGCCAACACAGAGACAACAAATAGCTCCATGGCAACAGCAGCAAATTTTGGGAGGACATTCTCTGCATTTTGCTGTGCGCGTGCACATACACACATACACACACACACACACACTCACCCACCCACCCTCCCCTTGGTTAAGTGTATCCAGGCTCTATATCCAAAGTGGCATTACTATTGTAATTTACTACCATTTACGAACACAATCTCTCTGAAAATGTCTCCAAATTATTTCGGCGTTTGTACTCATTTCTTCCCATCAGAAGAAACGTCAACAAAGCCCAACACCCAGGGAATGATGGAGCCGGTCGCGAGTTTGTCCTTTCACAGGAGGTGGTGCGGGGTCGGGTAGCAGAATCACAAGCTTCCAGGGGACTGGGATGACTTCCAGCTCCCCCAGCTGAACCCTTGAAGAAGTACAGAAGGAAGACACTTTGCACGCTGATGCGGAAGCAGGACCCTGGCTGTGTGGGGAGGTCCCTTCACCCAGCTGCAGCCAAGGGCCCCGGAGCCGTGATGAAAGCACTGACCCCTACCCATTCAGGTCTTTACAGATGCTCTTGAAATTCACAGGAAGCACCTAGTTCACTAAAGTACTTCACATGCACTCAGAATTAAAACAGGACACTTTATTAACATCAGACAGAGGAATCCCACATTATCCAACCCATTAATTCACAAAGTCAACCTAGGATGGAGGTACAGAACCCACAGTCCAACAGACCAAGATTCCATTCTTTCCCTGTGCCACTCGCTAGACTGTGACAACGGGCCAGTT
Source organism: Oryctolagus cuniculus (assembly GCF_964237555.1). Classification (NCBI taxonomy): domain Eukaryota; kingdom Metazoa; phylum Chordata; class Mammalia; order Lagomorpha; family Leporidae; genus Oryctolagus; species Oryctolagus cuniculus. The sequence continues at coordinate 90,500,207 of NC_091445.1, read as the reverse complement.
CATCTATCAAATTGTATTTCTTCATCAGTAAAGAAAGAAATGGTTATGTGGCAACAAATTATTGTGAGGATTAAATGAGCTTTTATGGATGTATGTAGATGCATAATATTAACCATTATTCACTATAAATACTAAAAGACTTGACTATTTCAAAAAAATTACAAAGCACATAGGACAAAACATTAATACCTGCTATTCCTGGGTGATAGGGACATGTAGATTCATAATGTTTTTGTATTTTTAAATTTATTTATTTTAAAATCAGAGAGAGAGAAGGAAAGAGAGAGAGAAATCTTCTATCTGCTGGTTCACTCCCCAAATGGCTGCAATGGCCCAGGCTGAGCCAAGAGCTTTATCAGGGTCTCCCCCGTGGTGGCAGGAACCCAAGTACGTGGGCCACCTTCCGCTGCTTTTCTCAGGCGAATTAGCAGGGAGCTGGGTCAGAAGTAGAGCAGCCAGGACTTGAACCAGTGCCCCTAAGGGATGCTGGCATCACAGATGGCTTAACTCACTATGCCACAATGCCAGCCCCAGTTTTTTATATATTTTTAAATGTTTTTGTTTTGAAAAGTTTTCAAAAAGTTTTTATTTGAAAGGCAGAGTGGGAGAGAGAGAGGGTGTATCTGCTGGTTCACTCCCCAAGTGCCTGCAACAGCTGGGAGTGGGCCAGGCCAAAGCCAGGAGCCAGGAGCTCCAGTCGGCTCTCCAAGGCGGACAGCCGGGACCCGCATACTTGTGATGACTTCCCAAGGTGCATGTTAGTAAGCAGCTGCATGGGAAGGGGAGGCAGGACTCAATCCCAGGCACTCGGATTTGGGATGTGGGTAATCCTAGCAGTGGGTTAAGCTACTATTCCACAGCGCCGGACCCTCTGTATTCCTTTAAATCTCTCAAAAATAATAATTAAAATATTGATTCCACCTTGCGCAAGTGGAGCATACATAGGGATCCCTATAACATGGACCACACACATTTACAACAAACTCCTCTGAACAAGGGTTCCTAGTGGGAAGCAGAATGCAGAAAGGAGAAGCACAGAGGTAAGGAATGAAACACGCCTCTGAAATCTGCTAAACCTCAGACTAGGAAACCGCCCCCGAGGCTTCTCAAAGCTACATGAGCTGGGTGATGTCAACACCAACTAGGAAACTCTCCGATTTGCTTTCCTCTTGCGGTCTTTAGCATTAAATACCAGATTTGAAGATTTCTTTTTTTTTTTTAATTTCAAAGTCCAATTTATGGAACAATTCTACAACTTTACAAAATTTCACAACCCATGTCACTTCATTTTCTGCATTCCAGGGAACATGTTCTGTTTCGCGAGAACATTAGCAAGCTTGCCTTCATAAACTAAGTACCTGCCTTTCCAAGGACAAAGAGTTAAAAACTTCACATGCACAAAAACCAGGTACGTGCTCAAGAGTCCTTTCCGTCTGACGTGAACCCAAAAAGCCTAGAGATACCACCTGCACTAAGTATGCGCAGCACACAGAAAATCAAGAGTTTCAATCTGAAGAAGTGAATCCGTGTTAAGAATGGAAACATTGCGGCGCCGCGGCTCAATAGGCTAATCCTCCGCCTTGCGGCGCCGGCACACCGGGTTCTAGTCCCGGTCGGGGCGCCGGATTCTGTCCCAGTTGCCCCTCTTCCAGGCCAGCTCTCTGCTGTGGCCAGGGAGTGCAGTGGAGGATGGCCAAGTGCTTGGGCCCTGCACCCCATGGAAGACCAGGAGGAGCACCTGGCTCCTGCCATCGGATCAGCATGGTGCGCCGGCCGCGGCGGCCATTGGAAGGTGAACCAACGGCAAAAAGGAAGCCCTTTCTCTCTGTCTCTCTCTCTCTCACTGTCCACTCTGCCTGTCAAAAAAAAAAAAAAAAAAAAAAAAAAAAGAATGGAAACATTGAAGTTTATCTCTGGAAAGGAATTCAGAACTGTCCATCGAAAATTATATACTTAAAGGTCTGAACTGCATACTAACGATCAAAGATCACAAAGATTACACTTCAAAGATTCTCAGAAAACGGCCTGCACTGGGATGAGGAACACCATCGTTTGGTTGGCAGAGTATTTGGTTAGCACAATACTAACAGCTTATTCTACTTTATGGATAGAATTCTGATTTTTTTCAAGTGACGAGAATTAAGGGCACCATTTGAAATACTTTGGTGTTTGGTGGTACAGCACGCTGTTCCCTGATGTGCCAGCCTCCATACTGCCAAGGAATTAAGAGGCACAGCACCCAGAATAGTTCACAACAGATACAACTCCTGAGTTTAGTTTTCCTTAGCTTCATAATAGCACTAATGATGTCAACGGCATACCCTACAGAAGGAAGACACTGGGCTTAATATCTTATAAAATAGGTACAGAACTTGAACAGTCCTATAAGATACAATTCAAGTCACAACTGAATTATAAAAGTAATCAGATACTCTGAAATATAATGAAAAAAGTATAGCTGGTTATCAAAAAATTGCATGTAAACAGTAAGATAAAAGCATTTAAAAATGCACAAAATTCTAACCACTAAGTTTAAACTTTGATTTAAAAAAAATCAGTATATATTTACAATCTTTAAATTTCACACACTTGTTACTTTTACATGATCTTTATTATCAGGATAACACAAAGAAAAACCTCTTTCAACCATGACATAACCAGAAATTCAACAAGGAGGCTGGCAGAACACAATACACATAGTAGCTGAAACACGGAAGGCCAGGGACCTCCTTAGTGATGGAGTCATAAAACAGACTGAACCACAACTGGGTGGTTCTTCCTCGCAGGGACCCAGGCTCCTTAACTGAAGAGACGACTGTAGATGACAGCTAGGGGAAGTGAGACCGTGGAACAAAGAGCGCGTAGGGATTCACACAGCACTGGGCGTGAAAGGTCACAGCACAGGTGACCCCCAGGCCTGCCATCAAGGTGTGAAAACCTCAGAAAGCGTTTTGTTCTAAATCCAAGACCCAGTGTTTAAACCCGGAAATCCTTAACTGGAGTGCTCAGCCCAGTTGATCATCAAACGCTATTTGTAAAACGCTCCAACACGGACGATATCGAGCTGCTGATGTTAAAGCTACCGAAGCTTTCTAATGGTCACAGAGGTTGGCTTCCCAGCTCAGAGTCCAAAGTCATCCACCTTCTGAACGCACGCGGAGACATCAGCCCCCTGCTCAGTTCCTGGGGCACGGACGGCACCGCGTGCTGTCCTAGGACCTCCGCCCGTCATAGTCTCCGACCATCTTCTTGATGTGCGACAATTTGCTCTTCAGCTGCTTGCAATAATTCCTCTTATTTTTGTAATCTGCAGACTGAAAAGGAGAGAAAATGAGTCATGGAAGTCCAGTGGGATAGACACGGGTCTGCCAGGATGGCAGAGGTGAGCCGGAAAGGCGGCATCGAGAACTGCTGGCACTGGAGATGTCAGCTACGAGACGCCCGGCAGCATCTACAGCCACGCGGCCAGTGGGCTCTGGGTGTCAACGTCATCTTTTAGCCCGAGCTTGACAAAGCACATACACTCATTTTTCAAAATGTGTAAAACGACCAGAAAATTCAGCGGGTTTTTCCCTAACACAGCATATTAAATTAAAAAAAAAAAAAAATCAGTAAAACAAGGGTTTGGTGGTATCCATACACTGGGGAAAGGAAAGTCACGAGACTGGGGGTGAGATAGGCACCTGTACAATACACCCTTTTACAACTTTCATTTAAGCAGTGCTCTACAATCACAAAAATGTCAATGTAAAATCTGTGAAAGCAAAAAAATGTGCAAAGTCAATAATGACTGACAGTGCCAGGTGTCAGCAAAGACACGGAGCAGTGAGAGCAGGCACTGCTCGCTGGGGCTGTCAGCTGGCACCACCCCTTGGAACGCGGTTTGCCAGAATCCATTAAAGCTACACACACACACACACACACACACACACACACGATGGCTCTGCAATTCTACTCTCACATACACACTGAGACTTCAAGAAGTTGGTGGAAAAATGGGATAACAAGATAAGTTTGATTTGGTGCCCCAAAATTTTGAAATCCATGTACAGTTTTTTCATAATGCACATTTTCTGTGAACTTTCTGTTGGTCAATTAGATGCCCTGATTTCAAAAATTTTGGCATCAAAGCACGGTTAACCTTTTAACTCCATCTTCTACAAACCTTTTGAAAGTACCCTTGCATACCTAACAATTGTGTGTACATTTACAAATGTACAAATGTAAATGTACTGTCTGAAGCTGCTTTAACTGTAAAAGCCAAAATTTGGGGGCCAGAGCTGTGGCTTGGCAGGTCAAGCTGCCACCTTTAATGCCAGCATCCTATATGGGTACCAGTTCAAGTCCTGACTGCTCCATTTCCAATCCAGCTCCCTGCTAAATGTGCCTGGGAAAGCAGTGCAAGATGGCCAAGTCCTTGGGCCCCCGCACCCATGTGGGAGACCTGGAAGAAGCTCCTGGCTCCTGTCTCTGGACCAGCCCAGCTCCAGCCACGGTGGCCATTTGGGAAGTAAACTAACAGACAGAGGATCTCTGTCTAGGCCTCTCTCTGTAGCTCTTTCAAATAAATAAATAAATCTTTAAAAAAAAAAAAAGCAAATTTTGGAACAACCTAATTTTAGTTGCCCACAGAATGGATGAATGTGTTGTGTCTTATTCCTCAATATACAGCAGTAAATGAACCACAACTGCATGCCAAAACATGCATGGATCTTACAAACACAAAACTCAGCGAAAGAAACCACAAACAAAATACACACTGCATGACTCCACTAAAACCAAGTTCAAGACAGGCAAGACTAGCCTGTGATGTCAGAATTCAGGGTGGCGGCTAGCCTCTGGGGAGTGTGTGAGGGCGGGGAGGGAGCCGCAGGTGGGAAGCTGCCAGAGGCCCTGGGAGACGCAATTCCTCATGTGGGTGCTGGGAACACCGTGCACGGTCCCTTCACGCACACTTATCAAGCTGGGCATTTTACCTGGGTTTGCACACTTCTCTATGTGGACACTTAGGCTTTCTGAAGAAGTGTCAAAGAAATCAGTATTGGCTGCAAAAGCTGCAGAGAACTGAGGTCGAGTTTGCAACTTTGTCTCAGTGTACAGGGCCTTTGTCTGCCACTGGGGCATGCAGGATAAGTCCTTCCCAGTCCTGTCAAAGGCCGCTGGGAACAGCCCCGCCAGGTGCCCCTCAGAATCTCCGCCCCCAGGGCACTTACGCCTTTCACCTGCTTCAGTCGGTTGTACTCGTCAGCAGCCGCCTATTAACGAGAAACACAAACGAACACATTCAGTAAGGCATTTTCTCCTTCAAGAATCACATTCCGGGAGTTATCTTTTAGAGCTAAAAATGGAGTTTGTGGCAAAAACAAAGAGAATGAAAATCACGAAGCCAGCGCTGTGACACAGCAGGTAAAGCCCTGCCGGCAGCCCCAGCATCCCACGTGGGTGCAGGCTCGAGTCCCGGCTGCTCCACTGCCAGGCCAGCTCTCTGCTGTGGCCTGGGAAGGCAGTAGAAGATGGCCCAAGTGCTCGGGCCCTGCACCCGCGTGGGAGACCGGAAGAAGCTCCTGGCTCCTGGCTTCAGAACGGCCCAGCTCCCGCTCTGGCAGCCATTTGGGGAGTGAACCAACGCACGGAAGACTTTTTTCTTTCTTTCTTTTTTTTAATTTATTTTTATTTTTATTTATTTTTTTGACAGGCAGAGTGGACAGTGAGAGAGAGAGATAGAGAGAAAGGTCTTACTTTGCCGTTGGTTCACCCTCCAATGGCCACTGCGGCCGACGCGCTGTGCTGATCCGATGGCAGGAGCCAGGCAGGTGCTTCTCCTGGTCTCCCATGGGGTGCAGGGCCCAAGTACTTGGGCCATCCTCCACTGCACTCCTGGGCCACAGCAGAGAGCTGGCCTGGAAGAGGGACAACCTGGACAGAATCGGGCGCCCGACCAGGACTAGAACCTGGTGTGCCGGCGCCGCAAGGCGTAGGATTAGCCTAGTGAGCCGCAGCGCTGGCAGACTTTTTTCTTTCTGAATTTGCTTCTCTGTAACCTTTCATATAAATAAATAAATCTTTATAAAAAATCATGAAGTCCTTTTTTAAAAAAAAAATTTACTTATTTTATTTGAAAGGCAGAGTTACAGAGAGGCAGAGAGAGAGAGACAGACAGACAGACAGACTTCTATCTGCTGGATCACTCCCCAGATGGTTGCAATGGCCAGAGCTGTGCCAATCTGGAGCCAGGACCCAGGAGCTTCTTCCAGGTCTCCCAAGCAACTGCAGGGAACCAGGCACTTGGGCCATCTTCTACTGCTTTCCTAGCCTATAGCAGAGAGCTGGATCAGAAGTGGAGCAGCCGGGACTCAAACTGGCACCCACATGGGATGACAGCACTGCAGAACGCAGCTTTACCTGCTCTGCCACAGTGCCAACCCCTACCACAGTGGTCTTCTGTCAGGCACAGCTCTGCTTCAGTTTCAGCTCATGAGGAAACTGGCCTGGGCACCCCACTAACTTCCGTGCTCACCCAGCTTCCTCCCTGCCTGGGCTCAGTGCCCACCACTAGTCGTTCCCTTAGAAAACCCGGTGAAGCAAGGGGTCACGATTTCTACCCAGTTTTCTTTTTAGCTGAAATTCTGCATCTTCTCCCAGCTTTCAGCTTGAGTAATTCTTTTTATTTTAATTTTTATTTATTTATTTCAAAGACAAGAAACATGAGACAGAGACAACTCTTTCTGTCTGCTAGTTCACTCCCCAAAAGGCCTGCGATGGCTGGGGCTGCATCAGGCCTAAGCCAGGGGCCAGGAATTCCATCCAGAGCTCTCATGGAGGGATAGAGACCCACCTACTTGGGCCAGCACCTGCTGCCTCCCAGAGTGGGCACTGGCAGGAAGCTGGAAGGGAAAACAGAGCCAGGACTCAAGCCCAGGCACTCTGATATGGACGTGGGCTTCCCAAGCAGCACCATAACTGCCGTGCCAAACACCTGCCCCCAGAGAACTCCTGACAGCCACGTCTGACTGAACCCTCCCCTCAACTCTGCAGGCCTTCGGCAGACTTTATTTATTTATTTTTTAATTCCCAATTTTTTTTTTTTAGATTTTATTTTATTTATTTGAAATACAGAGTTACAGAGAGAGGTAGAGACACAAAGAGAGAGGTCTTCCATCCGTTGGTTCACTTCCCGGATGGCCACAACAGCCGGAGCTGTGCCGATCCGAAGCCAGGAGCCAGGAGCATCTTCCCGGTCTCCCACGGTGGGAGGGGCCCAAGGAATTGGGCCATCTAGTGTTTTCCCAGGCCGTAGCAGAGAGCTGGATCAGAAGAGGAGCAGCCAGGACTAGAACTGAAGCCCATATGGGATGCCGGTGCTTCAGGCCAGGGCTTTAACCCGCTGTGCCATAGCACCGGCCCCTTCGGCAGACTTTATTGTTTCTCTGGGTAGTTAGTTACAGGGGTTTTCACATGTAATGTGACTGTAGCATTGATCATGCTAAGTTGCTCACATGTCAGATTCTCTCTTAGAATCCAAGTTCGAGGGGCTGGTGCTGTAGCGTAGTGGGTAAAGCTGCTGCCTGCAGTGCCAGCATCCCATATGGGCGCAGGTAGAGTCCTGACTGCTCCACTTCTGATCCAGCTCTCTGCTAATGGCCTGGGAAAGCAGTGGAAGATGGCCCAAGTGTGCCTGGGCCCCTGCACCTGCGTGGGAGACCTGGAAGAAGCTCCTGGCTCTTGGCTTCAGATCAGCTCAGCTCTTGCCGTTGCAGCCATTTGGGGAGTGAATCAGTGGATGGAAGACTTCTCTCTGCTTCCGCCTCAGCCTTTCTGTAACTCTGCCTTTCAAATAAATAAATAAATATTGAAAAAAAAAAAAAAAAAGAATCCAAGTTCAATTCCCGGCTGCTCCACTTCCAATCCAGCTCCCTGCTAATGTGCCTGGGAAAGCAGCGGAGGATGGCTCAAGTCCCGGGGACCTTGCACCCACATGACAGACCCAGTTAAAGTTCCTGGCTCCTGGGTTTTGAAGGCCCAGCTTGGACCATTGTAGCCATATGGGGAGGGAACCAGTGGATGGAAGATATCTCGATTTCTCTCTCCCTCTGTCTCCATAACTCTGCCTTTCAAATAAATAAATCTTTAAAAAAATCTGTTCATAGAGGATGACACTTAAGTAAACTATGGCACAACCATAAAATATCAAAATAGTATAGCTATTTTTACATATAAATTTTTTTAAATTCTTATTTATTTATTTGGCAGGCAGAAAGAGAGAGATCTCCATTCACTGGTTTCTTTTTCAAATGCCCACAACTGTCAGGGCAGTCTGGGAACTCAATCCTGGTCTCCCATACGGGTGGCTGGGACCCAACTATTGAGCCATCACCACTACCTCCCAGGGCCTGTGTTAGAGGCTGGAACCAAGAACAGGGACGTGCATGTCCCTAGCAGCGTCTCCAGGCCAAACACCTGCTCCTACATGTAAAACGATTTGAAAGTCAATCTTTATTTTGATACGAAATGATTACCATAAACCACTGCTGAGGGAAAGATCAGGAAAAAAGCAGTGCCACAAAATATTTTTTTCTGAAAAAGAAAAACAGGGTCGGCATTGTGGTGTAGCTGGTAAACCCGTGGCTTATGTCGCCAGGATTGGGATCCCATATGGGTGCTGGTTCAAGTCCCAGCTACTCCTCTTCTGACCCACCTCTCTGCTATGTCCTGGGAAAGCAGTAGAGGGTGGCCCAGGTCCTTGGGTCCCTGCACCTGTGTGGGAGACCTGGAAGAAGCTCCTGGCTCCTGGCTTTGGATCAGCACAGCTCTGGCCATGGCAGCCAGCTGGGGAGTGAACCAGAGGATGGAAGACACCTCTCCCTCTCTCTCCTCCCTCCCTCCCTTCTTCTCTCTCTCTCTGCGTAACTCTGACTTTCAAATAATTAAATAAATCTTAAAAAAAAAAAAAAAAAGACTATCATCGAAGCCTGAATTTCAATCCATATTTCAAGCAAATACGTGTGAGCAATAGTACAAAGTCTACCACATCTACCAGGCAAGTGCGGAGCCTGAATTTACCATGTACTCTTCACTTTCTTCTCTGTAGTCATCCAGTTCCTTATCGAGACGGGAAAGCTCTTTATTGACCTCGTCGAGCTCTGCTTGCAAGCTCTTGTATTCCTGCAGGCCAGTGTCAAAATTCCGCTTGTAGAGTTGTCTTTGCTGATCTGATGTGATGGGCGGATACTCCCTAAGAGACGAGAGGGGAAATGACCACATGCAAAGACAGACGAAGCTCCCTGGCAGACGAAGACCCCGCACTGCTTGCTCTAAGGTAAGAAAGCTGGCGGCAGAGGGAAATGACATTCTTTTCTTTTCCTTTCAGTTCTAACAGAGAGGTGGAGGTGGGATACAACTAATTTATACTCACAGTCTCATTTTATGTATTACTGCTCACCCCTACATAATTTTTAGGATTCAAGGTAGGCCGGCGCCACGGCTCACTAGGTTAATCCTCTGCCTTGCGGTGCCGGCACACCGGGTTCTAGTCCCGGTCAAGGCACCGGATTCTGTCCCGGTTGCCCCTCTTCCAGGCCAGCTCTCTGCTGTGGCCCGCGAAGGCAGTGGAGGATGGCCCAAGTGCTTGGGCCCTGCACCCCATGGGAGACCAGGAGAAGCACCTGGCTCCTGGCTTCGGATCAGTGCCGTGCGCCAGCCACAGCGGCCATTGGAGGGTGAACCAACGGCAAAGGAAGACCTTTCTCTCTGTCCCTCTCTCTCACTGTCCACTCTGCCTGTCAAAAAATTAAAAATAAATAAAAATTAAAAAAAATTTAAAAAAAGGATTCAAGGCTAAAGACACAGGCACTCTTATTCTCCGTCCACAATACCACACGCTAATGGGATACTTGGGTTTCAAGTCCCTGAGCTGGAACTGTGGAACCCAAAGCCTGTGTGGACCGTCACCTGGCAGCACAGCCGCCCGCGAGGGCTGCTTCCCGCCATCACAGGCCGTTTTCAGGCTGTTTAATTTTAGGTGTTGTTTTTCCTAATTGGAAAAAGTTTGTTTGGTCCTTTCATTATAAAAGTAGATTTTGGCCGGCACCATGGCTCACTTGGCTAATCCTCCGCCTGCGGCGCTGACACACCGGGTTCTAGTCCCGGTCGGGGCGCCATATTCTGTCCCAGTTGCCCCTCTTCCAGGCCAGCTCTCTGCTGTGGCCCGGGAGTGCAGTGGAGGATGGCCCAAGTGCTTGGGCCCTGCACCCCATGGGAGACCAGGAGAAGCACCTGGCTCCTGGCTTCGGATTGGCACAGCGCTGGCCGTGGCGGCCATTAGGGAGTGAACCAACGGAAGGAAGACCTTTCTTTCTCTCTGTCTCTCTGTCATGGTCTATAACTCTCTCACGGTCTAACTCTGCCTGTCAAAAAAAATTTTTTAAAAAAAAGTAGACCTTAAAAATGTACATATATAAAAACGTGTGCTTGCTGTAAAAAGCATCTGGTAATTCACAGGCGCATAAAGGAAAACACTCTCTCACTTCTATCAGCCTCTGAGAGGACTTGCAGCGGTTCAGGAGACGAAGGAATTTCAAAGTTTACTTGGTGTGGAAATACTGAGAAATCCACTCACGGCTGCTGCCTAAGTTTTCCATGAACGAGAAAACCGCGTCCGAGCGGCCCCTCCTGTGCAGAGGACGCTGCTCCTGCTACCGCACCTGCTGTGTGTGTGTGACTGTGTGAGTCACACACAGAAGCGGTGCCTTTCTAACGCTGGGTCTAACAGTCCAGTATCTCCCTTTACAGGGGAGAGAACGCAAATGATCTGATTAAGAGAGAAACAAGAACTCAACATTCCGGAGACTTTTCGGTTACATTTGCTGGATACAACCTGGGCAAATATTTTAGACCTGATGGCTGTGTCAGCCCAAGACGGCAGGGGGCAAGGAGAGATGTGGGCCCAGAAGCATCAGCCCCCACAGCATCTCAAGTCCCCCACGCCCCCCACCCCCGACCCTCCCCACGGCCCCCACCCCCAACCCTCCCCACAGCCCCCACCCCTGACCCTCCCCACGGCCTTGAGAAACAGCCTGAGTCTCCCTCCAGCGCTGTGTCGCCGGCCTCAGAGTGCACTGATGGTGGCAAACCCCTGACAGAGAGGAAGTGAAGGAACCGCTACTTCAGTTGTTTAAAGAAATGTTTCTTAGGATTCCTTAGATGAAATCTTAAAAGAAACTCTGGTCTTGTCACCAAAGCTTAACTTAAAAGTCATGGCCAGAGGGAAGCTGGGAATTTTATACCCAGCAAAACGAAGCTCCTCTGTTTTAGGAGCTTCTTGGGGTGAGCGGTGGTGAAGACAGAAGTGCCGGGGATGTCCATGAGCTGTTTTTGGGGAGCAGCTGAGACTGAAGACATGGGCACAGCCAAACACATCCCTGCCACTTCAATCTATTACAAAAGCACACTAGGTGAAAAACAACAATAAAACATCTGGGGGGAAATAAAGTCTCCAGTTCCATAGGGCAAAGAAAAAAAAGAAGGGAATGGGCCGTGCCCCCAGCTTCAGGGGACGCCACGTCGGGGGCGGCCGCCCCGTACCTGATCCAGTCCTCCTCCAGCTCGTCGCACGACTCGCCGCCGGTCGTGTAGTCCGTCTCGTAGTGGTCTTGCTCTGATCTCCTGGGCCTGCCTGCTCTTCCCTTGGCGGGAGGCCTTTTGGAAGGTGTCTCAAAGTTACTGCTGCTGCTCAAACGAGGCTGCCTGAAGTCGTCCATGGATGACGTCAGCGGAAGCTCATGAACCACCTCGGGTACCCTAAGAAAAGCAGGGGAGTCTTGGCTCAGTGAGCTCGGGGCACCCCATGTCCCCTGCCAGTGCCCTGCAGCTGCAGATGGCACCAGGAGACGGCTCCAGGCAGGTGCGTGCACTCCAGGGGGTGACACCTCGCTTCCTGTGTGCGGAATCCTCCAGGACACCTGAGGAATGGATCCATCGGGCTCCGATTTAAAAGGAGCTTCTATGAAAGCTTCCAAGAAGAACGGATGCCAGATTCCATTTTAGGAAGTTGAGGCTGATCTGCAGGAGCTGCTGACCTGACGGGTTGGGGACTCCTCCACAAAAGGCTGTCGGGAAGATAAGGATCGCGATTCTTCTCCACAGGTTCTTCCAGTCCCACCCAACACTGACTGTGGGAGCTTATCTCCTCATACTATTAATTGTACACTACCCACATCAATTCACCTTTGAAGATAAGATTTTGAAAAACTAAGTATTGAAATGAAAATGCCAAAAAGCTCTTACATTGTAATGAACGAACAATTATGAATGTTTCTTTTAAAAATTGCTATGTTGGCTGGCACCACGGCTCACTAGGCTAATCCTCCGCCTAGCGGCGCCGGCACACCGGGTTCTAGTCCCGGTCGGGGAGCCGGATTCTGTCCCGGTTGCCCCTCTTCCAGGCCAGCCCTCTGCTGTGGCCAGGGAGTGCAGTGGAGGATGGCCCAGGTGCTTGGGCCCTGCACCCCATGGGAGACCAGGAAAAGCACCTGGCTCCTGGCTCCTGCCATCGGATCAGCGCGGTGCGCCGGCCGCAGCACGCCAGCCATGGCGGCCATTGGAGGGTGAACCAACGGCAAAAGGAAGACCTTTCTCTCTGTCTCTCTCTCTCTCACTGTCCACTCTGCCTGTCAAAAAAAAAAAAAAAAAAAAAAAAAAACTATGTTAATCCTGAAGCCATGCAAAATGAACGGAAGGGTTACCCTTGCACTTACTATTTTTCTAGTGTACCAGATTTTTAAGTTGCAAATTATGCTTCTGCTACAAGCAAAGCCTGACACAGGAATAAAAAATCAAGAACTGTGGCCAAGTACAAACTGCTCCTGAGTAACAGAAATACAGTTTCACAAAACTGAAAACAGCCGGGGTCAGCAGCCTGGCACAGCAGGTTAAGCCGCTGCCTGAGATGCCAGCATCCAACATGGGCACCAGTTCAAATCCCGGCTGCTCCACTATCCAATCTAGCTCCCTGGGAACGCAGCGGAAGATGGCCCAAGTGATTTGGCCTCCTGTCAGCCACGTGAGTGACCCAGATGGAGTTCTAGGCTTCTGGCTTTGACCTGACCAGGCCTACCTGTTGCAGCCAGTTGGGGAGTGAACCAGCAGATGGAGTATCTTTGTCTCTCTCTCTCTCTCCCTGTAGCTTTGCCTTTCAAGTAAATAAATAAATCTTTTTCAAGTATTATTAATCAGAGAGCACGTCCTTGTGTGCAGTTAATGTTATTCCTACTGTAAGGGACACGTGACTTTATCCATGAGTCAATGATTAACGAGTTCTCACTCTGCCAAAAGGGCTCGGAACCAGGCATCTTGCTTTGAGGTGGAAAAATAAAACCTGCACAAGGCAGTGGGTCTCTTTGAGGAGTGGAGGCCAGCGAGGGAGGAAGGCAAAGCACAACCAAAATTAGAAAAAAAGTCATAGCAGGCCTCGTGCTAGAATCCCATCATATTAGATGTTTATATTACAAATCTTTGCCTTGAAGTTTTCCATCTCCCTTCTTCCTGCACCCTTTAAACCACTGAGCAGAAACATACTTGATCTAACATGCAAACTGAGACCAACACACTTAGCAAGAGAAGGATTTATAAACTAAGAGGGAACATGATTAGCCTCAGCGAGGTTCCAGCTGACTGCTGGGGGCAGCAGGCATCCTCCATGGGACCATCCGGCTTCAGGGCCCAGTGCTGGCTCCCAGCCCCAGCGTCTGGTAACGTGTGCCCTGGGACACAGCAGTGATGGCTCATGTAACTTAGTTCCCGCCAGCCGCGTGGGGGACGTGGACTGGGAGCCTGGCTCCAGCTTCAACCCAGCCCAGGGCCGGCCGCTGCAGGTGTTCAGGGAGTGAATCAGCAGCTGGGAGTGCCAGTGCTCCCGTTCACTCACACTCTGTCTCTCTCCCTGCCCCTCAGACAAATTTACAGAAAACAAACTTACTTTCAGTGACAAGTCTATTAGATGAAAATACAAACATCCCCGTGCTAGCTACCCCACCACCCGGGGCATCCCCTCTTCACTCCCAGACAGTCATTCTCAACCTCACATGGACTCCAAGGTCAAGAGGTCCCCTTGGCAGCTTCTGACTTCATCCTTTGTCACCTGCTTCTTTCTCACACACAGCCGCGCCCAGCCCTGCTATCTTTCCCTGACTCTCGGTATCGCTGCTCTGGACTCTCGTCCATCCCTGTTTTGCAACCTCTGTGAGAACGTGGACTTGGTATCCCCAGGGGCATTTGACTCTGGCAGGTGTTCAAGGTCATTACTAAATGAAAACACATTCAGGAGAACCCTGCTTTTCTGATGACACACAGTCCCAGCGAAGGCAGAGAAACCAACAACACTGGCCGGCGATCAACACCGGTGCCATGAGCTGCCACCATTATTAGGAGATGTGGCTAAGCTTTGCCTCTCGGAAAACTCCATCCTCCTGGCCCCCGGGATGACAATGACCCATGAAGGGCCAAAAAAAAAAAAAAAAGATTTTGATATATGAAGCTTTTTTAAAAAAAATTTATTGATTTGTTATTACCTTTTTATTTGAAAGTCAAAATTACAGAGAGAGAGGGAGAGACAGAGATCTTCCATTCGCTGATTCACTCCCCCAGTGGCCGCAAGAACCAGGGCTGGGCCAGGCTGAAGCCAGGAGCCAAAAGCCTGGGTTTCCCATGTTGGCACAGAAGCCCAAGCACTTGGGCTACCCTCTGCTGCTTTTCCCAGGTGCATTAGCAGGGAACTGTATCAGAAATAGAGTAACTTGGCCAGCACTGCGGCTCAATAGGCTAATCCTCCACCTGCGGCGCCGGCACCCCGGGTTCTAGTCCCGGTCAGGGTGCCAGATTCTGTCCTTGTTGCTCCTCTTCCAGGCCAGCTCTCTGCTGTGGCCTGGGAGTGCAGTGGAGGATGGCCCAAGTGCTTGGGCCCTGCACCCCATGGGAGACCAGGAGAAGCACCTGGCTCCTGCCTTTGGATCAGTGAACCTGTGAATTCCTCTTTTCACCTGACCTAGTTTATAATCCCTCTAACTTGCATACAAATCCTAACAGCTCATTTTAACAGCCTATTACTACCAAGTAATGGTGTCATTTGGCACCATAAGGAGTCAGCCTGCCTTGAAAGCTGTTGCCACTTCCTTGATTTATATGGTTAATTTGCCCAGGATGTGGACAGCATAGTTAGGAGAGTACCTATAGGCTCTTCCAAATTCACCTAGTAAGGGTGGAATGGTAACAATTTCCAGTTAAATTCTGTTGTCCCTTGATGCAGGATTAATTCTAATTAGCAGATTTTCTTAAAATTCTAAAGTAACCCACTGTGGTGCAGTGGGGTAAAGCCCTGGCCTGAAGAGCCGGCATCCCACATGGGCGCCGGTTCTGGTCCCGGCTGCTCTGAGCTTCCTACACATGGGAGGCAGTGGGCGATGGCTCCAGGACTTGGGTTTGTGCCATCTGTGTGAGAGACCCAGATGGAGTTTCGGGCTCCTGGCTTCAGCCTGGCCTAGCCCTGGCTGTTGCAGGATTTTGGGGAGTGAATCAACAAATGGAAGATCTCAATCAATCTCCCCACCACCACCACCCCGTATCTGTCACTCTGTCTTACAAATAAATAAAACCTGACCTTGGGCCGGCGCCGCGGCTCACTAGGCTAATCCTCCACCTAGCGGCGCTGGCACACCGGGTTCTAGTCCTGGTCGGGGCGCCGGATTCTGTCCCGGTTGCCCCTCTTCCAGGCCAGCTCTCTGCTGTGGCCAGGGAGTGCAGTGGAGGATGGCCCAGGTGCTTGGGCCCTGCACCCCATGGGAGACCAGGAAAAGCACCTGGCTCCTGGCTCCTGCCATCGGATCAGCGCGGTGCGCCGGCCGCAGCGCACCAGCCGTGGCGGCCATTGGAGGGTGAACCAACGGCAAAAGGAAGACCTTTCTCTCTGTCTCTCTCTCTCTCACTGTCCACTCTGCCTGTAAAAAAAAAAAAAAAAAAACCTGACCCATGCTGGCCTTCCAGGCAGCCCCAGTCTCTTTAAGCGAAGTGCAAACACTGTAGCACAGAAGTCGATCTCCAGCTTATGCATGCACTACTGGCTGGTACTTTTCAAAGAACGTGGCACAGATCAATAGTTGGTCTTAAACACGTTCGTTTCTAGGATCCTCCTCCCATGCTGTGGGAGTGGCTACTTACGGCGGCGTGGACTTGTAGGACTCTGGATACGGCCTCTTGCCATTCACTTTGCCATTGGACGAGTAGGCCACGGAACTGTCCACTCTCTCCACAAAGTCGGAGGGTGGTGGAGGCATGTCTTGTGTGCCTGCAGATACGTTTTTAACCTAAAAAACAGGCCCCAGAGACAGTTACTATTTATCCCACCGTAATTTAAAGGGGAAAGAAGTTTAAATTATCATCTATAAAATATCCAGAATTTGCCTGGCTGATTAAATACTGTTAACCTGCACTGACTACCTTTTTATTAGTAGCAGTAACAGCCAAAGCAGTATTTTTATAAACACATAAACAATGCCACAGTTTAACAGGACCAAGAAGGAAAAATCCCACCTGATAATCACCCTGATGCAATCAGGTAGAGTGACTATCCACATTTGGAAAACCAGCTATCAGTTCAGCTGTGCTGGGTGTGGGCCGGAGCTGAGCGGAGTTCTCACTCCTAACAAGTCCTCAGTAACGCTGGTACTGCCGTCTGGGCAACACCCCTGGGAAGCCACTGATCTGGGACAGATGACACTGCTGGTTCTACTTAATCCATTCACTGCTGAATGCAACGTTAAAGCCACAGAAGAAATGGAGAAGTCCAAACTAGCTTCTGTGAAACCTCTTTAAAAACAAAGAAAGAAAGAAATCTGTTGTATTTGAAAGGCGGAGCAACAGAGAGGGCGAGAACAAAGAGATCTCACATCCACTGGTTCACTCCCCAGATGGCCACAACAGCCAGGTCTGGGCCACCCTAAGCCAAGAGCCAGGAGCTCCATCCTGGTCCACCACCTGGGTGGCAGGGGCCCAAGTACTCAGGCCATCTTCTGCTACTTTCCCAGGTGCGTTAGCAGGGAGCTGAATGGGAAACAGAGCAGCCAGGACTTGAACCAACACTCCTTTATGGTATACAGTGTCCCAAGTGTTTAAACTGATGTGACACAACTCAAACCCCTGCTAAAGATCTTTTCTATTTTTAAGATTTATTTATTTATTTGAAAGAGTTACAGAGAGCAGCAGAGACAGAGAGAGAAAGAAGTTTTCCACCTGCTGGTTCACATCCCAAATGGTTGCAACAGCCGATCTGCAACCAGGACCCTCTTCTGGGTCTCCCAAAGACTTGGACCATCTTCCACTGCTTTTTCAAGTGATAGCAGAGAGCCGGATTGGAAGTGGCAAAGCCAAGACTCAAACCGGCACCCATACGGGATGCCAGCACTGCACCGGCCCCAGATCTTTCTTTTTTTAAGATTGATTTATTTATTCTGAAAGTCAGAGTTACAGAGAGAGAGTGTGTGCATATGCATGAAAGAACTTGATTTTCTATCCACTGATTCATTTTCCAATGGCCACAACAACCACAGAGAGACCGAGACAGAGAGAGAGAGACACAGAGGAGGGGGACATATCATCCACTGGTTCACTTTCCAAATGCCTGCAACAGCTGAGGCTGGGGCAGGCCAAAGCCAGGAGCCAGGAGCTTCGGCCGAGTCTCCCACACAGGTGGCAGGAATCCAAGTACATGAGCCATCACCCGCTGTCTCCAAGGATGTGTGTGCATTAGCAGGAAGCTGGAATCAGAGCACAGCGAGGGCTGGAACCCAAGCACTGCAATATGGGATGCAGGTGTCCCAAGCAGTGTCCCTGTAGAGCTGTTTGGATGTGGAATGACATGGATGATGAGGTATCACGTTCACCACGCTGCCTCTGAACATGGAAAAAACTCGGAAGATGCTGAATTCTGGAACTGAGGCCATTATGTCCAATCAAAGAATTTATATAACAATGTGTGGGTGACAGCACTTTTTAAGATTTATGCATTTATTTGAAAGACAGAGTTACGGGGGGGGGGGGGGGGGGGAGAAATAGAGACAGACAGTGTCTTCCATCCACTAGTTCACTCCCCAGATGGCCGCAATGGCTGGAAGCTGTGCCGACCTGAAGCAACGAGCCAGGAGCTTCTTCTAGGTCTCCCACATGGGTGTAGGGGCCCATGGACTTGGGCCATCTTCTACTGCTTTCCCAGGCCACAGCAGAGAGTCAGATTGGAAGTGGCATGGCCAGGACTCAAACCAGCACCCATATGGGATGCCTGCACTGCAGGCGGTGGCTTTACCCGCGATGCCACAGCGCTGGCCCCTGACAGTACTTTTAATTGGATTTTTTTGCTATTAGAAACCCTTGCAATTAGGATTGGCATCAAGTCTCCCTGCAGTATGCACGCCTCACCTCTGAAGTTTTATTCTTCAAAGCATTAAACAGACTGTGGCTCTCCTATCATAGCAACAGCACACACCAAGGGATCTGCCCGCCCCTCCAAGTACACAGAGGAATGAGCCTGTTTCCCTTTGCAAGCGGAATTGGCAGCAACTGCAAAGCCAGTGGGTGGGCTTCCAGGGAGTGTGCTTAGATCCCAGGCAGGGGGCCTGGGTGGGAACCATTCTCTGCTCCCACTGAATTCCTTACAACAGGGCATGGGGCCAAGCCCTCCGGCCAACCATGCCACCGAGTCAAAGGCCTGCTCAGATTCCGGAGCCTCGTCAGAATTTTAGAAAACTGGCTCCTTAAAAAAATCCATTTAACCTGTCCAGGGCCTCTGCCCTCCCTGCAGCAGCTTCAGCAGAGCCTGGGTGTCTGGAGACTTCTGTCTGGAATGCCCTTCTGCTTTGTTTGCCAGTTAAACCTTAGCTGGGTGTGGCCCAAGTGCCACCACCTCCTAGAGGCCCCGCTGCTGGGTGAGGCACCAGCCTGCCTCCTACCTCCCCATACCTGTACCTACACACCAGCGGCCAGAGTGCTAGTGCTGTGCCAAACCACCACGGCCGGCTCGCGGGGAAATGGCTTGCCCACCTGTCTCTACCTTCAGGAGACAACGGGCTGAACCTATGTGCCAGATACGAATACGCAGATCTGTGCTAGGCGCGACCTCACAGGTCAACACTGCTCCTGCGTGAGCTCAGGGAGCTGGAGCTTTCCTAAAGACCTTGACGGGGGAAAGCGGCCACCGGGCAGGGCAGCCCCGGCTTTGCCTCCCTGAGTCTCCAGGCCCCGGAGCGCCTGGCACAAAGGAGAGCCCAGGGTGAGCTGCTTCAAGGTTCCCTCCCTGACTGTGCGCCACGAGGAGCCGCTCGGAGCTGACCTGTATCTAGCTCCAGAGTCAGGAGAACGGGACTCACCTGGCCACCGACTCCACCCCCAGCACCAATCTTTCAGGACCTGAAACCTCTGCACAGGGGCTGGCGCTGCGTCAAGCTGCCACCTGCGACACAGGCCTCCCACAATGCAGTGCTGAAGTGAATCCCGGCTGTTTGGCTTCTGACCCGGCTCCCTGCTAGCACGCCTGGGAAAGCAGCAGAAGATCCGAGGGCTTGGGCCCCTGCACCTGTGTGGGAGACCTGGAAGAAGCTCCTGGCTCCTGGCTTCGGATCAGCACAGCTCTCTGCTGTGGCCTGGGAAAGCAGTGGAAGATGGTCCAAGTGCTTGGGCCCCTGCCACTCATGTGGGAGACCCAGAGGAGGCTCCTGGCTTCGGCCTGGCCCAGCCTTGGCCACTGTGGCCATTTGGAGAGGAAATAAAAAAATGGAAGACTTTTTCCTCCCTGCCCCTGCCTCTGTCTCTCTGTAATTCTACCTTTCAAATAAACCTTAAAAAAAAGTAAATTGGTACATCAAACCAATGGGGAAAAAATTCAAAAAATGCCTTAAAAAATATCCCAAGGTAGCGCTCCCTTGAGCAACAATCACAAAAAAAGGCACTAGCATCGTTGCTGGGCAAGGATGATCCAGCCCCACAAGAGTTTCACAGGAAAGAAAACAGAAAACAAACACACCCCACCCAGCAGTGACTCAGAGATAAACAACCAGCAGTCCTCAAACACGCTGAGCAGTGCACACTGGATTTGTAAGACAAGGTGGAAAGCCATTTTTTCCCCTTTTTATGCCCCACTCCCCGCTGCCACCTAAAAAGCTGAAATGTGGCTGACTGTAACCCTTTCGTGGCACCCACGCAACGTGAGCACACAGCTGGCAGCGGCTGCTTCTGGGGGACCGTGCCCCGGTAGGCACCAACAATTTCACAAGGAGTCCCCAGCTGGCTTTTCCCAGCAGGCCAGAGGGATTTACGAGTTTCACCGTCATTACCTATCCCCAGCCAGCGACACAAGACAGTGTGGCTAGGGGTATTTACGCAGAAAGCTAACAAGAGCGAGACATACCACCTTAAGCACCACACAAAGTTTCTGAAGCTGCAGAACCTGAGAAAGACAAGTGAGTGTCCTTCTATACAGTCTATGCAGCTGTCAGCGGAACAAGGCGGGGTGAGACGCAGCAGGAGGATTTGTCTCAACCCAGGCAGGAGAGGAAGCGCGAGTTTCAGCCTATGGCACTGGCTTTGCTGCTGAGAAGCAGCGGGGCGCCGGGCCGGGCCCGGGCTGGGCCGGGCGCTGCAGAGTGCAGAGACCCGCGTGGGGTGGGCTGTGGGCCGCACTGCCTTTCCCCAGGGCGTGTTTCCGAAGTGCTGCCCTACTGGTCCCACCCTGCGGCTGGGCTGGGCTTTGTGCAGGGAGCCGCAGGGCCCCAGGAGGCTGGGAGGGGAAAGACACTCCCGGAACCCAGGGATGCCTGGGACTCCTCTGATTCCAGTGCTCAAGGAGCGCGACCCCCAGTGCAGGGGACACGCAGGCCCGCTAGGAGAGGAAGGTCAAGGTGGCTTCACCAGAGGCGATTATGGTGAGGGCACATTTTTATTCAACACGTATTATGCTCATTCAGACGGCCTCTGATTACGTCACTTGTGAGGAAAAAAAGCCCTCTGTGACCACATGTAACCCTCCTTGGGGAGCTCGTGGGGACAGCCTACGTCCTGAAGGACACCGCGAGGAAGAGGAAAGGCTGCTGCTTTGGGCAGCTCAGGGGCTCGCCCAGGCCGCTGGGCCTCTGCCTTCCTCCCCCAGACCAAGGCGTGCCCCGCCCCCATGGTCCCTCTGCAAAGGTCAGCCACGGCCCAGCGAGTAAAGCCGCCACTTGCAGTGCTGGCATCCCATAAGGGCACCAACCGGTTTGAGACCCGCTGCTCCACTTCTGACCCAGCTCTCTGCCGTGGCCTGGGAAAGCAGTAGAAGATGGCCCAAGTCCTTGGGCCCCTGCACCCGCATGGAAAGACTTGGAGGAAGCTCCTGGCTCCTGGCTTCAGATCGGCGCAGCTCCAGCCGCTGCGACCAACTGGGGAGTGAACCAGCAGATGGAAGACCTCTCTCTCTCTCTCTGCCTCTCCTTCTCTCTGTGTAACTCCAACTTTCAAATAAATAAATAAATCTTTAATAATAATAATAATAAAAAAGGTTGGCCGGCGCCGTGGCTCAATAGGCTAATCCTCCACCTTGCGGCGCCGGCACACCGGGTTCTAGTCCCGGTCGGGGCGCCGGATTCTGTCCCGGTTGCCCCTCTTCCAGGCCAGCTCTCTGCTATGGCCAGGGAGTGCAGTGGAGGATGGCCCAGGTGCTTGGGCCCTGCACCCCATGGGAGACCAGGAAAAGCACCTGGATCCTGGCTCCTGCCATCGGATCAGCGCGGTGTGCCGGCTGCAGCGGCGGCCATTGGAGGGTGAACCAACGGCAAAGGAAGACCTTTCTCTCTCTGTCTCTCTCTCTCTCACTGTCCACTCTGCCTGTCAAAAATAATAATAAAAAAAAATAAATAAAAATAAAAAAATAAAAAAATAAATAATAAAAAAGGTCAGCAAAGTTGTAGGTCACATTGAGAGGAAACCATCTCTCCCCCAGAACAGTGTGGGGAAACCACTTGGCCCCACCTAAATCGATTTCAAGTGCCACCTGCAATTAGCAAAAGCAAACCCTTGTCTTCACTCCAGGCTCACACACAGGAGTCAGGCTGGCCCTGCATCCAGCTCCAGCCACCAGACAAAGCCATGGCAGGTCCACGTGCTGCCTGTCTGTCACGTGCCTAGCAGGCCCAGCCTCGCTTCGTCACCCTGCTGCCTGGGGAGATAGACGGTCACTCTTCCCAAGCTGGAAGGTTGTCCACTTGCCCAAGGCCACAGAGAAGCAGCGGTGGAGCGGGGCAGGAACCCCAGCCTGCCTGGCCCGTGCAGGGGTGACACGCTGCCCCCTCACCTGGGCTGGGAGCTCGGTGGACAGAGGTGGCCGCCCTCTGGGACCTGACGTTCCCCGCCACAGGACATCATGTGAGGAGCACAGCTTTGCGAGAGCGGCTTCTGATGAGCGTGTGTCAGCCCCAGGGAGCGTACAGGACACCCCCCGCGGAGGGGAACAGAAAGGCCCTTCCTGCGCGGGGGCCCTCGGGAGGGGCAGGCTAATCTCAGAGCCCCATCTCCAGCTGCACCACAGCCTGCTGGTCCACCTTCACTTGGGCCCAGCAGGCAGTGCTCCAACTCGCTTTTCCTGTTTTCTGACGTTTCAGATGCTCCCCCCAACAAAAGCCTCAAACTGCTTCCAGAAAGTTCTCTGAGACTTTTCTCCACCTTTGACACTGAAGGCAGAAGCTCCGGCACATGGGAATCCCATGAAGGAAGCCGGCGCAGACTGGCTTGAGGGGATCTGATTAACTAAGGTTAGTCAGCGGGCTCTGACCATCCAGCAGATGCACTGCCTCCAGCGGCCCCAAAACCACCAACGCAAGAGTGCACCAGCAAGGACCGATCCGGAAACTCCCCGAGGGGCTGAGAGTTATCAGAGCTGTGCGTGGGGCGGGCGGGCACCTTACACCCACTGGGTGAGCCCATTCTATCTATGATCTCATTCGTGGTGCCTTGTTCCAGATATGGCATCTCTCGCCAGGCCTTGGCAGGTGCGCAGAACAGCAGGGGACGCCTCCGTCCTCACAGCGGTGGGCGGGGTATCGCCTGCAGTTCCAAGCCCCCTTCAGGTCACCCCAGCAGGCAGGGCAAGGCTATCATTGTCTAAACAATGCAGAAAAGGCCCCGGGTGCTAAGCTGTGAGTTCAAATACTATGGGCTTGCAGTGTGACAGAGGCAGCCAGGCTGCAGACCAGCAAAATCCACACGACCTGCTCAGGCCCCACCCTGGCCTGCTGAAGCAAACACCCCAGGGCCGGGGCCCAGCCAACAAGCCCTCCAGGGGATTCCACGCTTGCCAAGGCTTGACACCCACCGGTGCAGGACACCAGATTTTACAACCCGGCCTTGTTCAGATCACTGCACCTAGAGTTCACCTTGCAACAGTAGCAGTGCCGGCAATCTAGGAATTGCTGCTTTCAGAGAGCCACGAGACAGGCACCCGGCCTGTCTCAGTGCCCTGCCTGTCCTGCCACCTCTGTCCATCCACAGACAAGGCTTCGGGCGCTCCACGCTGGCTGGTTCAGAAAGTCAGCGAGAGTTCTTCCAGTTGCACACTGCATCACGGCACCCAGGGCACAGACAACGCGACCCCGCCCAGGGTGGGAGCCTGGGCCAGCAGTGGTCTACAGCCCACAGAGAAAGCCTGCCCTGCCTGAAAACAGAACCGCTGTCCCAGTTCCCGCGGGCATCTGTTGCGGAGCACCAGCAGGGCCTGCCCAGCATACTGACTTCCCCATGCACATCCGCGCATGCGGAGAGAGAAAGCGCACCACCCGCACCACCCGTGCGGAACATTCCTTCTGACTGCAAGCTTGCGGCAGAACAGCTGAGAGCGAGACTAACTTGACCTGCAAACCAGTGTGACATGGACAGGGGAAATCCAAAAAGTTTCTGGAAAATGGAATGAAACTTATTTTGGTGCAAAAAAAAATTTTGAAACCATATGTACAAGAGGTCTTCAAACAGTTCCAGGATGGGAGACTTGGCCTAGGAGTTAAGACACTGCCTGCTTTAGTGGAACGCCTGGGCTTGAGTCCTGGCTCTGTTTCTGGTTCCCGTCTCCTGGGAAGCAGCAGGTGATGGCTCAAGTAGTTGGGTACCTGCCACCCACGTGGAACACCCAGACTGAGTTCTCGGCTCTTGGTTTGGGCCTGGCCCAGCCCCAGCTGTTGCAGGTATAGGGTGAGTGAACCAGTTGATGAGAGAAATCTCTCTGTCAATTAAATAAAAGAACTTATTTTACAAGGAAAAGTATGTGGATAATATCTACTATGGAGAGAGTCATGCATGGATTTCAAAACTTTTTTACACCCACTTAAATTTATCTGAATTCCATTTTCCACAAACTTTTTTATTTTTAAGGATTCATATTATTTATCTGAAAAGCAAAGTTACAGAGGCAGAGAGAGAGAGAGAGAGAGAGAGAGAGAGAGAGAGATCTTTCATCTACTGGTTCACTCCCCAGATGGCTGCAGAGCTGCACCAATCCACAGCCAGGAGCTAGAAGTTTCTTCAGGGTCTCCCACGCAGATGTAGGGGCCCAAGCACTTGGGCCATCTTCCACTGCTTTCCCAGGCCACAGCAGAGAGCTGGATCAGAAGTGGAGCAGCGGGGACTTGAACTGGTGCCCATATGGGATGTCGGTGCTTCAGGCAGCGGCTTTACCGATATGCCACAGCACCGGCCCCCATAGACATCTTAAACTCCCTCCATACTTTACTTTGAGTATCCTTACCCCAGCTCTCTCTCTCACGTGCATCAGAGCAAATACTAACAACTACTATTCTAGCTAAAAATTACTGTGCTGGCCCTGGCCTAAGCCTTCTCATTGTTATAGTGCATCTATGAAAGCAGATTTTATTTTCCCCGTTTAGGGAAGAGTAATCTATTAAGTAAACAGACAAAACCGCCTCGGGGCAAAGTAACTGTCTTCCTCGAAGGTCAAGGACCTTCCGCAGCAGGACCAGAGGCGACAAGGGTAGGCTGCACAATCAGAGCTCTACTGCCAAAACGAAGGCGTGAGAACACTGAGAAGTACTGGCTGCCGGACTGGCTCTCGGGCTCAGCCTCCAGTGAGCTCAGCAGGGTAGATCCCCTGACCTCACATGTGAAATTCTTTTCTGGGGAGGCCGGCATTGAGACACAGCAGGTTAAATCTCAGCCGGTGATGCAGACATCCCGTATGGGCGCTTGGTGGAGGCCCAGCTGCTCTCCTTCCAAGGCAGCTCCCTGCTAATGCACCTGGGAAGGCAGTAGAGGATGTCCCAAAGCCTTGGCCCCTGTACCAGCGTGGGAGAGCCACAGCTCCTGGCTTCGCATCGACCCATCTGGGGAGTGAACCAGGGGATGGAAGACCTGTCTGTCTCTCCCTCTCTCTATCAAATAAATAATTTTTTTGTTTTAAAATAAAGACTTGGAGAAATTTTTTTTATTAACTTTACCAAAAACAAATTGGGAGCACCTGAAACTGAGGTTCTTGGCTTTAAGTCTCTGCTTCACTCGTTCGGTCACTGAAGGCATCAAGAAAGTCTAATCCCCAGCACAGAGGCTTCACCATCGACCCTCAGTGTTCACTGGGGACGTGTGTGCTTCCCCAGGCTCAGGCTTCACCCTGGAGAAAGGGAGCCGCGTGTCGTGGTATTCACAACGCTCCAGAATGCCGGTGCCACCACTGGCACTCCCACTGCACTGGCAGGACGAACACCTTAGACCGTGTGCCAGGCCAGCACTGTGGCGCAGTGGGTAAATCTTAACTCCGGCAGTGCCAGCATCCCATATGGTCACTGGTTTGAATCCCAGCTGTTCTACTTTGGATCCAGCTCTCTGCAATGGCCTGGGACAGCTGTAGAAGATGGCCCAAGTGTTTGAGCCCCAGCACTCACGGGATGGTAGTAGGGAACCAGAGGAAGCTCCTGGCTCCTGGCTTCAGATTGGCCCAGGTTCAGCCGTTGGCAGCCAGTTGGGGAGTGAACCAGCAAATAGAAGTCCTTTCTCTCTGTCTTTCCCTCTCTCCCTGTAACTCTACCTCTCAAACAAATCAATAAAATCTTAAACAAAAAAAGACCTCCTCGGCACAGGGAAGGAGCACCTCTCTCCTAACTTGGGCTTGTCCTATCTGTAACGGTGAGTCACCTGTAGAAAGTACACTGATCACCCAACAGACTGCACCACCTCAGAACCAGGCCTCATAAAAGTGCACCTTTACTCCGTCATATCTCTGATCAGACTATCAGAGAAACCAGCTGAGTTTTGCCTCCTCAGCAACTGTCCAAGTGTAGGAAGCAGACAGCCCATTAGGCCAACACCACAAGCCACTCAGAAAACAAGGCAAGATGACAGTGAAGCACTCTTACACGTTTGATTAGCAGACATTATTATGAAGCCTAACACCTACAGTAGCTGGAAAGACTACAGAAGGGCAAACTTCCGGCTGGCATGGTGGCGCAGCAGGGTAAGCCACTTCTTGCAACACCAGCATCCTGTATCTGAGTGCTGGTTCAAGTCCCAGCTATTCTTCCTCCAATCCAGCTCCCTGCCAATGCACCCAGGAAAGCAGTGGAAGACAGCCCACGTACTTGAGCCCCTGCCACTCATGTGACAGACCCGGATGGAGTTCCTGGCTCCTGGCTTAAGAATGACCCAGACACAGCCACTGCAGTCACCTGAGACATGAACCAGCAGGTGGAAGCCCACTTGTGTGTGCACGTGTACACACTCTCTGCCTCCCTCTCTCACTCTTTCGAATAAATAAATGAATGAATCTTTAAAAATATGTGTATATAAATGGGTAACTTTGGAAAATAAGTTGGCAGTATCTCATAAACATGTACATTTATAACTCTACACCCTGGGAGTTCCACTGTTAGGTTCATACACAAAAGAGGCTTGGACAAGCATGGGTGACTCAAAAACGTTCACGCTGGATCCAGTAATCCAACTACTACGTTTGTAACCACAAGAAATGAAGGAGTCTTTCAAAGAGACATCTGCACTCCACACGTACCGTCGCACTGTTCCCAATAGCCAAGACACAGATCCACCTACAAGCCCATCAACAGATGAGTGGACAAACAGCATGTGCTATACACACACAATGGAATACTATTCGGTCATAAAAAATGGAATCCAGTCATCTGTGTTAGATAAACTAAGCCAGGCACAGGCCCCAGGCACAGAGGGACCAACACCACACATTCTCTGCTGAGGCTGAAAAGCTTATCTCACAGTTAGAGTAGAACAGTGGTTACCAGGGGTTGGGAAAGTTAGGAAGGAGAGAGGGATACAGAGGTTGGCTAATGCGTACAAAAAAAGAGAGATGTTCACGTCAGTGTTCCTAATATCCAGAACTTCATCAACAGGAGACTGAATAAAGCGTCAGAAAACACTATAAAGCAGAGGCTCACAATGCTAATACAAGGTGGGCTCCAGCCATGCTCAAGAACGTGGGTGAATCCTGTTACCCTAACGTTGAGTTAGGAAGGCAAGTGCCAAGTGCTACATGAAGGGACACTTTCTGGGAAGTCAAAAAAAACACTTAAAATGAGGGGCTGGTGCTGTGGCACAGTGGGTTAAAGCCAGTCTACAGTTCTAGCATCCCATATGGGCACCAGTTCAAGTCCCAGTGGCTCTTCTTCTGATCCAGTTCTCTGCTATGGCCTGGGAAAGTGGTGGAGGGGGGCCAGAGCTCTGGTGCAGCAGGTTAATGCTCTGACCTGAAGCGCCGGCATCGCATATGGGTGCTGGTTCGAGACCCGGCTGCTCCTCTTCCAGTCCAGCTCGCTGCTATGGCCTGGGAAAGCAGTAGAAACGGCTCAAGTCCTTGAGCCCCTGCACCCACGTAGGAGACCCAGAAGAAGCTCCCGGCTCCTGGCTTCAGATCGGTGCAGCTTCGGCCGCTGTGGCCAACTAGGGAGTGAACCAGCGGATGGAAGGTCTCTCCTTCTCTCTCTGTGTAACTCTTTTAAATAAATAAATAAATCTAGAAAGAGAAAGAAAGAAAGAAAGAAAGAAAGAAAGAAAGAGAGAGAGAGAGAGAGAGAGAAAGAAAGAAAAGAAAAGAAAAGAAAAGAAAAGAAAAGAAAAGAAAAGAAAAGAAAAGAAAAGAAAAGAAAAGAAAAGAAAAGAAAAAGAAAGCAGTGAGAGTGTCCCAAGTCCTTGGGCCCCTGCATAAGTATGGGAGACCTGGAAGAAGCTCCTGGCTCCTGGCTTTGAATCAGCCCAGCTCCGGCTGTTGTGGCCATTTGGAGAATGAACCAGTGGACGGAAAACCTCTCAGTCTGTAACTATGCCTCTCAAGTAAATAAATAAATAAATACGAAAGGAAGGAAGGGAGGGAGGAATATAACTAGAATATTAAGCATGGACCAAAGACAACAATGTCATGAACCAAAAACTGGATTGATCTGTATCTGTGCACTTAATGTCCGATTTATAAAACAGGTAACAAAGATATTTTTTCCCCAAGGGCTTATTGGCATGGAAATGCTCAATTAGGTTCTATGCTGGCTTTGTCACCCACAGTTGACCCTAGGCATGTGAACGAAAATGCACTCTATTGATACAAAAGCAGATTTAACTTCAACATCTAATTTTCTACCCTCTAAAAATACTATCATACACATACCGCAAGAAAGTGACTTGGGGCAGGTGTTGGGCTAGCAGTGAGGACACCTGTGCCCAATTTTGGACTATCTGGGTTCTAGACTTGACTTTGGCTCCTGACTCCAGCTTCCTGCTAATGAAGAACCTGGGAGGCAGAAGTGATGGCTCGAGTAATTGCGTCTCTTAGACTCACAAAGCAGATGTGGACTAAACTCCCAGCTCCCAGCTTCAGCCTGGCTCAGCCCCAGCCATTGCAGAGATCCGGGTAATGAACCAGTGGACGGGACACCTCTTCAACCTTCTACCTCTCCCTCTCTAAGCAATAAATAAAAATTCTTAAATAACATAAACAGATAAACATATGCCTAATCACAAAATTTTTAGAAATGAAACTCAATATTCACTTAGTAAATTGACAAAAAGACTGATAACATCGAGAACAAGAAAAATGCCAGGAAATAGGCAATTCCATAAACCACTCAGTAGAAACTGCAAAGCCTTTAAAAACAAGGCAACTTGGCACCACACAACAAAATTTTAGATATGCACACCTGATCACCAGCTCTAGAAATCTATCTTATACAAACACTAGCAAAAGTACATAAAGATATGTGTAAGAATGTTCACTGCAGTGGTATCTACAATAGTAAAACAAATACCAGCAAGAGTACATAAAGATATGTGTAAGAATGTTCATTGCAGTGTTATCTGTAATAGTAAAACATGGAAGCAAATTAAAACATCCACAATTAGAAGAACGAAGTGTGGCATAGTTATCCTGTGTAATACCACACAGCTGCTAAAAGCATTTGCTAAATGTATATGGAGAAACTTGGAAAGATGTTCACAAAACAAAGGGAAATTTTAAAAAAGCAAACGCAAAGCAGTATGTACATTATGGTTTTATTTTTTATTTAAAAATAACAGATTATTTTAAAAGGATACCATTATCACACGAAAGGTATTATTCTAAATATCTTCCAAATGCTAACCCACTGGAACAAGCTAGGAGGCAGGCACCAGCACCACCCCTACTTTCTACTTTCAAAGATGGAGACTGAGGCCAAGAACAACAGACCCTGCCAGGTCTCACGAAAGTAAAGGGACAGGCTGCGTCTGCCCCAAGCTGTGTGGCTGCATGCGGCAACACTGTGCTCTACAAAATCAAGCTGTGTCTGCATCTGTACACAAGAAGGGGGGTGGTCCACATCCCACCACTAAGCACCGGTGTTGAGAAAAAGCCCACTGAGGGGCACTATGGGAATGGGTCTTAGAATGGAGGAAGCTGATGCCCACGCTGTGGCGAAGTGGGTTCTGCTGCTGCCTATGACACCAGCACCTCATATGGGCACCGGCTGGAGTCCTCTGCTCCATTTGTGATCCAGATCTCTGTTAACGTGCTAGGGAAAGCAGCAGCAGACAGTCCAAGTACTTGGGCACCTGCACCCATGCAGGAGACCCAGAAGATGATCCTGGCTTCAGTCTGCTCTACCCTGGCCATTGCAGCCACTGGGAAGTGAACCAGCAGATCAAAGATCTCTCTCTTTCTCATTCTCAGCCTTTCCTCCCTCTGTAACTCTGGCTTTGAACTAAATAAATAAATCTTTAAAAAAGATAATCAAGAAAGCTTTTATCTTGCCAAAAAATATACAAAATGAAAACACAGTATCATGCAGATCCAACAACATAAATGAGCCACAGATCCTAGGTCAGGTGGACACAAAAGCACACAGTATACAGTTTAAGAGCAGGCAAAATGACTGATGTGATAGAAATGAGCTGCCACTCTCTGGGGACACTGCCTGAGAGGCACATGGACACTTGGCACTAGTACCTGGACCACAGGACTATCTGTGCAAAATTCCCCAAGCCGCCGGAGCTGTGGCACAGCTGGTTAAGCCTCTGCAGGTCCTGCATCCCGTATGAGCACTGTTTGAGTCCTGGCTGCTCCTCTTCCAGGCCAGCTCTCTGCTGTGGCCTGGGATAACAGTGGAGGATGGCCCAGGTCCTTGGGCCCCTGCACCCACGTGGGAGACCTGGAAGAAGCTCCTGGCTCCTGGCTTCAGATCGGTACAGCTCCATTGCAGCCATCTGGGGAGTGAACCAGCAGATGGACGACCTCTCTCTCTCTCTGCCTCTCTTTCACTCTCTGTGTAACTCTGACTTTCAAATAAAATAAAACAAATCTTTTCTAAAAAAGAATTACATACTGACTTTTTTTTTTTAAAGATTTTTATTTATTTATTTGACAGGTAGAGTTACAGTCAGTGAGAGATAGAGACAGAAAGAGAGGTCTTCCTTCCATCGGTTCACTCTCCAAATGGCCGCAACGGCCGGAGCTGTGCTGATCCGAAGCGAGGAGCTTCTTCCAGGTCTCCCATGTGAGTGCAGGGGCCCAAGGACTTGGGCCATCCTCCACTGTTACCCCAGGCCACAGCAGAGAGCTGGACTGGAAGAGCAGCAGCCAGGACTAGAACCAGTGCACATATGGGATGCTGGTGTCACAGGCAGAGGATTAACCTAGGGCGCCATGGCGCTGGCCCCAAATTATACACTGTATTTCAAAATCACTGTAATAGGAGTCGGTACTATGGCATAGTAGGCTAAGCCACTGCCTGCAGTGCCAGCATCCCATATGGCGCTGGTTCTAGTCCTGGCTGTTCCACTTCCAATCCAGCTCTCTGCAATGGCCTGGGAATGCAGTGGAAGATGGCCCAAGTCCTTGGGCCCCTGCACCCATGTGGGAGACCTGAAAGAAGCTCCTGGCTCCTGGCTTCCAAATGGCCCAGCTCCGGCCGTTGCTGCCATCTGGGGAGTGAACCAGCGGATGGAAGACCTCTCTCTCTCTCCTGCTTCTCCCTCTCTCTGTAACTCTGTCAAGTAAATAAATAAAATCTTTAAAAAAAAAAAAAAGCACTGAAGTATCAATTGAAGAGGACAGAATTTTCTGTATACTTCACTTTATTTTCAAAATTCCCTATACTTACTTAGATAAAATACATTTTTTATTCACAAAGCAACTAGATCTGGGGCTTGAGAGCCTAATAAAAAATATCAATGGGGCTGGCATTGCGGTGTAATGGGTTAAGCCACTGCCTGCAATGCCAGCATCTCATAAGGGTACTGGTTTGCATCCTGCTACTCCACTTGCAATCCAACTCCCTGCTTATGCACCTGGAAAAATCAGCAAAAGATGGCCCAATGCTTGGGCCCCTACACCAACATGGGAGACCCGGAAGAAGCTCCTGGCTCATGGCTTCAGATCGGCCTGGCTCCAGCCT
Source organism: Oryctolagus cuniculus (assembly GCF_964237555.1). Lineage (NCBI taxonomy): Eukaryota > Metazoa > Chordata > Mammalia > Lagomorpha > Leporidae > Oryctolagus > Oryctolagus cuniculus. The sequence goes on along the minus strand of NC_091445.1, from coordinate 90,468,261 downwards.
TGCAGCCATTTAGGGAGTGAACTGGCAGATTGGAAGAGTTCTCTCTCCCTCTCTCTCTCTAATTCTGCCTTTCAAATAAGTATCTATAATGTTAACTAGAAGAATCTTAAAACATTTAAAATACCATAATGCTAGCACACACTTAGCGGTTAAAAAGAACCAGGTTAACAACCAAATAATGTGCAAACATGGAGAACAAGACATCCAGCAAGAGGAGGAGCAAAAACCTTAACAATCCCTAAAGCAGAGAAACCACTGCATTAGGGATATGGAGACAGGAAACTGGAAAATTGCCAAGTGTTCTCACCGATGAAACGAAAGTCGAAACCTGCTAAGAACTATGACTGCTCAATGGCTTCCAGTGGCCCCTGGACCCCAGGCCCCTGCTTCTCCCTCTAGGAGCTTAAAGAGCCCTCCTGGCCTCCTCCGCTGCTGTGTCTGTCCAGCAGGCCTGCATGGGCTCCACACGCAGAGACCAGCCGTCCGGTCTTCCTTGTCTGCTTGGCTCAGGCCAGCCCAGGGGGCTGAGTGTGAGCAGGGCACGAGAGGAGACTGTGACCTCATTCCTTAACTTCCTTTTCCCCGACCTCCCCTTCGACCTCATGTCAATCCTGAGGCTGGAAGGCTTGGGCAAGCTGGGCGGCATCCCCACCGAACTCCACTTTCTGGTGCAAATTTTAGCTAAAGGGTGTGGAAGCTGTTTAGGGCAGGCAGGCTGGGCAAAAGGGTAGAGCTGGTGAAGAAATACCAACTGTCTCCCGGGGAAGCTGGAGGGATGCTACTTTCCTTCCACTGTCAGTTTCTACCTCCAGAGACCAACCAGAACTGAGCTTCAGTGACAGGTCTGGCATGGTTGCTACGATTAAAGCTACATACACATACATTCTTTTTTTTTTTTTTTTTTTTTTTTTTTTTGAAGGCAGAGTGGACAGTGAGAGAGAGACAGAGAGAAAGGTCTTCCTTTGCCATTGCTTCACCCTCCAATGGCCGCCGCGGCTGGCGCGCTGCGGCCGGCGCACCGCGCTGATCCAAAGGCAAGAGCCAGGTGCTTCTCCTGGTCTCCCATGGGGTGCAGGGCCCAAGCACTTGGGCCATCCTCCACTGTACTCCCGGGCCACAGCAGAGAGCTGGCCTGGAAGAGGGGCAACCGCGACAGAATCCGGCGCCCCGACCGGGACTAGAACCTGGTGTGCCTGCGCCACAAGGCAGAGGATTAGCCTAGTGAGCAATGGTGCCGGCCGCTACATACATTCTATAACCCACTAAGTTATTCAGCACTCAAATCCAGGCGCAAAGCTCACCCGCTGCTGCCCCTCTCCAGGTCTCGCTTCTGCTAGTCCACAGCCTCTCCCGATGCCTCTCAGCTCCCTGTTCATTAAGCAAGCCCTGATGTGGAGCCAGGGATGGCGACGGGGGTTTGCATCCCTGGGAGGAGAGCCTTGGGTAGGATCTATTTTTCTAATAACACCTTGCCTTCTGTCACTTGTCAGCTTTTGTCCTCTGCCTAGAAGGCTGAGGTCAGTTCATGTTCTTGGGGAAAAGGGAAGGCTAAGGCTGTTTGTGCTGCAGAAATAAAATGCTTATTTGCTTTACCACACACCCCCCCCAAAAAAAAAAGCAAAAAAAAACTCTTTTGATGTGCGTCTGCTCTGGGGAATTGTAATCCTAAAGTTGCTTTTAAAATAAAATTACAAGGAAGTGAAATTGATTAAGTGGATGGCTAATTACAGAGAGGCAGAAACAGAAAGAGAAAGAGAGAGAGAGAGAGAGAGATCAATTTGCTGGTTCACTCCCAAAATGTCCCCAACGGCCAGAAAGGCTGGAGTCAGAGTTGGGATCTCAATCCAGGTCTCCTCTCTCAGTCTGCGTCAGCAGGATGCTGGAATCTGGAGCTCCACATGGGATTTAAACCCAGCACTCCAATACGGGACTTGGGCGTCTCAACCAGCAGGCCAAATGCCCACCCAGCTACTGGGCTTTAATAAGGTAGCAAGACTCCAGCCTGTTCCGGTTTGCACAGTGGGAGCAACCAGCATGAGCAGCTGTTAGTTTAGAAAGCACCGTCCACCCAAAGCGAGCATTATTGGCTACATGGGCGTATCTTGTCTCAGCGCTCCACAATTAATAGACCACAGATTGTAATCCTGACTTAGTGCAAGTAGTTCATTCCGAAGTCTCTCCCATTATTTTCAATGGAGAGTATTTTGAGGATATTAATTCATAATGAATGACCAAAAGGAAGAAAAAGCACCCATCTGTCCTGCACTGTCAACGGATGGTTTAGACAGACTCAGTTCCCCTGCAGCAGTGACAGGTCGGAGTGAAGCTGAGCACAAAGACCCAGGCAGCAGGGAAACAAGACCTCCAGGACGCACTGGAAGTGCCAACCTGAGGAAGGCCTGGGAACAGGGCACTGAGTCAGGAGCACGAACTCAGGCAGGTGAGCGGGAGACTGAGGAGAAGCAACAGCCCTGTGGCTAAAACCACCTCCCAGGAGACTGCGTTAGCACACACAGGGTTAACCGCCTCCCGCGACACCGGCATCCCATATGAGCATTGGCTGGAGTCCCAGCTGCTCCACTTCCCATTCAGCTCACTGCTAAGGCTCCTGGGAAAGCAGTGGAAGATGGTGCAAGCGCTTGGGCACTGCCATCCACCTGGGAGACCTCGATGGAGCTCCTGGCTCCTGGCCCAGCCTGGCCCAGCCCGGCCCCCGCCCATTGCAAGCATTCCCCAACAACACAATTCAAAGAGCCCTTCCCAGGCATTTCAGCTGGGGAAACGGAAGGGGAGGTGTCGCTCCCCCTCTTCGTGGAGGAACGACACAGGACCCTGCGCTGTTCTTTCTGTCTGCTCGGCCCTCCCCGGGTTTGCTGCTGGTTCTTCCCGGGTTGGCTACTATCCCTTCCACCTCCGTGGAAGGGCAGTTCCCCCTGGCCGCATTCCCCACTTCCGCAGGGGAGCGGCACACTGCCGGCCGGCTCTTCTCGGGGGCTGCACGGGTTCCCTTAGATGTTCCCCATAGATGTTCCTCGTGCATGCCGTCTCTCTCCTCCTTTATAGTCCTCCTCCGCCAATCCCAACTCGGCTGCCCACACGCCGAGTACGCTGCTCTCCTCCAATCAGGAGCAAGTCCTACAGTTAATTGGTTGAACTGGAGGCAGCTGTGCGGAAGCTGTTTTCTTCTCTCCCAGCGCCATATTGTGGGAGAGCAGATGCATAGAATAAGTCTTAATTCCAGCAACAGTCTAGTCCGGTTTGCTCCCCACAGATCCCCCTTTCTTTTTATTTTTGGCGTTGATACGCGCCTGTCTTCGGTGTCCCGCGGCACACACTCTGCTCTACTTGCTAGAGTTGCCACAGGCTCTTACAAGTCCTATCAATCAGGAAAACCGAATCCGGGTCCTCTCTTCGCCATTGTGAGGAGGTTTTTAGGCGCTGATGCGTGCCTGTGTTCGGTGCCCTGCAGCGCATGCTCTGCTCTGCCCGCAGGGGACTTACAAGACCTATCAGGCAAACCGAATCCAAGCCTTCTCATTGCCTTATTGTGGGGGAGACTTATTAGTGTTGGTTCGTGCCTATCTTCGGTGACCTGCAGCTCATACTCTGGTCGAGCTTTGCTGGCGCTTACCGCCTTAAATCAGGCAGACCGAATCCAAGCCTCCTAATTGTTGCATTGTGGGAAAGCTTTACTGATGTTAATTCGTGCCTGTCTTCGGTGACCTGCGGCTAGCCGCCCAGGTGCTCATCGCCTCACTAATCGGGCAGACCGAATCCAAGCCTTCTAATTGGCATGTTGAGGGGAGGCTTTATTTTTCTCTATTTCTCTATCTCCGGGCATTTCTATTTCTCCCATTTTACTTCTGTCTGCCAACATTCCTATTTCTCTTTTACTTCTAAACTTCTGTTTCTCTTATCCCCGCAGCTTTCCGGCACCTCGCCCCGCCGGCGGGTTCCCGGCTCTGCGCCGCTTCAGCCCGCGCGCCTCTCTCATCTGCGCAGCTTCCCGGCTTTGCGCGGCTCTGCTTTGCGCGCTCCGCGGTCTCCACGCTTAACCCTTTCGCGTCTGAACCACGGCCTACGCCAGCGTTCCCTATCTATTCACGCCCCGTGCTCTCTCTGCACGCGGCGGCTTCCGCGAGTAACACAGCGTAGCTTGCGTCTCCGCCACTAGGATTCAATCTAAGTTCCCCGGGCTAGCCTGGCGAATTCAACCCAGCGTACGTCTCCGCCCCACGATTTGGCTTCCCGTCCTTTGCTCCCCGGGCTAATCAGACGGATCCCAATCTGGCTTACGTCTCAGCTTCTGGTTTCAACTTTTCGCCCCCTATTCCCGGGCTAACCTGAGAACCCCAAAGTGGCTTTCGTTTCCGCCTTGGCCTGCCCCCCGCGGCTTCAATTTCCCTAACAGTTTTCTCTACCCGGTATGTTTCCCCAAGCTTTCCTCCAACGATATTCCTCCCTCATTTCTCCTGGCCTCTCCCCACAGTCCGCGTCCGAATCTGTTTGTTCTAGCTTTCACTTTCGCTTTCGACCTTAGAGATTTCTCCCAGCTTCCCCCCGTAGTCCGTATCCGAGTCTATGCCTAGGCTTTCAATAGCTTCTTCCGGCTCCTTTTTCGTCCGGCTTTTCCCTAGGCTGTTTGCTAGTCTCTCCGATATTTTCCCTAGTTCTTCCCGTTTCTTCCCTCCTAAGTTTGCTATCCGTCCTAGGTTTCCTATCCGAGTTAGGTTTCCTATCCGAGTCACGGCACCATTATGTCGCTCCCCCTCTTCGTGGAGGAACGACACAGGACCCTGCGCTGTTCTTTCTGTCTGCTCGGCCCTCCCCGGGTTTGCTGCTGGTTCTTCCCGGGTTGGCTACTATCCCTTCCACCTCCGTGGAAGGGCAGTTCCCCCTGGCCGCATTCCCCACTTCCGCAGGGGAGCGGCACACTGCCGGCCGGCTCTTCTCGGGGGCTGCACGGGTTCCCTTAGATGTTCCCCATAGATGTTCCTCGTGCATGCCGTCTCTCTCCTCCTTTATAGTCCTCCTCCGCCAATCCCAACTCGGCTGCCCACACGCCGAGTACGCTGCTCTCCTCCAATCAGGAGCAAGTCCTACAGTTAATTGGTTGAACTGGAGGCAGCTGTGCGGAAGCTGTTTTCTTCTCTCCCAGCGCCATATTGTGGGAGAGCAGATGCATAGAATAAGTCTTAATTCCAGCAACAGTCTAGTCCGGTTTGCTCCCCACAGGGAGGAACAGAAATGAGGGGCACACAGGTGACTATGTATCACACAGAACATGAGTCCCGGGGAAACCAACTGTCTGCTACTGCACACGTGACGGTCTCACTCCCCGGAAACATCGGCTACTCCAGACAACCACCAAAGGTGCTGGGAAACAGCAGTCCAGGGGTTCAGGAGCAGCCTGATGAGAACACCGCCTCGTTAAAGTGAGGCCGTCCTTTCTGCTCGACCGTCACCACCACCACCTGCGTGGCCGTCTTCTGCCGCATCATCAGAAGCACCCAGAACTGATCACACCTTCACGACAATAGAGTCAGGCGGGAGGCCAAAGTTCCCTGGCACCGGGCTCCCCTGAGCCGGGTGTTTTGTTTTTAAGCCTCTCGAAACCTTAAGTAAATAAATCTGTCAGCCAGTGAAAACCGACACACCCAGAAACTCGGCAAAACACTTACTCCGCGGTTCACAATGCACCGGCCCAGTCCCTGCACAGGCAGCCCTGCACGGAGCCATGGCTCAGAGGACAGTGCCCCCAACACCCTCCCCCTTCACGGGCGCCAAAAGGAGGCCTCTTTGTTTTAAAATTTATTAATTTATTTGGGGCTGGTACCGCACTCACTAGGCTAATCCTCCGCCTAGCGGCGCCGGCACACCGGGTTCTAGCCCCGGTCGGGGCGCCGGATTCTGTCCCGGTTGCCCCTCTTCCAGGCCAGCTCTCTGCTGTGGCCCGGGAGTACAGTGGAGGATGGCCCAAGTGCTTGGGCCCTGCACCCGCATGGGAGACCAGGAGGAAGCACCTGGCTCCTGGCTTCGGATTGGCGCAGCACGCCAGCTGGGATGGCCACTTGGGGAGTAAACCAACGGAAGGAAGACCTTTCTCTCTCTCTCTCTCTCTCACTGTCTAACTCTGCCTGTCAAAAAAAATTTATTTGAAAGGCAGAGGGACAGACATGGAGACACACACACAAGAATAAAGAGAGACCTCCCATTCACTGGTTCTCTTCCCAGTTGCCTACCACAGCCCAGGCTGGGCCAGGCCAAAGCCAGAAGCCATGGAGTCCATGCAGGTCTTCCACAAGGGAGGCAGAAATCCAAACACTCGGGCCGTTATTCACTGCCTTCCCGGTGCATCAGCAGGAAGCTGGGTGGGAAACAGAACAGCAGCATTCACACCAGCACCCCCTACAGGCTGGGCGAGTTCCAGGCAGAGGCTCAACCTGCCCGCCCTGCAGGGGCTGGCGCAGGGACACGCCACACCCACCCTGACTCTCCTAGGAAGACAGCTGTCCTTCTGCCCCTTAACTAACTGGGAGAACTGAAGCCCATGGTTCTGGATTTCCTAATCTGCCCACAGGAAGGAGGAGCCTTTGGATGATCCGAGTCTTCACACAGCTGCTAGCTTCCATCCTCAGCCCTCCCACTCCACTCCCACTGGCCAAACTGCACCTGCCCTGGAACCTCCATATTCTCCACTGACCTTCATGGCAGCCAATCAATGTGGTCAAAGCAGCTTGCTCCCAAAGCATGCTGAGAGAGGACTTCTGAGAGCCAAGCCATCGCTGCAGACACCCTGACCACAGAGACGCTCATGCAGGAAGTATTTCTGGAGAGAATGACTTCCTGGGCTTTCAGTAGATCCCACCATACAGGAAGGCTGGGAAGAATAAAAAGTATATTCCCACCCACACCCCAAAAAACCCTAATCTCTCCTTACTATCTCGTAGGTGAAGGCCAGTGCAGAGGCTTGCCCCAGGCTGCCGTCCAAAACCACTCGTGCCGATCTGCACCCAGCACACCACCCTGGGCGAGTGTCTCCTCCCACACAGTGAGCAGAACACAGAGGGGTGAGAGGAAGAAGCTGTTCTGGCTTCTCAAAGGTCCTTGTTCGTTACGTTTCAGAGCCTAGATCCACTTGAAAATGGAAATGTGATTTTCACTGAGGAGTCAAACAATTTCCTTCACCTCACGCTCTCGAAATCCTTTGGTAAAAATCAAAGCGACAACTTTTGTAATGTACACAGATGATAAATCTAACACATTACCAAAAATGGAGACCAACCTGGGGCTTAAAGAAAGATTGGAAGTGCTTTCACACTTACCCACTCTTCGACATTGGGGGGCTGCTCGTCATAAACGCGCTCCTTCTCCCACAGAATATTGGATTTGTCATAGCGGTCCATCTTTCTTCGAGTTTTCACAGCAAAGAAGATTATTAAAGCAAAAGCCACAAGAACCAAGAACCCTAGTACAATGGCAATAGCCTGAAAAAGGATTAAAGATATTGGCAGGATTAGATTGTAGTTGCTTACTTAATGGCAATTCAACTCGGTACAAACTGTTAACATCCTTATCTACATAGGAACCTACTGCTAGGTGTCTGTGGTTTAATTCAAACCGAAGCACAGAGTTCCACTTTAGACGAATCCAAAACTCTCACCCACATCAACCGGGCTGAGGCTGGACACACACACACACTTCAGTACTCAGAACAAGCTTCAGCCAGGTGCTGTCCTCAGCCCTGAAGAGCTGTAGAGGTCTGGTCCAAAACCTGCGCTCCGAGGGCCATGTTTTATAGACAGATGAGACGGGCCAGTCCACTCACTCTGCCATCGGTATGACAATAATGGGCTTAACAACACTGTTCTGGGAAGTAGCTTTCGATACCCAATCACACTTACAGTCTTGTTCCTAACGCATCACTTGGCACATCATTTGACGATAAACGTAAATTTCAGTCTGCAGGGGATGTGCCTTCTCGTGAATGACAAAGATAGCGTAACATAAAGCAATCGGACAAGGATCCCTTTGGTCTGGCAGGTTCTCTGAGTCCTGTGGGCGTGGGCAGCTGAGACTTAGCACAAAGAAACTTCCTGCAGCTGATGGTGCTGCAGCGTCCAAGGTGTAGTCCGTGGTACACTGGCCTGGGAGGAACTTGACACTGAAGCAGGTACAGGGACCGCCCTGGATCCAGCTGGTCACCTGACTGTGACAGTTCTTTTTCAAAGAACACAGGCTTCAAGTAGCCCAAGGACTACAAGGGATGGGGCATAGTAAGATAAGAGAACCAACCCCAGTCCCTATCTACTTATCGCCTCTGAATGGCGACAACAAACATTCTGAAAACCTGTGTCTGCAGACCACAGTCCACCTGCAAAACAAGGGTGGACAGCTACTAGAGAAGCTCCAACTCCCAAAACAGTGACTCACTCAGATAAAAGACCGGGAATCCCTGAGTCAGTGGAAGGAAGAAAAAAGACACCAAAGACTTGTACTCAGAAACATATCAGGTGCTAACACAATTAGGATGAGTCCCAGGTGCAGAGGGACAGTCTCAACTCCACCTGCATACCTGAATCACTTGGGCAGCTTAATGAGCTCTGAAAACCACAAACACTCTTGAAAGACATTAAAGACCACCTACACAGGGGGAAGGCGCCCTCCCATGTAAGTGGACTGGGAGAATCGCAATCATAAGATGACAATTTGAAGGCTAATCCTCCGCCTTGTGGTGCAGGCACACCGGGTTCTAGTCCCGGTCGGGGCGCCGGATTCTGTCCCGGTTGCCCCTCTTCCAGGCCAGCTCTCTGCTGTGGCCCGGGAGTGCAGTGGAGGATGGCCCAAGTGCTTGGGCCCTGCACCCCATGGGAGACCAGGAGAAGCATCAAGCTCCTGCCATTGGATCAGCGAGGTGCGCCGGCCGCAGCGCACCGGCCGCGGCGGCCATTGGAGGGTGAACCAACGGCAAAGGAAGACCTTTCTCTCTGTCTCTCTCTCTCACTGTTCTCAGCACAGACAGTTAATACGAGTGAGTCCTGGTGAGGATGCGGAGAAACTGGAATCCTCACACATTTCTGCTGAAAATATAAAACTACAACCTCTTTGGGAGAGTCTGGAAATTCCTCAAAAGGTTAAACAAAGTCATTATAAGACCTTTAAATTCTGCCTTAGGTTTATACCCAACTTAAGAGATATTAAAACAGAGGTTCAGCCCAAAACTTCTAAATGCCAGTCAATTGATGGATAAATAAAATGTGGTACATTCACACGCAGGGAATATCAGTGAGCAGAGAAAAGGAACAAAGGACTGGTACATGCTATACCATCGATAAACTTTAAAAACACTATGCTGGGGCCGGCGCCGCGGCTCACTAGGCTAATCCTCCGCATGTGGCGCTGGCACACCGGGTTCTAGTCCCGGTCGGGGCACCGGATTCTGTCCTGGTTGCCCCTCTTCCAGGCCAGCTCTCTGCTGTGGCCAGGTAGTGCAGTGGAGGATGGCCCAAGTGCTTAGACTCTGCATCCACATGGGAGACCAGGAGAAGCACCTGGCTCTTGGCTTCGGATCGGCACAGCGTGCCAGCTATAACAACCATTTTGGGGGGTAAACCAACGGAAGAACGGAAGGAAGACCTTTGTGTCTCTCTCTCTCTAACTCTGCCTGTAAAAAAAAAAAAAAAAAAAAAAAAAAAAAAAAAAAAAAAAACTATGCTAAGTGAAAGACACCAATCACAAAAAGACTATGCATTGTGACACTGTACTCATAAAATACCTAGAACAGGCAAATCTACAGAGGTAGGATGATTAATGGTTGCCTTGGGCTAGGGAGGGTTAGGGAAATGAGAGTGACTGCTGATTGGCATGGGTTCCTCTAGGGACAGTGAAAATGTTCTGAAGTTGTGGCGATGGCTGCACAATTCTATGAATACACTGGAAACCACTGAATTCTTCCTTCAGTGGGAGAATAACATGGTATGTCCATTATACCTTTTTTTTTTTCAAAGATTTATTTATTTACTTGAAAGTCAGAGTTACAGAGAGAGAGAAGAGGCAGAGAGAGAGAGGTCTTCCATCTGCTGGTTCACTCCCTAGATGGCCACAACGGCTGGAGCTGAGCCAATCCAAAGCCAGAATCCAGGAGCTTCTTCCAGGTCTCCCATGTGGGTGCAGGGGCCCAAGGACTTGGGCCATCTTCTACTGCTTCCCCAGGCCATAGCAGAGAGCTGGATTGGAAGAGGAGCAGCCGGGACTAGAACCGGTTCCCATATGGGATGCCGGCGCTTCAGGCCAGGGCATTAACCCACTGCGCCACAGCGCCGGCCCTTTTTTTTTTTTTTTTTTTTTTTAAGATTTATTTATTTATTTGAAAGTCAGAGTTACACAGAGAGAGGAGAGGCAGAGAGAGAAAGGTCGTCCATCCGCTGGTTCACTCCCTAGACGGTCTCAATGGCCGGTGTCCATTATAATCTTAATAGTGAGAGCCAGCCCCTTCCCCAGGCTCTGACTTAAATTAGCAGTGGGGCCTCGGCATCAGCATTTTTAACAAGCTCTCAGAGTGACTCTTTTATATATCCCAAGCTGACAGTCTCTGATCTAAGGATAGGGCAAAAAAGCAAAACACTCTTCATACCTCCTGGGGATCCACCACACAGTAGTGATACAAATATTGGTCCACGTAGAGACCCGTCATTCCAGGCGTGTAAAACTGGTTGCAGAGAGCATATATCTGTGAGCCATACATAGATCCAGAAGCCTGGGCAGTTGGGTTGACTCCCATTATATAGACAATGGTGGCAATAAACACCAGGACGCCCAGGATAGCACTCACTATTATCACAGTCAAGTAGTATCTTCTTGTTCTGGAAATTTCAGATCTTATAACACTGGTAACAAATACCACCAAGGCAAAAATGAAACAAAAGGCAGCCATGGCCAACAGGAAGCCCTTGGCCGCTCTTGGATCCGTGTAGCCTCCATAGCCATAACCGTAGCCGTAACCATAGCCATAGCCACTTCCGTAACCACCAAAACCACTTCCGTAAGGGTAGCCCACACCACTTCCCAGTAAGCCAGTTCCGTAGGTTCTGTCCCAGGCAAGCGTGGAGGCAACGCAGGCAAATATGGCGATGCACATCACGATGATGAGCATAGACAGAATCCGAATCACTCCTGGAGGGGAGGTCCATTTGTAGAAGTGAAGAATTTCGTCCTCTGGGTAAAAGGAATAGGCCGGCTGGGACAGCATGGGCCGAACGTGCATCTCACCACCGTACATGTCATTGCTCGGCGCGTAATGATTTGGCTTGCTGAAACGCACACAGAACAGTTTCAAGTGAGCTTTGTTATTACTAGACCAACGGAATGGATAAAGCAGCAGAATAATGTAAACCATTAATAAATAGTACTGGCATTACTGCCCCCTGAACAGTACCGGTAACTGTGATTGGAATCAACCAGAAGCCTTGGTGAACACACATTACTGGCCCCCGTCCCAGAGGCAGGCTCTGCAGGTCTGGGGTAGGAACACAACAAGTGAAATGGGGATTTCTGGAACTAGGACCCTGGCAGTGCTGGTGCTGTCAACGTGTTTACCATATGGTGCAAGACCAGTGCTTTCAGATACAACATCTACCGTGGCCTATCCAGGGTCATGTGCAATTCTGATAACCTCACTATCCCACTTGAAAAAGCACATCCGGGGGTGAGAGTCTGGCACTGTGGTTAAGACGCTGCCAGGGATGCCTGCATCCCGTATCAAAGTTCCTGGGTTCAAGTCCTGGCTCTGTGCCCAATTCCAGCCCCTGCTAATGCACACCCTGAGAGGCAGCAGGTGACGGGTCAAGAACTTGAATCCTTGCCATCCAGGTGGACAGTCTGCATTGAGCTCAGGACTCTGACTTCAGCCTGGCCTAGCCCAGACTGCTATAGGCACTCAGAGTGTGATGGAAGACCACTCGCTGCTTCTGCTTCTCAATGTCTGTCTCTATTTCTTTCAAATAATTAAAAGTTTAAAAAGCTCATTCAGGGATGGGCCTTCTGGCACAGTCGGTTAAGCAGCAACTCAGAACACCTGCATCCCATGTCAGAGTGCAGGTTCAAGTCCTGGTTACGCCATGCTTCCAATACAACTTTCTGTTAATGTGCTTCGGTGGCAGCCAGATGACAGCCCAAGTACCCGGGTCCTTGTTGCCCACAGGAGAGATTCATACGGAGCTCTAGACTCTTGGCTTCAGCTTAGCCTGACCCTAGCTGTTGCAACCATTTGGGGAGTGAACCAGTGGGTAGAAGATCCCTCTGTCTCTCTTTCTGTCACTTTGCCTTTCAAATAAATACATCTTTATAAAAAATTTTATTTATTTGAAAGCAGAGTTACAGAGAGTTAGAGAAAGACAAAGAAAGAGAGATTTTCCATCCACTGGTTCAGTCTCCAAATGGCCACAATGACTGGAAGCCAGGAGTTTCTTCTGGGTCTCCCACGTGGGTGCAGGGGCCCAAGCACTTGGGCCACCTTCTACTGTTTTCTCAAATACATTAGCAGGGAGCTGGATTGGAAATAAAGCAACCAGGACTCAAACTGGCACCCATATGGGATGCCGGCCCTGAAGACCATGGGTTAACCCACTGCACAGAGCACCAAACCCTCAAATAAATAAATCTTTAAAAAAAAAAAAGTAAAAAGCACATTCATTCATTTATTTTTCTAACAGCTGTTCACTGGAGTTGCTGGGCTTCTATGTGCTAGGGAATGGGTAAACAACAATGAACACGGTGATCTTCTCCACAGAGCTGAGCCTTTGTCTAGGACCTAACATAAAAGAATTAAGCAGGCAATCACTACAGGACCTACAGTTACAGTTATGAGAAGAGCTACAAAGTAAACCCAATATGCACTGAGAGCTATGAGGGTAATGCCTAATTGCATCTTGAATCTCCTTTATGAAAAATCCTCTATAGGGACAGACCTTTGGCACATACGTTCAGGTGCTGCTTGGGCCACCTGCATCTCATTTCAGAGTGCCGGTTCAAGTCCCAGCTCTTCTACTTCTGATCCAGCTTCCTAGAAGGCAGCAGGTGATGGCTCAAGGGCTTGGGTCCCTCCTACCCACATGGGAGACCTGGAATGAGCTCCTGGCCCTCTGGCTTTGACTTGGTCCAGCCCTGGCAGATGTGGGCATTTGGGGAGTGTAATGAGCAGATGAAAGATCTGTGCCTTTCAAATAAAAAAAATTAAAACATATACATAAAAACATTTAAACCCTTTACAAATACTAGTAATTTAATCATGATAGACAGAGAAGTGTGGCTACACTGAATCTAAAAACTACAGCTCCCAAGACAGCATTTTGGTGTGTTGGGTAAAGTTGTAGCCTATGATGCCAGCATTCTACTTCCAACCCAGCTCCCTGCTAATGCACCTGGGAGGGCTGCAAAGAATGGTCCAGGTGCTTGGACCCCTGCTGCCCACGTGGGAGACCTGGATGGAGTTACTGGCTCCTGGCTTCAGGCTGGCCCAGACCTGGCTGTTGCGGCCAACTGAGGAGTGAATCAGTGGGTGGACGATCTCTGTGTCTATGTCTATCATACTGTCCTCCAAATAAATATTTTCAAAAAAATAAATAAAAACTACTTGCTCCAATGAGGGCAAAACTCAATTCCTTAACTGACCTCAGCCCCTTTTGTTTCTGCCGTCACTTTCACACGTGACCTTCCTCATTCGAAGCCAGCCATCTTAGTACTGGCTGCTGCTGCCCTGAGAATTCACACGATCTGAGCATGAGAGTGAGAATAAGAAGGAGCTGAAGAAACCAGAGAGCGCTGACAGGTGGTCTTTGAAAAGATCAAGCATCCTAGCTTCACAACATAGTGCGCTAGGACATGCGGTGGTCTCTGGGGTCTGTGAACAGCGCGGTCTGAATGTCGAGAACATGTATTTTGCACACAAAAGCAACTATTTTTCTAAGGTACACAGTCAGGGATGGGATTTTTTTTTTTTTTTTTTTTTTTTTTTTTTTTTTTTTTGGACAGGCAGAGTGGATAGTGAGAGAGAGAGACAGAGAGAAAGGTCTTCCTTTGCCGTTGGTTCACCCTCCAATGGCCGCCGCAGCTGGCGCGCTGCGGCCAGCGCACCACGCTGATCTGATGGCAGGAGCCAGGTACTTCTCCTGGTCTCCCATGGGCTGCAGGGCCCAAGCACTCAGGCCATCCTCCACTGCACTCCCGGGCCACAGCAGAGAGCTGGCCTGGAAGAGGGGCAACCGGGACAGAATCCGGCACCCCGACCAGGACTAGAACCTGGTGTGCCGGCGCCGCAAGGCGGAGGATTAGCCTAGTGAGCCGCAGCACCGGCCAGGGATGGAATTTTTGGGACACAGTTAACTTCAGATCTACCCAACAATTAACGTGCAAGTTTCACCTATTTGTGGGGGGAAAAAAGGAATAAATATACACAAAAATATAAACCTAGACCATCCTTTGAAGCAAGCACTAGAAACTGGTGGCAGTAGTCACCCCTGCTGAGACAAACCGTCAGCCTGCCAAGTGCAGAGGAAAACACAGCTCTCACCGTAATCCTTCGGTGCAGTCTGAACGCACCAGTGTGCACATTTTTGAAAAACAAACACTTAACAGCTTTAACCATACATTGTTATTTTTTACTTTTTTGACATTCGATGACAAACAAGGAAGAAAAGTCAAGATTTACTCACAATTCATCAGGCCTGTAAGGCGGCGGGCTTTCAAAAGGCCGTGAAGACATGGCTGATGTCAAAGGTCACCTGCTCTTCAGAGAGGCAATGCTGGGAGCTCCCAGGGAAGTCAATCTGAGCACAAGGGTAGGGTGACGGCGTTACTCGCGGGCCCGGCATCTCCCTGCGCCCTCCACGCACCTTCTCGCTGCACACTCGTTCTCTCGCACCCTTTCCACACCGTTTCTGCACATTCAACCAGGAACCCCAGCGCAGGAATCGCCAAGCCGAGGAACTCCTGCAGCCTTCAACATCGCCACATGGCCCCATGACGCGCAGCATCTTTAAACTTGAGGTTCCAAGCGCAATGACAACTTCACAAATTATCAATTTTAACATATGCAAAATGGCATTCTTAAACTAGTCACTGCAAAGAACAAAAAAGTACAATCTCTCTACAATCATCTCATACTACCTTTTTTTATTTATTTATTTTTATTTATGTATATTTTTTTTTTGGCAGGCAGAGTGGACAGTGAGAGAGAGAGACAGAGAGAAAGGTCTTCCTTTGCCGTTGGTTCACCTTCCAATGGCTGCCGTGGCCGGCACACCGCGCTGATCCGAAGGCAGGAACCAGGTGCTTCTCCTGGTCTCCCATGGGGTGCAGGGCCCAAGCACTTGGCCATCCTCCACTGCCCTTCCTGGCCACAGCAGAGAGCTGGCCTGGAAGAGGGGCAACCGGGACAGAATCCGGCGCCCCGACCGGGACTAGAACCCGGTGTGCCGGCGCCGCAAGGCAGAGGATTAGCCTAGTGAGCCGCGGCGCCAGCCTTTATACTACCTTTTTTTAAATAACAAAACCCATCTTTAGTTTTTTTTTTTTTTAAGATTTATTTATTTATTTGAAAGGCAGAGTACAAAGAGGCAGAGAAAGAGGTTTTGCATTCGCTGGTTCACTCCCCAGATGGCCGCAATGGCTAGAGCTGCACCTATCAGAAGCCAGGAGCTTCTTCCAGGTTTCCCGCATGGATGCAGGGGCCCAGGGACTTGCAGAGAGCGGCCCTAGCAGAGAGCAAGATCAGAAATGGAGCTGCTGGGACTTGAACCGGTGCCCACATGGGATCCCAGCATTGCAGGCGGTGGCTTTACCCACTACGCCACAGTGCCGCCCCCTCATGCTACTTCTGAAAGTCCCTCTAAGATGAGAATGCATACTAAAGTGTTTCCACAGCCATTTCTGGCCTCTCAGCATTAACTAAAAAGCACGACCTAACTTGTTAAAGAGAAGCCTTTATCATTAAAGATTATGACAAAAAAACATCAGTGGCCATTTTCCCCTCATCTTCTTTCCCAAGTCTTCAAAACTGAGCACAACTTTTACAAGAGGGGCAACCCTTGAACATGCGTCGTAGGAAAAGGTCCTTTTCTAAAAGAAAAGCGAAAACGACTTGAACCAAAACTCCTCAGAGCACAAAGGCCTGGACATCTGAGGCGGTGCCAGCCAGTCAACAAGGACTGGTTAAGTAAGTGCCTGCACAACACCAGGGAGCCGTGGGAGGCCCGGAGGTCACACACAAAACAGCGAGTGCTGCCTGCGTGAGTCAGGGCCGCGCCACACGCTGCGAGCAGGACGGGGATCAGAGGGCAGGCCAGCAGCAGGGGTGCGGAAGGAAGGGAGGAAGGAAGGGAGGAAGGAAGGGAGGAAGGAAGGAAAGGCAGCGTGCTCCCTGGGTGCTCAGGTGCTTGTGGCCGCTTCACAGGACGGTGGGGAGGCCAGGTGGGGACACACTGGAGGGGACAGGCGGAACACGGGGGAGCAAGCCAACATTCCTCAGACGGCTCCCGTGCACCCAGCGCCTCACACAAAATCCTCCCTGCTGCCTCAGATCAACCCTCCGGGCTGCGCAGCCACTTTGCAAACACAGGAAGGGTGGGAGAGAGAGGTGAAGCGGTCTGTTCACAGGCACGGATCCCGCGTGCTTTCTACCACCACAGCTTTCAAAAGCGAGTTCTGGGACCAGCACATGGACACAGCACATGGATGTGACATATGTGACACAGCAGGCAAAGCTGCAGCCTGCGATGCTGGCGTCCCATATTGGCTCCAGGTCATGCCCTGCCTGCTCCACTTCCGATCCAGCTCCCTGCTGATGGCCGGGGAATAGCAGCAGCAGATGTCCCAAGCAAAAGCCGGAGCTGTGCCCATCTGAAGCCAGGAGCTGCTTCTGGGTCTCCCACGTAGGTGCAGGGGCCCAAGCATTGGGGCCATTTTTTTTTTTGTTAAGTTTTTAAGCTGGCTGGCGCCGCGGCTCACTAGGCTAATCCTCCGCCTGGTGGCACTGGCACACCAGGTTCTAGTCCTGGTCGGGGCGCCGGATTCTGTCCCGGTTGCCCCTCTTCCAGGCCAGCTCTCTGCTGTGGCCTGGGAGTGCAGTGGAGGATGGCCCAAGTGCTTGGGCCCTGCACCCCATGGGAGACCAGGAGAAGTACCTGGCTCCTGCCATCGGATCAGCGTGGTGCACCGGCCGCAGCGCATCAGCCGTGGCGGCCATTGGAGGGTGAACCAACGGCAAAGGAAGACCTTTCTCTCTGTCTCTCTCTCTCTCACCGTCCACTCTGCCTGTCAAAAAAAAAAAAAAAAAAGTTTTTAAGCTTATTCAGTGAGAGAAATGTGCAGGAGAGTGAGGGCTTTATTTAGGGGAGAAAGAGAAATCTAGTATCTAAGTTGGGTCCGTACCAAGCAGGGAGCAGGCCAGGGGCAAGCCACACGCAGCAAGCATGCAGGCAGGAAGGCGGGGAGTGGGCGGCCCAACGGCCATGTGCTGGGCCATCTTCTACTGCCTTCCTGGCCATAGCAGACGGCTGGATGGGAAGAGCAGCAGGGACACAAACTGGCGCCCATATGGGATGCTGGCGCCACAGGCAGAGGCTTAGCCTACTGTGTCACAGCACCGGCCTCTTGTTCACTAATTAAAACAAACACTAATTAAAACAGACATCTGTTGAAGGTTTACATGAATCAGACTGGACCATGCTTGCCTGCAAACGCTCCTGTACCTTCAGGTTGAAGGTAATGGGAAAGCACCAGCTTACAAGGCAGCATTCTGAGGGGTAACTCAGCAAGGTGTCGCCATCTGACGTTTTCTCCCCTTTTCAAATAAGATCTGTGCAATTGTAAATTCCTATATTAGGGACAGTATATCAATTCAAACTTTCAATTTAGGTCTTTAAAGTTAATGGCACAGGGCCAGCAGTGTGCAACAGCAGTACAGCCGCCGCCTGTGATGCTGGCACCCCCTATGCACACCAGCTGCTCCCTGACCCAGCTCCCTGCTAATGGCCTGGGGAAAGCAGCGGAAGGCGGCCCACGTGTTTGGGTCCTGGACGGAGCTCCTGGTTCCTGGTTTCAACCTGACTCAGTCCTGGCTGCTGCTGCCATCTGAGGGGTAAACCAACAGATGGAATCTCTCTCTGTCTCTCTTACTCTCTAACTCTTTCAAATAAATAAGTAAATCTTTAAAAATAAAATAAGTAGTATAGGGTAGAAGTTTAGCCTAACAGTTAAGATGTCCACATCCCCTATCAGACTGCATGGGTTCAAGTTCAACTCTGGCTCCCTATTTCAGCTTCCTGCTAATGCATACCCTGGGGGGCAGCAGGTAATGTCTCAGGCAGTGGAGTCCCTGCAAACCACATGAGAAACCTGGATTGGGTTCAGCTTGGCCCAGCCCAGTCCATGCCATTGCAGGCATTTGGAAAGTGAACCAGTGGAGGGAACTTCTCTGTCTTTGTCTCTCAAATAAATAGTTTTAAATTAACAGCAACTTTCTTCTACATTCATAAGTACTGCCAATTCCAATTCTCAAAAAAAAACCCTGCTCAACCATATATTAGACATGACCTCAAACATGGAAATATATTCAATGTCATTAACATCAATACAATTAGCATAGTTTGCCAAACACAGGAGGAAAGATAATTCTGAATTGCTTTTTTAAAAGATGTATTTATTTATTTGAAAGTCAGAGTTACAGAAAGAGAGAAGGAGACACACAGAGATCTTCCATCTGCTGGTTCAAACCCCCCCTCCCGCCCCGCAATGGATGTAACAGTCAGGGCTAGGCCAGGTCAAAGCCAGGAGCCAGGAGCCTCTTCTGGGTCTCCCAAGAGGGTGCAGGGGCCCAGATACTTTGGCCATCCTCTGCTGCTTTCCAGGCACATTAGCAGGGAGCTGGATCAGAAGAGGAGCAGCTGGGACTTGAACCAGTACCCATATGGGATGCCAGCACTGCAGACAGCAACTTAAGCTGCTATGCCACAGTGCCAGCTCCTACATTCGGTTTTCAAAATTTACTGCAAATGGGAAAACAGCAGAAAATGGTCCAAGTCCTGGGGCCCCTGCCACCCACATGAGAGATCCAAAGAAGAACCTAGTTCCCGGCTTTGGCCTGGCCCAGTCCCAGCTTTTGTAGCCATTTGAGGAGTGAACCAGCATAAAGATCTCTCTAAATATACATAACTCGGGACTGGCACTGTGGCGCACTAGGTTAATCCTCTGCCTGTGGCGCCAGCACCCCATATGGGCACCGGTTCTAGT
The DNA here is from genome assembly GCF_964237555.1 of Oryctolagus cuniculus. NCBI lineage: Eukaryota > Metazoa > Chordata > Mammalia > Lagomorpha > Leporidae > Oryctolagus > Oryctolagus cuniculus. The sequence goes on along the minus strand of NC_091445.1, from coordinate 90,448,977 downwards.
CCTGGTTGCTCCTCTTCCAGTCCAGCTCTCTGCTGTGGCCTGGGAGTGCAGCAGAAGACGGCCCAACTGCTTGGGCCCCTGTACCCACATGGGAGACCTGGAAGAAGCTCCTGGCTTCGGATAGGTGTAGCTCCAGCCATTGTGGCCATTTGGGGAGTGAACCAACGGAAGGAAGACATTTCTCTCTACTCTCTCTCTTTCACTGTCTGTAATTCTACCTGTCAAATAAATAAATAAAATCTTAAAAAATAAATATACATAACTCTGTCTTTCAAATAAACATTTTTAAAATTTTAATGTACAGCACATTATAAGTGATAATTAATGACCTCAGAAGAACCTTACACACCTATGACAAACTCATTGAGACTATCCGGGTAGTTTCTGAAAACTAAGTAGAACACTCTAACTTGTAGGGAAACCCAGAAAAAGCCCCTCTCAACTTGCTGTTTCTAGGGGCAGCGCTGTGGCTCAGCAGGTTAAAGCTGCAGCTTGTAGTTCCAGCTTCCCATATGGGTGCTGATTTGGGTCTCAGCTGCTCCACTTCCAATCCAGCTCCCTGCTAATGTGCCTGGGAAAGCAGTGGAGGATGGCCCAAGTCCTTAGGCACCTGCACCCGCATGGGAGACCCGGAAGAGTCACCTGGCTTTGACCTGTCCCAGGCCGGCTGTTGTGGCCATTCGGGGAGTGAACCAGTGGATGGAAGACCTCTCACTCTTGCTCTGTCTCTCCTTCACTAACTCTGCCTTTCAAATAAATAAATATATCTTTAAAAAAAACTGCTGTTTCCTGGACTCACAGTTTAGTGGTCATGTTTCCCCTAGGAGAAGAGATTTTAAACTGTGAAGCAAACAATTTCAGAAAGTTCATTAAGAACACCTTCATTTCCTTTAGGAGGAGGTTACCGAATTAGTAGACAAAGGGCACGCAGAGAGGAGGACTCTTGAGCGCAGCTGGGCAGAGTCACAAGAGGCTGAGCAATGGCACCCAACCAGAAGAAAAGAATGGGCCGTCTGTCCACCTGCACGGAGGTCTACAGTGCTGACAGCAGACAAGCAGCCTGAGACAAGCTAATCGGGTTTGCAGCTGGTCGAACCCTGGAGAGGGTAACTGAACCACTGGGTAGCAGGTCCACCAACATTGGTGCAGGTGCCAGGAAGGTCAGAATGATAAACCCAAACCAACTAACGGTGTCCACAGCGTCGTCTGTCAGCTCACAACCCGGTAAGCTCCTCATCCCGTCCAAGCCTCACCTCTGGGATGGAATAAAAGACAACGGACAGTAGCCTTCTGAATCACAGCATTCCTATCTTCAGGTTCAACCAATTTCAAACTACAAACACTGGGGTGGGGGTGGCGCTGTGGAGTGGCGAGTAAGGCCGCCCGCTGCCTGCAGTGCTGGCATCTGCGTCCCAGCTGCTCCACATAGGATCCAGCTCTGCTGTGGCCTGGGAAGGCAGTGGAGGATGACCCAAGTGTGCCTGGGCCCCTGCACCGCGTGGGAGACCTGGAAGAAGCTCCTGGCTCCTGGCTTCGGATCAGCACAGCTCCGGCCTTTGCAGCCAATTGGGGAGTGAACCAACAGATGGAAGACTCTCTCTCTCACACTCTCTCTCTCTGCCTCTCCTTCTCTGTGTAGCTCTTTCAAATAAATAAATCTTAAAAAAAAAAAACATTTTGGGGATAAAAACTGCATCTGTACTGAGTGTATACATTTTTTTCTTATTTCCCCAAAAAAAATACAGCACAACAAACACTGACACCACACTCACACTGTGTTAGGTATCATAAGTAATCTGCAGATGATATAAAGTGTACGGACAGACGTGCCTACGGTATATGCAAACACTGCACCACTGTCTAAAGGAACTGGAGCTTCCTTAGACTTTTTTTTTTTTCTTAAAGATTTATTTATTTGAAAGGCAGAGTTACAGAGAGGCGGAGAGAGAGAGAGAGAGATCTTCCATTCGCTGGTTCACTCCCAAAATGGCCACAATAGGCAGAACTGCACCGATCTGAAGCCAGGAGCCCCCTCGAGGTCTCCCACATGGGTGCAGGGGCCCAAGGACTCGGGCCATCTTCTGCTGCTTTCCCAGGCCACAGCAGAGAGCTGGGTCAGAAGTGGAGCAGCCAGGACTTAAACCTGCGCCCATGTGGAATCCAACACTTTAGACTGGGGCTTTAACCTGCTGTGCCACGGCACTGGCCTCTGGATTTTGGTATTTGTGAGGCAGCCTGGAACCAACTGCCAGCATGCCAAGGGAATCTGTATTAGTGAAAATGAGCACGTGCACTCACAGCAAGCCAGCTATCTTGAAAGTGAGACATTTCGTGCACAGCTCCATCTGCCACGCTCACGCCCCGGGAAAGGCCTGTTCCCAGCGGCTCTGCACTCCCGCTGCGGCATCCCCACCCCGGCGGACGCTGCCGCCTGCCGCCCTGGAGGAGCAGATTTACAAGCTGGCCTGCTCTGATCGCGGGTCAGAGCGACCTTGCACAAGCGTGTTTTGTGACGGGCGATAAAACCCTGAGCGCCGTGCAGGCAAAGCTCTTGCTCTCGCCGATCTCCACCATCTAACCAGGACGGCAGGCGCTCTCTGGACAAGCGCGCCAAGTTCCACCTGATTCTTTTTTTTTTTTTTTTTTTGACAGGCAGAGTGGACAGTGAGACAGAGAGACAGAGAGAAAGGTCTTCCTTTGCCGTTGGTTCACCCTCCAACGGCCGCTGCGGCCGGTGCACCGCACTGATCCGAAGCCAGGAGCCAGGTGCTTCTCCTGGTCTCCCATGGGGTGCAGGGCCCAAGCACCTGGGCCATCCTCCACTGCACTCCCGGGCCACAGCAGAGAGCTGGCCTGGAAGAGGGGCAACCGGGACAGAATCCGGCGCCCTGACCGGGACTAGAACCCGGTGTGCCGGCGCCGCAAGGCGGAGGATTAGCCTAGTGAGCTGCGGCGCCGGCTCCACCTGATTCTGATAGAGCCACATTCACCGAGCAGCCGACACTGCACGACCACGCGAGTCCTCCCCTGCAACTGGAAATACGCTCGTCCACAGCCTCCGCCCTGGCGGCACACATGTGTCTATGTACTCGAGCAATTAAAAGCATCACTTAACTTAGAAAATGAGAAACTAAGCACTTAGGCACTTGGGCATAATGTCCCCATTTTCGAATACTGTTAGATATAGGACCCCTCCCCTCCAATTTAAAACACTCTGCGCAGTTTCTAGTCCTTGGAGGCCTCTCTCTACAGAAACTCCTCCCGCCCCGCCCGGTGGTCTCGGAGATTGTTCAGAACAGGCGCTCGCAGCCCAGCCCCAGCCGGCAGGCTTCCGTGTCTGCTAGCACAGCGCAACCAGAGACACTGCTGTGAGACACCGCCGTCGGCAGCTCCAGCTCATGCGGCCACAGGCCCAAAACACTCACTCCAAAGACAGAGCATGAAGCCAGCGCCGCGGCTCACTAGGCTAATCCTCCACCTTGCGGCGCCGGCACACCGGGTTCTAGTCCCGGTCGGGGCGCCGGATTCTGTCCTGGTTGCCCCTCTTCCAGGCCAGCTCTCTGCTGTGGCCCGGGAGTGCAGTGGAGGATGGCCCAAATGCTTGGGCCCTGCACCCCATGGGAGACCAGGAGAAGCACCTGGCTCCTGCCTTCGGATCAGCGCGGCGCACCGCGGCGGCCATTGGAGGGTGAACCAACAGCAAAGGAAGACCTCTCTCTCTGTCTCTCTCTCTCTCTCCTCTCTCTGTCTCTCTCTCTCTCTCCTCTCTCTCACTGCCCACTCTGCCTGTCAAAAAAAAAAAAAAAAAAAAGAGTATGAGGCCCAGACTGTTTAAACCCCTGCTCCTTCAGGGTCCTGGTTCTGTGAAGCAAAGCTCTGCCTGCACCTGTCCTCTCCTCTCCTCTTCCTCCTCTCCCCTCCCCCTCTCCTCCCCTTCCCTCCTCCTCTCCTCTTCCTCCTCTCCCCTCCCCCTCTCCTCCCCTTCCCTTCTCCTCTCCTCCCCTCCCCTCCCCTCCCCCCTCTCCTCTCTCCTCCCCTCCCCTCCCCTGCCTTCTCCTCTTCAGGAGGCTACAGCCCTTCCTCTGTAAGGGACACTGCAGTCAACTGCTGCGGGCCCATCTTGGCTGTCCCACGCACCTGGGCCTGTCGCACACTGGTCATTTTGGTGGCCCTTACAGGGATCTCCTCCACCCGCCAGGCTAAAGAATTCGAATTCCCTCTCCTATGGGACATCACTGGATGCCAAACTATCCCGGACAAGGGCAGACTCACAGGTTCGCCTAGCGTTAGGCCTCAGGGGTTCCCCAGACCGACCTGGTCCCAAACCGTCCTGGGAGCTGGGTGGAGGCGGGGCCCCACTCTCCCTCTGACAAACGGGGCTGCCCCCCGCACCTGTGGCTCCCCCGGAACCTCTGGCAGTCAGCATGTCTTCCTTTGCCCCACAGGCATCCTCCTGTGGGGGACACAGTCTGCGGCCCCTCCGCACACACCACCTGCCCCCGGCTTTTCTGTAACAGAGCCCCGCCTCAGCACAGCTTACACAGTGATAAACATCGGCCCCTCAATGGCACCCTAACTCCCATCGCCCTTCAGGCACCGGACAGCCTCTGCCGCCACCGGGAGAACGCAGCAGGAGTCCCCGGGTCCCAGCTGTCTTCAAACTCACCCCCTTCCTCTCCTGCCTCTCCTCCGCTCTCTCCACCTCCGCTCTCTCCACCTGCGCTCTCTCCACCTTCGCCACCTTAAACCCCGACTCCCCGAGGGCGAGGGCGGCCTCACAATCAACATGCATTGCGTCTGAGTCAGCTCCATGCACTGCAAGCTGTAGGAGCCTGAGGCCGGACCCCCAGGCCTCTCAAAAAGAACTCCTCAAGCCGGCCTTCAAGGTCTTTAACAGTGGAGAGAGACAGAAAAAAACCAGTCTGAAAAAATACAAATCGGGCCTTCCTGACTGTTGGCCTCAGCTGTGTCTTCGGCTTTTTCCCCAACCAAGAGACATTTCCCCAGGAGGCCCATCAAAGGAGATAAGCCCCCCAGGTCCCTGCAACTGCTTCAAGTGTGGGCAGCTGGACACTGGGGCAGCACCTGCCCACAGCCATGGCCTCCCCCAGACACGGTCCCTTCCAGGGCCACTGGGAGTCTGACAGCCCCATGGCCCCTCGAGGCGGCTGGGCATCACTTCCTAGACCTCAGCCCAAACCTCCGGCCTCCTGGCCACCTGCCATGCGCCAGCTGATCCTGAGCCAGGTCTCCTGGGACTCTTGGAGAGGACTAAAACAGCCCAGACCAACACGGGCCTCCACCTCCACCACCCCTGGGTGGCTCTCAGTAACATTTCTTATCAACACAGGAGCCACTTACTCCCATTCTTCCATCTCTATTGCTGGGGTCAACAGACTTATCTCAGTTCCCAGGGGGAAAAAATCCAATTCTCCCTTGTTGCCTTGGAAGACACTTTTCCGCACATTCCTTTCTGGTTCCTTCCCACTGTCCCACTCCCGTCCAAATTCCACACCACTATGACCCCTCCAACACCACCACCCTCCCAGCCAAAAACCCCAGGGCTCCTTCTGCTCCATCCAAGTGATTATTAACAAAGTCATTAACAAAGCTGTGCCTACTCCCCATAGCAGATACTGTGCCTACTATGCCACCATGGACCACAGGGGCATTTCTTTTTTTTTTTTTGACAGGCAGAGTGGACAGTGAGAGAGAGAGAGACAGAGAGAAAGGTCTTCCTTTGCCGTTGGTTCACCCTCCAATGGCCGCCGCGGCCGGCGCGCTGCGGCCGGCGCACCGCGCTGATCCGATGGCAGGAGCCAGGAGCCAGGTGCTTTTCCTGGTCTCCCATGGGGTGCAGGGCCCAAGCACCTGGGCCATCCTCCACTGCACTCCCTGGCCACAGCAGAGGGCTGGCCTGGAAGAGGGGCAACCGGGACAGAATCCGGCGCCCCGACCGGGACTAGAACCCGGTGTGCCGGCGCCGCAAGGCGAAGGATTAGCCTAGTGAGTCGCGGCGCCGGCCAGGGGCATTTCTTTTCAGTCCTCTCAAGACCACTTCACTGCTACTCAGACAGACCCCAACACCCGTGCTCACAACTCACACGGGCTGTCCTTCCCCAGGGTTCTGGGACAGCAGGCAGGCATTAACTGAAGACCTTTCCTCTCTTTCCCTCCCAGGAGCACCCTCCCCCAGTATGCTGGCAACCTCCTCCTGTGCAGCCCAGAACACAGACCTCCCAACTGGGTCTCCCCCTCCAAGGCTCAACCCAACCAATCCCCGTCACAGACTTGGGCTCATTCTGTCTCCAGGAAAGCAGCAAATAAGCACAGGACAGAAATACCTCGTTTCTTCTCTTCCTAAGCCTACCAGCAAACACGACCTCCTGTCCTTCTTAGAATTTAGAAAGTGCAAGGGGGCTGGCTCTGTGGCGTAGTGGGCTAAGCTTCTACCTGCAGTGCCAGCATCCCATATGGGTGCCGGTTCGTGTCCTGGCAGCTTCTCTTCTGATCCAGCTCTCGGTTACAGTCTGGGAAAGCAGTAGAAGATGACTCTAGCTAGTCCTTGGGCCCCTGCACCCGCGTGAGAGACCCAGAGGAAGCCCCTGGATTTTTGGATCAGTTGAGTTCTGGCCATTACGGCCATCTGGGGAGTGAACTAGAGGATGGAAGACCTTTCTGTCTCTCCTCTCAAATAAATAAATCTAAAAAAAAAAAAAAAAACTTAAGATGTGCAAAATTGTCACATCTTGATCTGAAATCTTGTTCTTAATGCCAGGCCCTAATACGAGGTCACTTCACGAGCCTCTCTCCACTTTGGCTGATTCTTCCTCTCTCTCAATTAGCCCTCCGACACCCCCTATTATGAACTCTTTTGCTGCTATGGGTCCTTATCTCTTTGCACATCCAACTCTATATCCCCCCCATGGCTGGATTCAGCCTCTCTGTCTTGTCAACTTTTCCCTCCTTCTCAACCCATACCTTCCCACTCCCACGCCCTTATCTCCCCACTATCCAGGTGACCTTCAACCTCCTCAATCAAAATAGGCCTTGGAATTACAATTCCCCCAGGACAGACTGATCACAATCCAAGCTTCCCCAACTGACTGGAGTCAGCTCAAAACCAAGCCTGCCCTTTCCTATTCTAATGGACTGAGACGGGCCATCCATCTCAGGGTCAAGTCCACCAACTCCCATATCCTCCTCAAACATCTGGAAAACAGGCCACAGTTCAACCGCCATGGACCCACTTTCTCCTGTCTCTTTCCAGACAAGCCCTTCCTTGTGTCTCTTCTACCCCCTATCCCCCCACACCCACCAGGACATCCAGGGGGAGCTCCTCCCAACATTACAGACATGCAATCAGTCCTTCACCCCCTCTCCCAGTGGACAGTGGGTCCATCACCCATGACCAAACCAACTCCCCACACACCTATCACTCAACCTCCCTCTTTTATAATATATTCTTCCCAAAGCCCTACCATCTCACCACCAACTAGAGACAGACAAGTTATTTAGGCAGCACCCACTGGCCCTTCAAGGGCCACAATTTCTGATTCCAACCAACACAAAGTGTTAATGGTCACAGAGTGGAGGGCGGTTGCTGGAGCGAGTCTCTTGGGTTCTTTTCCTCAGCTTAGTATAGAAATAAAAAGCTGGGAGACAAATTTGCAAACTTTTATTTGATTGGTAAGCAATAGAGAAAGCGCCTGGTCCAAGAGGAGACCAGGGGAGTGCCCAAATGGAACACTGGCTTTGAGGAAGTGTCTCGGGTTTTTAAAGCATTGCTATCTGTATACTGAGTTATCCTATTGGAGGTGCCCACTGACAAGGTTTTTTTTAAAGATTTATTTATTTATTTGAAAGTCAGAGTTACACAGAGAGAGGCGAGCCGGGGTGTGGGGGGTCTTCTATCCGATGGCTCACTCCCCAATTGGCCGCAACGGTCAGAGCTGAGCTGATCCGAAGCCAGAAGCGAGGAGCTTCTTCCAGGTCTCTCATGTGGGTGCAGGGGCCCAAGGACTTGGGTCATCTTCCACTGCTTTCCCAGGCCATAGCAGAGAGCTGGATCGGAAGAGGAGCAGCCAGGACTAGAACCGGCACCCATATGGGATGCCGGCGCTTCAGGCCAGGGCATTAACCCGCTGCGCCACAGCGCTGGCCCCTGGACAAGGGGTTTTACATGTGCTGATTGGCTTGGGGCTCACGGAGATAGTACCGGCCTCCTGGAGACTGCCCGTCTCCTTAGGGGCTCAGACCCCCCTCCCTCTGCTAGCCCCAGGTGAAAGACTGCACCCACCCTGAAGGTGACTTAAGGCTGCAAGGTCACAAGTGCAGCACAAGAAGCTAGCATCGGGGAGATGCCGGTTGGTATGGAGACAGGCTTTCCAGCCACAGCGGGCAGCCCGCTTGTGAAGGACATCCACCTCTGTCTGAAGGGGCCCACAGACCCCCAGCCCCACTGGCCAGCCTCACAAAGCAAAAGGACTACAAGAGTTTACATTCCTCTGAGGGCCTGGGTGAAATCCCACCATTCTCCCCTTCACACGGGCACACAGCTCCTCAAGCCTGCCTCACACAGCGATCTGCTTACCCCGTTAGCTGGGACGACCCTTACCTCTACCTAATGAAGGGACCGACACTTCCACTTCCTTCCTGTCTAAGCCTATTTCAGTCTTGATCCATATTTAGAGCCCGCCCACAGCCCGGACTTTGTCTGCGGAACCAGTACCCACCTATGCCTGCCGGCCAGCTGGCCTGGGACCTGCACGCCTGCTTACTCATGCCCAAGCTCTCACTAATCAGTGACAGCATCCCATTCCACTTCGCTCACGGACTCCACGATCCTACCTGTCCTAGCTGCCACAGCCATCCATTCGGGCGGACCCCTCCAGGCCACATCTGCAGCCAGGCAGGTCTCACGCGAGCTGAGCCAACAAACTGCTGCCCTGAGAGCTGAAGCTGACCCTGTGCAGGAAGCGCTCACCTTCCTGGCTGGCGTGATGGTATAGAGCAGTCAAGCACTTCACATCCTCTGCTAATCAAGGGGGAACTTAGGCCATGCAGAGAGGAAAAAAGGCTACTGTTTCGGTCATCAGTCCAGTAAGGTATATATCGACCTAAAAAACATGATCAGGCCGGCGCCGCGGCTCACTAGGCTAATCCTCCGCCTAGCGGCGCCGGCACACCGGGTTCTAGTCCCGGTCGGGGCGCCGGATTCTGTCCTGGTTGCCCCTCTTCCAGGCCAGCCCTCTGCTGTGGCCAGGGAGTGCAGTGGAGGATGGCCCAGGTGCTTGGGCCCTGCACCCCATGGGAGACCAGGAAAAGCACCTGGCTCCTGGCTCCTGCCATCGGATCAGCGCGGTGTGCCAGCTGCAGCGCGCCGGCCGCGGCGGCCATTGGAGGGTGAACCAACGGCAAAGGAAGACCTTTCTCTCTGTCTCTCTCTCTCACTGTCCACTCTGCCTGTCAAAAAAAAAAAAAAAAAAAAAAAAAAAAAAAAAAAAAAACCATGATCAAAAACACCATAAACTTTTCTAAACATGGCTGGCAGGGGAGTTTTGACCAACGGAGTTCCAAGACCAATGGCTGAGGGTGGTCCTCCTGGCCAGCTCCCTTTCTGGGTCCTATAACAACCTTCCTCTATTCCTCCAGGGTCCCTCCCTGTCTCCTAAATTCTACCCTTCTTCATCCAAGGGCAGGTCCAGGCTCTCAGGGAAGCTTTACAAAGGCGACAACAAACTCGGGAGGTGTCACTCCAAGGCACCCGTGACCACTAGGTGCTCCCAGCTTCCCTTTCTCCTGGTAGGGGCAGCCCTGCAGCCAGCCCGTTCAGCAGGAACTGACCTTCACCCCATCCACCAGAATATTCACCAAATAACAAGAGGAGGGAATGTTAGGGAAAAGGACTCCCTACACACACACACACACACACACACACTCAGCCATTTCTTTTTCTCTGAGGCCTTGTACAGAAACTTTGCAGGCCAGCACTGTGGCACAGCGGGTCTCCCATATGAGCATCAGTTCCAGTCCCAGCTGCTCTGCTTCCAATCCAGCTCCCTGCTAGTGCACCTGGAAAAGCAGGGGAGGATGGCCCAAGTGCCACCCTTATGGGAGACCCAGAAGAAGCTCTTGGTTCCTCATTTCGGTCTGGCCCAGCCCTAACTGGCGCAGCTATTTGGGGAGTGAAGCAGCAGATGAAGATCGTTCTGTATCTCCCCCGACACCTCCATAACTGTGCCTTTCAAATAAATTAAATAAATCTTTTAAAAAAGAAAAGTCCTCACACCTGGTGATTCTGGAGAATTCCCCAAGCAAGTGCCCGCACCCCTACCCAGCGAGCTTCCTGCCTGGCTAGTACACACTACCACAACACCTGCAAGACACCACCGTCCGTCCCTACCTCTAGCTCAGGCAGGCAAAGGCCCAGAACATTCCAGCACATGCTCCTCTTTGCTCAGCTGCTCCCTGAGACACACCCCTTGCAGCCCTTCCTCTGCAAAGTGAAACAACCTTCCAATAAACTGGTGCTAACCAATCCTGCTTGTCCCGCATACTTTGGCCTGCTGAATATCAGCCAAGTAAGCATTCCAAAAATGCAAACTTGGGGGCTGGTGCTATGGCTCAGCAGGTTAAGCTGCTGCCTGAGACACTGGCATCCCATATGGAGCAGCTGGCTCTGCTTCTGATCAGGCTTCCTGCTAATGTGCCTCGCAAGGCAGCAAAAGATGGCCCAAGTACCTGGGTCCCTGTCACCCACATGGAAGACTAGGATGAAGTTCTTGGTTCCTGGCTTCAGCCTGGACCACAGCAGCCATTTAGGAAGTGAAGCAGCAGATGGAAGATCTCTCCCTCTCTCTCCCTCTCTCTTCCTTTCAAATAAAATCTTCTAAAAAATTAAAATGTAAACTTAATTTTAAAAATCAAGAGCTTAAGTGCAGAATAAAGGAGACCTGGTGTTTTCAGTGCAGGTGCTTTATGGTGTTCTATTTAAAAAAAAATTTTATTTATTTGAAAGGTAGAGTTACAGAGAGAGAGAGAGAGAGAGAGAGAGAGAGAGATCTTCCATCTGCTGCTTCACCCCCCAGATGGCTACACCACATGGTTCAGGGGCCCAAGGACTTGCGCTTCTCCAGGTGCATTAGCAGGAAGCTGGATGGGAAGTGGAGCAACTAAGATGCAAACCAGCATCCACATGGGATTCCGGCACAGTAGGAGGCAGCTAAACACAGCACCAGCCACAGTGCAGCTGTGTTTTTTTTTTTTTTTTTTTAATGTATTGGAGTTAGCTTTTTTTTTAAGATTTATTTATTTTACTTAAAAGTCACAGTTACACGGAGAGGGGCAGAGAGGGGGAAAGAGAGAGAGAGAGAGAGAGAGATCTTCCATCTGCTGGTTCACTCCCCAAATGGCCGCAACGGCCGGAGCTGAGCTTAGCCGATGTGAAGCCAGGAGCCAGGAGCTGTTTTTAAAAAGTGCATTTTCGGAGCCAGCACTGTGGCATAGTGGGTAAAGCCACCACCTGCAGTGCTAGCATCCTGGGTTTAATTCTAATATGGACACGGGTTCAAGTCCCAGTTGCTCCACTTCCTATCCAGCTCTCTGCTGTGGCCTGGGAAAGCAGTGGAAGATGGCCCAAGGCCTTGGGCCCCTGCACCCGCATGGGAGACCAGGAAGAAGCACCTGGTTCCTGGCTTCAGATCGGCGCAGCGCCGGCTGTAGTGGCCATTTGTGGAGTGAATCAACAGAAGGAAGACCTTTCTATCTCTCTCTCACTGTCTATAACTCTACCTGTCAAATAAAAAAAAAATTTTTTTTTTAAAAAAGAAACATAAGCTGAGCTGGGAAAGAGTCTGAAAATGCTTTGCTCTCACCTTATTCCTTAAGGAAAACTGTCAACAAGTGAACAGGTAACCTTACTGTGTTTATGGGGAGTCTGTTCCTTTTACATCACACGCAGCAAGAGTCAATTTGCCTTTTAAAAGTATAGGTTAGAGCAGTTAAGATGCCCACAACACGCATCTGAGTGCCTGGGTTTAATTCTAAACTCCAACTCCTAACTTGAGCTTCCAGCTGGTGGGCGTCCTGGGAGGTACCTGTGACACACCTATGACTGGGCTCCTGCCATCCCAGTGGGAGACCTGGGGTTGTACTCCAGCTCTGGGCTACGACTGTGGCCCCCTGCCCACTGTGAGCATTTGGGAATGAATCAGCAGATGAGAGCGCTTGTGCATGGGCTCTCTGCCTCTCAAATAAGTGGGGGGAAGAAACTGGGGGGCTGGCACTGTGGCATAGCGGCTAAAGCCGCCGCCTGCAACTCTGGCATCCCATATGAGTGCCGGTTAGAGTCCCCGCTGCTGCATTTCAGATCTAGCTCCCTGCTAGTGCACCTGGGGAAGCAAGGGAAGATGGCCCAAGTCCTTGGGCCCCTGCACCCACGTGGGAGACCTGGAAGAAGCTCCTGGCTACTATCGGCCCAGCTCTGGCCTTTGCAGTCATCTGAGGAGTGAACCAGCGAATGGAAGATCGCTCGCTCTCGCTCTCTGTCTCTTCCTCTTTCTCTGTAACTCTGCCTTTCAAATAAATAAATAAATAAACCTCTTATTTTAATGCAATCAATGAAAACTTCCTTCTGTGAAGCTCCTCAGAGGTGAAAGATGTACCCGTCTACTCACGCGGTGACACAGAACTGCCTCATTGAAAAGACACCAGCAATTCCCACGTTATCTTCAGGAGAAAATGAGGAATTCCACCTTTACGTCGGGCAAGGCCACAGGGACTGGTCAATGGCAGAGAACCTCAGGAAAGCTCGCCAAGTCTACTCTGATGCTGGACTATCAAGCACTGAGGCATCCGACACACCTTCCCAGGTCAGGTGAAGCTTTCCAGCCAGCCCATGTTCCATCCTTCCCCTGCAAGCCGGTAGCCACCTTAAAATGCAGGTCCAACAGGACCTGCCTTGGGTAGAGAAGGCACTGCCCATTACTTCCCTAAACAGCCAGGTAAAGAACCTGCTGGCAGGTGCATAGCCTGTGTTACCCATGTCACTACACCCCCTCTCCACGGAACAAACACCTAACAACTAAATAAACGCAAACTTTTTTAACTGAGTGTTATTTTGCCTAAGGAGATATCTATAGGTGTGGCTCCACCATTTAAAATATCTTTTAAAAACACCAGTAGTACAAAACACAGGTACCCTGCAAAATAACAACTGCTGCACCTGCGAGAAGTCTGAGAAACCTACCTCCACCTAGAAAGAACCAGGTTTCAACCTCAGCACGTCACCCGAATCACCCTCGTGGGAAGAGCTCCTGTTTTCCCAGGATCCCAATAATGCACCTGTTGTGCAGAACCTGGAAAGCGGCCTGCAGCCCGCCCAGCCCCGGGGCTTCCCCCTCGGGCTCCGGCGCTCCACAAAGACGCCAGGGACTCGGAGGGGCTCCCAGCCCCAGGGCGCAGAGGCCATTTTGGCTCCCACACTGGCCGGTCGGGCGGCGACCGTGGGTCCCCGGCCGCGCGCTCCGCGGCGCTCGGGCAGGCTCGGCCGCAGGCAGGTCCGCCCACCTGGCGGTGGCCTTTCGGTCACGGGTGAGGACCCGAGGCGTGAGCCGCTTCCCTAGAAGTCCAGCCTCACTCGAAACTCACTCTCCGCCCCTGGCTTAAATCGACGCGGGTTCAAACAACTCTCACGGAGTGGCTTCGAAAGGCCAGGGTGGTTCACGGCGCGACTCCAGGAATTCTGACCCGGAGCAAACCGGCCACCCCTCGCCTGGACGCCCAAGGGGGTGGGGTGCGGCCAAAGCCGCCCCGGCCGGCCAGTGACCTCTGGCCCCCACCCCCTGGCCTAGGACCTTGCAGCCGGCGCCGCGCCCCTGTGCCTAGGACCACCCCCACTCAAAAAAAAAAAAAAAAGAAAAAAAAAGAAAGAAAGAAAGAAAGAAAAGAAAAAAAAGACCTGTAGAGCCTAGCGCGCAGTCCTTACACCTCCCGCCCCCCTAAAACAGAAAAGCTACCCGCGCCGCCCGGACCCTGGTCACTTGCAGCGCTTGGGTCGAACAAAGCTGGGCCCCCGCGGCCCGGGCACGCAGCCTCCCCCAGCGCCAGGCGCTGCTCCCTGCACGGTCCCGCAGCCCCCGGGCGAAACCGCCACCGAAACCAGCGCTGAGCGTCCTCCCCGGCGCCGCCTCTGCCGCCCAGCGGGGACCCTCGGGGCCCCCTGCGGCCCTGGCGCCGCGCCCAACTCTCACCCACTCACCGCCCCCCACCCGGGGGCCGCAGGAGCCGAGGAGCGCGCTCACCTGGCTGGCGCACCTGAGGCCGCGCGGGCCGCCGGCGGGCAGCCCGGGACTGCGCTGGGGACCCAGCCCTCGGCCTCCGCCCGGCCCCGGCCGCCCTGCCCCGGGCATGCGCACCCGCGCCCGGCCAGGGGCGCGAGAGGCCCTCGCGAGTCCCACCTGCCGCCGCCGCGTCCCCCGCGCTCCGGCCGCCGCTGCCCGGACTCCAGCCGCCTGCCTGCGCGCGACCCGGGCGGCCAGGGGAGGCGGGCGCTCGCGAGAGGTGTGGTGCGGCGGCCTCCTCCCCCGGTGACCCATTCACCTGAAACTCGCCCGGGCGGGGGAGGGGAGCGGGCAGCGGCAGGCGGAGGACCCAGCCCTGCCCCGCACACCCCGCGGGCGCGCTCCGTTAAAGGAACCGCACCGCGTTTCGGCCGCGGCGGCCCGGGCTCCCGGGAGGCCGGGGGAGGCGGTGCAGCCCCCCGGGGCTGGCGCACGGCGGGAGCTGGCGGGGCGAGGCGGAGGGAGGCGTGCGGGGCTGCTCGTCCTCGCACGCCTTCCTCCCCTCTGAGCGGTGGTCGGGAGAAAGCGACCCGGAGGCGTTCCTCCAACCGCAGACCCCGGGAGACACTTTGGGAAGGCGCGATGGTTTAGGAGCACTTTCGGGAAAAGCCCGTCGCTCAGAGTAACGGCCGGGGGCCGGGTCCTCAACCCCACCTCCACCCCCGAATGAGACTCTATGATTGGCAGGCGGCTCTGAGCGGCTTTTCAACTGTTTTCGGTAGTCTCTTTGGCTTAAAAGACAAAGAGAAAAAGCAAAACAAAACAAAAAAAACCTTAGTCTGGTAACTAAGAGAATAGATTTCTATTATTTCTTGGTCTGTGATTGACCGCCTACGGTCTATGTCTGCGACAGTGTTGCATTTCGACTTTTTAGCAAAATTGTACCCTGGGATGTGGTCGTTTTAGTTCTTACCACGGGTCTGCCTTGAAAGCGAGAATTTAGGTTTCTTGAAGCCTGACTCTATTCCTGGGATGCCAGCCTTGCCGATGAGTCTCTGTCCAATCCCGCCCACCCCTGAGCCTTTAATAAGTGGTTAGAGCTGTGACGCTCCCGAATATTAGATCTTAAGGCACAATTCAATACTGAAGGAAGTAAAAGCTTGTAAATATAGCATAAGGTGTTTTAAATGATGACAGCCTTAATAGGTAATTAATCTAATTGGTATTTTTTTTTTTCGTGGAAGTCATCCTTGCAGGGTGTTTGTAGTTTTTGAGTGATGCCGTTTAAATTAGTATTGGTAACACTGGGGAAGTCAAGTTAATCCTCTTAATGTTCAATGCCAGATTACTGAAATCTCCGAACATTCCAGTCGGTTTATAATTAAACAAGGGAACATTTCCTAATGCTCCCGAGGTTTGTAAACACGTGTCTTTTACTTTACAATGTATCTTGACAGTCCCTAACAATAGAGTACAGCAAAGAGGTGATCCTCCGAATTTCTTTCTATTTTTGGAAAAGAAATGTATTCCACACAACATCAAATGAATCCTTTCCAAGTGTGCATTCAAGTCAGTGATTTTTGAAACACTCACGAGGTTGATTTCACATTTCCCTCACCCCAGACCCAGGAGCCGCACTCTCCACTTCCCTCTCCCCAGCTTCTGTCTTCCTGTCTCTATTGATTTGCCCAAGCTGGACATTTTATACGAGTAGATAACAGAAGACAGTCATCCCTTGGTGTCCAAGAACACCAAAATCTGAGAGGATCAAGTCCCTTACATAAAACATCCTATTATTTGCATATAACCTGTGTGTATCTCCCTTACACTGTGTCATCAATATAAGTGTTGTGTAAACAGTGGTTGTACTATATTTAGGGTCTAATGATGAGGAAAAATGTCTGTACCTGTTCAGTATAGACTGAACTATTTTTCCCAAATGGTTTGCATCCAGAGTTGGTTGAATGCATGGATCCAGAGGGTCAGTGGGTGTAGCCTTTGTGGCTGGCTTCTTTTATTTCACATGCTGTTTTCAAGATTCATGTGTGCTGAAGCAGGTACCAACACCCCATTCCTTTTTATGACTGAGTAACACTCCTGTGTATGGCTGTTCCACATTTCATTTAATCCACTCATCAGTTGATAGAGATTTAGAAACGTTCATGTGTAAGTTTTTGTGTGGATTTCTTTTGAATTCTTTTGTGTAGGGTTTTATTATTTTTTACATATTTATTTGAGAGGCAGAGAGAGAGTTTCCATCTGCTGGCATTCCCCAAATGCCCTCAGTGGACAGCCATGAAGCCAGGAACCAGGAATTCAATGTGGGTGGTGTGCTTCCTCCCAGGGTCTGCATTAGTGGGAAGCTGGATTCAGGGGCAGGGCCAGGGCCAGGGGGTGAACCCAGCACTCGGCTGTGGGACGCAGGCATCTTAGGTGCTGTCCTCACCTCTGTGCCAAACACCTGCCCTGAAACTGACTTCCTAGGTATTGCTGAGCCCATGCATAGGGATAGTAGGATTTGTTAAGTTGAACTACATGAAACTGGCAATAGTTGATCATTTTTTAATTGCAAAAATGTCAACTTCATATGGTTTAACTCAATACTAAATTAAATTTCTGGGAAATGTTTTATACCATTTATATTTAGTTCAGATTAGTTTTCCAAACTATACTCACAACAGTGAAAGATCCAAAAACTAGTGTGGTTTGACCTATTGCCTAATACTCATTCTGTACACATTAGGTAGTAGTTGAAAGTATCTAGAAAAAAAATCCAACCTTAAAACTTAAACATATCTTCGACAGCAAAACAAACTTTATTATTGGGGGTAAAGGACTATACTCAATTTCATCATGTCACATAATCATAAATTGTAGCAAAAATTAACTATATTTTTACCAAGTATTGCTTCTTGGCAACTCACTATTGACTACTATTTGATTAGCATCCCCATGACTCAGAAACAAGTAAATATTATTCTCAGAAGACCTATGATTAGAAATTTGTTGATTTTACCTGCAGTCAAATGGATGATAAAACTAAAAATGGTTTTCTCTTCCTTATTATATGTAAAGGAGAAGGTTCTGCTCAGATTATACTGTCAGAAATCTGCATTCAAGTCTGCATTGCCAATTAGTAGCTGGAAATTATATAGTCTAATTTTTCTCCACTGCACATCCAGGATGATAATAAATAGTACCATACAAGGTAGTTGGTAGGCTCGTGGGACATTCTCCAAGGCAGACTGCACGCTGGGCCATAAAACAAGTCTCAGTAAATGTTTAGCAAGTCATTGCTGTGTCCCATCGGCCGGGAATAGTCCCCGAGACACAAGTTTTCCAGAAATATTGCTTGAGTGAGTGTGTCGGTGAATCTAACCCTGATTCTCCTAGCCCCACTTGTCTGCAGTCTTAGCCATCTCTCAGGCAGCCAACACTGTGAAACCAACACATTCCTTGGTAGCATTTCAAGACTTACATCTGGAGAACTAGGGCTTAGAGAAGAAAAGAAGAGAGATTAAAATATTTCCACTCTGCTGCACCTGCTTAGTGGATGAATCCAATGTTTGGTATTTGTTCAAGAGCAATTCAGTTTGGAGTTGCTGAGGGCACCCTGTTTCCCCACCCCACCACGGGGGAGGCTCCCTCCTCCACAGAGCACAGTTTCCTTGGATAAGTGGGAGGATCTATGGGGAAGTGAGCAGGAAGGCAATTTCTAAGAGGACGATTACGTGAGGGAGTGAACCTCTGTCTCCTCATTTCCTGTGCAGGAAGCAAGATCCTTCCAGGAGGAATCCAAGGTGGAACAAAGAGAATCGACAGCTGAACAGGAACTTCAACAACTGAAATAATAATTAATAGTAACAACCTTCCTTACTCAGAGAAAGGCGTGTGCCAGGTGCTGTGCTGTGTGTTTCATGAGCTTTTGATTTTTTGTTATTTTTGCCTTTGCAGAAACCATATGATGTACTGTTCTTTTCTCCATGTTATGCATTGGAAAACTACAGCTCAGAAAGGGTTGATCATTTACTCAGGTTATCTGCTTGGTGATAGACAGGATTCACACCCAGGTCATGTGGTTCCTGCACTCGTGTTCCCAACAGCTTCACTGTACTTCAGGTGACTTGCTAATACTGTGGTTTTTTAAAAAACAATTAATTAATTTATTTGAAAAACAGAGTTACAGAGAGGCAGAGTCAGAGAGAGAGAGAAGTCTTCCATCCACTGGTTCACTCCCCAAATGGCTGCACCAGCTGGAACTGGGTTGATCCGAAGCCAGGAGACAGGAGTTTCTTCCGGGTTTCCATGCGGGTGCAGGGGCCCAAGGATTTAGGCCATCTTCTCCTGCATTATCAGGGAACTGGATTAGAAGTGGAGCAGCCAGGACTCAAACCAGCGCCCATATGGGATGCCTGCCCCACAGGTGGTGGCTCTACCACTACACTGCAGTACCAGTCCTTATAATACTGTATTAAACTGTGTATATATGTCATAAATTTTTGTGGGAATTTTTTATTTTATAATACAAAATATTTTTAAGGATAGAATTTAGAGACCTGATTGGAAGGTGGTTACTGACCTAAGTCCAGGTGTGTTGTTTTGTGTGTTTGGTTTTTTTTTTTTTTTTTTTTTTTGACAGGCAGAGTGGACAGTGAGAGAGAGACAGAGAGAAAGGTCTTCCTTTGCTGTTGGTTCACCCTCCAATGGCTGCTGCGGCTGGCGCACCGTGCTGATCCGATGGCAGGAGCCAGGTGCTTCTCCTGGTCTCCCATGGGGTGCAAGGCCCAAGCACTTGGGCCATCCTCCACTGCACTCCCGGGCCACAGCAGAGAGCTGGCCTGGAAGAGGGCAACCGGGACAGAATCAGGCGCCCTGACTGGGACTAGAACCCGGTGTGCCGGCGCCGCAAGGCAGAGGATTAGCCTAGTGAGCCGCGGCGCCAGCCCAGGTGTGTTGTTTTGTGAATAACATTCCTCAAATACCCACAGAAAGTAACCGTAACTTCATTGGATCAGAGTAGGTTTGGTACCATCATCTGCGGAGAGAGAGATCTGGTATGGGCCAGAATATTGTCGCAATGGATGATGCAGAGAAAGAGATCTGGGGATGGTTTTTCTTTTCTTTTCCTTTCTGTGGCCTTACTCTAGGTAATTGGCCTGAAATTCAGTTTACCAATCATATGCAGCAGGGCAGGACATTTCCCTACAGATTGGAAGAAAATCTGTTTTATCTTTAAAACTGCACTGGTCGGGCCTTTATTGTGGCTTAGTGTGTAAAGCCGCAGCCTGCAACCCCAGCATCCCCTCTGGGCTTCAGTTCATGTCCCAGCTGCTCCACTTCCTATCCAGCTGCCTGCTAATGTGCCTGGGAAAGCAGCAGAAGGTGGCCCAAGTGCTTGGGCCCCTGCACCCATACGGGAGACTCTGGCTCCTGGCTTCAGCCTAACCCAGCAAGGGCTGTTGCAGCCATCTTGGGGAGTGAACCAGCAGATGGAAGATCTCTCTCTCTCCACCTTTCCCTCTCTCTGTAACTCAGACTTTAAGAATAAATAAATATTTTAAAATTTTTTATAAATCTTTTTTTAGATTTATTTATTTATTTGAGAGGTAGAGTTACAAACAGAGAGGGAGAGACAGAGAGCAAAGTCTTCCATTCACTGGTTCAGTTCCCAAATGGCTATAACGGCCAGAGCCGTGCTGATCTGAAGCAAGGAGCCAGGAGCTTCATGCTGGTCTCCCACGTGGGTGCAGGGGCCAAAGCACTTGGGCCACCTTCTGCTGTTTTCCCAAGTGCATTAGCAGGAAGCTGGATTGGAAGTGGAGTAGCTGGAACACGAACTGACGCCCATATAGGATGCCCGAGCTGCCATAGGCAGAGGCTTAACCCACTACGCCACAGTGCTGGCCCCTTAAATTTTTTTTAAAAACTTATCAGTCATCCATTTGCAGTGGAAAATGGGTCTTGCGGCCATTCTCAAGAACTGGTCTTCTTGAATCTTGTAAATTCCAGAGAGGAAAGAGAAAAAAAGTAAACATTGACCAAATACTGTGTTCCCATGTCTAATTTTAACTTCCTGGGGCTCTTTAACCTCCTGGGTCCCCAGACTTTACAAAGTGATCATCCTAACCTTGATCTGAACTCTAGGAAAATCATTTGAACTGATCAGATGTAAAACTGATCCACCTCGGGCGGATCACACATTTCTCATCATTCTGTTGGTTCTAGGGACAGCCTTCTTTTACTCATGCCGAGGGCTTCGATGTGGAGGCTTTTCTGATTTTGTTTGGAGTTCCTTGGTGGCATCCGGAGGTATCTACAAAGGGTGACTGTCTAGGGCTCCTATTCTGTGGATGCATATTGACACAGGGTGTGGTCTGAGTGCCAGGTATGGGAACCGTACATGCAAAGGAATATTTGTTCAGTCAAAAAAATATGGACTTAGTACCAAGGTATACCAACCTTGTTCTGAGCCCCCGGATTTCAGTGGACTTAAGACAGACAGGGTCCCTGTGGCAGGCTGTGCTCTAGTTGGCAGAAGAAATGCAAGGATGACTAACCTGCAGATGAGCAAGAGACTTTCAGATGGTGGTGAGTGAGTTTCAAGAACAAAAACAGCCGGCGCCACGACTCAATAGGCTGATCCTCCGCCTGCGGTGCCGGCACACCAGGTTCTAGTCCCGGTTGGAGCGCTGGTTCTGTCCTGATTGCTCCTCTTCCAGGCCAGCTCTCTGCTGTGGCCAGGGAGTACAGTGGAGGATGGCCCAGGTGCTTGGGCCCTGCACCCCATGGGAGACCAGGGGAAGCACCTGGCTCCCGCCTTCGGATCAGCGCGGTGCGCCGGCCGCAGCGGGCATTGGAGGGTGAACCAACGGCAAAGGAAGACCTTTCTCTCTGTTTCTCTCTCTCACTGTCCACTCTGTCAAAAAAAAAAAAAAAAAAAAAAAAAGGATAGAGCCGGCCCAGCCAGGAGAGGCAGGTGGAGGAGCAGCAGTTGGCTGCCGGGACAAGGCGACATCTGAGCTGAGGCCTTAGTGATGAGATGAGCCAGCCACAGGGAGCTCTGAGCACGGGAAGGCCAGGTCCAGCACCATTTTGGAGAGTCAAGGCGGAGGAAGCCAGAAGACAGGAGAGAGTGAGAGATGAGGCCTGACGAAGGCAGAGGGAAGATCTTTGCATGTTGTGCACACGTATGGGTGTTTTCTTCTAACTGCCCCAGGATGGCTTTGAAGGGGTGTAAGCAAGTCAGATTGGTGGTTTTCATTGTGAATTATGTGGAATTTTGAGTGGCAACCTAAGTATTGTTCTCTATTTTAAGTAATTATTTGGTAATGCATGGACATTTGATCTTTGAAATATGTAGCTATTGAACAGAAAGAATTAAACTTGAGAAAGAGAGCCAGCGTGATCTGAAACCAGCTGATAGGATCCAGAGACTCGCGTTCATCCTCCTACGTGAATCTTAATGAGACAGGTGGGCCTTTGTGCCTGCAGCGGCAGACACAGGCAGGGCCAGAGAGGGAGGGCACGGGAGAGGCTCTGCCATAATCACGTGTATTTACTTTTCCTATATTTTCTAAAAGGTCCCAATAAACAAGTGTGTCTTATTCCTGACAGGAAAAACTTTTAATTGTTTTTCTTTTTATGTGAAAATTCAAACCTCTAGAAAAGTTGAGAAAATAAAGCTGTGACTATATCCTTCACCCAAATTAATTAATTGTTGACAATGTCCACATTCTCACATGTACACACATACACAGGGACATGTAAGAAATGTATACATAGTATTTATTTGCTCCACCATTTATATTCTAACATTTATACTTTTTTGTTACTTTAAAAAAATAATTGTTAGATATGAAGTCACTTTGCCTTAAACATTTCAGCAGTAATAAGCAAGGAGTTGGTGGCCCGCGCTCTGCTGTAGCAGGTTAAGCTTCTGCCTGCTATGCTAGCATCCTGTATGGGCACAGGTTCAAGTTCTGGCTGCTCCATTTCTAATCCAGCTCCCTGATAATGGCCTGGGAAAGCAGTAGAAGATGGCCTAAGTGCTTGGGTCCCTGCACCCATGTGGGAAACCCAGAAAAAGCTCCCTGCTCCTGGCTTCGGGTCAGCGGAGCTCCAGCCATTGCAGCCATTTGGGGAGTGAACCAGCGGGTGGAAGAGCTCTCCTTTTCTCTGTCTCTCCCTCTGTCTGTCTGTAACTATGCCTCTGAAGAGAAACAAGGAATCGGGGTTGGGGCCGGCATTGTGGCATAGCAGGTAAAGCCACTGCCTACAACATCAGCATTCCAGTCCCAGCTACTCCATTTCTGACCTAGCTCCTTGCTAATGGCCTGAGAAAAATAGCTGAAGATGACCAAGGTGTCTAAGTCCCTTGCTTGGTTAAAGTGGCCCCTTCATCTCTCTTTTCTCTTTTATTTTATTTTTTATCCGTTGGTTCACCCCCAAATGGCTGCTACGGCTGGAGCTACGTAGATCCCAAGGCAGGAGCCAGGTGCTTCCTCCTGGTCTCCCATGCGGGTGCAGGGCCCCAAGCACTCAGGCCATCCTCCACTGCCCTCCCGGGCCACAGCAGAGAGCTGGACTGGGAGAGGAGCAACCGAGACTAGAACCCAGCCCCTATTTGGTATACCTGCACGGCAGGCGGAGGATTAACCAAGTGAGCCATGGCGCCGGCCCCTCTCTTTTCTCTTTGTAATTAATAGATATTCCTGGCGGTAATGGACACTTTGATTCAGTGTAACCACCTTATTCCCCAGCAACGTTCCGTCTGCTGATTTTTTAAAAAGATTTATCTTATTTATTTGAAAGTCAGAGTTAGAGAGAGGAGAGGCAGAGAGAGAGGTCTTCCATCCGATGATTCACCCCCAATTGGCCGCAATGGCCAGAGTTGCGCCGATCCAAAGCCGGGAGCCAGGAGCTTTTTCTGGGTCTCCCATGTGGGTGCAGGGGCCCAAGGACTTGGGCCGTCTTCTACTGCTTTCCCAGGCCATAGCAGAGAGCTGAATCGAAGTGGTGCAGCCGGGACTTGAACTGGCGCCCATATGGGATGCAGGCAGCAGCTTTACCCACCATGCCACCTCGTTGGCCCCTGAAAGTCTCTAGTGTTTGTTTTGGGCACAGCAGGACTTGTCTCCCCGAAACTCATTGGGTGTTTAAACTCTGATGTCTTCATGTTAATGGTTGATCTGTTAGGGTGGAGACTTGATCTAATTGATATGAGGCCCAGGCGAGGCAGAGAATTAAATAGCAATACATGAGTTGCAAAATTTTCCACAATTTCTGTCTCCAGCCCTGAACCTTAACTCCGCCCCTTCCTTGTCAACCCAGCACATCCATCCGAGTGTCCTAAGGGATGGAGGCGGGGACGCGGTGGTGAGCTTGCGTGCTTAGACCTCAGGCACCCTGAACCCCCCAGAATCCACATCACTTCCATTTCCATCAGGGGACCACCCCCACTGCACAAAGCAGACCTCGGGTGTTGGGTGGCCCCGTGTTTGGCCTTCTGTCCTGCTCTCCGCTCAGGGGCAGCCCCGTTCTCTCTGGCCCTGTCAGGGCAGGTCGCTCTCCCCATCTCATGCTCACGCCTGAGTGTTTGCGCTCCTTCGATGTAGCCTGCGTTTGTACACGTTACTTAGATGTAGCCTGCGTTTGTACACGTTACTTAGGCGTCTGCCTGGAATTGTTTGCTCACCCTGGAATAAGAACTGGGCGACACATTCCTGCAACCAAATGGTGGTGTCTGCGGGGTCAGGCCCGTAGGAGGTCTTTAGGTCGTGGGGGTGTGGCCTGGGGGGAGGCACTGGCGCCAGTTTTGATTATTTACTGCAAGGCCAGCCGGGCTTTGCTCCCTGGCTCTTCCTGTGGTCGTCCATCGCCTTATTGTGCAGCCGTCGGATCCCGACTTACGATTCTGAGCTGTCGCGGAAAGAAGCCTTGTCTTTCCCAAGAAAGCCCCTCTCAGGTATTTTAAAGTGTCGAAAAGCAGACTCATATAGAAATTTGTTACTGCGAAGTGGGGTTATTACCGCATGTAAAGAAGTGGATTTTGGAATTGTTTTACTGGGCAAGGTCGGATGAGATGGGAGAAGCAGGCCGGAGAAAGCCTAGGGTGTTGTAAGGTGAGCGTTTGGGCACCTGCTATGCGCTCTCGGAAGCCTGGAGTGCAGCTGGCGACGTGGCTAATACAGGCCTGATTGCTGGGGCTTCCGGCTGCAAAGAGCATCCTGTTGGGAACTGGATTAAAGATCGCCCTCGCTACCTTGTAGCAAGGCGCCAGGCTGTGTGGTGTGCCTGTCCTGAGAGTGGGTGGGAGGCTGAACTGGTTGTTTGGCAGAGGGTGTTCAGGCCAGCAGGGCGTTCAGGGCTGCTCTTGGTATGTTTTACTGGCATTAGGAATGGGAAGAAGTGTTGGGACTGCAAAACACCATTGAGAACTGACTTCCCAAAGCGAACAGCCTGGGCAAAAGGCAGTGAGTGTGTTAAGGAGACAGACAATGGGAGGAGGCCCCCTGAAGGCGCCTGGCCCTCCCCTCACGCACAGGCATAGAGGTGCAAATGTGTTGCAGCAACCAGAGCGCAGGCCTTTCTTGTAGGTGGCGGATCTTGGTGTGGGTTTCAGCTTTGCAGGTGTGCACAATGCGAGTGTGTGAGGGTCCTGACAGCTTCCATTGAGATCTCAAAGTAGACTTGCCAAGCTAGGCAGGCGGAGGGCTGGAGGCTCAGCATGCAGTGAAGTTGTGAGTGGGAAGCTGCATAGGAAACTGTAAAATTGTACAAGGTGCCACAAATGTGAGACAGCCACAGCTGTGTGCAGGCCATCCTGAGAATGTCACCGGAGGAAAGGCCGTGGAGGCCGTGGGGTTCTTGTCCTCACGCCAGACAGAATTCAGGCGTGAGACAGAGAGCGGAGCGATAAGGCTTTGTTGGGTATAATGGGAGGGACGGAG
Source organism: Oryctolagus cuniculus (assembly GCF_964237555.1). Taxonomy (NCBI): domain Eukaryota; kingdom Metazoa; phylum Chordata; class Mammalia; order Lagomorpha; family Leporidae; genus Oryctolagus; species Oryctolagus cuniculus. Next base: position 90,423,746 of record NC_091445.1, on the reverse strand, counting down.
AGAGAGCGCCCAGTCGCTCGGACTAGGGGAGAGCCAGGTTGCATGGATGGTTGGAGAGAATACACCTGGGCAGGCCAGGCGGGCAGCTCAGCAGAGAGCAGAGGGCTGAGTGCGCTGTCCGCTTGGACTGTTGTGTTCCTGATCGCCCAGATAGAACCAGCAAGACTCACCGAAATGCAAAGAACAAAGGGACTTTATTTGTAGGTCCAGCATGCTGGGGCCTTGGCCTCCTGTGCAACGCAGTGCTGGGAGACCAAGACCTCCTTTCTTTGTTCCTGGGGTTTTTATAGTTCTCAGGCAAACAAGTATTACATTCGCATTCCTTCCTTCCTCACAAGGCCATACATCAAGCCCCCCACCCCCAAATTGGTTGCCCCCGCCCTGCCAGACCAAGGACTGCCCAGTGTCAGGTTTCATCTTCTCATACCAGGCACATGCTGGGCCTAGCCAGTTCCTCTCATAGGGCTCCCTAGGTTTTTAAGGGAGTCAGTTTACCCACCTCCCCCTCTCCTCCAGGACAAGGGATGGGGAGTCCTGGCAGAAGGGTTTGTTGGGTGAAAATTAGCAAATTCCTCCCTAGATTTGCTGGAGCCCTGGGGAGCTTCCCTTAGGGCGTCTGTGAAGATTTAATTGCCCCGTGTTATCAGGTCAGGTAACCCATTTGGTCCTGAGGGGAGAGAATTCTCCTGGGAGCTTTCCTTGGGGGAAGGGGTGGGACCACTCTGAAAGCTATCTGGGTCTGGGCAGGACTTTGAAGTGCAAGCTGCTGGGCCTCTGGAGCTCTGCAGTGGGTGCTGGTCTTCAGGCCTGCCTCACACACACACAGGCTACATTTCTGACTTGCTACCTAACAGGAAGACTGGCGGCCATCAGCATGCGGACCAAGCCCAAGAAGGGGGCTGAGATGCGCAGGTCTTCAGGAAGATTTCAAAAGATGTTTTGGACAAATGGGGCCCATACAGAGGTGCTCCTCCCTTGTGGAGTCTAGGAGGTAATACACACATTCATAAAAATAAAGGCTAGAAAGTGGACAGCTGAGTGCTGACTGAGCCGGGGAGATACGGCACTCTTTCTCCCTCCTGACTCAGTGGGGCTGCTCACCTGGGCGCTGCGGGTTCCTCCCACTCTTGTCTCTGCCACTTGCCCTTTGCTCAGACTCATTCCTCTCACTGGAATGTTCTTCCACCTTTGTGTCTAAAGGCTCTGACCCTAAAATACTGAGTGAGTTGAAACACCATTTTGAAATCTTCTTTAACTTCTCTAAAAATGACTTCCCGTAATTCTACACATCCCCCAAAACAATTTAAAACTGTCCAGACAGGAATTTGGCACAAGAGTTAAAAGGCCACTTGGGACCCCCCCCCCCCATCCGATTTCAGAGTCCCTGTGTTTGAATTCCAGCTGTGCTCTTGTCCAGCACCCTCTCTGCACCCCGGGAGGCAGCAGGTGATGGGGCAAGTACTTGGGCTTCTACCACCTGCGATGGGGTTCGATGGGGTTCTGGGCTCCTGGCTTCAGACTGGCTATTGCAGGCTTCTGAGGGACAAACAAGCAGACAGAAGATTTCTCTGTCTGTCAATAAAAAATGGAAAATAATTGCTATATTCCTGACTGCTTAGCAATGTATCACTTTTTTTAAAAAAAGATTTATTTATTTATTTGAAAGGAAGAATTACAAAGAGGCAGAAACAGAGGTCTTCCACTGCTGGTTCACTCCCTAAATGGTTGCAACAGCCAGAGATGGGCCGATCCGAAGCCAGGAGCCAGAAGCTTCTTCTGGTTCTTCCACACAGGTGCAGGGGCCCAAATATTGGAGCCATCTTCTACCGCTTTCCCAGGCCATAAGCAGGGAGCTGGATAGGAAGTGGAGCAGCCAGCACCGGCGCCCATATGGGATGCTGGCACTATAGGCAGTGGCTTTACCTGCTGCCTCCAGCACCGGCCCCAGTGTATCACTTTTTAAGTTATGAAAGTGTAGGGGGACAATCAAAACAGTTAAATTGCTCTACTGAAAACTCTTAAAAAGCTCAAAGCAACTTTGATTCTTTTAAGCTCCAGACGGAACACCTCGCAGTGCACTTTCCAACTGATGTGTCTGCTCCTTTCTCTGGGTTTTCCACTTCTGTTACTTTCATTGAGTAACCAGACGGCAAGTCAGTGGTTCAGTACTGTCCCTAAGCATGTTGGAGTTAAATCATGTTGGCAGTGACATTGCAGAAAAGCCTGCTCTTGCCCTCTGCGTTTGTTTTCTAAAAAAACTCTCTGCTTACAGTAGTAGGTTAACAAGGAAGTTTCCTTTACTCCCTTCCCCTACACAGAAGAAAAAAAAAATAACAGGAAACCAACCACAGAAAACAATGAAGATGAATATCAGGTATTTGTTCCTTTCCTTACAACATTAGGTCATGGCAGTAGTGCTTGAAAGAATCAGAGTTGCTTTGAGCTTTGAGAGTTTTCAGTAGAGCAATTCGACTATTTTTTTTTAAATGGAGTGAAGTTAAAACACAGCCTTGAAACAAAAATAAGTAGGTATAATTCCAAAAATCCACAGTTGTTATCCAGAAGCTGCTGATCACACTGGCGGTCCAGGAACCCAGTCTGATCCTGAAGGCAGATAAGTTACTCCTCACTGTGCGCCCCTAGACTCTGCACACTGTAATCCCTTACAATGTGCAGGACAATACAATAAGCAGAACATGCTATTTATTAAGTACCTCTGTGTGTCACACAGATTTTTTTTTTAATTAATTTATTTATTTTGAAAGTCAGAGTTGTACAGAGAGAGAGAGACAGAGAGAGAGATTTTCTCTGGACACTCCCCAGATGTGGGCAGCTGGAAACAACTCTTTTAAGCACTTCTGTACTAACTTTCACATTTCTCATACCACGGGAATTCCTTATAATCCCCAGGGACAAGACATTGTAAAACGTGTCCACGCTACATTAAAAAATTATTTACAAAAAATAAAAAAGGGGGAATACGGAGCCATAACACATTCTCCACACAAATGGCTATTGCAGGCTCTTTTCATTTTAAATTTTTTTTTTTTTTTGACAGGCAGAGTGGACAGTGAGAGAGAGAGACAGAGAGAAAGGTCTTCCTTTGCTGTTGGTTCACCCTCCAATGGCCGCCGCGGCCGGTGCGCTGTGGCCGGCGCACCGCGCTGATCCAATGGCAGGAGCCAGGTACTTATCCTGGTCTCCCATGCAGGTGCAGGGCCCAAGCACTTGGGCCATCCTCCACTGCACTCCCTGGCCACAGCAGAGAGCTGGCCTGGAAGAGGGGCAACCGGGACAGAGTCCGGCGCCCCGAGCGGGACTAGAACCCGGGGTGCTGGCGCCGCAGGCGGAGGATTAGCCTAGTGAGCCGCGGCGCCGGCTGTCATTTTAAATTTTTTAATACTGGATAATCAAGGAAAATCTGCAGCCGATCGTCACTGGCACCCTGAAACTCAAAAACAACAAGCCTGTGTGAATAAAAGACCGTCTTACTGCTCAGTGGTATGGACCTGATCCTGTTCTAATATGGGGACGTGGACATGTTTCTGTATTCTCACAGAAAGACAGTGAGGTACAGTGGTTACCTGAGCGATTGGTATGACAGACGGACAATGTCACAGAACCACCCCTTGATGGTACTTGTCAAAATAACACTGTTGATCAGCATCCCCTCGAGAGTGAATGAAGCCTGTCAACTCACATCAAGTCAGACTAACGTTACCGTCTCTGTAGGCGCACCCGTAGTTTTAAATTGTTCATGTATTTATGCTAATGGGATTAACACAGCAGGATTTATTCAATGGGTACGAAATAATCAAACCATATTCTGCATTGGCAAGGGTATAGCTGAAAATCAATGGCTCAGTGTAACTGACCAATCAAAAAGAGATAATACTGATTTTAGTATAACAAAATTAGCTATGTTGTCTGATGCAGGGACATACCTGTGCCAATTCTGGAAGAGGGCGCCCGTTGGTATATTGGTTAAAACTATCAGAGTGACTCTTATTGTTAATGCTTCTTTTTCTGCTGAATCTAGTAATTTTTGGCTACATTTGGCTGCCTCAGCTAATACATCATCATTTTGTGTAAATACAGCCGATTCTCCCACAAATTTACTAACCAGCAATATCCTGGGAGTTCCCTCTTCAAAAAGGGAATTTACAAAAATCACTGGCATGAACCCTACTTCTCTAAAATTTAGTAATGTTACCAGAAAGCTTTATTATGTTCCTTGGCAATTAAACAAAACTAAGCTTTCTCACTTCAACGGGAGCGAGGCTCCTAAAGGTTGGGCATATAGCTCTTTGGCTCCTCATGATGAGTGTAAATGCCCCCTCGGTTGGGTTGCACCCCTTCTTCTCAAACCTGCTCAGAAGAATCTGTACAAGGGAAGGTATACGCATATGATTTATGAAGGATGTGATGATAATTTCCATGTTCCCGGGGACTGGGAAGCTTTTGGTCTTGCTGCCTCCAGGGCAGCTACTGCAGGTCTTGCTCAGAGAGCTGGCATGTATTATTACCAAGACTGTGAACGTGACTGCTGCTGCCTTATCCAGTATCGCTGAGGGACTTGATCAGGTCCGGGCAGGTGCATTACTCAACCGGGCTGCCACTGACTACTTACTACTGAAAGATCTTAGAAGTTGTAATTTAATTCCTGGAGGTTGCTGCTTTAATATCTCAAATAATGTTCCTTACCTAAAATCTCTGGTACAGCAGCTAAAAGGTGAACTTCAGCATATGTTTCTTTCTTTTTTTAAACAGGCAGAGTGGACAGTGAGAGAGAGAGACAGAGAGAAAGGTCTTCCTTTGCCGTTGGTTTACCCTCCAATGGCCGCTGCGGCCAGCGTACCGCGCTGATCCGATGGCAGGAGCCAGGTGCTTCCTCCTGGTCTCCCATGGGGTGCAGGGCCCAAGCACTTGGGCCATCCTCCACTGCACTCCCTGGCCACAGCAGAGAGCTGGCCTGGAAGGGGGCAACCGGGACAGAATCCGGCGCCCCGACCGGGACTAGAACCCCGTGTGCCGGCACCGCTAGGCGGAGGATTAGCCTAGTGAGCCGCGGCGCCGGCCAGCATATGTTTCTGACTAATCCCTTTTCTTTTGGTGGATTTCAGTGGACCCACTGGCACTTGATGTTGCTGGGTCCTTTATTGCTGCCCCTGCTTTTTCTTCCGTGCCTCCCCGTGTATTCCAAGGCCTCTCTGCATCATTCGGTGCTGTATGGGCCGAGATTTTAAAATTATGCTTGCAAACACACCCTCGAACAAAATAAGATGGCATTGACTTCCAGTAACGGGTAAGACTTGGCCTTCCTGTACCAACCTAAGGCAGGAGCCCCAGAATGTGTCTGAGGCATCCAGGGACGGGTAAGGACAAGTTGAGATTCAAGCAACCTAAGACAGGAGCAATGCCCCCAAAAATAAAAAAGGGGGAAATGTGGGCAGCTGGAAACAATCACCTTTTGGTATATATTGAACGTATAGATGCAGACACTGTGGTGCGGGTGAAAGGTTAATATGGCACATTGAGAAAGCAGGAAAGGGCCTTAGCTTACCGTCAGGCTTTTACAAGAAACAGATGTAAATGATCAATCATTCCTAAAACCTTCACTTTACATGCTTTTGTTGTATCCTTGTAATTGATGATGGATGACTGGGTAAGCCTTTTTCTTTTTTTTTTTTTTTTTTTTTTTTAAGATTTAATTATTTATTTGAAAGTCAAAGTTACACAGAGAGAGGAGAGGCAGAGAGAGAGAGAGAGAGAGAGGAGAGAGGTCTTCCATCCACTCGTTCACTCCCCAGATTGCCGCAACGGCCAGAGCTGCAGCGATCTGAAGTCAGGAGCCAGGAGCTTCTTCCAGGTCTCCCACATGGGTGCAGGGGCCCAAGGACTTGGGCCATCTTCTTCTACTTTCCTGGACCATAGCAGAGAGCTGGACAGGAAGTGGAGCAGCTGGGTCTCAAACCGGCGCCCATATGGGATGCTGGCGCTTCAGGCCGAGGCGGGGCACTGCGCCACAGCGCCGGCCCCTAAAAGCCTTTTTCAATCAACTAAGCAGGAACGCTGTGTCAAGAATTGTCTGTAACTCCGATAAGCCGCTTATGTATGTTATCCTTTGTGCTTCTTTTTCCTACTGCCGGTTATGTATAAATACTGCTGGAATTTTAGAATAAACGAGCCTTCATCAGGATCTGTCTTGGCTCCATTCTTTGCGTCCTTGTCCCCATTCCCACTCTCTGTTTCAGGAAACCCGGCGCGGGTCAGCACACCCAGATGGCTGCTTCAGCCAGGGCTGAGCCAGACCAAAGCCAGGAGCTTCATCTGGGTCTCCCACATTGGGGCAAGGGACCAAGTACTTGTGCCATCCTCCGCTGTTTTTCCCAGGCCGTTAGCAGGGAGCTGGATCGGAAGTAGAACATTTGGGACATGAACTGGTTCCCAGAGGGGGCGCCAGCATCACAGATGGAGGCTGGCCCCACAAACAGATTTTCAAGACATTTTAATTTTATTTCAGAGGCAGGGAGAGAGTGAGCAAGAGAGAGATTGAGAGCGAGCTCCCATCTGCGGGTTCACTTCTCAAATGCCCGCAGTTTTTGGATCTGGGCCAGGCTGAAGCCATCAGCCGACTATTTGAGATATAACCTGTTGCTTCCCAGAGCGTGCATTAGCGGGAAGCTGGAATTGGGAGTGGAATAGGGACTCAAATCCGGCCACAGCAATACAGGACGCAGATGTTCCAAACCGCTCTCTTCAGCAGGGGGCCACATGGCTATCCCCACAGAGGTTTTATCCAGTTGTCACCACAACATCTGAAGTTAAATATTACCTCCACTTGTGAGCAAGGAGAATGAATCTCATAGACTCTGAAAGTCTGTTCCTTACTGCATAGCCAGGAAAGGATAAGGCTGGGCTTCAAACATCCATGGCTTCCTGGCCCTCAAACCCACAGTCATGGGACTGTGCCTCCTTGGTGAAGAAGGCCCTGCTGCCTTCCCCAAACCGTGAGCTCCTCATTCTGAGTCACCTAGCTCAACGCTTAGTGAAAGTACTTTTTTTGGTAAGGATTTATTTATTTGTTTGAAAGGTGGAGAGACAGGTCTTCCACATGCTGGTTCACTCCCCAGATGGCCACAACGGCCAGCGCTAGTCCAGGCCAAAGCCAGGAGACTGGAACAGCCATCCGGGGCTCCCACACGGGTGCAGGGGACCAAACACTTGGGCCATCTTCTGCTGCTTTTCCAGGCCATAGCAGGGAGCTGGATTGGAAGTGGAGCAGCCGGGACTCGAACCAGAGCCCATATGGGCTGCCGGTATAGCAGCTTCACCTGCTGTGCCACAGTGCTGTCCCCAGTTCATGAATACTGAATGCAGTAAATCCTGCCCAGGCCTCCTTGCCTTGTCCTTATCACTCCCCAGTTCTCTTTCCTGCTTTTATTAACCCTCCCCATACAGCTGGCTCCAGGCCTGGGGTTTCTTGGCCAAAGATGATCCAAGTCCCCTAGCCAGCGATTGGTTTAGGGACTCACAGCTAAACCAGCCAACATGCAGTTGTCTGCGTGGCACCGGTGCTGTTGGCAGTCCTTTGGGAAACCAACTTCGAGATCAAATCCATGCCCTGAGCAGACAGTCAGGAGGACTGAAGAAAACCAGACTTTAAGGCCGGCGCTGCGGCTCACTAGGCTAGTCGTCCACCTAGCGGCACCGGCATACCGGGTTCTAGTCCCGGTCGGGGCACTGGATTCTGTCCCGGTTGCCCCTCTTCCAGGCCAGCTCTCTGCTGTGGCCTGGGAGTGCAGTGGAGGATGGCCCAAGTGCTTGGGCCCTGTACCCCATGGGAGACCAGGAGAAGCACCTGGCTCCTGGCTTCGGATCAGCACGGTGCGCCGGCCACAGCGGCCATTGGAGGGTGAACCAACGGCAAAGGAAGACCTTTCTCTCTGTCTCTCTCTCTCACTGTCCACTCTGCCTGTCAAAAAAAAAAAAGAATTTTCATTATAGCAGTTTGGCTGTTTTTATTTATTTAAAGATCTATTTATTTACTTGAAAGGCAATTAGAGAGATCTTCTGACTGCTGGTTCACTTCCTAAAATGGTTGCAACAGCCAATGCTGGGTGAAGTCGAAACCAGGAGTGTAGAACTTTCATCCTGGTCTCCCATGTGGGTGGCAGGGGCCCAAGGACTTGGGCCATTCTCTGCTGCTGTCCAAGCACATTAGGAGAGAGCTGGATCAGAAGTGGAGCAGCCAGAACTTGAATCTGCACTTATATGAGATGCCGGCATTGTGGGTGGCAACTTAACCCACTGTGCTACATTGCAGGCCCCTGGCTGTTTTTATTGAAATGGAGTGACCTTTAGAGACAGCGTAAGGTCAAAGAACTAGTAAATAGTGAATTTGGGAATCAAAGTGGGATTTCTTGACTCTGTGACTCACTTACCTACCATACTAATGAAGGTCTTCATGGCTTGGAAAGATTAATTTCTTCTGCCTATTTTTTAAAAGGATTTATTTATTCATTTATTTGAAAGAATTACAGAGAAGAGGGAGGAGAGACAGAGAGAGAAGGATCGATCTTCCATCTGCTGGCTTACTCCCCATATGGCCACAAGAGCTGGGGCTAGGTTAGGCCAAAGCCAGGAATCGGGAGCTTTTGGGCCTCCCACATGGGTGGCAGGGGCCCAAGAACATCTGCTGTTCTCTCTGGTACGTTAGCAGGATGCTGGATCAGAAGCGGAACAGATGGGAAATCAACTTAGTGTTCCAATGTGGGATGCTGGCATTGCAAGTGGTAGATTAATCACTGGCCACAACGCCAGCCCCCTCATAACTATTACCTGGGACCCAGCTTGTTGAAGAACCCACCACGTCAAACATCACCAGACGTCATAGCAAAGGGGATGAAAGTGCTGTAGGGTCTCATGCAGGCAATCAGATGTTTTGACCCAGAAGTGATGCAAGTCGCTTCCATTGACATCATGCAGCCAGAACTGGTGATGTGGCTCCACCAGCCACCTGTAGACAGCAGTAGTGACTGCACAGTGGGTCCTCCCGCTGGTAGAAGACACCTGAATTCATGTTTATTAAGTCATAGTAATACAAGATGCACAGTTTACAAATCTCATGGAGTTCTTCAAAACACTTCACCAAAGTATTTTTTTTTTTAAAGATTTACTTATCTATTTGAAAGGCAGAATTACAGAGAGGCAGAAGGAGAGAGAATCTTCCATCTGCTGGTTCACTCCCCAAATGGCCAGGACGGCTGGAGCTGGGCTGATCAGGAGCCAGGAGCTTCTTCCAGGTCTCCCACATGGGTGTAGGGGTCCAAGCACTTGGGCCATCTTCCATGCTTTCCCAGGTCATAGCAGAGAGCTGGATCAGAAGTAGAGCAGCTGGGATTCAAACCGGCGCCCTTATGGGATGCCACCACTGCACGTGGTAGCTTTACCCTCTATGACACATTGCCAGCTCCTTACCAAAGTATTTTTGCAAACATCAGCTTGTTTTATCTTTTCCGCAGCCCTGTGAAGTAGGTACAGTAGGAAGATGTTCCTAGTGCCCTACTTTGTGGGAGGATTCAGGGGCTTACAGAGCTCACCTGACTTGTCCAGAATCTCACGTCATGGCGATGTATATCCCACAGTGCTTCTAGTGCCCCACACTGCCTTTTAGGAGCTGTGTTCATGAGGGAGCCTAAGCATACCTGACTATTGTCAAACACAAGAACAAATATTAGCTTTAGGGGGAAAAAAAACGATATGTGAGGTGCCCTTCAGCAGAGTCCACAACTTAATAAATGAGTAGTCCAAATAGCCACACATGTGTACAGCGAGAATCAGGCTGAAGGCCGGAGGCAGCCTTCCAGGAATGGAGGGAAGGCATGCACTGAATGTTTCTCCCTCCTTCCTTCCTCTTTGATAACATCCTGGCAGCGAGAGAGATAAGAAGATGTCCTAAGGGAATTAGACTGGAATCCAGGAGACCCGATTGTGATCTCCTGTCCTTCAGAAAGCAGACATATAAACTTACTTATTTTTAAAGATTTACTTGTTTATCTGAAAGGCAGAGTTATAAAGAAAGAGGGGGAGACGCAGAGAGATCCCATCTGCTGGTTTACTCCCTAAATGGCCGCCTTTATCAAAGTATTGGCAAATGAATACACATTTCCATAATGAACTGTTTATGTATCTATACGTCACTTTTATTTTAAAGGTTTATTTATTTATTTGAAAGGCAGAGAGAGAAAGAGAGGTCTTCTATTCGCTGGTTCACTCCACAGATGTCTGCAATGACCAGAGCTGGACCAATCCTAAGCCAGGAGCTTCTTCCCTGTCTCCCATGCAGGTGCAGGGGCCCAAGGACTTAGGCCATCTTCTACTGCTTTCCCAGGCCATAGCAGAGAATTGGATTGGAAGTGGAGCAGCCGGGACTCGAGCCAGCACCCATATGGGATGCCGGCACTGCAGGCAACGGCTTTACCAGCTACACCATAGCGCCGGTCCCCAGAATATCTTTTCAACAATGATTTTTGGGAAAACTGGATATCCACAATCAGAAAATGAAGTTGGCCCCTTACCTTATACCAGGTGATAATTCAATCTAAAAGAAGTTTAAATTAGGAAGCCAGGAGCTAGGAACTCCACCCGTTCTCCCACGTGGGTGGCAGGGGCCCAAGCACTTAGCCGTCTTCCAACTGCCTTTCCGGGTGCATTAGAAGAGGAAGAGCCTGAATTTGAACCGGAACTCCACTATGGGATGCCAGCGTTGTCGGTAGTGGTTCAACCTGCTCTGCCACAATGCCAGCCACTTTAAAAATTTTATTTATTTGAAAGGCAGAGGAAGAGAGAGAGAGAGAGATTGCCATCTTTTGATTGATTCCTTAAATGCTCATGATGACTGGGATACAAAGAGCTCAATCTGGGTCAACTGGGTGGCAGGAACCTGTTATCTGAGCAGTCATTGTTGCTTCCCAGGCTCCATCTAAGTTGGAAGGTGGAGCTGGAGCCACAACCGGGACTGGGTGTGAAATACTCCATGTGAGGATATCTAGCACTCCAATACAGGACCTGCGAGCCTTAACCAGTGAGCCAAAGGCCCACCCCAATAAACATTTTTTTTTTTAATTTTTTGACAGACAGAGTGGACAGTGAGAGAGAGAGACAGAGAGAAAGGTCTTCCTTTGCCGTTGGTTCACCCTCCAATGACCGCCGCAGCCGGCGTGCTGTGGCTGGCGCACTGCGCTGATCCGATGGCAGGAGCCAGGTACTTCTCCTGGTCTCCCATGGGGTGCAGGGCCCAAGCACCTGGGCCATCCTCCACTGCACTCCCGGGCCACAGCAGAGAGCTGGGCTGGAAGAGGGGCAACCAGGACAGAATCCGGCGCCCCGACCGGGACTAGAACCCGGTGTGCCGGTGCCGCAAGGCGGAAGATTAGCCTAGTGAGCCACGGCGCCGGCCCTAATAAACATTTTAATTCCACCTTTCTACTAACTTTGAGAGGTATCCATATATATCTCTCTTTGTCTTATTGGTTGTGTTTCTCTAGAGAATATTAATATATGCCATATACAAAGTTAACTCAAAATATATCAAAAACCCAATTGTGAGACCTAGAACTATAGAATCCTTAGAAGAAAACAAAGGGGAAGGTTTGACAACATTGAATTCAGCTGTGATTTCTTGGATATGACACCAAAAGCACAGTCAACACAAGAAAAACATAGACGATTTGGACTAAATTAAAATTACTAAGTTTGTGCATGAAAAGCTAGCTATTAACATGTTGAAAAGGCAACCCACAGGGGGCTGCCATTGTGGCATAGCGGGGTAAGCTGCTGCCTGCAACATCAGCATACCCCTGTGGCTGCCTGTTCGAGACCTGGCTGCTCCACTTCCAAACCAGCTCCCTGCCAATTCGCCTGGGAAAGCGGAAGTCCTTGGGCCCCTGCACCCATGTGGGAGACCTGGGAGAAACTCCAGTCTCCTGGCTTCAGCTTGGCCCAGCCCTGGCTATTGCAGCCATCTGGGGATTGAACCAGCAGATGGATAACCTTTCTGCCTGTCTCTCCTTCTCTCTATATAACTCTGCCTTTCAAATAAATAAATAAATCTTAAAAAAAAAAAAAAAAAAAGGCCAGCGCCGCGGCTCACTAGGCTGATCCTCCGCCTAGCGGCGCCGGCACACCGGGTTCTAGTCCCGGTCGGGGCGCCGGATTCTGTCCCGGTTGCCCCTCTTCCAGGCCAGCTCTCTGCTGTGGCCAGGGAGTGCAGTGGAGGATGGCCCAGGTGCTTGGGCCCTGCACCCCATGGGAGACCAGGAGAAGCACCTGGCTCCTGGCTCCTGCCATCGGATCAGCGCGGTGCGCCGGCCGCAGCGCGCAGGCCGCGGCGGCCATTGGAGGGTGAACCAACAGCAAAGGAAGACCTTTCTCTCTGTCTCTCTCACTCACTGTCCACTCTGCCTGTCAAAAAAAAAAAAAAAATGGAGTGGCTGGGAATCAAACTGCTACTCTCATGGGATATGGGTGCTCCTAGAGGCACTTACCTTGCTGTGCCACGGCACCTACCTGAGTCTTGCCCTAACACATGCTTTCTGTCTAGTAGCAAACACTTGGGCTCCCGCTTGCCTCCCTCCCCTTGTCACAGGTGCTCACCCAGTCCAGGTTAGGGGTATTCTGCATCTTACCCCAAACCTGGTATATAAGAGAACAACTGTGCCCTGGTATTATAGGTTAAATTGTGTCTACCCCCCCCCCCCCCCCCCCGCCACAACCCAAGATAAGATGAAATCCTCCCTTCTAGTATCTTAAAATGTGAGCAGTAAGTTCCAGGGAAGGCTGGGCCCTTCGAGCAGCAGGCCTGTGTCCTTAGAGGAAGAGGGGAAGAGACCCAGGAAGGAGAGGCCCAAAGGTCCAGGGGACAGAGACTTGCTTCAACTGCAAGCCAGGACCCGAAGCTGGCTCAGAGAGGGGTAAGAAGAGCTCTTAGAGGGAGCATGACCTGCTGACCTCTTGGCCTTGGACTTCTGGCTTCCGGAACAGCGAGGCAATAGACTTCTGTTGTTTTAGGACACCCAGTCTGTGGTATTTTGTCCCAACAGACCTGGGTGTACACAGACACCCAACTTCCTCTCTTCCTTGTTCTGAAATCTAGGCTGGCCCTCCTCAAGGAGTGCTGTTAGTCACTGTGGGAAATGGACAGGAGAATCAAACACAGCTGGATTTACAGAGCTTAGAGACTCACACAGTGGCCCTCCCAGGCCCGCACTGTGGTGTAGGTAGGAACAGCATCCTATATGGGCTCTGGTTTGAGTCTCGGCTGCTTCACTTCCGAGCCAGCTCCTTGCTAATGGGCCTGGGAAAACAGCAGAAGATGGCTCAAATGCTTGGGCCCTGCATTCATGTGTAAGACCTGGATGAAGCTCCTGCCTTGGTGTGGCTCGGCCCTGGCCATTGTGGCCACTTGGAGAGTGAACTGGGGGATGGAAAATGTTTTCTCTCTGTCCCTCTTTCTGTGGAACTCTGACTTTCAAATAAAAAAGTAATTCTTTATAAAAAAATTTAAAAGGGGGCCTACCCTGGCCACTCAGTCTTCAGGAGCCATCCAGCTACTCCTTGCCTTTGCCATTAGAAATTTTCTGTGGTAGGCCAACGCCGTGGCTCACTAGGCTAATCCTCTGCCTGTGGCGCCAGCACTCCTGGTTCTAGTCCCAGATTCTGTCCCGGTTGCTCCTCTTCCAGGCCAGCTCTCTGCTGTGGCCCAGGAGTGCAGTGGAGGATGGCCCAAGTGCTTGGGCCCTGCACCCGCATGAGAGACCAGGAGGAAGCACCCGGCTCCTGGCTTCGGATTGGCGCAGCACGCTGGCTTAGCGGCCATTTGGGGGGTGAACCAACAGAAGGAAGACCTTTTTCTCTGTCTCTCACTGTCTAACTCTGCCTGTCCAAAAAAAAAAAAAAAAAAAAGAAATTTCCTGTGGTTGTTGCTGGTGCCTCCCCTAGAACACAACGTGTCTGACAGCAGGGACTGGCTCTTCTCTGCTCCTCCGCTCTGGAGGACGCGCCCGACAGCCAGGAGACCGCCTGTCTACTCCATCACGGTCTCTGTGATCCAGGGCGTGTTACGTAATCGTTCTATCCCTCAGTGTCCCTGTCTGTAAACTGGGAGAACTGTATTAGCTCAGAGTTAGCAGGGAGAAGGGAGGGCTGCTGTGGGGGGGCCTCGGTGCTTTGGTTTGAGTGGAGAGGGGGCCTCTGTGCTGTGCCTGCTGCTGGAATTTCCACCAGGACTGATTTGTCACTGCATCTTAGAGCAAGCGTGGTGCGTGACACATGGTGCGTGGTCAGCGTGGATGGAGGGGCTCCTGGGCGTGAGAGTTTGGAGCGCTTTAGGTTGTAAGATCTGGAGGCTGGGGAGACTGGGATGTGCCCGGGTTTCTGACTGAGAGCAGCACATGAGGGTGTTTTTCCGCATGGATATTTTGTCTGTGTGGGTGGGGCTCACCTGACCTAATTTTCATAGTTTAAAACCTTTCCACGTGGATGACAATTCCAAAGTCTAGAAAGGCGCTTCCGGAAGAACAGCATATCCAACCCCACCCCTGGGTTTGAATTTAAGAGGAAAAAGAAAATAGCTTCCTGGAGACCTCTGCCCCGTGTTCTTGTCGGATTCAGGTGGGATGAGGGCAGAGTGAGTCCGGATTCAGGTGGGATGAGGGCAGAGTGATTCCGGGGAAGGACCCTACGTAGGTGGGGAGGAGAGGAGGTGGAGGCCACTGCTGTGAGCCCAGCGATGAGGAAACGAGGACAGAGCCCAAACCAGAGCCGTGGACTCTCTCCCCTGCCCTTCCAGGATAAAAGCAGTGCAGTTCATGCCGTGTGTCCAGTTGCTCTGGTCTTGCCCGCTGGGACTGATAGCAGTGTCACCACTTCCTCCCCTGGGGAACTGATCAGCTGTCTGGTTTTAAAAACTTGAAAAAGAAGAGGAAGTGACAGCCCTCCAGGTCTTCTTGGACTGAAAAACTGAGTTTTCCAATGTGCACCAACAAAAAACCAAACCAAACAACAACAAAGAGACATTTTCAAGGGTGGCGAAATAATATTCATTTTTTCTAATGGAACAGAAAACAGGCATGTGTATCCACCGTCTTCTGCTTCTCAACCTCTCCAGGCGAAGGGTTAATAAGAAAATATTTAATCTCTTTATTGTCCCATTTTTGGATAAGAAAAGCATTCCACTGTTTCACTCAAATCTTAGTAAGTAAAAATCATAGACATGCCTGTTACACACATACACGACTTTAAATATTTGATAAGGCTTATTTATAGATTAGTACAATCCCCAGATCTTTAAGTCATTTACTCACATTATTTAAAGGGCTTATTGATGTTTTCTAATAGAATTTTTATTTTTTAATTTTTTTTGACAGGCAGAGTAGACAGTGAGAGAGACAGAGAGAAAGGTCTTCCTTTTCCGTTGGTTCACCCTCCAATGGCCACTGCGGCTGGTGCGCTGTGGCCGGCGCACCGCGCTGATCCGATGGCAGGAGCCAGGAGCCAGGTGCTTATCCTGGTCTCCCATGCGGGTGCAGGGCCCAAGCACTTGGGCCATCCTCCACTGCACTCCCGGGTCACAGCAGAGAGCTGGCCTGGAAGAGGGGCAACCAGGACAGAATCCGGCACCCCGACCGGGACTAGAACCTGGTGTGCTGGCGCAGCAGGCGGAGGATTAGCCTAGTGAGCCGCAGTGCCGGCCCTTTAATAGAATTTTAAAATAGCTTTCCTTCCTCTGGTTTGGGGTATACATTGAATAATTATAATGAAATAATTAGATAAAAGTAGCTCTCCATAAAATTAGATAGAAACAATCTTGTGTTGCTGTTTTGAAAAAATCAATTTTTGTTAGTAGGGTGCTTTGTGATTTTTATGTAACTATCTCAAAACTCAAATGCTTGTATTTTGTCTTCGGTCTAAGGCTCACACTGGGCTACAAACAAGGCAAAGGTTGCAGCATGAAAGTCAATATTTAGATTGCCTCTGGACGTTACCTCTGCGGGTGCAACATCCGCACACATAGCGTTCCTGAGACTCGCTCTGCAGAGGAACAGCTCAGATTGCCCGGCTTCTAGCCCCAAACATTTGCTTTTGCTTGCAATTTATTTATTTTTTTTGCCCCGTGTTCCACATTTTATTTATATTTTAAGCTTCAATCTCAAAATCACATATGCATACACCCATTTGCTTTTTTGTTGACGTCACTTAAACTTGAACACATGGTTTGCTAAAACAAAGACTGCAGGGGCCGGCGCTGTGGTGTAGGAGGCTAAGCCTCCGCAGGTGGCACCAGCATCCCATATGGGCACTGGTTGAAAGACAGTTACAGAGAGAGGTAGAGACAGAGAGAGGTCTTCCATCCACTGGTTCACTCCTCAGGTGGCCGCAACAGCCAGAGCTGGGCTGATCCAAAGCCAGGAGCCAGGAGCTTGTTCCAGGTCTCCCACTTGGGTGCAGGGGCCCAAGGAGCTGGGCCATCTTCCACTGCTTTCCCAGGCACATCAGCAGAGAGTTGGATTGGAAATGGAACAGCCGGGACTTGGATCAGCACCTGTATGGGATGCCGGCACTGCAGGCAGCAGCTTTACCTGCTACACCACAGCACCGGCCCCAAATTGTGATATTTAATGAGGACATTAATATGAGTAGAGGGTTGTTGATTTAAGATAAGGTTAATTATATGTTTGTCCTTATGGGGGCTGTGCAAGCTTCATATTTTCTTTGGACATCATAGGCGTCTTAGCTCTTCAAGTACAGCTTTAATGCTATGTGAATTTTGCCATTTTGCTAATACCGGTATGCTCTTTGCATCCACCGTTCTACTGGAATTATTTATCACTTGCATATTAACCTTTGCTCCAAAACCAGCTGATGGAGGAGCTTCTGGGTATTTAGGGCCATATTCTGGTCTCATAATTTGTCCTTAGTGGCCTGACAATCATGCCTGACCACCTTGCAAGTCTCATATCTTTGAGGCCCCAGCTAACTCTACCATCACCTCCGCCTTTGTGTCCTTCTTCAGGTTCTCCCAACAAGCAAAAATGAGGAACATGAACTCCTGCGGAGACTGGCATCTTCTCCTGCAGCCCGACAGCCTCCACACGCAGGGGTCAGCTCTGCTTTCACTCCGTGTTCACGTCTGCCTCCAAACCCTTTCCATGACGGTGAAAGTACTCGCTCCCCACCACTGTTCATTTCTCTCCCGTGTCTCCCAGGGTCTTCCCCAAGCACATGCCACATTTTCTTCACAATCTTTTTACTTAGAGGACCTTGGAATGAGTCACTGGAGCGCTCTAGACCACAGTGTGAGCCACAGATACCTGTGGGACTTGTCCTTCCATTTCTCGCCTAGCTGGGGACGCCCAGGCTTGGAGTAGCGAGGCCAGCAGCAGGGAAGGGTGGCTGGTATTTAGAAGAGCCAGCTGCAGGCCAGAAAGGAGTTTTGGACTTTGGGCTTGACTCTGATGCTTCTATTTTATTCTGTTCTGTTCATCAGGTGGTGACCTGCACTCTTTAAACACCTGGCCTGCTCAACAGCCACCCCAGCAGTTACATCTGTGGGCCCAGGTAAACCGCAGTAGGTGTTGGGCTCTGCCAGGTTATTTTTACTTCTGAAGATAACCTGGTTGAGATTATTTTCTGGAGTCTATTTTCGTGAGTCTTCTGATGAACAAACAGGTGGATTTAGCCAAGTTCAAAATACATAAAGAAGCTCTATAACTAAACAACAAAAAGAGAGTTAAGAAATGAGCAAGGTGCCTAAATAGACATTTCTTCAAAGAAGGTGCACATATGGCCAATAAGCAACTAAAACGAGATGGCTCTTGGCTGGGGAGGGGCACGAGGCAGCCTTCTGGGTGCTAAACTGGATCCTGTTGGATGGTTACTAGCGTATATACATATTTCAAGATTCATCAAGCTAAACTCTTACAATTTGTCTTTTACTGAACATATATTATACTTCAGTTTTTAATAATTATATTTATGTTTAAGAAAAAATGTGGTCCCCTTTTTTATTTAAAAAAAAAAAAAAAGTGTATTGGCCGGCACCGTGGCTCACTAGGCTAATCCTCTGCCTTGCGGAGCTGGCACACCGGGTTCTAGTCCCGGTTGGGGCACCGGATTCTATCCCGGTTGCCCCTCTTCCAGTCCAGCTCTCTGCTATGGCCCAGGAGGGCAGTGGAGGATGGCCCAAGTGCTTGGGCCCTGCACCCTCATGGGAGACCAGGAAAAAGCACCTGGCTCCTGGCTTCGGATCAGCGCGATGTGCCGGCCGCGGTGGCCATTGGAAGACCTTTCTCTCTGTCTGTCTTTCTCTCACTATCCACTCTGCCTGTCAAAAAAAAAAAATGTATTTATTTATTTGAAAGGCAGGTATAGAGAGTTCTGGTGGTTCACTCCCCAAATGCTTACAGCAGCCAGGGCCGGCTCAGGACAAAACCAGCAGCCCCAGGTCTCCGTCTGGCTTCCTATGAAGGTGGCAGAAGCCCAAGTGATTGAGCCATCTACTGCTCTTTCCCAGGCGCATTAGTAGGGAGCTGGATCAGAAATGGAGCAACTGGCACTCAAACCAGCACGCCAATGTGAGATGCTGGCGTCCCCAGCAGTGGCTCGATCCTTAGTGCTACCATCCCAGCACCTGTTCCCAGTTTTAGAACAATCAAGGTGAAGTTAATAACACAGTCCTCTCAAAAACTGGGAACTGCCTGTGGTATTCTAATGATTTGGCAAGAGAATTTTCCAAAGTTGTAGCTGCGGCAGCACAAGATTACAACTTTCGCTTTCACGAGTCATATTGAAAGTTACACACGTATGTGACTTTGACCCAAACCCCACATCTGAGATGGTAAATTATAACCATTTTCTTCCCCTTTTCCATTCTGAGACGTCCTGGAACAGAAAGTCCACAAATTAATGAACCTGAAGATAATTCATACTTCTTAAATTCTCTTTCTCTCTCTTTTTTCTTTTGTAGATCATTACATTCACCTCTATAGATTCTCCTCACAAGCCTACAGGACAGGAGGCTTACGGATATTGGACAGGTTAGGGCAGTGATTTTATTGGTTAAATAAAAAATAGCAGCCCTTCCCTATGTAAAACTTGTTTGTGACCAGTGAGCCTGCCAGGGTTGTTATTCCAGGGTCCTCTGGGGATTGCTCTTGCCGAAGGGCAAGGCTACTCTGAATTAGCATCCCAGGTATTTGCAAGGTGCCTGCCCTGTGACCCACCCCTCAGATGCAGCAGTGAGGTGCAGTCTGCTGTGGGCACTTAATTGGCAATGATGTCCAGGATTTTCTTAGAACCTCTTGGGATGAAGTTTGAAATCTGAGAATGTAGAGATTTGCTTCCTGTTGGCAGTGTTTGGTGTCAACCTGTCATGTCCCTGTGAGTAATGTGTGAGTCACTTTCATAGTGTCACTGTTTCCTTTCAGGTTGTTCTTGATTTTTGTCTAGTCTCGTGGTAAGAAATTGGTCCTGAGCCATTGGGTATAGAAATTCCTCCTCCCGTGGCTGGCGTCATGATGCCTCTGACATTGGCATCGCATATCAGAGAACTAGCTCGAGTCCCGACTGCTTAACTTCCAATACAGCTGCTTCTAACACACCTGGGAAAGCAGTAGAGGCTGGCCCAAGTGCTTGGGCTCCTGCCACTCATGTGGGAGACCCAGGTGGAGTTGCAGGCTCCAAGCTTCAGCCTGGCCCAGCCCAGGCTATTGTGGCCATTTGGAGAGTGAACCAGCAGATGTAAGATCTCTTTCTCTCTGTCTGTCAACCCTTCAAATAAATAAATAAATCCTTGAAAAAAAAAAAAAAGATAAATTCCTCCTCCTGGGGTACAGGGTCCCAAAGACTTGGGCCATCCTCCACTGCTTTCCCAGGCCACAGCAGAGAACTGGATTGGAAGTGGAGCAGCCAGGACTCAAAAGAGGAGAGGCAGAGAGAGAGAGAGAGAGGTCTTCCATCCGCTGGTTCACTCCCCAGTTGGCTGCAATGGCCCAAGCTGCGCTGATTCAAAGCCAGGAGTCAGGAGCTTCTCCCAGGTCTCCCATGCAGGTGCAGGCGCCATCTTCTCCAGCTTCCACATGGGATGCCGGCTCCATTGGCTATGCCACAGCACCGACCCCTTTTTTCCTGTTTTAAAGACTCATTTATTTGAAAGGCAGAGTTAGAGAGAGGCAGAGGCAGAAAAAGAGAGAAGTCTTCCATCCGCTGGTTCACTCGCCAAGTGGCTGCCATGGCTGGAGCTGGGCTGATCTGGAGTCAAGAACCTCTTCCAAGTCTCCCATGCAGGTGCAGGGGCCCAAAGACTTGGGCCATCTTCTACTGCTTTCCCAGGCCATAGCAGAGAGCTGGATTGGAAGTAGAGCAGCTGGGACTTGAAACAGTGCCCATATGGGATGCCGGCACTACAGGCAGCAGCTTTACCTGGTATGCCACAGTGCTGGCCCCTGGAGTGAGTTTTAATTTTGGGAGATTTAAGAAAAAGCTCAATCCTGCGTTGGGGGCTGTGTCAGGGACTCTAGCACAGACACGGTCTCTCTGGATTCTGTGGTTGAAGACAGTTGGCTCCATTGAAGGGGCATCCTTGTCTGGTTCTGGATCTCTGTTGCAGTGCTTCCAGCTTTGCCCCATTCAGCAGGACACTGGCTGTTGCCCTACCTTGTTAGGGGAAGTCTTCAAGCATTGGGAGGTGCTCACCTAGAAAGTGAACTTCAGGCCGGTGCCGCGGTTCACTAGGCTAATCCTCCGCCTTGCGGCGCCGGCACACCGGGTTCTAGTCCTGGTTGGGGTGCCGGATTCTGTCCCGGTTGCCCCTCTTCCAGGCCAGCTCTCTGCTGTGGCCAGGGAGTGCAGTGGAGGATGGCCCAGGTGCTTGGGCCCTGCACCTCATGGGAGACCAGGAAAAGCACCTGGCTCCTGGCTCCTGCCATCGGATCAGCGCGGTGCGCCGGCCGCAGCGCACCAGCTGTGGCGGCCATTGGAGGGTGAACCAACGGCAAAGGAAGACCTTTCTCTCTGTCTCTCTCTCTCACTGTCCACTCTGCCTGTCAAAAAAATAAATAAATAAATAAAATTGAAAAAAAAAAAAAAGAAAGAAAGTGAACTTCAGTCATTGGGAAAGATTGTCCATAAAATCTACCGAACTGTCTTGAAATGAACCCCAGTCGCCCTGGGCAATTACGTTCTCCCCTACCAGCCAGGAAACCTCGTTTTGGTCTAGGATTAGAAAAAAGCACCCTTTGAGCCCTGTGGCGGGGACCATATTCTGTTGTGCTCACTACTTCCACTGCTCTCAAAGTTGTAGGTTTGACCCGTTGGATTCATCACACTCGGGTGAAGCCAGCTCCCCATGCCACCTGGCCATCGAGCCTGGTTCCTGGGCAACTGCTAAAACTCCACGTGTCCAAGAACCCCGACAGCTACCCTCTCCGGAAAGCTCGCCTGACCCAGACACCGACACCTTGCCCTAACCGCACACCGGACAGAAGCTGGTCCGTCTACACATGGTGGAAGCTTGAGGAATCTACAGTCTTTGCTCCAGTTACAGACTTCAGGGCCAAATGGTCAAGGCGTGGTGGAAGCCTAGAAAACCCAGCAAGGGACACTTGGGAACTGGGGTCATGATGTCACCCTATTCCACTGGGACTAATGATAATATTGACCTTGCTGATGTCCCTACGTCTAGCCAAGGCTGTCCCAAAGGACAGCTGGCTACAAAGAGTTGCTCTAGCCGTGTTCTATGTAGGAATAGTACATTTATTAGGAGGAATCTTTTCTTCCTTATAGTAGTCTGTGTTTTGCTAAGCTCCAGGGTGCATGGCCAGGTTAGTCTCCAGGGCACTTGGGTTTTTGAGCTATTCTCCCAAGACCTAATGAACGCTGTTGCCTCGGCCACTTGGTTTCCAGGTCAACAAACTGTCAGCCTCACTTTTGATGGGTGTGCGCTCCTAGACTTCGCCAAAGATAGCACCTACCGCTGCTCCTACTGGGGCCCCCATGCCAATTACCGCCTGGCCGACATCTACCTCTGTGGCGGCCCCACTCCTACCCAGGCCAATACATGCACCCAATATTGCACATCTGGGTGGGGTTGCGAGTCCTGGGTTGTTAATGCCCCAGGCACTCAGGGGCTCCAGGGCATCTGGGCTCCGAAACCTTGGCCTGACATCCCTATATCTTTACAATGGAATGGTGAAAGGCCACCACCAAATTGCAGACAGAACGAGTGTGTTAATCTCACCCTCACGATCCTCAAACCCAGCCTGGCCTTGTAGTCTTCTGGAGTCACCCTCCAACTGGGCCAGTACCACGCTTGGCCTAATAAAAACCCCATGGTCCTTTTTAAAGTTAAGGTGAGGTTCATTCCTCGAGTTGTGGTCCAGGACATCAAGCCTAAGGCCACCTGGGAGAGGCCCGGTGACTCCAAACTTCCCCCGGAACAATCCGATGAAACTAAGCTTGCCCGGAACAACCTGGTAGTTACAGCCTCCCCTCAAAACGAGAACCTATGGCCCAACTTACCCAACTGGTCAACCTCACCCATGCTGCCCTCAACCTAGTCAACCCAGACTTGGCAAGGGACTGCTGGATCTGCATGGCCCCAGGGCCCTTGCGATATGTTGGATTAGCTGTCAATTCCTCTGCAACCCTCCCCTCGAGTCAAGCGTCCACAGACGCACTCCTGATGGCCCCAGCCCCCATCTATGGAAATTCTCCTATTCTAACAGGGTCTAGCAGGGTCTGTGCCCACAACCGCACTGCCCTGGCCTGCTCACACGGTGTCTTTTCCTGTGTTGTACCAGGCAACAACTCTTGCCAGATAGTTAGTCTGCTGCCTGATCTCTCCCTGATCGCAGGGTCTCAGGCCCCCTCCTTGTCTGACCGACCTCAGAGATATAAACGCAGTCCGGTACCGGCAATTCCTCTGGCTGTTGGTCTTCTGGCCACAGCTGAAGCCACTCTGGAGGCCATGGGCTCAGAGCTGTCCCAGGCTCAGTACCAGGTTCTCACCGAACAAATCATTACTGATTTTGGAGACCTGACTCAGTCTGCCTTGGCCCGCCAACGACAGTTAGGCCCCTTGGCCAGTTTGATTCTGCAAAATCGTCGAGACCTAGCTCTCCTGACCGCTGCCCGCAGAGGCCTCTGTCTGTACCTCCAAGATCGATGCTGCTTCTATACTAATAAGTCGGGCGTGGTTCGTGAGACAGCGGCAACTTCAGTACAGAATCAATGCAAGACGTGGGGCTCTGTGACCGTCCGCATGGTGGGACTCCCTGGCAAATTGGCTTCCCTGGATATCACCTTTTATTGGGCTCCTGGTTTTCCTGCTATTGATGGCTGCTGTCGGCCCCTGCTTATTCAAAGCCCTTACCCGTTTTACCGACTCACAAATTGCCAAGGTCATTCTCCAACCTCTCCTTGCCCCGGGCCAGTCCCTAGAAGAGGAGCTTTTAGAGCTAAAAAGAGCTAAAGCGCCCTAAAGAAGAGGAGAGGGAATGTTACAGACCCTGATCTCAGGAACTGCTCCCTGCCCCAAATCAGTCAGGGTGGCCAGCTTGGTCTGGCCCGGCCACTGCTGACTTCAGGGACACCTCCCCATTTTCTATTGTGTCCAAAGCCCAGCTGTGTGTCAGATCACTGCGTGCCTCACGAAGCTGCCTTGTAATTGTGACTTACTGGACACTATGCTTCTGTGTCTCCCAAGATTGTCTTGTAACTATGACTTGCTGGTTTAAGGTAGAAAAGTAGAGAAAGACCAGGGATCAGGGCTTGACTCTTGGGGACACGAGTCCAGTCAAGTCCACATGCAAGAATAAACTGTTTGCCTTTCCTCCCGAAAGTCTCAAGAGTCGCTTGGTTTCTTTGGTCTCTCGTCCGTGACAAGATCACATTGTATTTTGCATGTAACCACAGTTTTTGTTTTTTAAGATTGATTTATTTATTTGAGAGGCAGAATTACAGACATATAGAAAGAGAAACAGAGAGGTCTTCCATCTGCTGGTTCAGTTCCCAAATGGCTGCAACGGCTGGAGCTGGGCTGGTCCGAAACCAGGAGCCAGGAGCTTCTTCCGGGTCTCTAATGCGGTGCAGGGGCCCAAATACTTGGCCCATCTTCCACTGCTGCCCCAGGCCATAGCAGAGAGCTGGATCAGAAGTGGAGCAGCTGGGACTCGAACTGGCGTCCAAATGGGACGCTGACACCACAGGCAGGGGTTTAACCTACTGTGCCACAGTGCCAACCCCAGTTTGCTCTTTTTCAGTTGTTGTATATTACTCCTTTTCATGACTTTACCACAATTTCTTTGTCATTTGTGCCCCAGGTATTGATGGACTCCTGAGTTATTGCCAAGTTGTGGTGACTGGGTAAGGCTGCTGGCACGTTCTCAGCCGTGTACTTTGGCAACACCTGCACCCACTTCAGCATGTGCCACAAGAAAATGAGGACTGACCGCCCTGGAAACCTGGGGAACTTGCTCTTTTGCTGGCCATGTTTTTGTATCTCAAACCTGGAGGCCAGGTTAATGGCACAGGCTTCACCATTTTCAGCTCTCACTTTTCAGTCTTCTTGTGCTTTTTTCCCAAGTGCCCCTTTCTTTGGCTAATTCCTTCACCATGCTGCTATTTGTTCTTGTTTGCTTAGATTTGCTTATTTGACAGAGCCACAGAGAGACCGAGAGCGACCTTCCATCTGCTGTTTCACTCCCCGGATGGCTGCCATAGCCAGAGCAACATCCAAGTCTTGGCCAGGCTGACACTAGGAGCCAGTCCGGTCTCCCACATGTAAGGGGCCCCAGTACATGAGTCATCCTCCACTGCTTTCCCAGGTGCGTTAGCAGGAAGCTGAATTGGTTGCTTTAAGGAGGAGACGACAGCAACATCTATTGTGGGGCTTACAGAACTGCCAGCTAGGGCTGGAGAACTGAATTGGAGGCCATGCACCAAGAACACTAAAAATCACAGCTGGGGGCTGAAACTGGCACAGTGAGTTAAGCCCCTGCCTGTGATGCCAGCATCCCAGATGCGCACTGGTTCATGGCTGCTCCATTTCCAATCAAGCTCCCTGCTAATGCACCTGGGAAAAGAAAGCCCAAGTGTTTGGGTCCCTGACCTACATGAGAGATCCAGAGGAAGCTCCTGGCTTGGGCCTGGCCAGGCTCTGTCTTGTGGTCACTTGGGGAGTGAACCTCATGTGGATGCCAGGGCCAAAAGATTCGGGCCATCCTCTGCTGCGCTCCCAGGAAAGGAGCTAGGTTGGAAGCGGAGCAGCCAGGACTCAAACCTGCACCCGTACGGGATGCCAGCATCACAGGCAGAGGCTTAACCCATTACACCACAATGCCAGCCTCATAAATAAATCTTAAAAAAAAAAAAGAGGGGTCCAGATGGTGTACCAGATTGCCAGTGCCAGTGCAGGTTGGCAGCTGCATACAACATCCTCCACAGATGGTAGAAAGTGAAAAGTGCTTGGAAGAAGCTGAAGAATACAAAGAAGCAGGCTTTCTCCTGGATTTGGTGAAGTTAGAAGCATTAAACCTTTCTGCATTAAATCCTGGAGTCCATTCTATGATTCATTATTGTGGCCACTGTTCAAGTGTGATTATTCCTTGCTTAACGTGTTGAATGATCGAGTTCACTTGAACAAAGGGTGTCTTGTGTAAAAAGAACCAACTTTGGGGATGGGCACTGTGGTGTAGTAGGTAAAGTCACCACCTGCAGTGCCGGCATCCCATATGGGTGCTGGTTCAAGTCCCAGCTGCTCCACTTCCGATCCAGCTCTCTCTATGGCCTGGGAAAACAACAGAAGATGGCCCAAGTCCTTGGGCCCCTGCACCTGCGTGGGAGATCTGGAAGAAGCTCTTGGCTCCTGGCTTCAGATCGGCCCACGTCTGGTTGTTGTGGACATTTGAGGAGTGAACCAGCGGAAGGAAGACCTTTTTCTCTCTCTGCGCCTCTTTATAAATCTGCCTTTCAAACAAATAAATAAATCTATCTTTAAGTTTGTATTTCACTTATCATCCTTTTTGTTTTCTTTCATTTTATTTGAAAGGAAGGAAAGACAGTGAGAGAAACAGAGATAGAGATCTTGTTCATTCCCTGAACACTTGGAATAGCCGTGGCTGGGGCAGCCAATGCCAGAAACCTGGCGTTGAGTCTGGGTCTCCCACAGAGTCCGAGGACTTGAACCATCACCTGCTGCCTCCTCGGAAGAACAGTAGCAGGAAGCTGCACCTGACTTGGAGCCAGGACTTGAACCCTGGCTCCAACATAGGACTCAGGTGTTCCAAGTGGCATCTTACCAGCTGTGCCGAACACCTGCCTTCCTTTTTAAGTTTTAGGTGTATCGACGTAATGAAGTTTCAGAACAGAACGCTACTATGAGTCGAATTGAGTTCCCTGAGGAGATATGCTGAGGTCCTAACCTCCAGCACCTCAGCGTGTGACCTTGTCTGAAAAGAGGGTGCTTGAAGATGCAGTTAGAACGGTACCTCTGGTGTTCTCGAAGACAACAGCCAAGCAGACGCAGGCCTTGCGAGGGTGGCGCTCCGGAGAGCACAGGAACAGGCACGTGGCCAGCAAGCTGCAGGAAGCCAGAGAGGCAGGACGGGGTCCCTACAGGCAGACTCCCGCCGCAGAAGGCACTTCTCTTGTGCTCAGACACTCCGTTTGCGGTACTTTGTTGGGCAACCCTAAAAAACTGCTACAGTGACCTTGATCTTGAGTTCTTGCAAATAACGGGTGAGCGGGAAAAATGAGTCACATGAACATCGTGACCTACAGGTTCTCCATGACTTTCCAGTTTATTCTCTGATAAGTGAGATATTTTCAAGAACACATCCAGTGAACACAGGAATTCTGCAAAAGCAAACAACAGCTCACATACACAAAACGACAGGGAACGGAAACTTTAAAACTCTTACGTATTGACAAACGTTTTAACAAAGTCGGTGTTTACAGCATTGGTTTTCAAAGCTTAATATTTACAACAGTAGTAAAAAAACAGTTTTACAAAGTTAATTTCCTTAAACACTTCATTTCACCATTATTTATCCATTTACACACTACCAACATGATACTTTATCTCTCTTTTTTCTTTTAAAAAGCATTGGTGGGGCTGGCGTTGTGGCACAGTGGGTTAAGCTGCCTCCTGCAACGCTGGCATCCCATATGGGCACCGGGTCTAATCCAGCTCCCTGCTAATGCACCTGGGAAAGCAGTGGAGGATGACCCATGGGCTTGGGCCCCTGTACCCTCTTGGGAGACCAGGAAGAAGCTCCAGGCTCCTGGATTCAGATTGGCCCAGCTCTGGACAGGAATGAACCAGCAGATGGAAGATCCCTGTCCCTCTCTCTGTCTCACTCCAACTTTCTTAAAGTTTTTTTTTTTTTTTTTTTTTTTTTAAAGCATTGGTGCTCTTAAGGCAAAATGTTCACATAGGTTCACAAAATATAAAAGAGAAAGTGAGGTTCATCCACTGGGGCTCCTTAAAGGCCTCACGCTTCCCTTGATGCTACTTTTTTTTTTTTTTTAAAGATTTGTTTATTTATTTGAAAGGCAAAGTTACAGAGAGGCAGAGAGAGAGAGAGAGAGGAAGAGAGAGGTCTTCCATCTAATGGTTCACTCCCCAGATGGCTGCAAATGGCTTTACCCATCACGCCACAGCGCCAGCCTGATACTACCTCTTAAGACACAGCACAGGTCCTCCAGTCTGCGAACCACAGGATTCGTATTTTAACAGTCGACAGCAGTGAAGTAAAACCAGGAAGTCCATGCAGTGCCAACACCTTCGGGGCTTCTGCTTTTCCACTTGGTTTGATCACTCAGCAAGCTCCTGTGAATACTGCTTGAATGACAACTGTCTGTCCCTGGCAAAAACTGTAATTCTACACCTGCGAACTGATCTACGAGATAGAGACCACTGAACGGGATCCGATGAAGACGAACTTAGAAAATCATTTTTTTCATACTAATAAAACCCTAAAGCCAAGATAATTCTTGGAAAGATGAAACATCCCGATAAACCCAAGGGAGAGTCTACGTAACGGTAGCATCAAAGGGGCCCGGGGGGGGGGGCTCCTGAAAGCGGGGAGAAAGGCAACAACAGCCATGCGATGCTGCGTGATGCCTGCAGCACAGGCTGGGCTGTGGGAACAGACGCAGGTGCACAGTGAAACTGGTTCCAAACAGGCGGCCGAGCTGCACCCATGGGACACAGCTCCCAAGAAGCACCTGCCTGAGGCCACGTGTGGTAAGTGCTGACAGCAACACGCACAAAGACCTGGTGTTATGGTAGCCGGTGAGCTTGCTCATTAAGGATGCTTTCTTGAGGCTCATTGGCCGTAGTTTATTCAACCCACCAGTGCTAATATAACGCTCCCGTTCTACATGCTTTACAAATGCGAAGTTACTTGCTCTTCCCTGCCGCCCCTGAGGTCAGTACTATCAGGAGGGGAAACGGGCACAGAGACCAAGCTGCCTAGGATGACAAAGTGTGAAAATGTAGATCTGGGGTTCAAAGCCCTCCCCGGGGAGAACTGACACTGTGAAAAGGTGTCACTCGCTTCCTGCTGAGAAGAATGCATGGCGATTTCTCTTATGAAAATTTCCCCAGGAAAACCTGCGGGCTCCTCACACGACAAGGGCAGGGTCTCTGAGATGACACCACATTTAAAGGAGACAGACGCCCGTGAGGCTGCACGCACGGACACAGAAGACCTCCACTCGAGCAGAGGCCCGTGGGGAATCCTGAACGCGTTTTGAATGTCTGAGTCACGCTGGTTACCATTACATCCCGGGTTACCCAACTGGAAGCAATTCAGACAGCACCTGCTCCTCTACCAGAGAGATGAGTATCAAAAAGGCAGCAAATAAATAGTAAATTCACTGTTTGAAAAAGTAGTTTCAAGTACAGTTTACGAATACCCTTGTACATCCCAATTCATTACTTTATCGTATTCTTGAATTCTTTGCTTTATGTGGGAGAGCTTGTTCTTTAGGTAATCGCAGCGTTCTTTTTTTTCCAGAAATGAAGGGTCCTGTAAAAGAGACACAGCTGTTATTTAGCCCAGCTTCCTCACTGATGACTACAGAAACATACAACCACAACCAGAAAATGACCATACAGGCAGGACTACCTACCACAGATTTTAACAGCAACAGCTAATTCTATATTAACAACAACAACAAAAAGAAGCAAGGCGTGTTTCTGTGGTTTATTACTATATATATTTTTTACTTGTAAAAATGTGCTGATTGATTTGAGAGGGAGCGCGAGAGAGCTCCCATCTGCTCATTCAGTCTCCAGATACCCAGAGTAGACCCAGGCCTGGCAAGGGGTGCAAGCTGGAACCCAATCCAGGTCTCCCATGTGGGTGCAGAAACCCAACTACTTGTGCCATCATCAGTGCCTCCTAGGGTGTGTGTTAGCAGGAAATTGAGCCAGGAGTTGAACCCAGGCCCTCCAATGTGAGATATGGGTGTCTTAAATGGTGTATTAACCACTAGGCTAAATGCCTACCCCTCTACATGATTAAAATATATATAAAATATTTATATATTTTATTATAGTAATAAATATATAATATATAAATCGACATTGATATATAATGATTGTACGTATTAGGGGGAACAATGTAACATTCCAATACATGTGTACCGTGTGTAATGATCACAGCAGGGTAACTGGCATAACTATCCAATTCTTTGTATTGGGAACACTCAAAATCATGTCAGCTATTTTGAAATATTCCATTAGTTATTGCCAATCATAGTTACCCTACTGTGTAAGAAGCAACTCCTACCCAGCTGCACCCAGGGGCTGACAGCACTCTCTCCCTGCCCCTACTGCTCACCCCCGCCCCAGCCTAACCACTGGTCCACCTCCACCTCTTCGGGATCAACTTTTTCGCTTCCACACAGAAGGGGGAACACGCAAGATGTCTCCTTCCGTGCCTGACTTATTTTGCTTTCTACTTTTTAAAAAAACAGACCTTGTGTTTCAGAGCAGCTTTTTCTTTAAGATCTATTTATTTATTTATTTGAAAGCCAGAGTGACAGAAAGGTCTTCCACCTGCTTGTTCACTCCCCAAAAAGACACAACGGCCTGGGCTGGTTCAGGCCAAAGCCAGGAGGACCCAGGAGCTCGGCTGGGTCTCCCACGGGAGGGGCAGGAGCTCAGCCACCTTGTGCTGCTTTCCCAGGAAATGGAGCAACTGGGCCTGGGACTGGTGCTCGGATAGGATGCCGGAGTGGCAGCTTAACCCACTGCGCCACAACGCCAGCCCCCTTTTTAGGTTTTAGGTTCACAGCAAAATTAGGTAAGAAATTAAAAGAGCGGAGGCATCTTTAGACATCTCAAGTACAACTAAAGAGTAAATAATAAACAGAAAATATTAATAACAGTTCTCTCGCGCTCCTACTGATTTGTGATATTCCGTTAAGGACAGAGTTAGAAAATTGTAGAGTAAGTTCGGGTTTTGGATCGCAATGTGGGTGAAACGAAGAACTGCACATCAGTGTTCTTTCTCTAGGTTGTAAAAGCAACACAACAGGCGTATTCAGGAGAGATTGAAAAAAAAAAAAAAGTGACCGGGGTGGGCATTCTGGCAGAGAGAGTTAACTCACTATTTATGACACTTGCATTCCATACTGGAGCACCAGTGTAAGTGCTGGCTGCTCTGCTTCAGATCCAGCTCCCTGCTAATGCCCCTGGGAAAGCAGTGGAAGATGGTCCCAGTACTTGGGTCTCTGCCACCACGTGGATAACTGATTGGAGTTCCCAAATTCTGCCTTCAGCTTGACCCAGTCCTGGGTCTTGCAGGCATTTGTGGAGGAAACCAATGAGCGGAAGACATCTCTCTCTCTGCCATTCAAACAAGTGAAATTCTCTTCTAAGTTGCTAGTGGCAACACTAGCATCCCATATTGGGAGTACCAGTTGGAGTCCCAGCTGCTTTTTCCAATCCACCGTCCTGCTAATGTACCTGGGAAGAGCAGAAGATGGCTCACGTGGGAGATCTGAATGGAGTTCTGGACTCTGGCTTCGACCTGGACCAGCCCAGGTCATTGCAGCTATTTGGGGAGTAAGCCAGCAGATAGAAGATCTCTCTGTCTCTCCCTCTGTGTAACTTTCAAATCACTCACTCCATCAATAGATAAACAGGAAGTCTTTCCCTCTTGCCTATAACTCATTCAATAAATGAATTAAAAAGAAAGAGAGACCAGCAGGCACCTATTTTCCCTAACAGGTAACGTTTTAAGAAATATAAAAAGGAAACATGAAGCCTCCTGATTCAAGTATGGGACATTCCAAGATCCCCAATGGATGTCTGGCCCCTCACACAATACCAAACCTGACACAAACTATGTTTTTTTTTCTATACACATAAATATAGGATAACGTTTAACTTACAACAGTGACAGCAATAACAAAATAAAACAACAATAACAATATACTCTCATAAATTGCCAGTCATTACCACTGCAATTTTGGGGCCATTAGTAAGCAAAATATAGGTTACTTTAACACAAGCACTGTGATGCCCTGACGGGCATTCTGACAGCCAAGCTTGCAACTACGTGGCCAACAGTGCAGGCGGTGTAGGGACAAAGCAGTGACTTGCGCTCAGGGCAGGATGGAGCTGGTGACTCCATCACCTGAGTACTCAGGAAGGTGTGCACTGGACACTGGCGCACCGCTAATTTCTGGAATTCGCTACTGAATCGTTTCAGGTCATGGCTGACTGCAGGTAACTAAATCTCAGAGAGCGAAGCCACAGCCAAGGTTGGGGGGAGATCATGCTTCAGCTCAAAGAACTCAGCCAGGGATCACCGGTTGTCCCTGCGTAAGCACCTACATTGAAGAAGCAAACTGTTTTACTCACGTTCTTTTTCTTCATGAACTCTTCATGGATTCTTGAAATTCTCTCATGTTCCTAAAAACAACACATGTACACTTGCATTAAAACACTTGCATTTCTCTGAAGGGAGGCAAGAACTTACACTTTGCTCATGGCCTAGCGTAAATACCAATGGAGACTGTGGACTCGAAAGGCTTCCATAGCCTTGGCAGCTCATGTCAAGAACCTTGGGTGATCACGGACGTCATACATCAGAGTATTGTTACATTAACAGCAGGAGGCACTGTGCACTAACTCCCATGTAGGACCTCTGTCCTCAATGAGTTGTACTATGAGAATTAACTGCAAAACTTGTTCTCAAACAGTTTTTTATATTTTGTGTGTGTGTGTGAGTGCAAATCATTGAAATCTTTACCTAGTATAGAGCTGATCTTCTGTGTATAAAGTTAATTGAAAACGAATCTCAATGGAGAATGGGACTGGGAAGGGGAGAGGGAGGAGGAGGTCAGAGTGGGAGGGTGGGTATGGTGGGAAGAATCGCTATCTTCCTAAAGTTGTACTTACTGAATCTGTACTCATTAAATAAAAGGTTTCTTAAAAAAACTTACATTTACTCAAATCATGTCTCAAAGCACAAAAATAATAATCAATTTTTACCTAAGACGATCATAGACCTATTCCCCTGCAAAACTTCAATTCACTGGACAGATATTTGAGGGCTGACTCTGCCAGGCACGGGGACCCAGGGAGAAAGGTCCTGCTCAGAACCAGAGCCAAGGCCTAGGATCACTGCTTGCCAGCCAGCTGGCCCCGGACAGGCTGTTTATACACCCCAGGACTCAGTCTCCTCATGGGGAAGATGGGGTCACGACCTCATGAGGCTGTAAGCTGCTTCACTTAGCTGGCATCCTTAGAAGGTGGCTGGTACCCACAACCACACCCCAGCTGCTACCGTCACGTTCATCCTCTTTATGAAGTTATTCTTCCATTCCCTAGGCATCAGGATGAAGAGGCGGAGACAACTCCAGTTTTGAAAACAGCCACGGAGCAGGCATTGTGGCACAGTGGGTTAAGCCATGGTCTGGTACGCCAGCATCCCATACAGGCAGTGGTTTGAGTCCCACCTACTCCATTTGTGATCTAACTCCCTGCTAACGTGCCTGGGCAAGCAGCGGAGGATGGGGCCCAAGTGCTTGGCTCCCCGTACCCATGGGGGAGACCCTGATGAAGCTCCGTCTTGGCCTGGCCCAGCTTTGGCTGTTGCAGGCATTTGGAGAGTGATCTGGCTGATGGAGGGTTCTCTGTCTCCATTTCTCACTGTAACTCTGACTTTCAAATAAATGAAGAAGTCTTAAAAAACATTAGCTACTGCAACATTCCTCCTATCTTTACTCGAAGCTTTGTAATAAATAGAGTTTGTTCCAGGGCTGGACCTCCCTGAAGGGAGCAGATTCCTATTAACCTTGCAAACCTTTGCGGAGAGCCTGCTGGACACTGTAAATCTGACAACAGAAAACGGAGGGCCGGAAGTCCCAGTTGCAGCAGCGTCTCCGGAGCACATTCCCCAAGGCTACCCGCATCCTCGCCCCACTGACGGGAACTCCTCAGTGTCTGTTCCAGATAAGACCATGAGATAGGCTGCATTTGCACCGCTTGCCAGCAGCAACACTGAACCTGGTAATGCCAGGGTCACGACTGAGACAGCAGCAGGGCCTGGACCAGAAGAAACCGGCGCTGGGGCTGGGCTTGCCACGTGGGAAACGCAGGCAGAGACCAGAGCCGGGAAACCAGCCCCAGGGGGTTTGTCACAGAAATGGAATCTAAGAGGTGGGGAGGACTGGAGGGATTACTCGGCCAGCGTTCCTACTTTACAGACACAGAGAAGTCTTGTGTTTGCTTTGCTTTAGAAAAAAAAAATTTATTTATTTGAAACTCAGAGCTAGAAAGAGAGAGAGGTCTTCTATCCCCTAGTTCAGTCCCCAAAGGGCTGCAACAGCTGGAACTGGGCTGATCCGAAGCCAGGAGCCAGGAGCTTCTCCCTCCAGGTCTCCCATGTGTGTTGCAGGGGCCCAAGCACTTGGGTCATCTTGTGCTGCTTTGCCAGGCCATTAGCAGGGAACTGGATCAGAAGTGGAGCAGCCTGGACTCAAACCGGGACGCCCACGTCACAGGTGGTGGCTTTACCGGCTGTGCACAATGCTGGCCCCAGCTCTTCTGCTTTTTAAAGGGTGCACAACCAGGTGTGAGAGACCTGTGCCTCCAGAGGACCCCCGGCCTTGAAAGGCCACCTGTGCTTTGGTGGGGACAAGGCCGGAAAATGAATAGGGCCTCGCAGGACACTATCAGGTGAAAGGCTCAGAAATCAACTTGTGTGAGGCAGTTCTCTCTCTCTCTCTCTCTCTTTTTTTTTTTTTTTTTTTGACAGGCAGAGTGGACAGTGAGAGAGAGACAGAGAGAAAGGTCTTCCTTTGCCATTGGTTCACCCTCCAATGGCCGCCGCGGCCAGCGCACCACACTGATCCAATGGCAGGAGCCAGGTGCTTCTCCTGGTCTCCCATGGGGTGCAGGGCCCAAGCACTTGGGCCATCCTCCACTGCACTCCCTGGCCACAGCAGAGAGCTGGCCTGGAAGAGGGGCAACCGGGACAGAATCCGGAGCTCCGACCGGGACTAGAACCTGGTGTGCCGGCGCTGCAGGCGGAGGATTAGCCTAGTGAGCCGCGGCACCGGCCCATGAGGCAGTTCTTAGTTCTGCTTCAGATAATGCCTGCAGGAGACACCGACAGTGGCTGTGGGCCCATTACTTTGGTTACCGTATTTGCCAGGTCACCTTAAACCTGAGAGGTCACCAGTGCAGCTGGTTTGTGCAGCAGCATTCTGGGAAAACCCCAGCGCCCACCCCCGCCCACAGACACTCGGGCCAGGGTTGCCTCTCAGCCAGCCCACCTGCTCCCCAGCCTGTGCTGATCTGGGTTTGGGGGGCTTCTCACTCCCACATGCAGTGCCTGGGGGGGCCATAAACCAGGCCGCCCTGCTGGGACCTGTGGACCTGGGTGTTTTCGCCCTGCTGGGACCTGTGGACCTGGGTGTTTTCGCCCTGCTGGGACCTGCGGGCCTGGGTGTTTTCCAAATGGTGCCACTCCTGCTTCTCATGCTGATGTCTCTTGGCCAATACTACTCCATCGCTCCAGGACTGGGAAAATGTCACTGCTGCACGCCTGTGGCTTAGCTAGCTCATAATCAGAACTGATTTAAAAACATACACTTCAAAAGATGGAACTGAAACCAAGATGCCTGACACAAGTTTTCAGGAGAATTTATGTGCATGTAGGTGTATATGTTCACATGAAGGCATCTGACATCCCTTGGAAAGTTGTGTGAGTTTTAAGTTTTAATTAGGGGCTGGTGTTGTGGTGCAATGGATTAAGCCACTGTCTGTGATGCCAGCATCCCATATGAGCACCGGTTCGAGTCCCGGCTGCTCCTCTTCCAATCCAGCTCCCTGCTAACGGCCTGGGAAAGCAGCAGAAGATGCCTCAAGTACTTGGGCTCCTACACCCATGTGGGAGACCTGGATGAAACTCCTGGCTCCTGGCTTCAGATTGGCCCAGCTGTGGCTGTTGGGACCATTTGGGGAGTGAACCAGCAGATGGAAGATCTCTCTCTCTCTCTCTCTCTGTAACTCTTTCAAATAAATAAAAAAAACCTTTTTTTTAGAAAGTACACTGTTTTTCTTATGTTTTTAAAATTTAT
This sequence comes from Oryctolagus cuniculus, assembly GCF_964237555.1. Classification (NCBI taxonomy): domain Eukaryota; kingdom Metazoa; phylum Chordata; class Mammalia; order Lagomorpha; family Leporidae; genus Oryctolagus; species Oryctolagus cuniculus. The sequence continues at coordinate 90,388,079 of NC_091445.1, read as the reverse complement.
TTATTTGAAAGGCAGAGTTACAAAGAGGTAGAGGTAGAGGCAGAGACACAGAGAGGTCTTCCATCCATTGGGTCACTCCCTAAATGGCCCCAAAGGACAGAGCTGCACCAATCTGAAGCCAGGAGCCAGGAGCTTCTTCTGGGAGTCCCAAGTGGGTGCAGGAGCGCAAGCACTTGGGCCATCCTCTACTGCTTTCCCAGGCCACAGCAGAGAGCTGGACTGGAAGAGGAGCAGCCGGGACTGGAACCTGCACCCATATTTGGGATGCCAGCGCTGCAGGCAGTGGTTTTACTTGCTACACCATAGCGCCGGCCCCAATAAACGTTTTTAAAAGAAAGTAAGAGGAGCAGTGAAAACACTGTGCTAAGTGGGAGAGGTCAGACAACAAGGGACCACTGAGACTGCATTTCCGAGAAACGCTCCAGACAAAGCCGCGAGACACGAGGCAGGTCAGCGGCTGGGTCCCGGGCAGGCCTGGGCCGGAATGGCCATGCGGGATGCGGGGCTCCCCCGGGGGCGGCCGCCTGCGTCGCGATGGCAGCAACTCTTGTGCAGACTAAACACGACAGACTCAGAGGCCTGAAGGGGTGGATTTACGGTGAACTACTTAAAAAAATACACACCTGACCCCCCCCAAAAAAAACCGCATCCCTATTGTAGATAAAAATGTGAGAAATCTAAGCAGAAAAGGCCAGCACGACAGCAAATGCTCCCGCGGCCCCGCCGTGCCCGCACGCCCCTCACAGCGCTCGCGTGCGGGATAGCGCACCCGCGGGCTGCCCGGGTCTCCGCCCGCCCCCGGCGCCCCGCCCCCGGCGCCCTCCCTTCCCCGTCGGAGCGCACGGCCGACCCGGGCGGCGTCTCAGGCCCCGGCGCCCCGCCCCGCGACGCGACGCCCCGCCCCTCCCCTCCCCGCCCCGCCCCCGGCGTCCCGCCCCCTCCGCCCTCCCTTCCCCGTCGGAGCGCAGGGCTGACCCGGGCGGCGTCTCAGGCCCCGGCGCCCCGCCCCGCGACGCCCCGCCCCCGGCGCCCCGCCCCTCCCCTCCCCGCCCCGCCCCCGGCGCCCTCCCTTCCCCGTCGGAGCGCACGGCTGACCCGGGCGGCGTCTCAGGCCCCACCCCCCGCCCCGCGACGCCCCGCCCCCGGCGCCCCGCCCCGCCCCCGGCGCCCCGCCCCGCCCCCGGCGCCCTCCCTTCCCCGTCGGAGCGCACGGCCGACCCGGGCGGCGTCTCAGGCCCCGGCGCCGCCAGCAGGGGGCGCACCCCCGCCCCCGGCCCGCGTCTCGGCGCCCCAGGCGGGCCCGACCTGGCGGTTGTCGGAGCGGTGCGGCAGCCTGCTCAGGACGGCGTCGAGCTCCTCGAACTTCCGCAGCACGGCCTGCACTTCGGCCGACAGCTCTTTGTACTCGGAGAACTGGTCCTGGAACACGGCCTTGTAGCGCTCGCGCTCGTCCTCCGTCTGGATGGCCGGGTATTTCCTGGGAAGCACAGGAACCCGGCTCAGCTTGGGGCCACACCCGCGGGATGGGCGACACCCGAGCTGGCCCTCCGCGGCCCTGCTGCGCCCTCAGGTCGATGCCACCCCGGACGCTAGGGACCAGAGGGCGGCAGGGTTTGACCTTTGCGGATCTGCGGAGATCTGCATGCACAAATGAGACACCGGGCGCTGGGGAGCGAGTTTAAACAGGAAATTCGATATTTCATGCACACACACATTGCCCAGAGTGTAGACGATACTTTGAAGAACTTTGTGCACAAAACAAAGTGTCATGGAGTGGAATTTTCCCACTGTGGCCTCATGTTGGTGTTCCAATGGTTTTACATTTCGGAATGTTTCAGATTTAGGATTTTTGGACCGGAGATGTTCAACCTGTATTACTTGTCAGATAGCAAGCAGCTTTTCATATAAATGATTTTAAGGAGGGGCCAGCGCTGTGTCGTGGCGGGTACTGCAGTGCCGGCATCCTCTATGAGCACCAGTTCTAGTCCCGGCTGCTCCACTTCCGATCCAGCTCTCTGCTATGTCCTGGGAAAGCAGCAGAAGATGGCCCAAGTGCTTGGGCCCCTGCACCCACGTGGGAGACCCGGAAGAAGCTCGAAGCTCCTGGCTCCTGGCTTCCGATGGGCACAGCTCCAGCCCATGTGGCCAATTGGGATTGGGGAGTGAACCAGCTGATGGAAGACCTCTCTCTCTGCCTCTCCTGCTCTCTCTGCGTAACTCTTTCAAGAAAAATAAATAAATCTTTTAAAAAATGATTTTAAGGAGAGTATTTTATCTTAGATTTGTAAAAAAAAAATTATTTGAAAGATACATACACACATAGAGAGAAAGAGATAGAAGTCTCTGGTCCACTCCCAAATGCCTCCAACAGCTGAGGCTGGGCGAGGCTGAAAGTCGTCTGGGTCTCCCGCGTGGGTGGCAGAGCCTGCACCTGCTGCTTCCCGAGTCCACGTTACAACAGCAAGACGCTGCAGTGGGAAAGCCGCTGGGGCTCCGATGCAGACGCAGGCATCTCACCGGCTGTCTTAACTGCTGTGCCAAGTGCCCACCCCCGAACACAGAGTATCAGTCTGGAAGACGGAAGGCCCAGAGGAGACCCCCTCTCCCTAGCCTCTCCCTTCTGAGGAGTTCCCACGGACACTCACGCCACGTAGTCGGGCATCACGATGGGCTTAGGGATGTAGCCCGGGGGGATGTGGCCACTCAGGAGTTCAGGTTTCATTTTTGTTGTCCTCAGCTCTTTGCAGTGAACTTCTGGGTCTCTTTGTCTGTCTCCGGTGGCCATTTCACACTGCAGTTTGGGAGAAAAAAGGAATTTATGTTTAACTACAGGCACACCCACAGAAAGATTACCCGGATTTGTTCCTAGAAGACAGTGGAGAGGGGGCAGGAAGAAGAGTGGAGATGGTAACACTTCCCTTCAGAGTCACACGTCCCTGGGCACAAGGGTATTGGGAATATTTCTGCAGTAAAGGAAGGAACCTGTGTTTGAATGTGGGAGTACACAACAGGTGAAAAGACTCTCAACCCCAGTGATGCACCTGTCAGAGGTGGAGGATGAACTGTCCAAGCCAGGGTCTCGAACACTCAGGACCCTCCCGTAACTGTTCAGGAATAAAAAGTTGTGGTTCACGGGCTGCCATTTGGCCCAGCAGTTTAGACGATGCTGATGGTACAGCAGTTTAAGCTGCTGCTTGTGACACCCACATCCCCGGCTGGTCCAGCTTCCTGCTAACAAGCCTGAGAAGGCAGTGGGTGATGGCCCAAGTCCCTGGGCCCCTGCCACCTACAACGGAGACCAGGATGGAGTTCCAGGCTCCTGGCGTTCATCTGGCCCAGTCCTGGCTGTTGCAGCCATTTGAAGAGTGAACCAGCAGATGGAAGATCCCGCTCTCTCTCTGTCTCTATCTGTCACCATGGCTTTCAAATAAATAAAAGTAAATCTTGAAAAATAAGACTACACTTCTTGGGAGGTCTGCATTCCATATCAGAGTGCCTGGGTTCAAGCTTCAGCTTCACTTCCGATTCCAGTTTTCTGCCACTGTGAAGCCCGGGAGGCAGCTGAAGTACTTTGGGCCCCGGCCACGCATGTGAGAAATCTGGACTGGATTCTGGGCTCCTGGCTTTGGCCTGGCCCAGCCCTGGCTGTTGCAGACATTTTGGAGTGAACCAGCAGATGGTAGATCTCTGTATCTGTCTCTTTCTGCCTTTCAAATGAAATGAAAACATTTGTAAATGTAACTCAAAATAATAAATTTAGGAATAAAAATAGAACAAGACAACTTAAATGGAAAGAGAAAAAAATGACAATGGAAACTTGAGATAAGTAGCTGTCAAGCAGTGAGATCAAAAATGAGTTACATGGAACCGGCACTGTGGCGCAGTGGGTAGGGCCCCTGCCTGCAGCACCAGCATACCATATGAGTGATGGTTCAAGCCCTGGCTGCTCCACTTCTGATCCAGCTCCCTGCTAATGCACCTGGGAAAGCCACAGCAGACGGCCCAAGTACCTGGGTCCCTGCAGCCACGTGGGAGACCTGGATAGAGTTTTAGATTTCTGGTTTCTGCTTGGCCCAGCCCCGGCCAGTTCCTGCGCTGTCTCGGGTTCTCAGAGGCCTTTTTAGTTAAAAAAAGAAAGAAAATTCTGCATCCAAAAAAGGAAAAGAGAATATAAAGTGCACTAGCCCAGAGAGGAAGTATCAGAGTCAGGTTACGGAGCTGACGGAGGCAGCAGGACTGGACGAGCCAGAGGAATGCCCTCTGGGACGGGCAGGCGAAGAGCGATGCTCAGCTTGGGAGTTGGAAAAGAGCGTCCAGGGTGCCACTGGGCAGCGCCCAGATCGTCAACCAACTTGGTGAGGACGGCGGATGCCGGAAGAAAGGGAAGAAGGGAGGTTTGGAGGGGTCAAGTGAATTCCGTAAGGTCACACAGCTATTCGGAGGAAAAGCCGCAGCTAGAACTCAGAACCATCTGGCTAGTCAAGGAAAGCTGTGCACCTACTATGTTCACCCCCGCGGCTAGCTGCCTGAGCTCCTGGTGGCACACCAGACGCGCAGAAGCGTGCTGGAGGAAAGCCTCCCGCTTGGGGGCCTGCGGTCTTTGTAGCATTGGCCTCTCCCCTCTCCTCCCCTTGAGCCTTCAAGAAGTGCTTGTTGAACTCAGCCTGCAAAACCAAACACAGCGGCTTGGGAGGGCCCCGACCGCACTGCAAACAAACACAAAATGGGATTTTCAAACCTCGCTCTTTATCTCACTGGGCAGCTTTTGAAGTCCTTTGTTTCCTGACTTCCTTACTCTGAGACTGGCTTTGAGGTCTGGGTTAACAGGAGCTCATTGTAAAAAAACTACCAGCTCTCAACTCACTGCCAGCACCCCTGTGGGGTGGGATCAGACACGGAGGCTGCTGACCCATCAGCCAACGGGAAGGTTGTGAAGGGGGGAAGCCGGGCGCTGTGCACAGGGCGGAACTGGAACCGGATCACCTAGACCTGGGACAGCGCACCGGGGAGAGTGGGAGCGCCAGCGAGCGAGGCGTCCCAGGGAACGCACTGGGCTGTGAGGATTCATTCCGCTGCCTTCTCCGCTGGCTAGGATGCCGTTTCTTCACCCTAATAAATTCCTGCATGCTTAATCTGGAAAATGAATCCTGATGCTAAAACGTCACGTGACTCTCCTTTGGTCCAAATCAATGGGTTTCGATTTCATGACCTCTCCAGCTTCTAAATATTTCAGAGTGCTGCGGCAGGCGCTTGTTTAAGCTGCCCCGTGGGTGGAGGGGGTGAGTTTCAGCAGCAGCGGGAGTCCGAGCTCCGACTTCCTGGTCAAAGTCATGAGCAGTGAGTGCCCAAGTGCTCCTGGGTTTCCGTGTAGGGAGTTTTTGTCAGGAAATAACCACACAACTGCCCATACCTACTGACAGGATTTAACTCTTTATATAACAAGGGAGCTTTATTTAAGAAGTCAGAGGGAGCTGGCACGGGGCAGCAGGTTAAGACGTGGCCTGTGACGCCAGCATCCCATATCAGAGCACTGGTTCCAGTCCTGGCTGCTCTGCCCAGATCCAGCTCCCTGCTAATGTGCCTGGGAAAGCCGTAGATGATGGCCCAAGTGCTTGGGCCTCTGCATCCACATGGGAGACCTGGATGGAGTTCCAGGTTCCTGGCTTTGTCCTGGCCAAGTGATGGCCACTGAGGTCATTTAGGTAGTGAACCAGCAGATGGAAGATCTGTCTGTCTCTGTCTCTGTAACCCTGCCTTTCAAATAAATAAAATAAATCTTAAAAAAAAAAAAACCCACCATGGTATGGAAGGCTAAGCTTCTGTCTGTGACACTGGCATCCCATATGGGCACCAGTTCTAGTCCTGGCTGCTCCTCTTCTGATCCAGCTCTCTGCTGTGGCCTGGGAAAGCAGTGGAAGATGGCCCCAAGTACTTGAGCTGCTGCACCTGTGTGGGAGACCTGGAAGAAGCTCCTGGCTCCTGGCTTCGGAGTGGCCCAGCTCCAGATGTTGTGGCCATTTGGGGAATGAACCAACAGATGGAAGACCTCTCTCTTTGTCTTGCCATCTCTGTAACTCTACCTCTCAAATAAATACATAAATCTTTAAAAGAAAAAAAAAGTCAGCCTAGTATATAGTCCAAACAAGGGACAGGAAACTGAAGTTCGGAGAAGCTGAGCAAACTTCCCCAGGATCACAGAGCTGGGCACTGAGCTAGAGCTCAGACTCACGTCCTCGCCCTCACTCGGCACTGCTACGAGGGGTGAGCATTCTTCTCTGCTAGGAAGCAGCGAAGAGGGTGAAATTCATCGGCAGGGTGCAGCTGGCAGTTCTGACTGTTCTATGGGGCTTCTCATCTCTAATGCTACCAGAGTCCGTGTTGAATGTGTGAGATTCCCTCAGGCAGGCAGAGGGCTCCCCAGGGACACATGTTGAGCAGCCCAGGTGCTCCACAGGCCACAGTTTGTTGAGTGCTGACACAACAATCGAAAACTTTCAGATTTTGGCTTTTGGGATTTTAGATTACAGAGGCTCGACAGGGGAAGGCTGTGCAAACGTTGCAAAACCTGAAACAAATCCCACTACACTTCTGGTCCAGAGAACGTCCCAGGAGGAGAGCTGCAATCCTCTGACCTTCGTTTAAGTGGGTGGGTTTGCGACACTAGGTCTGTGCTGCCTCCTGAGAAAGACTGCTTCAATATTCTGCAGACAGCTGAAGGCAGCCTCACCCACCCAGCCTGGTCAGATGTCCACTGACTTCTGAAGATCTATGAATAGCCTGCAAAAATCCCAGCAAAACTCTTCGGTTTGTGTGACCTCACCCAGGTCAGAAATACTTCAGTGCAACTGACTCTTAAAAAAACATGCCAAGGCTGGCGCCGCGGCTCACTAGGCTAATCCTCCGCCTGCGGCGCCGGCACACCAGGTTCTAGTCCCGGTCGGGGCACCGGATTCTGTCCTGGTTGCCCCTCTTCCAGGCCAGCTCTCTGCTGTGGTCCGGGAGTACAGTGGAGGATGGCCCAAGTACTTGGGCCCTGCACCCCATGGGAGACCAGGAGAAGCACCTGGCTCCTGCCATTGGATCAGCGCGGTGCGCCGGCTGCAGTGACCATTGGAGGGTGAACCAACGGCAAAGGAAGACCTTTCTCTCTGTCTCTCTCTCCCACTGTCCACTCTGCCTGTCAAAAAAATAAAAAATAAAGAAAACATGCCTCGCTACAGGTCCTGGAGGACACTCTGACATCACTGATCAGCTGCTTTCCTCGGGAGAGGTTGAAGAAAAAGCAATCCCTAAGCAAGTTATTTATAGTCCTTGATGAATACACACCACGCTCTGCTAATCTTTGGTCTGCTTTTCTTTCCCACTGGATTTGAGGGGCAGGCACGGTGGCACAGTGGGTAAAGACACTGCCATGGTGCTGGCATCCCATACGGGCACTGGTTGGCGTCCCAGCTGCTCCACTTCCTATCTAGCTCCCTGCTAACGGCCTGGGAAAGCTGCTGAAGATGGCCCAAGTGCTTGGGCACTTGTACCCACGTGGGAGACCAGGAAGAAGCTCCTGCCTCCTGGCTTTGGTGTGGGGAGCAGGGCCTGTCTCCCGCAACATGGCGAAATAAGTACTGAGACTACCGAGACAAGACTAGACCACTGAGACTATTAAGACTAACTCTATGCATCTGATCTCCCATCATATGGCGCTGAGAGGGAGTAAACAAATCTCACACAGCTGCTTCGTCAATTAGCTGATTCCTGATCGGAGCTCAGCCCGTGGGCAGCAGAGCGCGGATTGGTGGGAGAGGACTATAAAAGGGAGAGAAACAACATGCACAGCCCCCTGAGAGAGTCGGTCAGAGAGCTTGCTAGTGCCGCTCCTCCGCGAAAGCCGGGGAGCGGGAGCAAATCCGGGAAGGACCGGGGAAAGCAAACAGCGTCCGGTCCGGTGCCGCTCCTCTGCGTGTGGGGGAGCAGAACTTTGGATTGGCCCAGTTCTGGCCATTGCAGCCATTTGGGGAATGAACCAGTGGATGGAAGACCTCTCTCTGTCTCTCCTTCTCTCTGTAACTTTGCCTCTCAAAAAAATAAATAAATCTTTTTTTTTTTTTTTTTGACAGGCAGAGTTAGTGAGAGAGAGAGACAGAGAGAAAGGTCTTCCTTCCGTTGGTTCACTCTCCTAATGGCTGCTGCAGCTGACGTGCTATGCCAATCCAAAGCCAGGAGCCAGGTGCTTCCTCCTGGTCTCCCATGGGGTGCAGGGCCCAAGCACTTGGGCCATCCTCCACTGCACTCCTGGACCACAGCAGAGAGCTGGCCTGGAAGAGGGGCAACCGGGACAGAATCCGGCGCCCCAACCGGGACTAGAACCTGGAGTACTGGCGCTGCAGGCGGAGGATTAGCCTAGTGAACCGCGGCGCCGGAAAATAAATCTTTAAAAAAAAAAAAAAAGAAAAATTCATGGAAAATATAATATGAAGTAACTATGCACTGATTTAAAAAAATTCTCATGCCCAAATAAACTTTTAAAAAAGATCTATTTATTTATTTGAATGTCAGTGTTAGAAGGAAAGACACACAGAGAGAAATCATTTATCCACTGGTTCACTCCCCAAATGGCCACAACAACCGGGGCTGAAACTATGAGCCAGAAGCCTCTTCCAGGTCTCCCAGGTGGTGGCAGGCTCAGGGACTTGGGCCATCTTCCACTGCTTTCCCAGGTGCATTAACAGGGAGCAAGATAGGAGGCATAGCCTCCGGGACTTGAACTGGCTCAACCTGCTGCACCACAAGGCCAGCCCCTAAATTTATCTTTTAATTCCATTTTCCATGAAATTTTTGAAGCACTTCTGAAAGGAAATCCATGATATCGATAGTACTGGTCCCTCCGGGGGTATGAAAATGTGAGAAGAGATTGTATTACAGACCTTTCTGAGTTTTGAACCAAGGAAATATAATCTTTTGTCAAACAAATTCAAAGGCTGGATTCTCCATAGAAATAATGCACAGTACCTTGAAAAAATTTAATGAATATAAAAATGACTATTAAAATATATTAAATTATTACATGTTTATTGATAATTATATTGATAGCAACTCACTAATCCTCTCTGCAAACTCCTGAGGCACAGAATATCATTGCTGGGGTCAGCGTTGCAGCAGAGTGGGTCAAGCCACTGCCGCTGGCACCAGCATTCCATGTGGGCGCTGGTTTGTGTCCTAGCGGATTTGGTTCTGATCCAGCTCCCTGCTACGGCCTGGGAAAGCAGGAGAAGATGGCCCAAGTGCGTGGCCCCTTCACCTACATGGGAGACGCAAAAGTAGCTCCTGGCTCCTGGCTTTGGCCTCGCCCAAACCCAGCCGTGTTGACCATTTGGAGAGTGAATCAGCAGATGGAAGATATCTCTCTCTCTGTTTCTCCTCTTCTCTCTGTAACTCTATCAAATTAAGAAAGAGATATTAAAAAAAAAAAAAAAAGAAGAAGAAGAAGAAGAAGAAGGGGCCGGTGCTGTGGAACAGCGGATTAAAGTCCTGGCCTGAGGTGCCGGCATCCCATATGGGCGCCAGTTCAAGACCCAGCTGCTCCACTTCCGATCCAGCTTTCTGCTACAGCCTGGGAAAGCAGTAGAGGATGGTCTAAGTCCTTGGGTCCTTGCACCCACGTGGGAGACCCGGAGGAAGCTTCTGGCTTCAGTTTGGCATAGCTCCAGCCATTGCAGCCATCTGGGGAGTGAACCAGTGGATGGAAGACCTCTGTCTGTATCTACCCTCTCTTTGTAACTCTGTCTTTCAAACAAATAAAATTTAAAAAAAGAAATTTGTGTTATTATTCCCATTTTACAGATGAAGAAACAAAGGCATACCTATGGGCACAGCTAGTAAACAGTGGAACAGAAATTCCCAGATGTGACATTTGGCATCACAAAGCCAGATGAGAGAAACAGAAAATAACTCAGTGTAATAGGTACACTTTCACAGATGGATGACTCTTGTATGTTGATACATAAATAGGAGAGAAAAGTATCTAACCATCTCAAAGTATAATGTGCAGTAAACTTTATTCTTACCATTTTCCTTTTCGATGGCAATGATGATTCATTTATCTGGAACAGAAAGAGTAAAAATGATTTTCCAATGGTGTATGAAGCCACTTGGCAAATATTTCCATGCATCTGCCTTCATAAACCTCAATTTTACGGAGGTTGATCTTCAGCTTGACAGATGCCCCTCCAGCTCTTTAACCTGGTACTCCACAGGCCACAGAGGACCCATTGAATTTCCTGTCGATCCGGAGCGGACACAGGAGTAGGAAACACCAGAGGGTGGGGACTTTGAGTCGCCCAGGGACTTTGTGCCCTCCTAGCTCCCACTACCTCATCAGCTGAAGTGCGGGGACGTCCACCTTATAAATCAATAGAGAAAAGCCACACAGACAGGCACAACCTTCAGCCTCAGGGGCCTCACATCCATCCAGCATGACGAAGTCTCAGTGAGTTTTTATTGGGAAAGGAAAAATGGGTAAAAGTGTTAAAGGTGACAAACTAATAATATTCATGTAGAATTTTGAAATATTGTTTTTATTTCAGGGCCAGCACTGTGACGTGGCAGGCAAAGCCGCCGTCTGCAGTGCAGGCATCCATGTGGGCACAGGTACGAATCCCAGATGCTCCACTTCTGATCCAGCTCCCTGCTAATGCACCTGGAAAAGCAGTGGAAGATGGCCCAAGTCCTTGAGCCCCTGTACCTGCATAGGAGACCAGGATGAAGCTCCAGGCTCCTGACTTCAGCCTGGTCCAGTACTGACTGTTGTAGTCATTTGGAGAGTGAACTAGTGAATGAAAAATCTCTCTTTCTTGGCTGGCGCCATGGCTCACTAGGCTAATCCTCCACCTGCAGCGTCGGCACCCCGGGTTCTAGTCCCGGTCGGGGCGCCAGATTCTGTCCCAGTTGCTCCTCTTCCAGTCCAGCTCTCTGCTGTGGCCCGAGAAGGCAGTGGAGGATGGTCCAAGTGCTTGGGCCCTGCACCCGCACAGGAGACTGGGAGGCTTCGGATCAGCGTAGCGGCCATTTTGGGGGTGAACCAGCAGAAGGAAGACCTTTCTCTCTGTCTCTCTCTCTCACTGTCTAACTCTGCCTGGCAAAAAAAAAACCACAACTCTCTCTCTCTCCTTGTCTCCCCTCCTCTCTCCATAATTCTTTCAATTAAGTAAATAAATCTTTTAAAAAATGTTGTTATTATTTTGAAATATTATATTGCTAAACTGGCATGAAATTATAATTAAGGTATGATTTTACTATCTGGATTTTATACTGATTAGTATTTAAAATTCTCTATTTTGTAGAGAGATGTAAATTCAAGAAACATGCTTAGAAGTGCTTAGATAAATTTGTAGATATAAGAGTTCTAGAAAGATAAATAAATTCTCTGACTATAGAGTACAGATCACATTGAGGTTGAGGTTCTTTGTATTACACATAGAAAACTTGTTATAAAGCTATTTGTGTGGGTGGGTGCTTGGCACGTTGGTTAAGTTGATGATTGGGACACCCACATCCCATATTGGAGTGCCTGGTTCGAGACCTCACTTCTCTGCTTACAATTCAGTTTCCTGCAAATACACACCCTGGGAGGGAGCAGATGACAGCTCACGCACTTGGGTCCCTGCAACCAGTTATAGGAAACCTGGGTTGAGTTCTGGGCTCCTGGCTTTGGCCTGACCTAGGCCTGGCTGCTGTGGGCATTTGAAAAATGAACCACCAGATGGAAGATATGTCTATCTTTCTGTCTTTCAAATAAAATGAAAATAAATAAAAAAATTTTTACAACACTAAAATTATTTTTGTTGTTATGTTCCAGATTCATGGAAAAGATTAAAAACACAATAGACAAGTATATGAAAATGTGTGCCTTTTTAAGGACAGGATTTAATTTTTCTTTATAGTTTCATTCTATAGTAGTGCAATGGTAGAGTATCTAAAAAGTTATGGGAAAAAAAACCTCATGATATAGTTAACCTAAAATTAAGGAAAAGTTTCTGGTAAATACTAGAATATTCAGTAGTATAGGAGGTTCTGCTCAACACACTGACTTAGGAGAAAGCAAAAACATTGATTTTTCTCATGTTGCAATGAGGCTAGAAGAATAGACCTTAACATTTTTACCACTGCTTAGCTAAAATATTTTAAATACAGATTTTACACAATTATATCCTTCAGGTATTATTATTTATTCCCCTTATTACTATTATTACATTTAATTATTAAATCCTAGAAATAAAAACAAGTGCAAGACTTCCATTCTGATTTCGGAACATCCATGTCCCCACATAAGGGTGAAATATCAACCGCATTAGGTGAGTTATCAGGGTACACGTTCAGTGCCAGTTCTCAGGAATCCAGAAAAATCGAACTTGGTTCACTGTATTCTCACCTGGCTTTAACAAGGGCACCCCCAGTGTGAGTTACCCCAGCTAAACGCATGTCAGATACTGAGCCAGGGCTTCTGAAACTCAGCTCATTAAAAAGACCGGGGGCTGGCATTGTGGCATAGCGGGTAAAGCCATGGCCTATGACGCATCAGCAACCCCTACGGGCCCTGGTTCCAGTCCCCACTGCTCCATTGTCTACCCAGCTCCCTGCTAATGACCTGGGAAAGCAGCGGAAGATGGCCCAAGTCCTTGGGCCCCCTGCACCCACTTGGGAGACCCAGAAGAAGCTCCTGGCTCCCCGCTGTGGTCATCTAGGGAGGGAAGCAGCAGGTGGAAGACTTTCCTTTCTCTCTCTGTTAACTCTCTCAGTAAGTAAATAAATCTTTAAAAAATCAAACAGGAGATCACTACACATTTTTAAGCAGGGAGTCGAGGACAGGAAAAAGGAGAGTGTGAAACCCCTTACCTCTTGCTGCTGCATGTACTCCCGGTGTCTGCGAGCCGCCTCGTGCCTCCACAGTTTGAGGCACACCAGGGCACTGATGAGATACACTATCATGGTGACAAACAGGAAGATCATCGCGGCTATCTGGCCGCCTTCCACCCGGCAGAACACCGCGTTCACGGGCGTGTTGAATAACGGGTAGTAGCAGAGGCCACCGCGGTTGGTGTCGTTCACATAGACTATGGCTGCGGCCATGTACAAGATGAACAGGGCCACGTTGATGCCAAACTCCGTGAGGGGCCACCAGTGGGAGTCCAGGAGAATGGTCCGGTAGTACATGGACATGCCAAGCACCAGAATGATAATGGTGGCTACCCAGGCTAGGCCAGCCACCACCAGCACGAAAGGGGTCTTGGGGCCACTGTAGTAGTAGCCCCCATACATGCTGCCCAGGCCGCCCGCGCCTCCCACCCCGTAGGGCTGGTTGTAGCCGAACAGGTTGTACCACTCGCTGTCCTTGTGGATGTAGGCAGTGACACAGGCGAAGACGCCGGCCCCCAGCAGCAGCTGCACCACGCCCAGCAGCCGCAGCAGGCCGGCCCAGGACTTCATGTAGGAGTAGCGCAGGTGGTACTCCTCCACCTTCTCGCTGTAGGTCCGGGCCGACTGCGTGTGTCGCCCCAGGGAGCCGTCGGGATCGTGGGCGATCATGGCATCCGCCTCTTTCCGGGAGTGGAAGGTTCCTCCGGACCCACCGTCGGGCTCTCTGCAGGAGCTGGCCGGGGAGCGGTGGTTGGCTCTGGCCGGGGAGGCTGGAGGGGAGCACTCCACGCCGTCGGAGATGTACCTGATGTCAGACACGGACTTGGCCCATTGCGGCTCCTTTTTCTTGCCTCTGAAGAAGTTCTTCCAGGAGTCGGGGACGAAGCGCCTGACAGGTTTGAGATCCGGGGCGACGGCAGGCTCCTCGGTGTCACTTGAGTAGAAGTCGGGGCCGAAGGGTGGCTGTAACGGGAGAGGGGGCGGGGGCAGGGGATCGGCACTCAGGGCCAGCTCGCTGTCCTGAAGGCTCTGCAGGGTTCTCAGGGTGCCGTCTCCACGGGGCGCGTCCCCGGGGACCTCGCTGTAGCCCCGGTCCCGAGTCCTGGATCTTCCATCACTGGACGACATCGGTGATGCTCGGGCCTGCAGTCAAGACGGAAGGATCACTTAGACTCACCTGTCCTGTCCTGATGCCGACTTTGTCCACAGAGTAGCAAAAAGTGTTCCAGAAGCAAACACGAGTGTGCCTGATCATCCCGATAAGTAAAAAGGAATAAAATACCCAAGCACATTTCAAACACACAGAACAGCTAGATTACCTGGAGACTTTGTCATTATTCTAAGCATTTAAAGGGCAATAAAAATCTTAAATCTTAATTCCGAGTTTTACATAATGAAGCATTTATGAGTCTAATCACCTAGGAGCCCTATAAATAACAAAGTGTACAAAATCAGATCAAAGGAACAAGTTCTTAGTGTTGCACAGCAAAATAGGGTGACTAAAGTTCACAATAACCTAGTACACATTTTATGAACAAATAGAAGAAAGGAGGGCCCAGTGTAGTGGCATGGTGGGCAAATCCACCACCTGCAGTGCTGGCGTCCCATATGGGCACCGATTTGAGTCCTGGCTTCTCCACTTCCAATCCAGCTCTCTGCTATGGCCTGGGAAAGCAGTGGAAGATGGCCCAAGTCCTCAGGCCCCTGCACCCACACGGGAGACCCCAAGAAGTTCCTGGATTCTGGCTTCGGATTGGTGCAGCTCCAGCTGTTGCGGCCATTTGGGGAGTGAACCAGCAGACAGAAGACCTCTCTCTCTCTCTCTCTCTGTAATTTCACCTTTCTTTTCTTTTTTAAAGATTGATTTATTTATTTGAAAGTCAGAGTTCCACAGAGAGAGAAGGAGAGGCAGAGAGAGAGAGCGAGAGAGAGAGAAAGAGAGGTCTTCCATCCGCTGGTTCACTCCCCAACTGGCTGCAATGGCCGGAGCTGCGCTGATTCAAAGCCAGGAGCCAGGAGTCTCTCCCCTATCTCCCATGCGGGGGCAGGGGCCCAAGGACTCGGGCCATCTTCCGCTGCTTTCCTAGGCCACAGCAGAGAGCTGGACTGGAAGCGGAGCAGCTGGGACTCGAACCAGCACCCATATGGGATGTCGGCATTGCAGGAGGTGGCCTTACCTGCTATGCCACAGTGCCAGTACCCCACCTTTCAAATAAATAATAAATCTTTAAAAAAAAAAGGAAGAAGAAAAGAGCTCTAAGCTTCCAATCAAAAAGTATTGTAAAGGTCTGGCACTGTAGCACAGCAGGTTAAGCCACCATCTGCTAATGCACCTGGGAAAGCAGTGGAAGATGGTCAAGTGCTTGGGCCTCTGTATTATGTGGGAGACCTGGAAGAAGCCCCTGGCTCCTGGCTTTGGCCTGGCCCAGCCCTGACTGTTGTGGCCATCTGGGGAGTAAACCAGCGGATGGAAGATCTCTGTCTCTCCCTTTCTCTCTGTAATTTTGACTTTCAAATAAGTAAAATAAATCTTAAAAAAGTAACAGAAGGGGAGAGGCTGTTGTGGCACCATGGGTTAAGCTGCAGTCTGTGATGCCAACATCCCATATGAGTACTGGTTCGAGTCCTGGCTACTCAATTTGCAATCCAGCTCCCTGCTGATGCACCTGAAAAAGCCGTGGAAAATGGCCTGAGTGCTTGGGCTCCTGGCTTCAGCCTGGCCCAGCCCCATTGAGGCCATCTGGGAGTGAACCAGTGGATGGAAGATCTCTCTTCTCTGTCTCCCTCTTTCCCTGTGTAACTTTGCCTTTCAAATACAAATAAATTAAATCTTAAAAAAAAAAAAAAAAAAGGTGGGGGGGGGGATGTTGGTTTAATCAGCATGCATTGTATAAGTGTGTCGTATACATTGTATACTGTATATATTGTATACTGTAGCTCACAAACATGTGCAGCTATTGATAATAAAATAATTAACAATACATTTTTTAAAGCCCCCTAAAGCAAAAATGACAGAATTTCAACACTGCAGAAAGCTAACACACTCCCAAGTGGAGTCTTCTCAAACGTCCAAATCAAAACATTCGCCCCTGTGAGCACGCAGAGACTTGCTGGGTCAGCACATGCTTCGTCCTCATTACCACACCTGCTGGGGAACAGCCACGCACAGTCTGACACACAGGCTGGGAGGGTCCATGTCTTCCCAGACCAAGGAAGTGCTGACAGGACTCGCTTCTGCTCCAAAATATTCACACATGACACTAGATTCGAAAAACTGAATTTACAGATTTTCAGAGATAAAAATCACCAAAGGCAAAGTTCCCTAGGTAAAAGTTGGCAGTGAACCATGAACATCGTTTTTTTTTTCCCCGACAGGCAGAGTGGACAGTGAGAGAGAGAGACAGAGAGAAAGGTCTTCCTTTGCCGTTGGTTCACCCTCCAATGGCTGCTGCGGCTGATCTGAAGCCAGGAGCCAGGTGCTTCTCCTGGTCTCCCATGGGGTGCAGGGCCCAAGCACCTGGGCCATCCTCCACCGCACTCCCTGGCCACAGCAGAGAGCTGGCCTGGAAGAGGGGCAACCGGGACAGAATCCGGCGCCCCGACCAGGCCTAGAACCCGGTGTGCCAGCGCCGCAGGCGGAGGATTAGCCTATTGAGCCACGGCACCAGCCAAACATCGTTCTTTTCAACACAATCATCTAATGGCATCCACCTGTGGTCGCCAGGGACCAACTACAGCATCTGGGGAGGTATTCAGTCCACATCCAAAGTAAAGCAAAGAGAGAGCCCCTCCCCTAAGCCTGGTGATTCCTTTCATGAAATCAATGATTTGGACACACATTCAAAAACAAGGCGATCATTTGCTAATATAACTACTAGGCTCAAGGTACAATGAATTTCTCCTTCCAGTGGCTTATACTGGAACAACTGTTGAAGACTTACTGGTACATGGTATTGGACTTGACACTCTTAAAGGCCCAAAACTAAAGTGGATAATCTCACTTTCAAGGGCTGCACAATTTGGAAATTCCTAAGGCCTTGTTTTATTTTGCTTTGTAAAATGGAGGTCTGTTATTCAACAAGTATTTATGGAGCACCTCTGTGCACCAGGCATGCTGAAGGTTTAGCACTGTACCAAGCAGGCTGAAATCCCTGGCTTCATGGGGTTTAAATTCCAGTGGGGGTGACAGCAGGGTGGCACAGTTAGGAGGCTAAGGAACAAAGTTAAGAAAGGTGATGAGGGGTGCATGGCAGGCAGAGTGTAACCATTTTCAATAGGGACCAGGGGAATCATCACAGAGAAGGTGACAGCTATGTACAGAATTGCAAGTGAAGGGGGAAGCCAGGCAGATGTTAGGGAGAAGAGTGCTCTGGGCAGACGGAAGGGACATACTTCCTGTGATCATGAACTAAGGCATGGGGGCAGTGTGGCAGCATCAGAGCTGAGGCCGTAGGGTGGGGTTGTGGCCCAGCAGGTAAAGCTTCTGCAATGCCCACATCCCATACCTGTTGGGAGTCCCAGCTCCTCCACTTCCCACCCAGCTTCCTACTGATGCGCCTCCGAGGTGGCAGATAACGACCTGGGTTGGAGTTCCTGGCATCTGGCTTTGGCCTGGCCAGCACTGGGAGCTGTGGTTATTCGGGGAGTGAACCAGTGGAAGGAAGAGCTCTGTCATTCTCCCTTACAAATCAATCAGTTAATTTTGTTAATAGGTGGAGCAGAAAAGGATGTCTCCATTTAATAATAAGCTATGATAAGTTATTTATTAATGGGTACTCCATTTCTATTAAGATATCTATTTATGCTTCATTCCCTGTAATTATATATTATCACACTTCAAGACCATGTACAAATTACTGTTTTGGAAGACATCAGTTACTCTGAAAATACAACATTCATTCACGCTTCTGTATTTACTGAATCCTACTGTGTGCAAGGCACTGTGGTAGTGCCATTGTAGGACTGAGTCATAAGAAATGAACAGTCGGGACTGGCGCTGTGGTGTAGTGGGTAAAGCCACCACGTGCAGTGCCAGCATCCCATATGGGTGCTGGTTCAAGTCCCAGCTGCTCCACTTCTGATCCAGCTCTCTCCTATGGCCTGGGAAAGCAGAAGACAGCCCAAGTGCTTGGGCCCCTGCACCTGCATGGGAGACCGGAAGAAGCTCGGCTTCTGGCTTTGGATTGGCGCAGCTCTGGCCGTTGCGGCCAATTGGGGAGTGAACCAGTGGCTGGAAGACCTCTCTCTCTGCCTCTCCTTCTCTCTCTGTGGAACTCTGACTTTCAAATAAATAAACGGATCTTTAAAAAAAGAAACCTCCATGAATCTTCAATATTAAAAAAAAGAATGAATAATGATTGGCTTGAAGTTTTGCTTTTGTTTGCTTGCTTTTAACTAATCTTTTAAAAAGGAAAAAGAAATGCAGGTGGAGAAGCTAAGGGTAACAGAGGGTATGCACCTCCTGCGGCCCTAACTCTGTCACTGAAGGGGCTGGTGCAGAAGGCGGGCCCAGGAGGTCCAGTCTTCTCATGTGGCTCAATGTTAGAGGCTTAGTGGGACAAGGGAGGAGCTCCATGGCAACAGGGTTCATTACTTTTGTCCCCTTGTCCTTATCTCTTCGTTGTCTAAAAAAGTTTGAGTTCCAGAGATGCTTGTACTACTACAGCTTTTTGAAATACACTCCTAAGACATGCAGAAGAAAAGGCACAATAAATGGCAAGTTTTACATGAGACCTCTCACTATTTGGGCTATAAACACACTCAGCAGGCATCTCGGTCCTAAGTCTCGCTCAAGAGTAGGAGTGAGGAGTCACGGATGGATTTAATTCCTCGTCACCTGTGGAAACGCTCATCGGAAGATCGCTTCATCCATGGTGAAATCAGAAGTGAAAATCAGAACTCTGAAGAACCGTGCAAGGACAAACTGCGCCGGTGAGCGGCAGCTTGTCCCATCTTAACCGTGTGGATGGCCCTGCGCCTCGATGTCACCGCTCTTTGTTTGGCCCCAGGCCCGCCGGACTCCATTCTGCGGGCACTGAAATGGTTGCCCCCAGCAAAGTGTCCAGACTCCTGCCGGGTCACCTGTCTGCAGACTCGCCGCCTTAGCAGGCTTCAAAGTTTTGCTGGACCCAAGGCAGGGGTAGATTACGGATATTTCCGGGCTTCCGGGACAGGGGAGGCCTCTGCGGACTCTAAGAACCCACGCCTGTCAGGGGACACGGGGCATCTCCGCAGGGTCTCCCCAGCCAGCTCGGGGCGCGTTCCCTGCGCTCTCCACCCTGCCCGCTCGGCGTGAGCGTCCCACCTCCGCGCTTCTCGGGGAAAATTCACCTCCGTCTTCTGCCATTCCGCCCGAAGTGGCTGGACCTCGGAAGGGCCAGAAGTCCCAGGAGGGCGGCGAGGCGCGGCGGGCCCCGCGCCCGGAAGGACGGCGCCCCGCGCACCTGTGCCGGCGGCGTGGAAGCAGCGGGCGGAGGCGCCCTTCCCGGAGCCCCTGCGCCCGCCGCACCAGACCGTGCGGATACCCCAGCCCCCACCTCACCTCCGCCACTGGCCGGAGCGGGCCCAGGTGCGCAGGGGCTGAGCGCACCCCTCCCTGCCCCGCACCTGGGCTGGGGGCAGTGGGCCTCAGCGCCCGGGCCCGATCACGTGCCCCCCTCCCCGCCCCCACTCACCTGCTTGGCCGCCGGAAAGGCGCGCGCACCGCCAGCGCACTGAAACCGGGATCGGACTCCCGGGGCGGGGCCGGCCGGGCAGGGCCGAGCTTGGCCCCGCCCGGCTTTGTCAGCCCCGGTCCCGCTAAGGGCCTGCGCCGCTGGTGCCCCGCACAGGGCACCTGGGAAGAGTGGTGACACACGGGGCGTGTTGCGGCCGTGCGTCACGTCTCCCGGGAGGTCCCGCAGCAAGGCCGCCCGCATCCTCACCCTCCCCTAGCTTTGAAACTTGGGGAACCCGGGGCCCCCAGCAGACGGTGCAGGCAGGAGAGACAAGGCGTGATTCAACATTTTAATTTTGATATAAATTATGCAAATACTTTCCCAAAAGTATCTAAAGTACTTAACTGTACAACACACAGAGAGCGTATCTGAGAAGACAGAGGCCATAGAAACTGTAAATAAGGCACCAAGTTTTATTTACATTCGTAACGCACCCTGAACTGCCTGTATTCGTATTTACAACCCCCGGATTCCGCGTCCTGGATCGTTCTTCACATTTCCTGGGTTTTGGCATCAGGTTCAAACACACTTCATACACACTGACCTCCTCTCCTGAAACCACTCGCAAAACTGAATAAATACTAGAGGAAACATTACAGATCCCCTGCAGGCGTGATCTGTGCCGAGGACAGAAGAGTCAGTGCCCTGTGAGGAAGTCCTACCGAGTGAAGAATTAACAAACTGTGAAATTCGCTAGGAAAGCCTCTTAACCCTGCTCAGGGACCACCGAGGTGACCATCCCGCAGGGATCATCACGCATCTTAACCCTGCTCAGGGACCACCGAGGTGACCATCCCACTGGGATCATCACGCAGGCTGCCGTCTAGGGGCCGTCACTCTCACAGTCTTCTATCACCCAGCTGTCTTCCTCCACGTCTGCTTGGGAGCAGAAGGGCTGCGGCTGGCTGGCGGGAAGCTCCGCCGCGCTGCCCTGACTCAGAGGCAGAGACCAGGCTTCGGCTTGGGCGGCCTGCGCGGGGTCAGCTGGCGTCTCCTCAGGCCACTGCCCTTCATTGTGCTGCACCTCGTCTCCACTCTCAGGGTCCAACATTCCATGCTCCCCGTCGGCCAGGGCTTCCATCTTCAACCTGTCAGACAGCCACAGTGTGTGCATTAATAACAAGCAAGGAGGGGCCGGCGCTGTAGCACAGTGGGTAAAGCCACGGCCTGCAGTGCCGGCATCCCATATGGGCACCGGTTCCAGTCCTGGCTGCCCCACTTGAGATCCAGCTCTCTACTATGGACTGGGAAAGCAGTAGAAGATGTCCTTGGGCCCCTGCACCCACGTGGGAGACCCAGAGGAGGCTCCTAGCTTCAGATCCACCCAGCTCTGGCCTTTGCGGCCATTTGGGGAATTAACCAGCAGAGGGAAATCTCTCTGACTTTGCCTCTCTGTAACTCTGCATTTCAAACAAACAAATAAATCTCAAAAAAAGGAGGGAATTCCTTTCGGCTGTACCACAGCTGTGTCTAGCGTTATGAAGCCATCTCCTCGTGCTGTCCCTTTAGTTTACCTACAGAAGCAAACCCATGAGGGAAATTTTAAACCGCAAATAAACCCTCAGCACTTAGAACACAAAAATGCTTAACGAATGTCTTCAGAAAGAGGTCTTACAAACTGAAACTGAAAAAAATTAAATAGAAAAATGGGCAGAAAACTTAAAAAACAGTACAAGTGTTACTAAATGTTATTCAATTTAATTTATAATTTTTTATTTAAAAAATTTTTTTTGACAGGCAGAGTTACAGACAGTGAGAGAGAGAGAGACAGAAAGGTCTTCCTTCTGTTGGTTCACTCCCCAAATGGCCACTACAGCCGGCACACCGCGCTGATCCAAAGCCAGGAGCCAGGTGCATCCTCCTGGTCTCCCAGGCGGGTGCAGGGCCCAAGCACGTGGGCCATCCTCCACTGCCCTCCTGGGCCACAGCAGAGAGCTGGACTGGAAGAGGGGCAACCGGGACTAGAACCCGGCTCCCCAACCGGGACTAGAACCGGGAACTCTATCCAGTTCTCGTCTCCCACATGGGTGGCAGGGACCAAAGCAGTTGAGCCATCCTCCGCTGGCTTCCCAGGCACGTTAGCAGGAAGCTGGGTGTCACGTGGAGCAGCCAGCACATGAACCAGCACCCAGTACAGATGCTGACACACAAGCAGCGGCTTCACCTGCTGCACCACAACTCGGGCCCCATGGCAGACATTCTCACAAGCAATCTGGCATCCAGAGCAAGGGTCTCAGAAATTCCAACCCTGCTGAACATCAGTTTCACTCCTAGGAATCTATCCTAAGTAAATAGTATTTGATGTGTAAAATAATTTATCAAAAAGGCTGTGATAAAAAACAAAGTTGAAAAGATAGAAAATGTAAAAAAAAAAAACATGGTTTTGATTTAATTACAAAAAAGAAATCACACAGCTAGAAAAATTAACTGTTAATATTTAGTAAGAATCATTATGGATCAAAGATCATGTTAAATAACCACTAAAATGAAACCTAACAGTGCTAGTCAAAACACCAGTAAACCCTGCCTCCCAAGCAGATCAACAGCTGATCTAATAATAAACAGGGAAAACTCCCGATCGTTATTTCGTTAGGGAGAGAAAACACACTGGCCCTCCATTTCGATCACGCTCTTGTGGGGACAGGAGCCATCCACAGATCGGGCCCTGCTGTGACGCAGAGGAAGCTGAGGGAAGAGCACAGTTCCTGAAGGTTTGACTCCTGCTCACTTCCTAGTGGGACGATGCTTTAAGACCCGTCCATCAGGCCCGGTGCTGTGGCATAGCGGCTGCTCCACTTCCAATCCAGCTCCCTGCTAATGTGTCTGGGAAAGCAGTGGGGGATGCCCCAAGTCCTTGGGTCCCTGCACCCACGTGGGAGACCCGGAAGAAGCTCTCGGCTCCTGGCTTCGGATCGGCGCATCTCCAGCTGTTGCGGCCAATTGGAGAGTGAACTAGCAAAGGGAAGACCTCTCTCTCTCTCTCTTTGCCTCTCCTTCTCTCTGTGTGTAACTCTTTCAGATAAACAAATAAATCTTAAAAAAAAAAAAAAGACCGTCCATCACTGTCTCTCCATAACATGAAAGACAGGCACCACACAGCCAATGCATTTTCCAGAATAAACCAACACTGTAAGGCCTTACTGAACGTGTGAGGGGGAAGGAAACCCAGACAGCAGTTTTCCACTGGGGACAAGAAATAGGAGAAAAGGTAGGAGGTATACCTGATGTCGTTTCTACTGTCTACCTCAGCCCTGGAAACTACCCTTTCTAAACTTTTTAAAAATATCAGAGTATTTAATTCTACTTGACAAGTGAGGTGAATTGAGGTATAGCCTTGTGTTAGTTGCTCATATTAGTGCAGAATTTATTTTATCAGTACATAATATCTCCATATTTGCTTGTCTGTTATTTCTTTTCTTTTTTCTTTCTTTCTCTTTTTTTTTTTTTTTTTGGACAGGCAGAGTGGACAGTGAGAGAGAGAGACAGAGAGAAAGGTCTTCCTTTTACCGTTGGTTCACCTTCCAATGGCTGGTGCGGCCGGCACACTGCGCTGATCCGAAGCCAGGAGCCAGGTGCTTCTCCTGGTCTCCCTTGCAGGTGCAGGGCCCGAGCACTTGGGCCATCCTCCACTGCCCTCCCGGGCCACAGCAGAGAGCTGGCCTGGAAGAGGGGCAAACGGGACAGAATCCGGCGCCCCAACCGGCACTAGAACCCGGTGTGCTGGCGCTGCAGGCAGAGGATTAGCCTAGTGAGCCGCAGAGCTGGCCTGTCTGCTTTTTCTTCTTTTTTTTTTTTTTTTTTTTTTGACAGGCAGAGTGGAGAGAGAGAGAGAGACAGAGAGAAAGGTCTTCCTTTTGCCGTTGGTTCACCCTCCAATGGCCGCTGCAGCCGGCACACTGCGCTGATCCAAAGCCAGGAGCCAGGTGCTTCTCCTGGTCTCCCATGGGGTGCAGGGCCCAAAGCCCTGGGCCATTCTCCACTGCACTCCTGGGCCACAGCAGAGAGCTGGCCTGGAAGAGGAGCAGCGGGACAGAATCCGGCGCTCCGACTGGGACTAGAACCCGGTGTGCCAGCGCCGCAAGGCGGAGGATTAGCCTATTGGGCCACGGCGCCGGCCTGCTTTTTCTAAAACAGGGAAATTCAAATGATACTGCCACTCTGTGATGCAGTTTTTGGTCACTGCAAGTATAGGCTAAGAACACCACTTGGCAGGTAGGCTGGGAAGGGGTTTCTAGAATTGCAAGGTTTTGTTGAAGTTAACATTTTTAATTTTTTTAAGGGAAAGGGTTTATTGGGGGAAATCTGACAGACCGGAAGGAAGGGGTGAAGAAGGACAGAGGGAGAAAGAGAGCATAAGAGATTGAGAGAGAGAGATCGAGAGAGAGAGACAGAGACGGAGAGAAAGAGAGCCATGTGTTCAGGAACAGGTCTTGTTAAAACTTTGCCAGGGGGCGGGCAGGGAAGTAGGAGCAGCGAATCCCATTATGATGGGAGTGGAGCGGACACTGGTGGTTGGGCCATGGGGTCACCTGGCTTCCAGCCATGGTGGCGGAGGCTAGAGCCTAGGATGGTGTCAGGGTGTAGATCGTGCCATAGATAAGACTGTGCCATCTTACTAACACTCCCCCCTTTTGTTTTTCATAAAGCAGGAGTTGTATGGGATTATATTAGCCCCAAAAGTCCAGGAGGGGTAGAGGGATGATGATCTGTCTGTAAAGCTATTTCCTGCTGACAAGGGGCGACGAGGTACTCCCTGCTGGCCTGGCGCGATGTCTCAAGTCCCTGTCTCCTGGCTGGGGAACTGAGTATATCTCTGTGGCGGCATTTCGTTGACTGCCTGGTGGTGAAGGCCTTGGTTCTGAACTGCTCTGCCTTTGTGAGTCCATGATTCTATTTGGCCCAATGCACTTCCTTTGAAGTACGTGAAAACATGCTGTTAAATTTAACTAAATGTGGCCAGCATTGTCGCGGAGCAGGTTAAGCTGCTGGCATCCCATATGGAGGCTGGTTTGAGTTCTAGGTGCTCCCCTTCAGATCCAGCTTCCCGCTAATGGCCTGAGAAAAGCAGTGGAAGACAGCCCAAATGTTTGGGCCCCTACCACACACACAGAAGACTCTGAAGAAGCTCCTGGCTCCTGGCTCTGGCCTGGTCCAGTCCTGGCCGTTGTGGCCACCGAGAGAGTAAACCAGCAGATGAAAGATCTCTCTCTGTCTAACCCTGACTTTCAAATAATTAATTAAAAATAAATTTCATAAAATGAAGGGTTCCTAACATAATTATACGGTCTTTAATTACTGACAACAATATGTAATTCTTTTTTAAAGTTTTTATTCATATATTTGAAAGGCAAAGTGACAGAGACAGGGAGATGTTCCATTCACTGATTCACTCCCCAATGTCTGCAGTAACTTGGGCCTGGGCCAGGCCAAAGCTGGGAGCCAGGAACTCCATTCAGGTCTTCCACATGAGTGGCAGGGGCCCAAATACTGGGATGATCATCTGCCACCTCCCAGACAAATGAGCAGGAAGCTGGATCAAAAGTGGAGGCAGGCCGGCGCCACGGCTCAATAGGTTAATCCTCCACCTGTGGCGCTGGCACCCTGGGTTCTAGTCCCGGAGGGGTGCCAGATTCTGTCCAGGTTGCTCCTCTTCCAGTCTAGCTCTTGCTGTGGCCCGGGAGTGCAGTGGAGGATGGCCCAGGTCCTTGGGCCCTGCACCGTACGGGAGACCAGGAAGAAGCACCTGGCTCCTGGCTTCAGATTGGTGCAGCGCGTCGGCCATAGAGGCCACTTGGGGGGTGAACCAAAGGAAAAAGGAAGACCTTTCTCTCTGTCTCACTGTCTAACTCTGCCTGTCCAAAAAAAAAAGTGGAGGCAAGACTCAATCCCAGGTACTATGATATGGAATGTGGGTATCCCAAGTGGTGGCTTAACGCACTGTGCCACAACACCTGCTCCCAGTATGTAATTCTTGGATTTTACAGATAACATTTGTTGGTTGTGTGACTATTCACTGCCTATTGCAGTAACAGCTCCTTGGAAAACAAGATGATGAGCTTACCTTCCAAAGTGTCGCTTCAGAGGAAGTCTTCCAATATCTTGGATAAAAGAAATCTGAGCTGAAAACAGATTTTAAAAAGTTTAAAATAATTATTCAAAGAAAATATAAAATGACCAATAAGCACATGGAACATGGTATTTATTCATTTTCATCTATCAAAAGGCAGAGCAATGGAAATAGAGTGAAAGAGAGAGAGATCTTCCATCTGCTGGTTCACATCTCAAAAGCCTGCGACAGCCAGGGTTGGGGGAGCCAGGACCTCCATCTGGGCCTCCTACGTGGGTAGAGGGGCAAAAGCACTTGAGCCTTCATCCACTGCATCCTAGCAGGAAGCTGCATCTGAAGCAGAGCAGCTGAGACTTGAACTGGCTCTCTGATATGGGACACGATGTCCCAAGCATTGCCTGGATCTGCTGTGCCACAAGGCCTACTCCTGAGCATCACCAACTTTAGAGAAATGCACATTAAAGCCACAATGATACTACTCGGTACCTATTACAATCAAAATATAAAATAAGGTCTGTTGGTGAGGATGTGGAGAAACTAATCCTCTTGCATTGGAGGTGGAAATGTAAAACGGTGAAGCTGCTATGAAAAACATGATGGTAAATGGAATATGGTGTGGGTCCTCCCAAGACAGAATTATTATAAGATCCAGACATTTCTACTTTTGGATATATCTTGAAGAAATGAAAAGGCAACTGACCATCCATGTGTACGGCAGCATTATGCTCAACGGTCAGGGGTGTACACAGCACAAGTGCCCAGGAGTGGATAATATATATGGAATGTGTCATATGAATATTATTCAGGCTTAAAAATGAGGGTAATTGGATGTGTGGTACCACATGTATAAACTTTGATGACATATATTAAGTGAAATAACCCAGTCACAAAAGGATAAATATTTTATGATTCTCCTTTATAAAATATCTATAATAGTCAAATTCATAGAGACATTAAACAGAAGAGTGGTTGTTCAAGGCTATGGGGAAGGGAGGCCGGTGCTGTGGGGCAGCGGGTTAATGCCCTGGCCTGAAGCACTGGCATCTGCCGTTGCAGCCAACTGGGGAGTGAACCACTGGATAGAAGATCTCTCTCTCTCTCTATCTCTGTGTGTGTGTGTGTGTAACTCTGACTTTCAAATAAATAAATAAATCTTTAAAAAAAAAAGGCTATGGGGAGGGAGAAATGGGGAATTGATGTTTAATGGTCACAAAGTTTCAATTTTATGAGGGAAAAGTTCTGAATATAGCTGCACAACAAGGTAAATATACTCAATGCTACCAAACTGTCTACTTAACAATGGTTAGGATGATGAAGTTTATGTTAT
Source organism: Oryctolagus cuniculus (assembly GCF_964237555.1). Taxonomy (NCBI): domain Eukaryota; kingdom Metazoa; phylum Chordata; class Mammalia; order Lagomorpha; family Leporidae; genus Oryctolagus; species Oryctolagus cuniculus. Next base: position 90,361,063 of record NC_091445.1, on the reverse strand, counting down.
TGTGTTTTATCGTAATGAAAAATTTCAGAAGGAAAAAAAAAAGACACAAGATGACTGTATCAGCTCTTCTGTACCCACTCTCCAGTGAGATGTAAAAACTATACAAAATGAGTCTTAAAGTCTCTGAGAATTGATCTAAGAGCATAGAGCAAATGAAGAAACATCTATTCAAGAAAATCTAACAAGCAGAGTCTGCGGCATATGAGCCACTATCTCCTCTCCTCTCCTCCTCACCCCTAGCTCAGCCTGGTGGGGACTTCATTCCAGTTGGGTGCAGGCAATACCAGAGCTCCTTCCTAGCAAGTGCAGTAAGGAGTCTGGGGCTTTTCTCTTTGCAGCCCACTCACAGGCAGATGCTCCACCCAGGGGTACTGCCCTGTGCCCCAGCTGTACTCTCCTTTGCCTCCGCTCAGTAACAGAGCTGAAGGCCCACACCAGCAGCGGCCAGCCAGGATGATGCGGCTCCACCTCTGCAGCCGCGCACCCACACAGGGCAGTGGCTCAGAGACTCTGCCCAGAGTGAGGGCAGTCACAGAACAAAGAGCTCTGACGCTTTCTCCAAAGGAACTGACTCTATTTGAAAACAGGACAGGAGAGTTCAAGTCTACGGCTACTCTTGAAATGAGCCTTTTCTTAAAAGATATATTTATTTATTTTGAAAGTCAATGTTAGAAAGATGGAGGGAGAGATAGACAGAGAGAGAGATCTTTCATCCGCTAGATGGCTGCAATGGCCAACACTGGGCCAGGCTGAAGTCAGGAGCTTCATCTGGGTCTCCCACATGGGTGGCAGGGGCCCAAACACTTGGGCCATCTTCCACAGCTCTCCCAGGCCACTAGCACAGAGCTGGATTGGAAGTGGAGCAGCCAGAACACAAACCAGTGCCAATATGGGATGTTGGCACTACATGTGGCAGCTTAACCCAATGTGCCACAGCACCACTCCCTTTACAAACTTTTTGAAGTCCCCTCATTTAGCAATGAACCGATCCGCAAAAACCTAATGATATAAAACACAACCTCTTAGGAAAAGGAAACCCTGTTATTACCTTGATTTCTCATTGGAATGGTTAACAGAGCAAGGTACGGCAACAGCTGGGTTTGGAGGCACAAAGCTGACACGCAGAAGTCAGAAAAAAGTGCTCTTGCTGCCAGGCAATTTTCCCGATACTACATGGAAAAATAAAGAATTATGAAAGAAAAATAAGCAAAAAATATGGTAATATAGTCCTAGACAAATGAAGTTTATTATATCCCAAAGTATATGATTTTACATACCATAAACATTTTTAAGCTTCTCTAGGTGCTGGCATCGTGGTACAGCGGGTTAAACCACCACCTGTGACGCTGGCATCTCACACTGTAGTGCCAGTTCAAGTCCTGCCTGCTCTACTTCCGATCCAGATCCCTGCTAAGGCATCTGGGAAAGCAGGTGAGGACTGCCTCAGGACTTGGGGCCCTGTCACCCACATCTAGAAGATCTAAATAGAGTTGAGTTCCAGGCTTCTGACTTTGGCCTGGCTCAACCCTCATCATGGTCATTTGGGAATGAAGATCTCTCTGTGTCACTCCCTCTGTCATTTTTTTTTTTTTTTTTTAGATTTACTTATTTATTTGAAAGTCATTGTCACAGAGAGGAGAGGCAGAGAGAGAGAGAAGTCTTCATCCAATGGTTCACTCTCCAGATGGCCACACAGGTTGGAGCTGCACCGATCTTAAGCCAGGAGCCGGGAGCTTCTTCTGAGTCTCCCACGCGGGTGCAGGGGCCCAAAGACTTGGGCCATATTCTACTGCTTTCCCAGGCCATAACAGAGAGCTGGATTGGAAGTGGGGCAGCCGGGTCTCAAACTGGCACCCATATGGGATGCCAGTGCTTCAGGCCAGGGCATTAACCCACTGCGCCACAGCAACGGCCCCTCTGTCACTCTTTCAAATAAATAAATATCAGTGGGAAAAAAAGAGCCTGTCAAATAAGTGTTTTATAATTTTCCTAGCATTATCCAATAAAGCATTTTACCAACACAGCTATTTCACATTAACAACAATTATTTATTTAAAAATATATTTTTATTTTTTCAAAAAGGCAGAGCGAGAGAGAGATATACACAGAAACAGAGATCTTCCATATCCTTGTTCACTTCTCAAGTGCCCACAACAGCCAGGGCTGGCCCAGGCCAAAGCTAAAAGCCTGCAACTCCATCCAGGTCTCCCACGTGGATGGCAGGAACCCTATTACTGGGTCACCATCCACTGCTTCCAGAGATGCATTAGGAGGAAGCCATAGGCAAGTAGAGTACCCTGGACTCAAACTGTACTCTAACACGGGTATGGGCATCCCAAGTAGTAACCTAGCCTGCTGTGCCACACCACCCAGCCTTATTATTATTTTAGTGTGTAGTCCTACTTCTATAAAGGAAAACCTTTATGGTAAGACAGTATGCCATGTTGTTGGCTGCAGCCACCTACATATTGTGCTTACCTTGTCTCTTGATTGTATCAAGGCATGTCAAGTGACTGATCTATATACTATGTATGTTTGTCTAAGAACATTCTATCATGTTCACACAAGAAAACTGCCCAAAGGTACCAATTCTCAGGACACGTGAACAAAGCATAACTGTACTTGCTACACATTAGTATAGTCACCATGTAGTATAACAGATCTTTGTAATTTTAAGAATATTTGGATCTGAGCAAATATTTTCTTAATAACAGTACATCATTTTTCCTTCAACTTGTAAAGACAAAGTAACAGTTTTAATGAGTTCTAATTCAGGTATCTGAAGTTCACTTATTCAAAATGTATAATTTCTTTATTTTTTACCTTTTTATTTATTAGAAACCACTGGGGTTTGTGCAAGGGTCGAAAACTTGAAGCTCCGCCTTGGCAATGTGCAAATCCTCGGGCTCTGTTGGAATGTATCACACCTCTCGTGGCTATGGATGTACTGTATTCCCTGAGTAAAGAGCGCGTCTAACAAAGGAGAGAGGATGTAAGAAAGAAGAGTTATATAAAATAGGAGCACTGGTACTACTGTGTTCCTTCTGTTCACTATTACCAGGGCCTAAAAATAACAGCGCTACAGAATTAAAGCAAATTCAACTGAGACTTATCAATCAAATGCAATGGGTGAACCCTGACCACTCCTGGGAGAGGGGTGGGAAAGGCACCACTTTGTGTCCTCACTGTGGATGGAGAACCATCCTGTCTATCTCTGTCACCCTAACTCTGAAATAAATAAATAAATCTTTAAAACAAACATTTCATTAAAAGGAATTAAAAAAAAAAAAAAGAAAAAAAGGGCAGAGTAGAGAGGGAGAGATAGACAGAGATCGATCGATCTTTCAGTAGGTGGTTCACTCTCAATGGCTGCAACTGCTGGATCTGGGCCAGGCGGAAGCCAGGAGCCTGGAGCTTCTACTGGATCTCCCACCTGGCTGCATGGGCCCAAACACCAGGGTCATCCTCTGCTGCTTTCCCACGCATACTAGCACGGAGCTGGACCAGAAGTGGGGCAGCTGGGTCTCGAACTGGCTCCCATATGGGATGCTGGCATCGCAGGCAGTGGCTTTACTGACTATGCCAAAATGCTGGCCACTCTATTCGTTTTTTTTTTTTTTTTTTTTTTTGACAGGCAGAGTGGACAGAGAGAGAGAGAGAGAGAGAGAGAAAGGTCTTCCTTTGCTGTTGGTTCACCCTCCAATGGCTGCCACGGCCAGCGCGCCGCGCTGATCCGAAAGCAGGAGCCAGGTGCTTCTCCTGGTCTCCCATGGGGTGCAGGGCCCAAGCACTTGGGGCATCCTCCACTGCACTCCCTGGCCATAGCAGAGAGCTGGCCTGGAAGAGGGGCAACCGGGACAGAATCCAGTGCCCTGACTGGGACTAGAACCCGGTGTGCCGGCGCCACAAGGCGGAGGATTAGCCTATTGAGCTGCGGCGCCAGCCTATTCGTTCTTAAATAGTAGGTGTCATGATGTCTGTAATTTTTAAAAATTTTATTTATTTGAAAGACAGAGTTACAGAGAGGTAGAGACAGAGAGAGAGGACTTTCCACCTGCTGGTTCACTCCTCAGATGGCTGCAATGGCCAGTTTCTTAGCCAACCCGAAGCCAGGAGCCAGGAGCTTTTGCTGAGTCTCCCACATGCATGCAGGGGCCTAAAGACTTGGGCCATTCTCTGCTGCCTTCTCAGGTGCGTTAGCAAGGAGCTAGATCAAAAGCGGAGCGTCTGGGATGTGAACTGGTGCCACAAGGGATGCTCTAGCTGCAGGCTGGGACTTTAACCCACTGTGCCACAGCGCCAGCCCCAATAATTACTTTTCAACTATTCAACCAAAAACAAATGTGCAATTAAACAGAGATTAATCAGTTGTGCCAAATGTGAACTGGTGAGCCAAAGTTAAGGGTTTAGAGGTATTCCTTTTACTAACCTTTCAACTTAGCTATCTATAGGTTTGGAAGTTTTCAAAACAAAAAAGAAACAATGATAAAATAGATAAATACAGGGCCGATGTTGTGGTACAGAGGGTTAAAGCCCTGGCCTGAAGCGCCAGCATATGGGCGCCATACGGGTGCCAGTTTGAGTCCTGACTGCTCCTCTTCCAATCCTGCTCTCTGCTATGGCCTGGGAAAGCAGTAGAGGATGGCTCAAGTCTTTGGGCCCCTGCACCTACATGGGAGACCCGGAGGAAGCGCCTGGCTTCCTGAATGGTTTGCGGCCATCTGGGGTGTGAACCAGAGGATGGAAGACCTCTCTCTCTCTGCCTCTCTCTGTAAGTAGCTATAATATAAAGATTTATTTTATTTATTTGAAAGACAGAGTTACAGAGAGAGGTAGAAACAGAGAGAGAGAGAGAGAGAGAGAGAGAGAGATCTTCCATCCACTGGTTCACTCCCCAGATGGCTGCAATGGCTGGAGCTGTGCTGATCTGAAGCCAGGAGCTAGGAGCTTCTTCTGGGTCTCAAACTTGGGTGCAGGGGCCCAAGGACTTGGGCCATCTTTTACTGCTTTCCCAAGCCATAGCAGAGAGCTGGATCGGAAGAGAAGCAGCTGGGACTAGAACTGGCGTCCACATGGGATGCCGGCGCTTCAGGCCAGGGCTTTAACCCATTGTGCCACAGCGTCGGTCCCAAAAGTAAATCTTAAAAAATATATATATAATAATACAACTGCTGAGTAATAAAACTATCATAATTTTTGTATCCGAATTTTATTTATTAATGCTATCTGAATATTTATAACAGAAATATTAATATATCAAAAACAGTTTTGTCCAACAGAACTTCCAACAAAAAGAGCAATGTTTTGTATCTGGGCTATTCATACTGTAGCTACCAGGTACATGTGACTATCAAGTACAGGAGATGTGGCTAATGTGACTGGGCAACTAAATTTTTAATTTAATTTAACTTTACATAGCCACATGTGGTTAGTGGCCGCCATACTGGACAGAGATGTGTTAAGATGTTAAGTAAAAAACAGAGGGGCTAGTATTGTGGTGCTGCTGGTTAAACCGCTGCTTGCAATGCTTACATCCCACAATGGAGTGCCTGGTTCGAGTCCTGGCCACTCTGCTTCTGATCCAGCTTTCTGTTAATGTGCCTGGGAGGCAGTGGATGATGGTTCAAGTACTTGGGTTCCTGCCAAACACATGGAAGACCCAGATATAGTTCCTGGCTCCTTGCTTTGCTGGGCTGTTGCAGGCATTTGGGAAGTAAACCAGTGGATGGAAGATCTGTCTCTCCTTCCCTTTCTGTCACTCTGTCTTTCAAATAAATTAAGAAATCTCAAAAAAGAAGGAAAATTAGAAAGTAACTACAGAAAAAAATACAGTGCTACGTTATCACCAGAAAAGTCAGTATTGAAGATTCACTACAAGCACTGGATTGGATCAATAAATTATAGAATAGTAACTAAGTAGAATCTAATGTCAAATAAGGGTTAAGAGCAAATTTTCTTTTCGCGATTCTGAGGATATACAAACATTTAAGTCAGATGGACTTACATTCCAATCACCACTGAGGGTATCTGCAAAACTGAGAAATTCACTGGCTCCCACAAGATCATCTACTTCCAGGAAGAAATCTACATAGTTTTGGTGAAGATACAAATTGAATAACTCTCCTGGCATGTGTGACATTTCCACTACTTCCTATAAAAGAAGCATATTTATATACACATGTAATTTTGGTGAAAACACAGGGGTCAGCTATGTACGCAATCATGGAAATCAGACTTTGTAAACAGTACTGAAAGCTATCAAAGACATTACCTCAGGGTGAACAAGTAATGGATCCCGTTCATGCTCTGATAAATGAGACGGCAACTGGGGTGAGACTAACTCTGTTGAAGGTGCTCCTACAAACAATTTTGAGAATCATTAAAGATAATACCATCTTTATAATTACACAGTATCTCTATTTTTGAAGACAATTTAATACCAAAATACTTAGCAGACTGCTAAAAATAAAAACAAGGGGCACGCCTTTGGCCTAATGGCTGCACCACCTGTTGGATTTGCTTCCTGTAACAGAGTAGCCAGGTTCAGGTCTCTAGACTGTTCCCAATCCCAGAGTCTTGCTACTGTAGACCCTGGAAGGCTGCAGGTGACGGCTTAGGTAGCTGGTTCCTTGCTACTCCTCAGGCAGACCCTGACTGATTCTAGCTTCAACCTAGCCCAGACTTAGTGACATCTGAGCAGTGAGCCAGCAGATGAGAGTTTGCTCGCTCTCTCTAATGAATCATAAAAACAAACTACCAAAAACAACTGCAAGGTTATGTGATTTACCTACTTCAGGGGTGGGAACCCCTTTTTTTGCCAAGGGCCATTTGGATATTATCAGATCATTTGCAGAGCATAAAAGTCAACTTAGGGGCCAGCATTGTGGTACAGCAGGTAAAGCTGCCACATGGGTTTCTGACATCCCATATGGATGTGGGTTTGGGTCTTGGCTGCTCCACTTCCAAATCAGCCCCCTGCTAATTGCCTGGGGAAAGCACCCGAGGTGCACCCAGGTGGGAGACCAGGATAAAGCTCCTGGATTTGGCCTGGCTCATTGCCGCCATCTGGGGAGTGAGCCAGCAGATGGAAGATCTCTCTCTCTGTTAACTCTTTCATATAAATAAATAAATAATCTTTTAAAAAAGTTATCAACTTAAAAATAAGCCTGCTATAGATTTATTGAATTTCAAGTCCCACCTGCAATTGTCTTCGCATGGCCAGAACAAATGACTTGTTGGGCCTCGTACACCCAAGAGCAGACATTTCCCCACCTGTGATTAATCACCATGCAGCAAAATTATAACTAGAATTCTGATGCCTTGGTGACAGCTTTTCTAGACTTCACATACTCCATTTGTCGAAGCACTTTTGTTTCACTTTTCAAGCTCTGGGTTGCTTGCTTTCTTCAATTCCCATCTCAATGCAGATGTATTTACTGTTTTATTTACTATGCATAAGATGTTTGAGAGAATGGGAACCCCATTTCCTAATGCAAGAGGTTATGAATGAATGCAGGGAAGAAAGAATGGAAGGAGAACCACATGGGAATGGCCACTTAGGTTCAGAGGTGAGGGGATCCAGGAACAGAGGAGTGTCTTCATTTTTTTTGACACAGCATGACATTTTCATTTGGAAATCCCAATTTCTTTCTCCTTGGTACCAAGACTATAAACTGAGATTTTATTCAAAGGGAAAATCTGGGAGATTAGAGATGGGCAACAGAATGGTAGGGTGAGGGGGAGCAGGCAATAAAGGAAGCACTGGGTGAGAAGACAGCAAGCTAATGCAGAGTACAGAAATGTAAGGAGCACAAGAAACCCTGAGCTACCGACAATTTGCCTCGGGACTTGGTGGTCAGAGCCCAGTGCTCAGTGAGCTTCGGGATACCAACATTTGCCACTAAAAGTCTAGATGAAATACAGCAAACTATGGTTTTCAACATTTAGAGACATGGATATGGACTACAGCAGTCTGTTTTCACATTTAAGCCTACTCATGCTTGGAAAATACACGGAGACACACATTTTTCTACTATGTATTAGGGCCTGCTAAATGGTATCTGAACTAACCTTAGCACTTTCTTACAACAAAGCCAAAAACATGGTATTTAAAACAAACGTGATATTTAATTTTCATGGTAAGACTAACATCCAACAGATTAAAAAAAAGCATGTTTTCTTACTTTTACAATATAGAATTTTCCCCAAAGCTCTGAAGAGAAAGAGAGAAACGTCTTTGCCACCGATAGCTTGGGCCTCTTGATTTTCAAAAACCCTATCAGGTTTTCTCCTTCGTCTTGATTTTGATAGCACAGCATCTGATTTTAACGACACTCCTTTTTTCCTTGGCCATAAATTGTTCTCTCCTAAATAATACACACCCAAGTGATAAAAAAGAATCAAAATATAAAAATTAAAACTATCTCAGGTAGAGTTACATTAAACATTCAAATATATTTTCTGATAATTATAATACTTGTGAACCGAGATTCCTCTTTGGGTTACCAACACTATTAGAATGCAAAAACAGTGATTTAAATGTGTGCCATAAGGCAGATTTCAACTTTTTCATGCACAAATACGACACCACATTCTCAAATATAGTCATATCACCTTGGTTTCTCAAGGTGTTATGTACAGGGTACTTGTTCTTGGCACATACATGAATCTTCCTAACAAATCTATGAGGGGGCATAATTACTATATAGTGAATGAGATCCACAGTTTAACTGGTTCAAGGTCATTAGAGAGTAAGTGATTTGAACGCACACAGAATGGTCCTGTAATCTACATTTAATAACTATGGTAGATTAACTATGCTATATTATCACTTCTTTACTGATTTTGGCCATCCTCAAATTATGAATAATGCTTGTGTTCAAATTTCATTTGTAAGTTAACTGTTGAATAACACAGGACTTGGGAGCAGCGTTGACTCAGTGGGTTAAACTTCAGCTTGCAATGGCTGCGTCTCATATCTGAGGGCCAGTTTGAATCCCATCTCCTCTGTTTCCAATCCAGTTCCCTGCTAATGCATGCTGAGAGGCAGCAGATGATGGCTCAAGTGCTTGAGCCAACGCTGCACGCACGGGAGATCCGGACGGAGATCTGGGTGCCTGAGTTCAGCCTGACTGAGCCCTAGCTGTTACGGGCATTTGGGGAATGAATCAGCGGAGGGAAGATCTCTCTCTCTTTCAAATAGATAAATAAAACAATAAATCAAAAACATAGGATCTGGGTTGAAACACAGTATTGTCTATTCCATTAGGCTGATATGAAAATTAAATTAAAAAACCCATATAAACTGCTAATACAATTCTTGGCTCATTCAAAAATTTTTGTCTTCCCTTTAATTGAGTCCAGAGAAATAATGTTATAAATGGTAGCTGGGATCCCAAAGTGGCTCACTCCAGCCTTCCCAAATCCTAATTCCAATGTGGAACCCAAGCACCATTAATGTTTATGCTTCCAAAGGAACAACAGGAACTCTGGCTGCAGTTGTTAGGCAGCTCAATCTCCAGTTACCGTGAAAAACAAAGATAGAAACCGTATGAACACATTATACCTGTGAGCAGGGACATTAGGATTTCAGGTAGATTTTGAGAGTTCTGACGATAACTATTTATTTATTTATTTTTTCATTTTTAGAAGATTGATTTACTTATCTGAAAGGTAGAGCTACAGAGAGGCAGAGGCAAAGAGAAAGAAGTCTTCCATCTGCTGGTTCACTCCCCAAATGGCTGCAACAGCCAGTGTTGGGCCACACTGAAGCCAGGTTTCAGGAGCTTCACTGGGGTCTCCCATGTGAGTGCAGGGGCCCCAGGACTTGGGCCATCTTCGCTGCTTTCCCAGGCCATTAGCAGGGAGCTGGATTGGAATCGGAGCAGCTGGGATTCAAACCAGCGCCCATCTGGGATGCTGGCGCTGTAGGTAGTAGCTTTACCCACTATGCCACTGGGCTGGCCCTGGCTTTGTTTCTTAAAGGTCAATTCCTCAGTGTTAAGATCAAGTAGGTTGCTTGCTAAATACTGTGCTGAGGACTGTATAGTAAACTAGGATCACTGAGTAAAAATGCCACTGACTGTCATTAGTACACCTATCTTGTTACTATATCATGGCTACATATTAATCAGGGGAAATGAATATTAAACATACATATTACCATATGGGGCCGGCACGGTGGCACAGCAGGTTAACGCCCTGGCCTGAAGCGCTGGCATCCCATATGGGTGCCGCTTCTAGTCCTGGCTTTTCCTCTTCCGATCCAGCTCTCTGCTATAGCCTGGAATAGCAGTAGAGGATGGCCCAGGTCCTTGGGCCCCTGCATCTACGTGGGAGACCCAGAGGAAGCTCCTGGCTTCTGGCTTTGGACTGGCGCAGCTCTGGTCGTTGAGGCAATTGGGGAGTGAACCATCATCAAATGGAAAACCTCGCTCTCTGTGTATTCCTCTCTGTGTAACTCTTTCAAATAAATAAAATAAATCTTAAAAAAAAATTACTTTGAAAAGTTCAAAAGTAAACGTACCCCAGCAGAATACTACTAAACCTATTAATGGCTGGCCATTTATTGAGCCAGCCATTGTAAAAAGCACTCTGCAGGGGGCCGGCACCGTGGCTCACTTGGTTAATCTGCCTGTAGCACCGGCATCCCATATGGGTGCCAGGTTCTAGTCCCGGTTGCTCCTCTTCCAGTCCAGCTCTCTGCTGTGGCCTGGGAAGGCAGTGGAGGATGGCCCAAGTGCTTGGGCGCCTGCACCCACATGGGAGACCAGGAGGAAGCACCTGGCTCCTGGCTTTAGACTGGTGCAGCGCCGGCCATGGCGGCTATTTGGGGAGTGAACCAATGGAAGGAAGAACTTTCTCTCTGTCTCTCTCTTTCTCACTGTCTGTAACTCTACCAGTCAAATTTAAAAAAAAAAAAAAAAAAAAAAGCACTCTGTAAGTATTTAGTTTTTCTTCACACAACCCTGAGATAGATTCTCATACAAAAAGTGGAAAACTGGAGGCACAGAAAGACGCAGTTTCTCACACAGGCTGACACAACTGCTAAGTGGCACAATCAGGACTTTTCATTCAGGAAGTCTCATTCCAAATATCTTTGAAAGCTAAAGTAGCAAACTGTGTAGCTTAATCAAGTTTTGTGTCAAAAATAGGATGGATACTGTGACACATTCACAGGTAGTATATGTGCATGTGTACATATACAATTTTTAGCCACCACTTAAAAAAATAAAAGTGTGCAGGAGCCAGCATTGTGGTATAGCCAGTTAGGCTACTGCGTGCCAACGTCAGCATCCCTTATCAGAGTACTAGTTCAAGTCCTGGTTTCTCTGCTTCTTAGACAACTTCCTGTTAATCCCCTGGAAGCAGCAGATGTGTGATGGCTACTAAGTGAGCAAGAAGTGGACATTATCTATAGTATGGATATGCTGGACAATGGGAACCCAATACATTTCATCATTCTACTAAGAGCACACAATTTAAAACTTGTGCATTTAAGTGGGAGTTTAGTTTAGCAGTTAAAATGCCTGAGTGCTACAATGGAGTACTTGGGTTTGATACCCAACTCCTGTTCCTGACTCTAGCTTCCTGCTATTACTATATATTGTAAATATATAAAATACTTAGAAGTAGCATTGATGGTTCAAGTAACTGGTTACCTGCCACCCATATGGGAGATGTGAATTGAGTTCCTGGCTTTTGGCTTCGGCCCTGCCTGGCTCTGGCCACTGTGGGCATCTGGAGAGTGAATTTGCAGAGGAGAGCTCTTTCTGTCTCTCAAATAATTTTTGAAAACCTCTTGACGGGCACCAGTTCAAGTCCCAGCTGCTCCACTTCCAATTCAACTCCCTACTAAAGCACCTGGAAGATGGTCTAAATGCTTGGGCCCTGCCAACCACATGGGAGACACACATGGAATTCCAGACTCCTGGCTTTAGCTTGGCCCAGCCCTGGCCGTTGTAACCATTTGGGGAATGAACCAGCATATGGAAGACCTTTCTTTCTCTGTCTCTCCCTCTCTCTGTCACTTTGCCTTTCAAATAAATTTTAAAACAAATCAAAACAAAACCCTCATGACTTATTTCTGAAATTTTCTACTAAAAATTTTTGGACCATAGTTGACTGTAGGTAACTGAACTATCGATAAGTGGGGACTACTGTATATCTATTTTAAGTTACAATGTTGAGTATGATTTCATTTCATAAATAAGAGAAAGTCACCTATATCATGTTATGTGAGCGTATCACCTAGTTACCTTTAGAAGAAGAAAACTGGAGGCTGTTTATTGCACTTCTGATGTCACCGGAACATCCTTGACAGAGTGACTCTAAAGAACTTCTATCAGGGACAACCACTTTTCTTCCGTTCTAAAATGAGAAAACGAAATTAAAAACTATTTTCTTGGAAAAAAACTTATTTTCTAAACTTAACAGGAGGATATTAGATTCTTCCAAACTCAAATGCTAAGGACCTCCATTTTGAACACCAGTCTGCCTGTGAAGTACATAAGTGTCAATGACTTACCATAGTCCAGCATATCTTAAACACAAAATAAAACAATTTAGCAAGCAAAAATCTGAGAAACCTAAGGCATTTACATGAAAATCCCCACAACGAAGTTTAACACATTAATACTGTCTATTGATTATTAAAAAGCCACAGTTGAGGGCAGACATTGTGGCACAACAGGTTGAGCTACTGCCTACAATGTTGGCCTCCCATATGAGTACTAGTTCATATTCTGGTTACTCTAGTTCTGTTCTAGCTCCCTGCTCATGTGCCTGGGAAAGCAGCAGCAGATGCTTAAAGTGCCTGAGCTCCTGCCAGTCACGTGGAAGACCTGGATGAAGCTCTTGGCTCTTGGTTTCAGTCTGGCCCAGCTCTGGCCATTTGGGGAGAGAACCAGGAGACGGAAGCATTATCATTCTGTCTCTCTCTCTAACTCTGATTTTATGTTCTTCAAATAAATAAATGAACCTTAAAAGAAAAAGCCACAATTGTATCAACTCATACTGAAAGCCCAAGTACTGACTGGCATTGTGGCACAGTGGGTAAAGACTGCCTGCGACACCAGCACCCTGTATGGGCGCCAGTTAGTGTTCCACTTCTGATCCACGCCCCCCACCCCCCCACAATGGCTGGGAAAAGCAGCGAAGCATGGCCCGAGTGCTTGGGCCCCTGCAACTGCACCCCCATGGGAGACCTAGATGAAGCTCCTGGATCCTGGCTTCGGCCTTGCTCAGTCCTGGCTTTTGAAGCCACTGAGGGAGTAAATGAGCAGATGGAAGATCTTTCTCCCTCTGTATCTCTGACTTTCAAATAAATAAATCTTTTTTTTTTTTTTTTTTTTTTTTGACAGAGTCACAGACAGTGAGAGAGAGAGAGAGAGAGAGAAAGGTCTTCCTTCTGTTGGTTCACCCCCAAATGGCTGCTACGGCCGGCGTGCTGCGCCGATCCAAAGCCAGGAGCCAGGTGCTTCCTCTTGGTCTCCCATGTGGGTGTAGGGGCCCAAGCACTTGGGCCATCCTCCACTGCCTTCCCGGGCCACAGCAGAGAGCTAGACTGGAAGAGGAGCAGCTGGGACTAGAACCCGGCACCCATATGGGATGCCGGCGCCACAGGCAGAAGATTAACCAAGTGAGCCACGGCACCGGCCCCCAAATAAATAAATCTTAAAAAAAAAAGTTTGTAGGAAATGCAATTAAAAGTCAAAAAAAAAAAAAGTTAAATACTTAAGATATTTCTACATTTTAAAAAGAAACTATTAATTCAAATGTATGTGTATGCATGTGTGTGTATGAGATATGTCACACATCACACCCTTGGTAATACAAATATAAGGAAAACAAATTTATCTACCATTCCCTCCTTCAGAAATTCCCAGTGGCTTACTGACAAACGACTTAAGTTTAATTCAGGTTATTGTTCATAGATTATCTCATTTCAGATCTTGTAAAATTGATTGTAACAGAAAAACATATTATACTATAACTCTTTATGTCCTGTTAGCCTCCTCAAGTCCCCAACTTTGTCACAAGTATTAGCATTTTAGTGTGTACCTTTCCAGACCACTTTCTTTACACATATATCTACAGTTACACACAGTACTATACATATACATACAGTTCATTTTTTTTTTACTATTTTATCATTTATTTTGTCACAAAAACATTTTGGGATCCATGCATATTTTCCATGAATTTTTTGAAGACCTTTCTTTTTTTTTTTGACAGGCAGAGTGGACAGTGAGAGAGACAGAGAGAAAGGTCTTCCTTTTCCATTGGTTCACCCTCCAAGTGGCCACTACTGGTGCTGCGCCGATCGGAAGCCAGGAGCCAGGTACTTATCCTGGTCTCCCATGCGGGTGCAGGGGCCCAAGAACCTGGGCCATCCTCCACTACACTCCCGGTTCACAGCAGAGAGCTGGACTGGAAGAGGAGCAACCGGGATAGACTTTGACGCCTTGACCAGGACTAGAACCCGGTGTACCGGCACCGCAGGTGGAGGATTAGCCTATTGAGCCGCGGCACCAGCCGACCTTTCTTTTTTTTAAAAAAACTTTTATTTAATAAATATAAATTTCTAAAGCACAACTTTTGGATTGTAGCAGTTTTTCCCCCCAGAACCACCCTGCCACCTGCCACCTGCAAACCATCCCATCTCCTAATCCCTCTCCCAGCCCATTCTTCATTAATATTCATTTTTAATTATCTTTTTATACAAAAGATCATCTTAGTACATACTAAGTAAAGATTTCAACAGTTTACACCCACACAGACACACAAAAAATAAAGTACTGTTTGAATACTAGTTTTACCGTTAATTCGCATGGTACAACACATTAAGGACAGAGATCTTACATGGGGAGTAAGTGCACAGTGACTCCTGTTGTTGATTTAACAATTGACACTCTTATTTATGACATCAGTAATCACCCGAGGCTCTTGTCATGAGCTGCCAAGGCTACGGAAGCCTCTTGAGTTCACAAACTCTGACCTTATTTAGACAAGGCCATAGTCAAAGTGGAAGTTCTCTCCTCCCTTCAGAGAAAGGTACCTCCTTCTTTGATGGCCAGTTCTTTCCACTGGGATCTCACTCACAGAGATCTTTCATTTAGGTCTTTTTTTTTTTTTTTTTTTTTTTTGCCACAGTGTCTTGGCTTTCCATGCCTGAAATACTCTCAAGGGCTTTTTAGCCAGATTCAAATGCCTTCAGGGCTGATTCTGAGGCCAGAGTGCTATTTAGGGCATTTGTCATTCTATGAGTCTGCTGTGTATCCCACTTCCCATATTGGATCATTCTCTCCTTTTTAATTCTACCAGTTATTATTAGTAGACACTGGTCTTGTTTATGTGATTCCTTTGACACTTAATCCTATCTTTATGATCAATTATGAACTTAAACTGATCACTTTAACTAGTATGATGGCATTGGTACATGCCAACCTACTGAGATTTGGAGTCCCATGGTGCGTTTCTAGCTCTACCATTAGGGCTAAGTCCAAGCATACAGTTCACTTTTTAAACACAAGATTAAGTATATGTATTATTTTATTATTTAATTTTTAAACTTGATACCATTGATTGTTAAGGTTTCTATGTTAGTATTTTAAAATTGATTTCATTTTAGGGAAGGCATTTGGCTTATTCTGGGATTCCCAAAACCCCTATCAAGAGTGCCTGGGTTTGAGTCCTGGAACTGCTCCCAATTCCAGCTTCCTGCTAATGCACACTCTGGGAGGCAACAAGTAAAGGCTCAAATACTCAGGTCCTTGAGAGAATCAACTGAGTTTTGGGCTACCAGCCAGGGCTGGGTCAGGCTAAAGGTAGGAGTCTGGAACTCCTTTTGAGTCTCCCATGTAAGTGGTAAGTTCCCAACGTATGTATTAGCAGAAAGTTGGAATGGAGAGTGGAGCTGGGACTTGTTCCCAAGCACTTCAGTATAGGATGCAGGCATCCTGAATGGTGGTTTAACCCACTATGCCACAATGCCTGCTCTAGGTTAAAGAAATTTTTTGACATGTCTTAAGAGAATAATAAAATTTTCTAACTATAATAACCAAAATAACATGTCTCCAATTTCTCTATTTTATATAACACTATTCAAGATGGGCTTTCTATTACTGTGATGGAAGACTCAAATTAATCAGAGGCTTACCTTATTAGCTTCTATAGTTACTATTCGATTAAGAAACTTCATCATAATTGTTGGTGCCACAGGGTTAAAACTGAAAGTTTTATAAAGAAAGATGGTGGTTAAATGATTAATTTTTAAAATTCAAGATATAAACATTGCAAGCAGAAAATTCTTTCTTACCTAATATTTGAGATAGAACATTCCTCTTGAATTTCTTTGGGAAACAGTAACCTATGATTATTATCACCACTGACACTGTCAGAGATTATAAATACAAGAGGACATCGGCCAATCTGCACATATTTTCTAAAAATAGTAAAATATAGCAATGTTGAAATTTAGGGCACTTTCCATTTAATTTGAAGTTTTAGAATACTGTACTGTACTGAAACTTACCTTAGAACTTCATGTAAACTAGGAGAATCTCGATAAAACTGGTTAGGTAAATCCTATTAAAAATACAGGATGAATAATAGTTGTTTTATTCAAATTCAAATTTACTTTCAGACTTATTTTTATCAAAACAGGAAGAGATTTTATCTATCCAGTATATTTCAACTGGACCTTTCACAGAAGTAAAGAGAAATATAAAATAGCTAATATCCTAAATAGTAGTAAACATCAAGAAGAATCTTGATTTTCAGATTTCTTAGGGTTACTTTATCATTTACAGTATCTTTACTGAAAAGTCTTTTGCCAAATATTTCCTATGCTTTATTATACATAAGTCATTAGCTATTTTATTCATGGTTACTGAAAATATTTTAGATTTCTATTGTGACAAAGCCTCTGTATTTTACCACTGTGGCTGCTATGAGAATATATCACATAAGATATATCTTATAGTTCTTTATTCAACAGCTATAGCAGGATTTTAAAAGTTGTTCTTACTTCTACCAGAATTATCTTCTTGTTAGTTCTTAAATCATCTCCAAGCATTTGTAGTTTGTTATACTTTGTTGCTCTCAATAGAAACTCTTTGAAAGCTGCCAACTGAGATTGATATGGAAGCAGAGGGAAGCTTGATTCTGCAAATGAAACATATTAAAAATGAAAACACCACTTTCATTTTTAATAAATTTTATAAACATCAATGTTATACATATGTAGACAAAGCTACTACAGAAAGTTCATAGAAAACAGAATTAAAAGATAAGTTTATTTTGGTGCAAAACATTTTTGAAATCCATGCCTATTTTTTTCATAATACAAATTTTCTATGCATTTTGGAAGAACCCCTCATATCATCTGTGAGCTTCAATTTTTTTAATCACAATAAACTTATCTTTTAATTCCACTTTCCACAAACATTTTGATGTACTTTCATATACAAATATACATATACAAATATATTACATATGCCTGATGCACCAAAATGCTGTTGACTATTTTCTCTCTTTTTTTAAAGACATATTCATTTATTTGAAAGGCAGACTTACAGAGAGAGAGAGACAGAGAAAACTTCCATCTACCGATTCACTCCCCAAATGCCTGCAAAGACTGCAGTTGGGCTTGGCAGAAGCCAGAAGCCAGGAGCTCCATCCAGGTTTCCCACATGGGTTCAGGGGCCCAAGTAGGTGGGCCATCCTCTGCTGCTTTCCCAGGCATATTACAGGGAGCTGGATCTGAAGTAGAGCATCAGGGACTAGAACCAGTGCTCATACGGGATGCTGGCATCACAGGTGGCAGCTTAAACCTGCTGCACCACAATGCTCAACCAATTTCTAATGATGCAACAAAATTATTCAAATTATAAAATAGGATATTCATTTCAAAAGACAAAAGTTAACATGGACCGAAGTAATTTTTCTATACCAATGAATGTAGTAACACAGAATTAACTACTTCAGAACGTAACTCTAAGTATAACGTTCATATAATTGGTAAAAGCATTTATGACTTTGGTCTATATAATGAAGATTCTCTGAATGAGTGTGAGCGTAGAACTGAAATGTCTTCAGCCACAAAGGTTAACAACAAAAACAGAAGGATTAGTGATCTTGGGAATAAAGGAAAAAGACATGTTTCAGATGTAAGGCGAATACAGAATTATCAGATTGTCAAAATTAATGTTATGATTTAGGAAACAGGGAAAATTCCAGGCATAACCTGAGGGTATACATAGCAAAGACACATGGTATGCATGGGGCACATTAAAGAGCTCAGAGAAGGGATCTTGAAGACTTCACATTCAAATAAAACTGTACTTTTGTATATCCCTTTTCTCTTACAAGTGACCTAGATCTGGCTATCCCCGGTTTAGGCAGCCATTGGATCAGTAAGAAAAACTAAGAAAGGGGGCTGGCGCTGTGGCATGGCAGGTAAAGCCACCACCTGCAGTGCTGGCATTCCATGTTGGTGCTGGTTCGAGTCCCGGCTGCTCCACTTCTGATCCAGCTCCCTGCTATGGCCTGGGAAAGCAGTATCAGATGGCCCAAATCCTTGGGCCCCTACACCCACGTGGGAAACTCAGAAAAAGCTCCTGGCTCTTGGCTTCAGATCAGTGCAGCTCCAGCCATTGCTGCCAATCAGGGAGTGAACCAGTGGATGGAAGACTTCTGTCTGCCTGTCCTCTCTCTGTGCAACTCTGACTTCAAATAAATAAATCTTTAAAAAAATAAGAAAGATGAATTCATAGTGCTAGAGAATACAAGTATATTTTCACATGAAGTTATAATATACCCTTAAATTGGTACTATTATTATTTTTTTGATATTCATCCTAAAATCTCCTTCCACTTATGGAATGCATAAAATATGTTCTCTTTCTATGAATAAAAATAAAATCTCCTTCCAAACTCCAAAGACAGCCTTTGCCCTATACTTTGATTTTATTTGATTCTAACAGATATTTATTAATCTAAGATATTTTGTTGGGAGCTGTTAGTTTAATGTATCTTTTTTTTTTTTTGACAGGCAGAGTTAGACAGTGAGAGAGAGAGAGAGAGAAAAGTCTTGCTTTTTCCGTTGGTTCACCCCCTAAGTGGCTTGATTTACAGTTAAATCAATAAAAGCTCTTATTTACACTGCTAAACTCCCAGTCTGAACCTGGAAAATAAGTGTAGAAATAATGCAAATGGAAGAGCTTGTTATCTTAATCCTCAAAGAATCCCATCCTCCTCTACACAAGCACCCCTCCCTTCCTTCACCTAAAATTACCTCTCTCTGAAACCTGAAGTATAGGAGACAAATGCATTTATACGGCTTCATCTGCAAGCTCTACTAAGCCCAAGTTATTTCCAATATTCCCATTATTTCTACTACCTTCAATGGAAACCTTACCAGGATTAAACATCTCTTTGAAATCATCTTTTTGGAAGTCTGATAAAACTGGATTAATCCACTCTTGTACATGAATACCATGTTCCTTGGACAGTATTTTTATAGTAGCCGTCTTTCCACATCCAGGAGGACCTGTTATTAATAAGATAGATCCACCCTAAAACCAAATACAAACAGTAATTAAAAATTAAAATCACTGGAATGTTGTAATATTTCTGAGTTTAATATCTAGATGTTATTACTTCAAAAATATTTAATGAAAATCTGGTACAAGAAGGCTAAATTTCACATTTATGCTAGTTAGAATAAAAGTTTTAGATAAAATGAGAGTTATCTTGTTTCTGAATTTTAAGCCCAGCTTCTGATAATTCCTCAACTCTTGTCTGATGTCCTTTCCTACTAAGATGAGTTGTAACAACTAAACTTTGGCTAAATTAAGGAAGTAATGTCTGAAACAAAGATTTTACAGGTTACCTGAACTCATAAAATTTAATCTTAATAGAGATCTCTCACTGAGTACTATTTATTATTACAAGAATATTCTTGGGGCTGGCACTGTGGCATAGCAATTAAAGCTGCCGCCTGTAGTGCCAGCATCCAATATGGGCACTGGTTTGAGTCCTGGCTGCTCCACTTCTGATCTAGCTCTCTGCTATGGCCTGGGAAAGCAGTAGAAGACAGTCTGGTGCAGAAGACCCAAAAGAAACTTCTGGCTGCTTCTCTCCCTCTCTCCCCTATTCTGTATTTCAAATAAATAAATAAATAAATATTTTTTTTAAAAGAAAAGAAGTAGGGGCCAGCATTGTGGTATAGTTGAGTTGGTAAAGCCACTATGTACAACCGTAGCATTCCCATACAGGTAACAGTTTGTGTCCTGGATGCTCCAATTCTGATCCAGCTCCCTGCTAATGGTCTGGGAAAAGCTGTGGAAGATGGTTCAAGTGCTTGGGCCACTGCCACCCAAGTGGGAGCCCTGGATGAAGCTCCTAGCTTTAGCCTGGCATAGTCCTGGCCGTTGCAGCCACTTGGAGAGTGAACCAGTGGATGGAAGACCTCTGTGTCTCTCCCTGTAACTTTCTCAAATAATTAAATCTTTAAGGGGCGGACATTGTGGCAGAGCAGGTAAAGCTGCCTCCTGAGAAGCTGGAATTCCATATGGGCCCTAGTTTGAGTCCTGGCTGCTCCATCCACTCTGGATCCAGCTCCCTGCTAATGTGCTTGCGAAGGTAGTGGAAGGTGGCCCAAGTCCTTGGGCCCCTGCACCCATGTGGGAGACCCTCAGGAAGCTCCTGGCTTCAGCCCTTGCAGCCATTGGGGAAGGAATCAGTGGACAGAAGATGTGTCTACCTCCCTGTCTCCTCTCTCTAAACTTGGCCTTTCAAATAAATTTTTAAAAATCAAATCAAATAAAAAGGTTATGTATTGATTGGTTGACAAAAAATTGTGTCTCATTGCTTACAGAAACCTAATTATGTATTTCTTTTAGAAACATGGTTCAGTATTTGCTAATTCAGCAACTTTACACTTTATAAAAAGATCATTTTTTAAAAAGAAGAGGAAGCTCACTCACGGGAACAGTGTATTTTTCTCACATAATAGATTTAAGTGTGTTTTCTGACACAGTGGGTACAGCCACATAGAGAAAAGTTTTGCTTCCCCTAAGAGAACTAGAAGGTAATCTCTTATCAGAACACTAAGAAAAGAAAACTTTTGTTAATCTCCCCATTGTCTGCACTGTATAATACAGTTATACTTACTATTTTAAAGGAGAAAAGTTGCCTTGAAAATTTAAACTCAGCAAATACTTGACCTTTTGAAGTTTAGTCTGACCACTGATAAATCTAGGTATCACCAAATTTTTAGAAGAATGTCATAATTACTGACATAATTGAAACTTTGGTAAAATAATGTATGATTGGTTAAAGTCCAAATCTACAGAGGGAAATGATTCTTAAAACTATACAGAAAATACTTCCCCCAATACCTATATATGTATACAAACATCTGAATTTATTCAGTTGGTAAAATAATAAAGCTATGTAGGTTTAAAACATGATAGTGGAGACCAGCACTGTGGCTTAGCAGGTAAAGCTGCTGCCTGCAGTGCTGGCATCCCATATGGGCACTGGTTCGAGTCCCAGCTGCTCCACTTCCAATCCAGCTCTCTGCTATGGCCCGGGAAGGCAATGGAAGATGGCCCAAGTGCTTCGGTCCCTGCACCAGCTTGGGAGACCTGGGAAGCTCCTTGGCTCCATATTGGCACAGCTCTGGGCATCGTGGCCATTTGGGGAGTGAACTAAAGGATGGAAGATCGATCTCTCTCTCTGCCTCTGTCTCTCTGTAACTCTGTCTTTCAAATAAATAAATAAATAAAAATCTTAAAAAGAATCAATAAAACACGATAGTGTTCATAAAGAGATACTGAGTGATAAAACACAGTGAACACTAAAGAATATGTTAGCTGAGCCAATCAAAAACAATGATCAAAAGCTTGGATGAAAGAGGTATGTCAGAGAAACTGCCCAAGAATTTATTACTCAGAAAAGTAACAGGGATTTATAAACCATCAGAGGAATGCCAAGACTGACACTGAAAATCCATCATGAGTATCCTATCTTGACCCTAAACCAAAGGGTTTAGAGCCAGAGCCAGAAAGAAAGGAGCTTGATTCAAGAGAGAAGGATATGTTCCCATCAAATCAAAAGAACTCCTATAACTCAGTTGAAAATTAAAGGGAAGCCCTCATGCAAACAATGGACTTCGGGTGTCAGTGACATGTCACTTTCAATACATGTAGCATTTTGTAGGTTTTTTTTTTTTTTTTTTTTTTTGTGACAGGCAGAGTGGACAGTGAGAGAGAGAGACAGAGAGAAAGGTCTTCCTTTGCCTTTGGTTCACCCTCCAATGGCTGCTGCGGCCAGCGCACTGTGCTGATCCGAAGCCAGGAGCCAGGTGCTTCTCCTGGTCTCCCATGTGGATGCAGGGCCCAAGGACCTGGGCCATCCTCCACTGCACTCCCTGGCCACAGCAGAGAGCTGGACTGGAAGAGGGGCAACCGGGACAGAATCCGGCGCCCCGACCGGGACTAGAACCCGGTGTGCCAGAGCCGCAGGGGGAAGATTAGCCTATTGAGGATGTTGATAATGGAGAAGTCTATGCACATTTAGGGACACACCATATATGAGAAATCTATAATTTCTGCTCAATTTTGTCATGAACCTAAAACTGCTCTAAAAAAATAATTAAAACGCTAAAGGAAATTATTTAAAACTTATCTTGTCCTAGCAGTTGAAGCTGTATTTAAAGGTAATTAAATAGCTCTAGCTATTGATGGCAAATTTTCATCAAAAGCTGCTACTTAATGATTGTAGGAAAGCATCATTTCATAACCTAGTACAGTAAATGATGCAGGCCAAGGCTGAAAAGGGAAGCTAAGGGAAAAGCTGCTGAGGAACTGGGCACCCTCAGCTACCACAGCACTGCCCCATAGGCCACATGCTGCTGGCAAGAGAAAGTCACCCTATTACGAAGAAGTCTGACTACCTCTTCCCCAGTCTCACGACCAAACTCAAACTAGGCAGGAGAAGCATCTATACTTTCTCATGGGACAAAGTACAAAATACCCACCATGCCTTTTTTTTTTTTTTTTTTTTTTTTTGACAGGCAGAGTGGACAGTGAGAGAGAGAGACAGAGAGAAAGGTCTTCCTTTGCCATTGGTTCACCCTCCAATGGCTGCTCCAGCTGGCGCACCGCGCCGATCTGATGGCAGGAGCCAGGTGCTTCTCCTGGTCTCCCATGGGGCGCAGGGCCCAAGGACCTGGGCCATCCTCCACTGCCTTCCCGGGCCACAGCAGAGAGCTGGCCTGGAAGAGGGGCAACCAGGACAGAATCCGGCGCCCCGACCAGGACTAGAACCCGGTGTGCTGGCGCCGCAAGGCGGAGGTTTAGCCTATTGAGCCACGTCGCCGACCCCCACCATGCTTTATAAAGTATTCTTACAAAAATGTTCAACTTGCGGGGGTGAGCATTTGGTCTAGCAAGTAAGACACTCATTCTCTATCAGACTGCTGGTGGTCAAATCCTGCTACTGGCTCCCAATCCAAGCTTCCTGCTCATGCGGACGCTGGGAGGGGAGCAGTGATGGTTCAGACGACAGGATTCCTGGGACCCACATGGAGAACCTGGATTGAGTTCCTGCTCCTAACCTCAGCCTTGGCCCAGCCCTGGCTGCTGCATGTAACTGGAGAGTGAGCCAGCAGATGAGAGTTCTTTCTTTCTGCCTCTCGATTTGAGTTTTACAAACCCTTGATTCAAAATTCAGGATTATAGCAAAATCAAGAAAACAATCTGACAAATCCAGAATGTGAGATTTTTTTTTTAAAGATTTATTTGAGAGGTAGAGTCAGAGAGAGAGAGAGAGAGACTGAGAGAGGTATTCCGTCTGCTGGCTCACTCCCCAGATAGCCACACGGCCAGAGCTGGGCCAATCTGAAGCCAGGAGCCCAGAGCTTCGTCCAGGTCTCCCACGTGGGTGCAGGGGCCCAAGGACTTGGGCCTTCCTCCACTGTTTTCCCAGGCCATTAGCAGGGAGTCGGATGGGAAGTGGAGCAGCTGGTGCTCGAGCTGGCGCCCATACAAGGAGCTGCTGCTCATACAAGATGCTGGCGCCGCAGGCAGAAGCTTCACCTGCTATTCCACCGCAGCAGCCCCAGAACGTGAGACCTTTTACAAGTCAACTGCTATACTCTCTTCAATAAGTCCACGTGTCGGGTAAAAACACGGCAGAGGGGACTATTACTAGATTTAAAAAAAAAAAAGATCTAAGAGATATGGCAATAAAATATGTGTGTTCCTTGATTAGATACTGGTTGAATCAAACCAGCTGCATAAAGCATTTTGGGGAAAACTGAAATAGTATGCACATGAACTGATCAACAGATAATATCAGAGCATGGCAGTTAATTTGCCAGAATCATGGTATGTAAGTGTGTTAGGAAACACTCGTTCCTTTCTACATTAAAGAAAGGAAGTAGGACAGACGCCTGGCTTGGCAGTGAACTCACACTCACACTAGAGCGTCCAGGTTTGACTCCCAGCTCCTGATTGCAGCCTCCTGCTAAATGCAGACCCTGGAAGGCCGTGGCGATGGCTCATGCACTTGGTGCCTCCCACTGACATGGGAACCCTGGACTGAATTCCAGGTTCTCTGCCTCAGCTCCAGCCCAGCCCTAGCCACTGTGCACATTTGGGAGTGAATCAGCAAATTGGAGTTCTAATAAATAAATAAAATTAAAAATAAAGAGTATGACTGAAATGCCTTCAAGTTTATAACTTACTTTAAAATTTCAAACAGTTAAGGAGGTATGGAGGACATTGGCATTGTGGCTTGAATATCCGATTCAGCTCTTGCTAATATGTATGGGAAGAGAGTAGAAGATGTCTCAAGTATTTGGATCTCTGCCATACATGAGGGAGGCCTTGATGAAGTTCCTGGCTCCTGGCTGTGGTCTGGCCTGGCCCTGACAGTCTCAGCCATCTGAGATGCATGAGCCCACTCATTTCAGAAGATGGAAGATCTCAGGCCGGCGCCGCAGCTCACTAGGCTGATCCTCCACCTTGCGGCGCCGGCACACCAGGTTCTAGTCCCAGTCGGGGCGCCGGATTCTGTCCCAGTTGCCCCTCTTCCAGGCCAGCTCTCTGCTGTGGCCCGGGAAGGCAGTGGAGAATGGCCCAGGTCCTTGGGCCCTGCGCCCCATGGGAGACCAGGAGAAGCACCTGGCTCCTGCCATCGGATCGGCACGGTGCGCCAGCTGCAGCGGGCCAGCCACGGCGGCCATTGGAGGGTGAACCAACGGCAAAGGAAGACCTTTCTCTCTGTCTCTCTCTCACTGTCCACTCTGCCTGTCAAAAAAAAAAAATAAAAAAAAAAAAAGATCTCTTTATCTCTTTCTGTTTCTCTGCCTTTCATGTAAGTATATTACGAATACATGAGTACTTTCACTATTCTGTTTTTGTTGTTTCAAAAGGTTCAAGACAAAGAAGTTTAAAAAGACAGATTGGAAGAAGAAAAAAATATTCTACCTTGGGGTTTGAGAGTAAATGTGAAATTGGGAAGTGAAACAAAAAACACCAGCCAAAAATAAACTGATGACGGCCGTGTTAGTCTATATTTAGGACAAAAACTAATATGTATTTTGCCTGCTTGCTTTGGTATGTAATAATCTGATGTGTTAAATATATGAGTGCCTTACCTGGTTTACTGTACCTTTTGCTGATAACAGGACTAAACACAAAAGAGAGGCACATTTAAAGGGGGAAACTCAAACTGTCCAGGTGAGGTCATAACTAGTACGATCAGGCAGCTTTCTACTAAAGCTTATGTAGACTTACTTGAATAAAGTCATCCCCAAAGATCAATTTCTCATGACACTCTATAAAGCAGAGAAACATACGATGCTTGATATTTTTAAACACACTTCTTACTTAATTACCTGTTTTGGTTGCCTTTCTAAAACTTGAGCTTTTAACCAGGTTTCAACTTCTTCAATTTTCTTTTTATGTACAGCAAGTTCATGCTAAGATAAAAATTTCAAGTTTAACATATATTGTTAACATAAATAAAATTTCAAGTTTAACATATATTGTAATAAAACAGCTCCTTTAGATTACACTTGAATTTTTCATATTATTATGGAAAAATTGTATTTTAAGCAGATACCATTATGCTAATTTGGGCCAAGTTTACAATTATAATTTTCAAAGAAAATCTAGAAATACATTTTGGGAAGGAAATAGGGAAAGAGTATGACATTTTACAAAATGAAAGAGATCAATTCTAGGTCGGGGTTAAGTTAACCTTAAAACAAAGAACAAATGATACAACTTCAGAACGACTGTTACACACACAAAATCCAGGAAATATTATTTTTTTTCTAATTCATTACACATAAAGAATCTTATGAGTAAAAAAAAAAATCTGAAAACATACATCTCTTTCCTTCCTACCCACTCTCATCCACCTTGAAATGAAACTACATTGACATGTTTGCTGTTACTTCGTACCTGAGTTTCTGGTTTGTATTTGTCCACCCATGACTCATTTTCAGATAGATATTCCTTTGAATTTTCTAGACCATAAATCGGTTCTAAGGAAGACAGCTTTCCTTTTTTTCTAGTTGGAAATTTGCTACTTTCTAATGTGGAAGACACATTTTTTCTTCTATGAGTTGAGTTATTCACACCTAATGATGTGGCAGTAATAGTGGAGATGCCTGAATTCTCCAAACAATCATCAAATGATGGGTCTACCCAGTCTGTTACCTGAAAAAAAGAAATCACACAAATATTATAATATTTTATGCATCTATTCCCTATATAACTGGGTTAGTCTGGAAACAAAATATTCATATCCTTATCATATTTAAAATCATAATCTCAGAAATTAGTTCTTTAAATAAAATTGGCTCTATATGTATTAGATATTTCCCACTTTACAGTAAGTGCAAACACTCACTTGTCTACTTAACCAAGCTAATGATGAATACTACATAAATAATGAAAACTTAATTATTTTTATTAGTTGTAATCTTCCCCAAATAAAGAATAGCATACTTTTTTAAAGTACTCTTTAGGGGCCAATGCTTTAATGCAGCAGGTTAAGCCACTGTCTGCAGTGATGGCATCCAATACAGAGGCAGGTTCAAGAACCAGCTAATCCACTTCCGATCCAGTTCCCTGTTAATGTGCCTGGGAAAGCAATGGAAGATGACCAAGTGCTTGGCCCCTGCACTCACGCAAGAGGCCCAGATAAAGCTCCTGGTTTCTGGCTTTGGCTTAGCCCAGCACTGGCTTTTAACTGCCATTTGTGAAGTGAACCAGTGGATGGAAGATCTCTCTCTAGCTCTGACTTTCAAATAAATAAATCTTAAAAACAAAATCAAAGCTCTTGAGACTGACAATTTTTTTTTAAAAAATTATTTATCTGAAAGGCAGAAATACAGAGAGACAAGGCAAGAGAGAGAGAGAGAGAGAGAGAGAGATCTTCTACATCTTCTATCCACTGGTTCGCTCCCTATTGGCAGCAATGGCTGGGACTGGGGGACTGGGCCAACTGAAGCCAGGAGCTTCTTTGGGGTCTCCCATGTGGGTGCAGGGGCCTAAACACTTGGACCACCTTCTACTGCTTTCCCAGGCAACAGCAGAGAGCTGGATCTATAGTGGAGCAGCCGAGACTTGAACAGGCACCCATTTGGGATGCTGGCACTGCAGGCGGTGGCTTTACCCGCTATGCCATAGCACCAGTCCCAGAACCATTTCATACATCTAAATACTCCAATCAGCTTTAAGATTCTGTGAAGGGATGGCTGGGAGGGGAAAAAAGACTTTGTGAAGATTTAAGCTAAGAAGGCTCTAATCTGTAATTATGACTGGGTTATATTTTTCTTCAATGCATGAAGCAACAAGTATTTTAATATGTGAGGCAGGTTTTCCAGGGAAAATGAAATTTGCCATTCAGAAATGCTTAGATAAAAGTACTGGGACAACAGGGCAGAAAAATCAGAGTTATTCTGGTTTGCAGAAGTGACCTCTCTACATCATTTCCTTGCATAATTTCTTTTTCTGCAAAATCCTTTGTAAGTATATATAGAAATACATTGAAATAAGCAGTTCTAATCTAACTACTAAAAAGGTTTTTCTAGTTATTAAGTGTTAAAAGGAATTTTCTCTACACTAACACTGACTTTGGATTTCCTGCCTGGCTAACAAGCAGAATCGAGATTGCATTTTCTGCGGCAGGCATTTAGCCTAGTGGTTAAGATGCCCACATCCCTTATCAGAAAGCCTGGTTCAAGTCCAAGCACCAGCTCGAGATCTGGCTTCCTAAGAGGATGCCGGGAGTCAGCAAGGACAGCTCAAGTAGCTGGTTTCTGTCACCACCTGGGAGACCAGTATTTAGTTTCCACTCCAGGCTGCAACTGTCCCTCCCACCCCACCCCCACCACCAGTGCTGCACGTTTTGGGTTGTAAATCAGCAGACGGAAGTTCTGCCTTTCTAAATCAGAAAAGAAAGATTATGTTTTCCTTCAAAAACACTTGGCACAGTTGGTAGCTATTTTTTTAGACAATGCTCCTCTCTGGGAAAAAAAGAGCCAGAAGTCAGGGTCAAAGTAGGCTCTGAGGAGGCAATTTGGGATTTTTAAGTAGTTTATTTTAAGTATTTTACAAATGCTAAGTCACACTTCACTCTTCAGACAGAGGGATGGAATATCATCAGCAGTGGGTCACTGGGAGAGTTTCACAGTCAAGGCTACCTGATTCATTTTCCTCTGATTAAAAGGTCGTTGGTATTATAATCGTGGCACCTCTCCCGTATTCAAGAGTACTCAAAGAGAATGTCTTAGTAGACCCATTGGTAGCAACTCTGATTTGCCCATTACTTACCCACTTTATAGTTGTATTTTTTACATAAATGTGAATTCCAATCTACTGGAAAAAAGAATCAGCGAAATTGATAATTTACTTAAGATCAGTGAAAATGAGAGATACTACCAAGGAAAAACAGCTACCATGCAGGTACATTGATACTGTCTGACCCCATGCCCTCCCACACCCTATCTTTCTGAGAACTGACACGCACTGGGCAACGAAGTACAGCCTGGGGTTAAGCTGAATCACCAACCACCATTCGTGTGTCTCTTTCTTCTTCTTCTTCTTTTTTTTTTTTTTTTTGAGACAGGCAGAGTGGACAGTGAGAGAGAGAGAAAGGTCTTCCTTTTGCCGTTGGTTCACCCTCCAATGGCCGCCGCGGCCGGCGCACCGCGCTGATCCGATGGCAGGAGCCAGGAGCCAGGTGCTTTTCCTGGTCTCCCATGGGGTGCAGGGCCCAAGCACTTGGGCCATCCTCCACTGCACTCCCTGGCCACAGCAGAGAGCTGGCCTGGAAGAGGAGCAACCGGGACAGAATCCGGCGCCCCGACCGGGACTAGAACCCGGTGTGCCGGCGCCACAGCAGAGGATTAGCCTAGTGAGCCGCGGCGCCGGCCTTTCTATGCTCTTTCATTCGAGAGTTTTTAGCCTTTTCTTTGTGACTGGGCTTGCAAACACTTTTTCAAAATTAAAATTGTGCTTTTAGGTTCAGTTGTTCCAGAACTTATTAACAGACTTGTTTAGATCACTAATTTCAAAAAAAAATGGGCACCATTATTCTGATAGCAGTCAGTCATTAAGAGCATGTGTAAAAACACCTAATTCATTTAGGTAACTATCACATGGCCATTTTAGTGTGACATACCTTTGTGGAAGACACCTTTGGTCTAAGAAAAGTGTTTGACATCATAAATCTTAATAGTTCCCATGCGTAGTACACAATCTGTAGCACAACAAAGTATAAATCACCTAGAGGAAATAGGAAAAACTCACTTCAAGTCAAGAACTGTAAGCACAGTTAAGTCGATATAACCAACAACATAACAACATCAAGGCTCAAGAACTAGTGAAAGCAAGCATGGTAAACAGGAGAAAAATCAGAACGTTACAACAAGTTAGAGGAATCTATCTGATGTTTTTTATGAGAAAACACAGCAACATATTTGGGTGCTGACCTTCTCTCAAAAAGAAAAATCAGGCAATTCTGAGAAGTTTTTAACACCAAAAATTAAACTATTCCTTTACTCCAATCCGTTGCAAGCTATTACATCTTCATTTCTAAAGTTTCAAAAAAAGGCAAGATACAATGAATTCAGACATATCAGTTACTTTGAATAAAACAGTTGAATCTCACTGTCAGTTTTTCTAGAACTTCCTTTGAGCACGCCATCAGAAAACGTCTTGGCATCACTGTTTTCCGATTTGCGTGATTCGTCAATACTGATGGAAAGCAGTGAATTCAACCATTTTAGGGCCGCCAGGAGGAACGATTTTCAAGGCCAACAAACTGTACCCTGGGAAGGTGTACTGGACTATCTGAGGAGGCACACTTCCACACACTGGCAGTCATTCACCTCTGAGAGTAGACCGCTATCAGCAATGCACAGTAGCAAAAAAAAAAAAAAAAAAAAAAAAAAAATCGATTCAATGTAGCCGACAGTCAGCACTGCAGCCGCTCAGTGAAAGCGAGACCGACAATTACCTCCTTGGAAAAGCAGGTAACTGTCAGCGACGATGCCCGTTTCCTGAAATTAGATGTCAGAGGCAGAAGACACGTTCAGGACCATCCCGAGCCCACCCACCACCACCCCACGCGCTGCACAGCCGGTCCTGAGCTCAGACATTCGTTCAGCGCCATCCTGCAACCAGCCGGCAGCCAGGCTGAGCTCGTCGGTCCCCGCTCCAGGCCGGGGCACCGCAACCCCGTCTCTCTCGTCCCAGGCGGGACGGGAGGGCATGGAGGCAGAGATGGGCTCGCGCGTCCAGGACACACACAGAAAACACCGCCACAACCGCGACGGCCTTACTTTCCGGGAGCCGCATTCCCCTCCCTCGTGGGCGGAGAGGAGCCAAGGAGCGCGGGGCCGGCTCCGGTGTTGGGGTGGCCACCCGACCCTCCCCGGGCTCGGCACCGAGCCTCTCGGGGGTCCCGCCTCCCGGGGTCCTTCCACACCCGTCGGCGCCTCGGCGACGCGGCGCGAAGGGCGGGGGCCCCAGGCGCGCGAGCGACATAGGCATCCAGCGCACTGCCTGACTCAGAGCGCGCAGCGAGCTGGCTCCCGGCCTCCATTCACGCCACGGAAGCGTGTCACAGAAGCCCAGGGAACCGCTGGCGGCGGCTGGGACTGCGGAGCTGGGCCGGGAGCGGGCGCCCGGCACGGCCTCGAGGACCCCGCGGCCGCCGGCGCTGGCGCTGCCCGCCCCTTCCGGCTCCTCCTCGCGGTGCGTAGGGCGCGCGCAGAGGAGGCGCTCGGGGCGTCCGCCGGGACGACTATGCGGCTGCCGAACATTCTGCTCACCGGTCAGGGCGCGCGGCGGGGACGGGACGCGCGGGGGGCTCCGGGCGCCGGGCGGGGAGCGCCGGGCTGCAGCGGGCGGCCGGGCGGGGGCCGCGGGGCGCGACGGTGGCCGGGGCCTGCGGACGCGGCGCGGGGCGGGGGCGGCCGCGGGGCGCGGGGAAGCCGGCCGGGACCCGGCGCTCCGGTGTGGGCAGGCTCCGTTATCTTTATAATAGAGACCCTGGTGTTCTGCTCGGAAAGCCAGCTTTGGCGTCTCTGGTCGGGTTGCTTTGGGGTTTCCCGGAGGTAACGTGCGGAAGCGTGTCGGCCATGGCGGAGGCCTCGCGTCGTGGGCCTTCGCGGGTGGGCGCGGGTGCTGGCGGCGTGGCGGAGCGCGTGCAGTCACTGCGGCCGTGTGCTGGGGTAGTGTCCAGGCGCCTGCCTCCCTTTGTGATGGGAGCGCACGCTGTGGAGCCCCCGGCTGCTCGTGAGCCCCTGCGGGTCTCGGACACTGACCCGCTGTGGCCAGCGAAGCGGCTAGAACGCTGGGCCTCTAGGCCTGAGACGTGTCCGTTGAGAGCGTCCTGCGCCGTTCGTGGGGGAATCTATGGAGCGTATCGAAGTATTAAGAGATTGTGAAGAGTTGTGTTTTTTTTTTTTTTTTTTGAAGATTTGTTTGTTTGAAAGTTACAGGGAGAGGGAGGGAGGAGACGCAGATCTCGCATCTGCTGCGCTGGTTCACTCCCGGCAGGATCGCAGTGGCGGGGGCTGAGCCAGGCAAAGCCAGGAGCTTCACCCGGGTCTCCTGCACGGGTGGCAGGGGCCCAAGCAGTTGAGCCGTCTGCCACTGCTTTCCCCCGGCCCTGAGCAGGGAGCCGGACTGAAGTGGAGCAGCCAGACACCACGGGCACTCGTACAGGGTGCTGGAGTGGAAGGCAGCGGCTTTGCCCCTACTCCACAGCCCTGAACCCTGAAAAGGTTTTTTCCCTTCAACATTTAACGAAACTTGACATTTTTGGCAGCCCACAAAGATTGTTCCTAGGTGCTGCGCAGTAGCCCCTCAGCTAGTGAGTTTTTAGCCTGTGAGATTCATTATGATGAAGATTTTGCAGCATCTGATTTGCATGGATTAGTGTCCTGATTAATGCTGTAAAAAAAAAATCTGGTGTGAATATTTTAATGAAAGTTGAGTCCAGGGTTCAGACTTGGTATAATATAGTAGACAGGGGTTAAATGTCCTGCATGTGGAGATTGGATTTATACATGTTAATAATGCTCAGATGTAATCATTAAAGTGTCATTAAACATTGAGAAGCTGAAAATTATGCGTTTGATTATCTTGGAATATAATTCTTTTAGACGTAAAAGGGGAAAGGTATAGAACAATGCATAGTATTACCATTTATGTAAAAGGCAATACAAGTGGCATGTGTTTTTGCACATAGGATATGCTACCTACACCTACTTCTGTGTATAGACACACATGCATAGGACTTCTTCGGAAAGGTATGCAAAAGACTAGTTACAGTGGTTCCCAGACTAAGGTTTGTTCCATGAGCAATTTTTTTTTTTTTTTTTTTTTTTTCTTTTTGGACAGGCAGAGTTAGACAGTGAGAGAGAGAAACAGAGAGAAAGGTCTTCCTTCTGTTGGTTCACCCCCCAAATGGTTGTTACGGCTGGCGCGCTGCGCCGATCCGAAGCCAGGAGCCAGGTGCTTCTCCTGGTCTCCCATGGGGTGCAGGGCCCAAGCACTTGGGCCATCCTCCACTGCACTCCCAGGCCACAGAAGAGAGCTGGACTGGAAGAGGAGCAACTGGGACAGAATCCGGCGCCCCCACCGGGACTAGACCCCGGAGTGCCTGTGCCGCAGGCGGAGGATTAACCTAGTGAGCTGCGGTGCCGGCCAATGAACAATTTCTTAATCTTTTAAAATAAAAGCAAATAAATGACAGTAATTGATTTGAGGTGGCTGATTTTATTGTGGGCAGTCTGACGTTGGTGGCAGCAGTCAGAATTTGTATTCCCACCCATGGAGAAACATTGCGTGATTCTGACATCCAGAGCTTTTTTGCAGAAAAATTTTTTTAATTCGGGAGAGCACTCATGCATGTTCTCATCCACTGATGGACTCCCCAAATGCCTGTGCTGCCAGAAACCAGGAAGTCAGCTCAGTCCTGCTACCTGGATACTTGAGCAGTCCTCTGCCTCCTGGGATCTGCATTGGCAGGAAGCTGAAGTCAGGAGTCAGAGCCAAATACCGAACTTAGTCTAAACTCAAACATGGGAGGTGGGCATCCTAACCTCTACAGACACCTGCCCTGGGAGATTTTGTTTAGTTGGTTTTGTATATTCACATCTGGTTGCTTACTACTATTTTTGTATATTCACATCTGGTTGCTTTCCTACTAGGAAAGTTGTTAAGAACCTTACAAAGGGTGGAAGTAGTTGAAGTCTATAATAGTATTTCATAGGCATTTTTCTGTGATTTGTCTTACAGGTACTCCAGGGGTTGGGAAAACCACACTAGGCAAAGAACTTGCATCAAGATCAGGACTGAAATACGTTAATGTGGGTGATTTAGCTCGAGAAGGTAAGGGGATGCTTTAGTGTTGGGTTTTTGTTTTTGTTTTTGTTTTTGTTTTTCTTGCAGTCGGCTAGTGGAATTATTGGTACTGTTAGGTATTGTGAGAGGGTACAAAAGCAGAGACAGATTCCTATTATGGAATTTGTGCTCTATCCGGAGCCTACAGAAAAAGAAGATACTAAGTGTCCAATACTGTGTCCTTTTTATTTTGATTATTTCCACCTCCTTCTCCCCAAATTGGCTAGCAATTCTTGTGAGTAGAAATAATTAGGAAGGCTTCCATGAAGAAATTGGGACTTGGGATCTGAATATGAGGCAGAAGGAGAATGTTTTGAGTTGGACAAACACAGAGGTTTGGGTGATGCCACACATATATAGGACAGTGAGTAAATTGACAACATTAGAAAGATTAATTTTGAATTCAAGCAGTAGAATATGATTGTTCTATAGTATTAGATTATTTCAAAGCGGTGCATGTTTTTACAGATTTAACCATATTTTCCCCTAGTTTTTTAGTTAGTCCTTTATTTTTGTCTTCATCTTTTTATACTCTAGAATGATTTTTAACAGGGTAGGAACTCAGTAAGTGTAAGTAAAGGAAACTTTTAAGTGTGTCTTGTTGAAATTAAAAATATTTAACATGTTTTAAAATTTAAATTTATTTTTTAAAGGATATAACGCATATTTTAAAAAACTAAGTTCCTAGAAGTTGCTACTGAAGTTTTTCAGTTTGATCTAATATACATATTTTTTTCAAGTGATCTAAAGTTTGATCACCGGATATCATGGAGTCTGGCAAGATGGCTTCTCCCAAGAGCATGCCGAAAGATGCACAGATGATGGCACAAATCCTGAAGGATATGGGGATTACAGAATATGAGCCAAGAGTTATAAATCAGATGTTGGAGTTTGCATTCCGATATGTGACCACAATTCTAGATGATGCAAAGATTTATTCGAGCCATGCTAAGAAAGCTACTGTTGATGCAGACGATGTGCGGTTGGCAATCCAGTGTCGTGCTGACCAGTCTTTTACTTCTCCTCCCCCAAGAGATTTTTTATTAGATATTGCAAGGCAAAGAAATCAAACCCCTTTGCCATTGATCAAACCATATTCAGGTCCTAGATTGCCACCTGATAGGTACTGTTTAACCGCTCCGAACTATAGGCTTAAGTCTTTGCAGAAAAAGGCGTCTACTTCTGCAGGAAGAATAACGGTTCCGCGGTTAAGTGTTGGGTCAGTTACTAGCAGACCAAGTACTCCCACACTAGGCACCCCAACTCCACAGACCATGTCTGTTTCTACTAAAGTAGCTACTCCAATGTCCCTCACAGGACAGAGGTTCACAGTACAGATGCCTGCTTCACAGTCACCCGCTGTGAAGGCATCAATTCCTGCAACATCAGCAGTTCAGAATGTTCTCATTAATCCATCGTTAATTGGGTCCAAAAACATTCTTATTACCACTAATATGGTGTCATCACAGAATACTGCCAGTGAAACAAATGCATTGAAAAGAAAACGTGACGATGATGATGACGATGACGATGATGATGATGATGACTATGATAATTTGTAATCTAACCTTGATGCATGTCATGTGTACTTGGTCTTGAATCCATTGTACTGAAATTAAACAAGTATGTTTGATGTTTTCAAGTTGTGTTTGAGAAAACCTGTATAGTATTTAAGTATATATAAGTATAGTTTTCAGTTGAAATGTTGGATTTTCTTTAATAAGATTAGTAGTGGTTTTTCATCAGCCTTTAAGTGTAAAAAATAAAGTTGTTTATCTGTTTGATTATTGGTACTGTGGCGATTATGTTTTTAAAAACGCAGTTTTTGTGCATTGTTAACAGCAGTAATAGTTGTAATAACTTCAAGCTGTTGTAGTCCATTACCA
This sequence comes from Oryctolagus cuniculus, assembly GCF_964237555.1. Classification (NCBI taxonomy): domain Eukaryota; kingdom Metazoa; phylum Chordata; class Mammalia; order Lagomorpha; family Leporidae; genus Oryctolagus; species Oryctolagus cuniculus. Next base: position 90,325,231 of record NC_091445.1, on the reverse strand, counting down.
TTAACATGTAACCTCTAATGTCTTCAGATGCTTAGATCATAATATGACCCCTGGAGAACACACTCTTAGGGTGTATTTTCCCACAATATGACCCCTGGAGAACACACTCTTAGGGTGTATTTTCCCACATTGCTGAAGTATAACAGACTCCTGTGGAGAGACCACTTGAAGGTTTTCATTTATAGTGAATCCCCTTTTCTGGGTTTATCTTAATTCCTCAACTTTTTTTTTTTTTTTTAGGAGCTTTTTTTTTTTTTTTTTTTTTTTTATTTTTTGATAGGCAGAGTGGACAGTGAGAGAGAGAGACAGGTCTTCCCTTGCCGTTGGTTCACCCTCCAATGGCCGCCGCTGCAGCCGGCACAGCGCGCTGATCCGATGGCAGGAGCCAGGAGCCAGGTGCTTTTTCCTGGTCTCCCATGGGGTGCAGGGCCCAAGCACCTGGGCCATCCTCCACTGCACTCCCTGGCCATAGCAGAGAGCTGGCCTGGAAGAGGGGCAACCGGGACAGAATCCGGCGCCCCGACCGGGACTAGAACCCGGTGTGCCAGCGCCACAAGGTGGAGGATTAGCCTATTGAGCCACTAATTCCTCAACTTTTAATAAACTAACTTATTTTTTCTTAAAATATTTATTTATTAATTTGAAAAGTGGAGTTAAGCTCTTCAGTCTGCTGGTTTACTCCCCAACTGGCCTCAACAGCCTGGGTTCTAACCAGGAGCCTAGAACCCCATCTGGGTCTCACATGTGGGTGCCGGGTCCCCTAAGTACTTGGGTCATCTTTGACTGCCTTCCCTGGTGCGTTAAAAGGAAGCTGAATCAGAAGTGGTGCAGCTGGAACTTGAACCGTATATGGGATACAGGGGTCACAGGCGGTGGCCCTGATTCCCCTAACTTCTAGGTACCATTGGTTATATTTAAGGACCCTGGGCATCTTTTGGTTTCTCCTTGCTTTTTAAAAAAGTTCTGTTTATCTGAAAGGCACAGGGAAAGAGAGTTCTTCCATCTGCTGGTTTACTCCACAAGTGCCTGCAATAGCCTGAGCTGGGCCAGGCTGAAGCCAGGAGCCAGGAACTCCATCCAGGTCTCCCACGTGGGTAGCAAAGACCCAAGTATTCCTTCCTGGGTGCATTAGCAGGAAATGACGTGGATCTGAAGCAGAGACGGACTCAATTCCAGGCACTCTGATAAGGGATATGGGCATTCCCAGCTGCAGTTTAACCATGATGCCCACCTCCTTTTAAAGTTGTTTTTTTCTAGTTTTGCAGGTAAGTTTTAGTTTGTGTTTGAAAGAGCTCCCAATTGCTGGTGCAATCATCTGGACTGGCCAGGATCTAGGACCTCAGTGCAGGTGTCCCACCTAGATGGGAGGAATACAACTATATGAGCCATTCCCTGCTGTTCTCCAGGTGCATTGGCAGGAAGCTGGAATCAGGAGCTTGGGATGGGATGTGAGAATCCCAAGCAGTGTCTCAACCACTATGCCAGATGTTCACCCCATACTGATTTTTAATCCAAGTCTGATGTTTAGACTGCAGTTTATAATGCTTAGATGTTTATTTGTGTTGGTTCATTGCTACTTATTTTCCATTTTATACCTATGTGAAGTTCCTTGCTGTTAAGTTTTAGCATTTTTGACAGATGATTTCAAAGTTATAGATTTTTTTAAAAAAGATTTATTTATTTGAAAGGCACAGTTAGATCTTCCATCTGCTGGTTCACTCCCCAAATGGCTGCAGCATCTGAGGCTGGGCTAGGCTGAAATCAGCAGCTTCATCTGGGTCTCCCCCATGGGTACAGGGGCCCAACCACTTGGGCAATCCTCTGCTGCTATCCCAGGCACGTTAGCAGGAAGCTGGATTGGAAATGGAGTGGGCTGAACTCGTACTAGCACCCATATGGGATGCTCACATTGCAGGAGGCAGCACGACAAAGCACCACTGCACCACATTGCTGGTCCTGGAGTTGCTGTGGTCAATTTCAGTCATGTTTTACTCTCACCAACTCAATTTAGTAGTATTACTAAGTTTAATGAAGTATCTGTGGAATCTGTGAGTATCATTGAAGGGAATAGTAACACCTGACCAAGGACAGTCCATTATGACACGGTTGTCTGTATTCACTGTGTCCTCTCCTTCCTGTACTCAAACCATTTTAGTTGGTTGTGTATATAGTTCCAGCCCTCTTTGTGCTTTATTGATAAATTGATTTCATGAGAAAGGTCTGAGCCTCAGAGAAAAAAAAATTTTTTTATTCTGTGATTCCAGATAACTCCACCCTCCTAACAAATTACCATATTCCAGATGTCAATAGTATGGAGATGGAGAAACTGGAGAAATGAGGCATACAGCAACAACCTGGTTTTAAACATTTCTAAATGGAATTTACTGCCACTGTGACTGTTGAATTTCTGTATATTACTTACAAGAGGTCATCCTTAATCCAGTTGGAACCTTGGCAGGAAAAATATTGAGAATTAAACTTGATAAAACTGTTAGGAGTCCTGAGGGTGGAGTGACCATCAGAATGCTTTTCTTACCCTATTCTTGGGAGTGCTCTTTGTTTGATACCATTTTCCACATGTAAACATTTACAGTCTTGGTAGCATCCTTAACTTTCTTGCCGTCATTTTATTAGTCTTGAGTCTGCTCTTAACTCCATATTCCCAGAGATCTAGGCAAAATTATATACTTGGACATTATACCCATTTTAAATAGAAAGCATAGCTGAAGTACTCAAACATGAAAATCATGCATCTGTAACCCAGGGGTTCACAAGCTGCTGCTGTTTCCGGATAGTCCAAAGGACTAACCTAAAACGCCTGCAGTGCATTGTCTGGCCCTTTGCAAATGCCTGCTGTAACCTCTTAACCCCATTCTCTCAGCAGCTACCACTGAAAGACTGAAACTAACCCCATTGTCCTCTCTCCTTATCTTCGCAGCTGATTCTCGCCTTCCCACCTCTGTCCCATGATTTCACTGCATCCATCTTTTAATTCTGCCCTTCTAGTAATCTTGTTCACTCAGGAGTAGTTACTCCCAATTTCTAGACCCCTCCTAGATGTAACTAGACTGTTCCCAGACATGTTTTTCCAAATTATTTCAAACATTCTGAGTTATCAATCTTACTTGTCCCCAAGTGATTCCTGTCTCCCACAAAACAAATCACATTTCACTGGCTCCACACAGTCACTTGACCTCTGAGTCTTTTTTTTATTATTATTATTTATTTTTATTTTTTGACAGGCAGAGTCAGAGAGAGAGAGACAGAAAGGTCTTCCTTTTTCCGTTGGTTCACCCCCCAAGTGGCTGCTATGGCTGACGCGCTGCGCTGATCCGAAGCCAGGAGCCAGGTGCTTCCTCCTGGTCTCCCATGCGGGTGCAGGGCCCAAGGACCTGGGCCATCCTCCACTGCACTCCCGGGCCACAGCAGAGAGCTGGACTGGAAGAGGAGCAACCGGGACTAGAACCCGGTGTGCCGGCGCTGTAGGCGGAGGATTAGCCTAGTGAGCCGTGGTGCCGGCCCCCTGAGTCTTAATGACTTAAAATACCTGCCTAGGGCCTCTACCCCTAGTCTTTTAGTGCTGTGCCTAGAATCCCAGAGTCTCTTGACTCAAGCTCTGTAGTATCTTCATCCCTCTTCTACTCTCATTTCCTTTAAAAGGTGGAGAGGAGAGGGACAATGACATGATTGGAATTTCTTACTAGTCTTTGCAGACTGGTCACAATTTACGTTTAGCCTTGTCAGCAGCCATCACCTTGCTGGTGTCCTCTTCCGTATTCACAGTACACTTGTTAAACAGCATCTCCCACCTCCATGTGTTTGTGCACGGTGTGCTCCGGAGGTGCTGTCGTCCGTGTTACAAACAGCTGGAAGACCCAACTCAAATGTCATGTCTTCTACGCAACATACATAGTTGTTTCTATCTAAGAGCATGATATTTTTAAAGCGCTCATCTTTTTGTTTGTTTTTTAAGATTTATTTACTCATTTGAAGGAGTTACAGAGGAGAGAAAGAGATCTTCCATCAGCTGGTTCACTCCCCAGATAGCTGCAGTGGCCAGGGCAGAGCCAGGCTGAAGCCAGGAGCCAGAAGCTTCCAGGTCTCCTACATGGAAGCAGGGACCCAAGCACTTGGGCCGTCCTCTGCTGCTTTTCCCAGGCCATAGCAGGGAGCTGGATAGGAAGTGGGGCAGCGGGGCATGAACCAGCGCCCATGTAGAATGCAGGAACTGCAGGAGGCTGCTTTACCTGCCATGCCACACACAGTCCTGAACTGTAACTTCATGTACTAATTGCGTTACAGTTACAGGCGTTTTGTTGAGGTAAATGTAAATTCATTTCCAAAGGAAGAGATCTGAAAATGTCTTAATTATTGGCAGCACCATAAAATTAAATATATAGCTTCCCACTATAAGGGACAGCTCTAAGGAAAATGCCATGATTTTACAGTTTGACAATACTGAGAAGGTATTTTAATGTAAGAATTAACTACCTGGGCATGGCACTGTGGCATAGCAGGTAAAGCTGCAGCTTGTGCTGGCATTCCATGTCAGCTCCCATTTCAGCCCTAGCTGCTCTGTTTTTGATCCAGCTGCCTGCTAGTGCTTCTGGGAGAACAATGGGAGATGGCCCATGTCCTTGGGCCCCTGAACCCATGGAGACCTGGAAGAAGCTCTTGGCACCTTGCTTCCTTGTGGCCATTTGGCAGTGAACCAGTGGATGGAAGATTCTCTGTAATTCTTTCAAAATAAATAAATCTTTAAAAAATAATTAGGGGCCAGCGCTGTGACGTAGCAGATAAAGCTGCCGCCTGCAGTGCCAGCAACCCAAGTGGGCGCCAGTTCAACTTCAGCTACACCACTTCCAATCCAGCTCTCTGCCATGGCCTGGGAAAGGAGTGGAAGATGGCTCAAGTCCTTGAGCCCCTGCACCTGTGGGGCAGACCCAGGGAAGAAGCTCCTGGCTTCAGAATGGCACAGCTCTGGCCTTTGTGGCCATTTGGGGAGTGAATCAGCAGATGGAAGACCTCTCTCTCTCTCTCTGCCTGTCTCTAATCTGCCTTTCAAATAAATAAATCTTTTTTAAAAAACCACCTAAGTCTGGTCCCATAATCAATTTTTTTTTTTTTGCAATTAACATTTTAAAAGCTTTTTTGGTATGTATTATTTTTATTTTAAAGACGGGCATATAGGTAAAGATGGAAAGATCTTCTATTGTTGGGCACCAAAAAATATGTTGTGCCCAGATCGTTAGATCCCCACAGAGACCCCCAGAGAGTCGATCACACCGAACTGCAAAAGCAAGGTTTATTCGGGAGTACAAGCCGCGACAGGGACCCCATCCAACCAACCGGCACAGCGGAGGAAGGAGTGAGGCCCCGGTCTTTGTTAGGGAGAGTTTTTAAAGGAAAAAAGGGCTACATCAGCAGGAAAAAAGAGTTACATACAGCACGGAAGCTTTGCGTACAGGGAGTCACAGGGGGGCTCACAGCACGGAAGCTTTGGGCGCAGGGAGTTACTCTGTTCAGCAGTCTCTACTGTGCTGTCCTTGGTCTGCCGAGCTAGCTGTCCCTGGTAAGCTTTGATACCTCTGGAATGCCTGAATGCCTGCTTTCACAAGGACCCGGGTCTGCTATGGGAAACGGAGGCTGCTTTTTTTATTGTTTAAAAATGGAGTCACTTTGGTTCTTCACTATCTACTGGTTCACTTCCCAAATGGCTAGGACAGCTAGATTGGGTCAGGCCAAAGCCAAGAGCCTAGAACTCAATCTGTATCTTCCACATGGATGGCAGGGACCCAAGTACTTGAGACATCATCTGCTTCCTCCCTGGGTGTGCATTAGCAAGAAACTAGATTGGAAGTGGAGAAGCCAGGACTGTAACCAGGCCCTCCAGTATGGTCTATGGTCATCATAAGGAGTGACTGAACCACAGCACAGGTGCTCACCCCCGCAATTAACATATCTTTAACCTGGATTTTCTGTAACCCATAAAGCTTTGTTTAGGAAATTGATTTAACTTTCTGATCTTGCAATCATTTAGCCAAATCAAGCTTTTGATCTCTGCTCTAGTAAATCTGCATAGATAACTAGATTTACTTGCAATGGAACCTTTTTGAAGTAGCATAAATTTACCATCTTTGACATTTGAAGTTTAGAATCCCTCCACTTCTCTCCATTCTCCATGGATAACTATTCTCAAACAGACCACAATAATCACCTAGAATTCTTTTGTAGCCTCCATCAGGTATCCCTGCTTTTTTTGGATTTGGTTTCTTCTACCTCATTCTCCTCCCGCTAAACAAAATGATTTTTTAAAAACTTGGGAATCGATGATGTCATTTCATGCTTGTAAAGCTTTAGTGATTTTCTCTTGTTTTAGGATAAAGTCTGAAATCAGTACAACCTTAAAGTTCCTTTTTGATCTGACCACAGCTTATTTGACCCCTTACCACCTGTACTCCCTCCCTGGAGGGCCGGGTGGCTACTCTGTTCTACCTCTTTTCCCCTAGCTAACTGCTCACGTCTCTGCTCAGAAGTCACTTCTCCAGGAAGCTTTCTCTAATAGACCAGGTCTGTGTGAAGTCACAGTCCTATTGTTGCATAACACCATGAATCATAACATTGTGTTACAGTATAATTCCCAGGTAATCTGTCTGTTCTCTTATTCTTATTTTATGTAGACTCTTTGAGGGAAGGGCTGTATTTGTCCTGTTTTTGTTTTTTTTTTTTTGTTTTTTTGTTTTTTTGTTTTTTTTTTTTTTTTGACAGGCAGAGTGGACAGAGAGAGAGAGACAGAGAGAAAGGTCTTCCTTTGCCGTTGGTTCACCCTCCAATGGCCGCCGCGGCCGGCGCGCTGCAGCCGGCGCACCACGCTGATCCGATGGCAGGAGCCAGGAGCCAGGTGCTTTTCCTGGTCTCCCATGGGGTGCAGGGCCCAAGCACCTGGGCCATCCTCCACTGCACTCCCTGGCCACAGCAGAGAGCTGGCCTGGAAGAGGGGCAACCGGGACAGAATCTGGCGCCCCGACCGGGACTAGAACCCGGTGTGCCGGCACCGCTAGGCGAAGGATTAGCCTAGTGAGCCGCGGCGCCGGCCCTGTCCTGTTTGTTTTGATCACTATTAAATCCTCATTATCCTTTTGGTCACTGGTATATGATATTTGATACATTCAGAGATATATATTTTTTATTTTAAAGATTTTTATTTTATTTATTTGAAAGAGTTATACAGAGAGGTAGAGACAGAGAGAGAGGTCTTCCATCTTCTAGTTCACTCCCCAGATGGCCGCAACGGCCAGAGCTGTGCCAATCCAAAGCCAGGAGCTTCTTCCGGGACTCTCACATGGGTGCAGGGGCCCAAGGACTTGGGCCATCTTCTACTGCTTTCCCAGGCCACAGCAGAGAGCTGGATTGGAAGAGGAGCAGCTGGGAGTAGAACCAGCGCTCATATGGGATGCCAGTGCTTCAGGCAAGGCCTTTAACCCTCTGCGCCACAGTGCTGGCCCCCAGATGTATATTTTTGAAATGAATGTTTAAAAATTTGGATTAAAGTATTAAAATACATGAACATAAGAAATTTTGCATTGCAATATAAAGAATTTGGTTCTAAAAGGTAATAACGCTATAAATGTCTATTTTAGGCAGCACATACCTTTAAAGATTTCAGTAGTCTTTTAGAATCAAGGAATTAGTATATGAAGGAACCCTATGATTATCTACTCGAGATCACAACATTGCAGAACAGCTGTAAATATTGTTTGGGTCTCTGTGGCATTGTTTAAAACAAACAGTGTACACAGATTCAACCAACTGCAGATAAAAAATATTTGAAAACATATCAGGGCAGGCTTTTGGCCCAGTAGTTAAGCTACGCCTGGGTTCAAGTCCTCGCCACGTCCAATTTCAGCCTCCTGCTAACATGTACCCTGGGAAGCAGCAGGTGATGAGCTCAGGTGGTTGAGTCCCTGCCACCCATGTGAAAGGCTTGGATTGAGTTTCTAGCGCCCTGCTTGGCCCAGCCAAAACTGTAGCACTAGAAGATGGGAACTCTGACTCTTGGCATGTTAAATAAAAAAAAGTTTGAAAATAAATCGCCCCTGTACTTAATGTGTACAGACTATTTTCCTTGTCATTGTTTCCTAAACAATACAGTATGATAATTGTGCGTATAATTTATGTTGTACCAGGTATTGTAAGTTATCTAGAAATAATTGAAGGTATATGAGAGGATTCCAGAAGGTTATATGCAAATAAGTCATTTTATGTGAGGAACTTGATCATTGGAGCATGCTGGAACCTGTGCACCAATCATACTAAGGTGTAGCTGCATTATAAACATAAAACATGGCCGGCGCCGCAGCTCACTAGGCTAATCCTCTGCCTGCGGCGCCGGCATCCCAGGTTCTAGTCCTGGTTGGGGTGCCGGTTCTGTTCCGGTTGCTCCTCTTCCAGTCCAACTCTCTGGTGTGGCCTGGAAGGTAGTGGAGGATGGCCCAAGTGCTTGGGCCCTGCACCTACATGGGAGACCAGGAGGAGGCACCTTGCTTCTGGCTTCGGATCGGCACAGCGCACCGGCCGTGGTGGCCATTTTGGGGGGTGAACCAACAGAAGGAAGACCTGTCTCACTCTCTCACTGTCTAACTCTGCCTGTCCAAAAAAAAAACCATGGAAAAATTCTCCAAATTCTGCCAGTTTACTTTTCTCTTGCTTTTCTGCAGACAACTTTGAGTTATTTTTATGCATAACACTTAATGTTGCTGCCTAATCTAGACTAAATAGTATGAGGGTACTTTTCAAAGAGTTTATGGTAGAATTAAAAGATGTTTATTTTCATAAAAAAATTTTGAAAGCCTCATGGTTTTTTCATAATACACATTTTCCATGAACTCGAATATCCCTTTTAACTTTAATTGTATGTTTTACTAAGTTGGCAAACCAAGACTTAAATATTTCTTTTTTTCTTAGGATTTATTTATCTGAAAGGCAGAGTTACAGAGAGAAAGGGGGAGAGAGAGAGAGTAAGCAGTTGAGCTTCCACCTTGTAGTTCACTCCCTAAATGGCCATAATGGCCAGACCTGGGTTGATCTGAAGCCAGGAGCTTCATCTGGGTCTCCCACATAGGTGCAGGGGTCCAAGGACTTTCCCAGACACATCATGGGGAGCTGGATTAGAAGTGGAACAGCCGGGGCCCGAACTGGCAACCATGTGGAATATTAGCACTGAAGGCAGCAGCTCTATCCGCCACACCACAGTGCTGGCTCCTGATTATTTCTTTATTGAGCTTTTTAATCATTTTATCATTTTTCTAATTAGGAATTAATGGTAGTGGAAATCTGCGAACAAATATGACATATAACAAACAAAAAGGGTCATTTTAATTTACATCTCTTCAGTAGCTAGGGAAGTTCAACCTTTTTCATGTGTGTTCATGAATTGTCTTTTCCACTTCTCTATCCTATGTGAATTTTTTTTTAAGATTTATTTATTTGAAAGAGTTATATCTTCCATCTGCTGATTCTCCCCAAATGGCCGTAAAGGCTAGGGCTGCACTAGGCCAAAGAGGCCGAAGCCAGGAGCCAGGAGCTGCTTTTGGGTCTCCCATGTTGGTGCAGGGGCCCAAACACTTGTACCATCTTTCCCAGGAATGTTAACAGGAAGCTGGATTGGAAGTGGAGCAGCCGGGTCTCAAACTGGCGCCCAAATGAGATGCTGGCATTGCAGGTGGTGGCTTTACCCACTACGCCACAGTATCAGCCCCAGCAGTTCTTTCCTTAGTATTTCTTCATTGAACTACTTTTGTTATTTTGATTTTTAAGGTCTTTACACAATCTGTCTTTCAGTCCTTTGTCATACTACAGTCTGTTTTTTTTTTTTCTTTTTTAAAAGTTTGGCTATCTTTCATTGAACAGAGATTCAGCATTTTGATGATTGAATCATTTTTGGGTTGTCGCTTGATTAAGTTGAATGAATCGTTTCTTTCTAGGTGAATTTTCCACTGGTTTTCTTTGAAATAAGATGTTAGCTCTTTAATCTGTTTGGAGTTTGTGGTATAAAGTAAGGAATTAGGCTGTTGTCCTAAATTGTTAGCCAGTTTCCCTGACACAAAGGCAGTTTAAGTTTTTAGGCTAATCAGAGTTTCTGAGCAATAGCCAAGTATGGCAGGCCTAGAGAGATGGCTCATATATACAGGTCAGACCACAGGTCCTCTGAGCAAGACAGAGTTAGAACTGCCCCTGTGCCCTCCACAAAACCTCAGACTACCCTTTATCACCTCAGAACTCATGTTTATTTTACCTGTACCAAAATATTAAGGGCAAAAGGTTGAGAAGACTTAGTACATACAGTAGCATGCTTTTAGAAATGGCTAAAGGATGGCCTAAGCCTACCTGCATTTGAGCAGATATACTCTAGGTATATATAAGGGAGAGAGAAGATGAGATTGCTAAGTCTGCTCTCCTGGATCAGCCTCTCTTTGAAAGCCAGCTGTTATTGTTGGAAAGTTCTGATGTTAAGTTTGCCTTCTGTACAGCTTTGCCCATCAATCAAGACTTTTTAATGTGACTGTCGAATTCTTGGGAAGAATGGCTTTTTGGGAAACTAGAAACCAAGAAGTAAAGATACTGCCAGGGGATCTTTTTTTTTTTTTTTTTAGGAATTATTTTATTTATTTGAAAGACAGAGAGAGGTAGAGCCGGGGGGTGGGGGGGGGGTGGAGGAAGAGGACTTCCATTCTGCTGGTTTACTTCCTAAGTGACCACAATGGCCAGAGCTGAGCTGATCTAAAGCCAGGAGCCAGGAGCTTCTTCCGGGTCTCCCACATAGGCACAGAGGCCCAATGACTTGGGCCATCCTCTACTGCTCTCCCAGGCCATAGCAGAGAGCTGGATTGGAAGTGGAGCAGCCGGGACTTGAACCAGCGCCCATATGGGATGCTGGCACTGCAGGCTGGGGTTTTAACCCACTGTGCCACAGTGCCAGCCCCCCAGGGGATCTCACTACTGACTTCTTCCCCAGCTCCTAGGAAGATGTGAGCTCAGTGACAGGGGTTTGCTTCTGGAATTGATAAGTTTCATAACTTAAGTTTCATATCATTGTTGTTAAGTTTATTAAGTTTCATATCACTGGCCTAATAAACTTGGAACTTAATCTATTCTCTTTTTTAAAAACAAAAAAGATTTATTTATTTTAAAGGCATAATTGCAGAGAGAGATTAAGAGGGAGAGGGGAAAGATCTGTCATCTGCTGGTTCACTTTTAAGTTGGCCACAACATCCGAGGCTGGGCCAGGCTGAACCCAGTGGCACTTCACTCCATCCAAATCTCCCACATGGATGGCAAGGATACTGTTGCTTTCCCAGGTGCATTAGCAGGGAGCTGGATCAGAAGTGGAGCAACCGGGACTTGAACTGACACTCATTTGGGAATGTCGGCATTGCAGGCAGTGACTTAACCTACTGCACTGTGACACTAGCCCCTTAACTGTTCTTAATGTGTATGTTTGTATCATTCCATGTGTTCCCTCTTTCCACCAATCCGTAATTTGCCAAAAATAATACAGTCCTCTTCTTATAGCCCCACAAATTATAAAGTTGGTTATTCATCCTTTTTAGTTTTTTTTTTTTTTTTAAGATTTATTTTTATGTATTTGAAAGGCATGGTTACATAGGGAGAGACAGACAGATCTTCCATCCACTGGTTCACTCCCCCGATGGCTGCAATTGCCAGGGCTGGGGCAGACCAAAGCCAGGAGCTGCTTCTTCTGGGTCTCCCACATGGTGCAGGGGCCCAAGTACCTGGGCCATCTTCCACTGCTTTCCCAGACACAGCAGGAAGCTGGATTGGAAGTGGAGCAGTTGGGACTTAAACTGGGATCCATAGTGTATGCCGGTATCACAGGTGGCAGCCCCTTTAATTAGTATTTAAAACAGTTTTAGATATACTTGTTTTGCTACCCATATTACCCTCCATACAAAATTCTAATTTGTCAGTATTGCTCTTTATATTCATGTGACATCTGTTGTATTAGTGGCCTCTTTTCAGTATATCTGAAAGACTAATTCATGATATATTTCTTTTCCTATTACTGAAAGTTACTTAGAAAATACACTTTTAACAAGCTAATAATTCTTTTGTAGGTGAATTATATGATGGCTTTGATGAAGAGTATAACTGTCCCATTTTAGATGAAGATAGAGTAAGTATGACTTTATGAAAAGTGTGCATTTGTTGAATTTAATAGGAAAGTTGACCTCCGGTTTCTTTTTCACCTTTTATAGGTAATAGATGAGTTAGATACCCAGATGAGAGATGGTGGCGTTATTGTTGATTACCACGGCTGTGATTTCTTCCCTGAACGTTGGTTTCATATAGTTTTTGTGCTGAGAACAGAGACCAGTGTGTTGTACAAAAGACTGGAAACAAGGTAAGAAAGGACAAACGTGGAAGTGTTAAAGCATAATATAAACTTACATTCAGGTTCCTGAAATCGGCCAGTACTATTGTGGTAAATGATTTTATTTGGAAGTGTGACCGCTCTGGTTTGTTACAAGCCAAATCTTGTACCATCATTCTGAATCTAAGACAAACAGGTATGCTTGCAATACACAAGCAAGCATTTCTAACTCAGTAAGCAGGTATCCCAGCTGGCAGTTTGATTCACTAAAATATGCTGTGTAGGCATGCTAGTTAGCCATGCTTTTTCCTTGATGTAAAATAAACCCTTCCTAGGCAAACAGCCCAGCCAAAACTTACTCTTTGCTTACTGGATGAACATTACTCACTCAAATTGTTCCTACCCCAGAAATAGAGATGATAAAAAAAAAAAAATAACAAGATAACTATTTCACAACCTTTAAGAAATGCTTCCGGGGCCGGCACTGTGGCATAGCGGGGAAATCTGCCACCTGCACTGCCGGCATCCCGCTGGTTCAAGTCCCAGCTGCTCCACTTTCCATCCTGCTCTCTACTATGGCCTGGGAAAGCAGCAGAAGATGACCCAAGTCCTTGGACCCCTGCACCTGTGTGGGAGACCCCAGGGAAGCTCCTGGCTCTTGGCTTCCGATCTGGGGAGTGAACAAGTGGATAGAAGACCTCTCTCTCTCTCCCTCTCTCTCTTTTTCTGCCTCTAAAAAAAAAAATACTTCAGTTAATCTCATCAATAGAACAGATTTGATGTAACCAGGAAAAAATTATTTTTTCAAAGATTTATTTTTATTTATTTGAAAAACAGAGTTACAGAGAGAGGCAGAGACAGAGAGAGAGGTCTTCATCTGCTGGTTCACTCCCCAGATGGCCACAATGACCGGAGCTGCACCGATCCGAAGCCAGGAGCTGGGAGTTTCTTCTGGGTCTCCCACGTGGGTGCAGGGGCCCAAGGACTTGGGCCATCTTCCACTGCTTTCCCAGGCCATAGTAGAGAGTTGGATTGGAAGAGGAACAGCTGGGACTCGAACTCGTGCCCAAATGGGATGCTGGCGCTTCAGGCCAGGGCTTTAACCCACTGTGCCACAGCGCCGGCCCCCAAAAACGAAATTTTTGGAAAAACTTTTTTTGCACTGTCTTGAGCCACACTGTGAGCAGATGAAGATTCTAGAGGAATATGGAATGCATTCTCAAGGAAGCTCCAGGACTTGGCCTGAAGTCAGGTTTGGAATTTGTAGTTCTCACTGACTAACCACTGTTAAATGAGACACTTGTACACTGCACTAAGGGGCATACTAGCAAAGGTACAGGGAAAATTACATTGGCGCTGAACCTAAAACTTTCACCTTCTTTCTTTAGGCAGTGAAAAGCATTGAAAGTTTTTGAGCATAGAAGCAATATAGAACATATGGTGTACATGTCCTGTTACTATCTGTACAAATAGTCAAGGACTAAGGTATCAAACAACTGAGAGAGCTAAGAAATATTTTTGTTGGGGCCGAAGCTGTGGCACAGTGGGTTAATGCCCTGGCCTGAAGCGCTGGCATCCCATATGGGTGCCAGTTCTAGTCCCAGCTGCTCCTCTTCTGGTCCAGCTCTCTGCTATGGCCTGGGAAAGCAGTAGAAGATGGCCCAAGTCCTTGGGCCCCTGCACCTACATGGGAGACCCGGAAGAAGCTCCTGGCTCCTGGCTTTGGATCAGTGCAGCTCCGGCCATTGTGGCCATCTAGGGAGTGAACCAGCAGATGGAAGACCTCTCTCTCTGTCTTTACCTCTCTCTGTAACTCTTTCAAATAAATAAATAAAATAAATATTAAAAAAAATGTTTTTAACCATTGAAGTAGTTGTAAAGTTAACCACCTTTTATTTTTTACTTTTTTTAAAGATTTAATTATTTATTTGAAAGGCAGAGTGACAGAGAGGGAGAGACAGAGATCTTCCATCTGCTGATTCACTCCCCAAATGGCCGCCACATCCAGGGCTGGGACAAGGCTGAAGCCAAGAGCCAGGAATTCCTTCCAGATCTCTCATGGGGGTGGCAGGAGCCACATACTTAGGCCATGTTCTCTGCTTTCCCAGGCGTATTAGCAGGGAACTGGATTGGAACCAGTACTCTGATACAGGATGCTGGTATCACAGGTAGAGGCTTACCCATTGCACTACAACACTGGCCCCTTATTGTGGCTTTTGATTTGTATTTTCTTGATACCTAATAATGTTGGGCATCTTTTCATATGTTTATTAGCCACTTGTGTATTTTCTTTGGAGAAATATCCAGATCTTTCCTCAGTTTTAACTGGGTTACATGTCTTTTAATCACTAAGTTATAAGAGTTTTTAGTATATTTTAGATGCAAATCCCTTTTAAGATATATGATTTGCAAATATTTCCTCCCATTGTATGGGTTGTCTTTTTCATAAAAGCAGTCATCTTTTAAATAATTCAATTTAATTATGATTCATACAAGTTTGAGTATGAATTTGTAACTTTTTAACTAGCTAGCTAGTTGGATAATTTGCATCTGCCTTAAAGATCGCATAATTTATTTTTTTCCGTGTCTTTGAAATTGGGAAAGTACAGATACATTTATGCAATCAAATATCCAATTAGTATATGATTTTTTTTTAAGATTATTTATTTGAAAGGCAGAGGAAGAGAGAGAGAATCTTCCATCTGTTGGTTCACTCCCCAAATGGCCACAATGGCCGAAGCTGAGCTAGTCCAAAGCCAGGAGCCAGGAGCTTCTTCTGGGTCTGCCATGTGGGTGCAGGGGCCCACCCACTTAGGCAATCCTCCGCTGCTTTCTCAGGCACATTAGCAGGGAGCAGGATTGGAAGTAGAGCAGCCTAGATTCAAACTGGTGCCCATTATGGGATGCTAGTGCTGCAGTTGGAGACTTTAGTGCTGAGCCACAGTGCCAGCCCCCACATATGGTATTCTTTATCATATGCATTTCATTTTCCTTATCTCATGTCTGATCATCTGGTTTGAGGTATGTAGGTTCTCATGGTTACTGATTGGTTATTTTTTTTAAGATTTAATTTAATTTATTTATTTCAAAGGCAGAGTTATAGAGAGGCAGAGGCAGAGAGAGAGGGATCTTTATTCACTGGTTCACTCCTCAATCAGCCGCAACAGCCAGAGCTGGGCTGATCTGAAGCCAGGAGCCAGGAGCTTCTTCTGGGTCTCCTACACAGGTGCAGGGGCCCAAGGATCTGGGCCATCTTCCATTGCTTTCCCAGGCCACAGCAGGGAGCTGGATTGGAAGTAGAGCAGCTGGGACTCGAACTGGTGCCCATATGGAATGCCGGCACTGCAGGTGGCAGCTTTACCAGTGACGCCATAGCACCGGCCCCCTGATTGGTTATTAAGAGAGGGGCTGACAGATCAAAAGGAGGGAAACTGAATGTTGGTCTCATGATCCTCGGTTTAGCTGTTATGTCAAGGAAGTCTCTTTGTAGATGCCAGTCTGTAAAGAGACTGTGAGAAGTATTTTTATGTGATTTTTCTTGTATTCAAAATGTCCAGTTTCTGGTATGTTCCTAAAACCCCAGTTCATACCAGTTAACAATCAATTTGCTTTTCTTGTTTAATTTCTCTTTGCCTTGCAGGGGTTATAGTGAGAAGAAACTAAATGACAATATTCAGTGTGAAATTTTTCAAGTTCTTTATGAAGAAGCAATGGAGTCGTACAAGGAAGAGATTGTGCATCAGTTGCCCAGCAATAAACCAGAAGAACTAGAGGAGAACATAAGTCAGATCTTGAAATGGATTGAACAGTGGATCAAGGACCATAACTCTTAACTCACAGAACTGGCCCTTTCAGTCACTGTTGCTGCCCCCTCTGCTCACTTGTAGAAACTGCCCGTGTAGCAGTAAAAATTGTGCTGTAGGACGAGTAGGTGGATGATGTGAAGGTTCATGCCTGGATTTCTTTTCTCCATGAGAAAACTGAACATTCGCAAATATCATGAATATATATTAAGGATTGAGGTTGAAAATTGTCACTGTTTAATGCTTTGATTGCCAAATAATAAGCAAATCTAAATAAATGGGTGGATAACTTTTAAGTTTATAACAGAAAAAATGCAGATAATCTCTTAAAACTAAAGATAAAGCATTGGAGTATTGCTTTTTTATTTATATAAATGTAACAAGTTTCATGTATTTCATAAATACAGTATTAGGAACATAATGATACTTCCCAACTTCCCTCACTTCCACGCTCCCTCCTCCTTCCTTTTCTTTTGATTATTGCAATGACATACTTTATTTTACTTTATAACCACAGCTTTAATCCACAAATAAGGGATTCAGCAATCAGTAGAAAAACCACTGTTCCTCAGGAATATGGACAAGGGCTAAAATAATAATACAATTTCAGAATGTCAATTTCACCGACATAAATCACATATTTTTTTACTCTTTATATAGTTAGCACAAGTCAGGGAAAACATGATATTTGTCTCAATTTCTTTATCCAGTCATCAGTTGATGGACATCTGAGTTGATCACATATTTTAGCTATTGTGAATTGAACTGCTATAGACATGGGAGTACAGGTAACACTTTCATATGCTGATTTCATTTCCTTTGAATAAATTCCTGGGACTGGAATGGCTGGGTCATAGGTAGGTCTATTTTCAGATTTCAGAGGAATCTCCTTACTGTCTTCCATCATGGTAGTACTAGTTTACATTCACACAGTGTATTAGGGTACATTTCCCTCTACATCTTCGCCAGCATTTGTAATTTTTTTGATTTTTGGACGACAGCCATTCTAACTGGGATAAGGTAAAACCTCATTGTGGTTTTTAATTTGTGTCTCCCTGATGACTAGTGATCCTGAGTGTCTCCTCATGTGTGTGTTGGCCATTTGTATTTCAGCCTTTGACAAGTGCCTGTTCATATCCTTAGCTCATTTCTTAACTGGATTGTTTTGTTGTTGAGTTTCTTGAGCTCCTTATATATTCTGGATTGATATCCTTTGTCAGATGTATAGTTGGCAAATATTTTCTTCCATTTTGTAGGCTGCCTCTTCACTGTGTTGTGTTTCCTTTGCTGTGTAGACGCTTCATAGCTTGATGTAATCCCATTTATCTGTTTTTGCTTGTGTTGCTGTGTTTCTAGGTTGTTGGCCAAGAAGTCCTTGCCTATGTCGGTGTCATGCAGTGTTTCCCCTATGTTTTCCTCTAGGAGTGTGCTGGTTTCTGGTTTAGGTTTGGATCTGTGATCCCTTGTGAGTTAATTTGTGTAGGGTGTAAGGTAGAGGTTTTGTTTCATACTTGTGTGTGTGGAGATCCAATCTGCCCAGCACCATTTGTTGAAGAGACTGTCCTTTCTCCAGGGAATGATTTTAGCTTGTTTGTCAAGAATTGGTTGTAAATAAGTGGATTAATTTCTGGAGTCCCTAATCTGTTCCACATGCTTATTCTTGTGCCAGTACCAGGCTGTTTTGATTATAACTGCTCTGTAATATGTCTTTAAATCTGGTATTGTGATGCCTCCAATTTTATTTTGATTGTTTAATAGTGCTTTAGTGATATGTTTTAGTTATATTGCTTTTCTTTTTTATTTTATTTTATTTTATTTATTTATTTTTTTTTGACAGGCAGAGTGGACAGAGAGAGAGAGAGAGAGAGAGAGAAAGGTCTTCCTTTGCCATTGGTTCACCCTCCAATGGCTGCCGCCGCTGGTGTGCTGCAGCTGGCGCACCGCACCTATCCAAAGGCAGGAGCCAGGTGCTTCTCCTGGTCTCCCATGGGGTGCAGGGCCCAAGCACCTGGGCCATCCTCCACTGTACTCCCGGGCCACAGCAGAGAGCTGGCCTGGAAGAGGGGCAACCAGGACAGAATCCGGCGCCCCGACCGGGACTAGAACCCGGTGTGCCAGCGCCGCAGGCGGAGGATTAGCCTATTGAGCCGTGGCGCTGGCCTATATTGCTTTTCTATATGAATTTTAGGATCATTTTTTTCTAGATCTGAGATGAATGTCCTTAGTATTTTGATTGGGATCACATTGAATCTGTAAATTGCTTTAGGTGGTATAGACATTTTAACAACACTAATTCTTCCAGTCCATGAATGTGGAAAATTTTCCATTTTTTGGTGTCTTCTGTTTCTTTCCTAAATGTTCCATAATTTTCATTTGAGTGATTTCTCACATTGTAGCTATTGTGAATGGGACTGATCTTACAAGTCTTTTCTCAGCCATGGTATTGTCTGTGTATACGAATGCAGTTGATTTTGTGTGCTGATTTTATATCCTGCAACTTTGCCAAACTCTACTATGAGTTATAAAACCTCTTAGTGGAGTCTTTTGGTTCCCCTATTTATAGAATCATGTCATCTGCAAACAGGGATAATTTAAACTTCTTCCTTTCCTATTTGTATCCCTTTGATTTCTTTTTGTTGTTTAATGGTTCTGACTAAAACTTCCAGAAGTATATCGAATAGCAGTGGGGAGAGTGGGCTTCCTTGTCTGGTTCCAGATCTTAGTGGAAATGCTTCCAGCTTCTCCCCATTCAGGATGATGCTGGCTTTGGGTTTGTAATACATTGTCTTCATTGTGTTGAGGTGTGTCCCTTCTATATCCAATTTGCTTAAGGTTTTTATCACGAAAGGATGTTGTATTTCATCAAATGCTTTCTTTGCATTTTTTAAAAGATTATTTATTTGAAAGGCAGAATTACAGAGGCAGAGAGAGAGACAGAGAGAGACTGAGTCTTCCACCTGCTGGTTCACTCCCCAAATGGCTGCAACTGCACAGATCTGAAGCCAGGGGCCTGGAGCTTCTTCCAGGTCTCCTACGCAGGTGCAGGGGCCAAAGCACTTGACCCATCCTCTGTTGTTTTCCAAGGCACATTAGCAGGGAGCTGGATTAGAAGTGGAGCAGCCAGGACTCAAACCAGCACCCACATGGGGTGCTGGCACTGCAAACGGTGACTTAATCTGCTGTGCCACAGTGTTGGACCCAAATAAATCTTCAAACATTTAAAATTTTAAATATTTATTTGAATGAAAGAGATGGTGACAAAGCTCCCATCCACCGGATCACCCCAAATGCCTACAATGCCTGGGGCCAATAGCGCAATCCAGGTCTCACATGCGGGTGGCAGGAACCCAGTCATTCGCGCCATCACCACTGCCTCCCCGCAAGCTGCCATCAGAGGTCGGGACGGGTGCCTGCCCCTAAATAATACATTTTATATGCTTACCTTTAAAGTCCTGCATTTTGGAGAAGTTCTGACAAAGAACACAGCGGTTGCGGTTTAGTGGGTTCCTGGGGTTTGCGACACCACCGTGGCGCATCGCAGGCGGCGCGCCCGGTGCAGGAAGTGAGCAGCGCCAGGGCGTCCCGTGGCAGGAATTCCTCTGGCCTGCACCGCCCTCGTCTTCCTGGTCCCGAAAGCCTCGCTTTCCAGGGCCGTCGGGGCCTCTGAACCTCAGGACGCCTGCGGTTTACGCGCACTGGCGCCCACTCTGCGGCGCCGTTCACTGCGCCTGCGGAGATTACTCCCGGGGGCTTTGAAGTGGGAGTGAGGTGGGCCCTGCTAGCCTCTGGCCTCTGAGCAGCCGCCGACGCATTCCCCTTTCCCGCCCTGGGCTCCACCCGCCGGTCACCTGGCCCGGAGGACGCGCGGCGGCGGCGGAGCGCGCGAGACTGGCAGTTCGGCGCCAGGTGAGCGCGCAGACGGGGGCGCCGGGGCCGGGGCCGGGGCCGGGGCAGCGGCTCGGGGAGAGGCCGGCGCCCAGGGGGCTACCCCTGCGGCGGGTGCTGGGAGGGCGTCGGGGGCCGGGCTCGGCAGGTGCAGCGGGGGCCGGGGCGGGGAGGATCCGGGCAGGGCGCGCCCGCTCACGAGCTCTCCGCGGGCGGTGGGCGCGCTGCGGTCCCGCTGCCTTCGCCGCCGGCAGCCTCACGGCCTCCCCGACATCGAACGTTTAGCGACGCATTCCAGAGACACTTTGTGTCTTTAGCACTCTCTTTCATTGAGTTTTCCTATTGATCTTTGAGTGGAAACGACATCGTGCCAGACGCAGTGTGGTATCCTGGTTTGGATCCTGGAGCAAACCAAGGGCTTCCGCAGGAAAGCTTGAGCAGATCCTAACGAACTCTGCGGGGTAGTCAAAGGCATGACCCGATGTGAGTTTGTTAATTTTGATAAACGGACTCTAACCTTACCCTTAGGACAGCTTCGGTAATGGGTTTATAGGAATTCTTAGTACTAGCTTTGCAGCTTACAACAGATCTAAAATCATTCTAAAATAGAAATCTATAAGGCAAAATCCTTTGGCTAGGGAAAGCAGGCTGTTGTTTGCCAGGCTCTTGGCCAAGCCTGGCCGGAAATAGGTGTCTGTTTGACCAACTTGTTTGCTAAGGCAGAGTTGTCAGGCTGTGGGGGGGACGGGCCTCCAGGCAGGCGACCACACTTCCTATGCAAGCAGACGGGCTCCCTGGCTCCCTTCCCTTGGGGTGACAGGCTGGCATGGGGGATAGAACCCCGCGTCAGCTCACGTGGGAAGTAAGCAATGCATGGAGCTGTAGATAGGAGAAATCCCGACAGGCCGGAGGAGTAGGGAAGCAGCGCTGTCCGGAAGTGCCGGCGCGCGAGAAACGGGGCCTGAGAGCAGGTGCAGCCGCTCCGATCAGGGTAGACTCACCGAGCGCACCCCGAGAGTAGTAACACATGAGGCTGGATGCGACAACGAGCCTCACTGGAAAACAAGATGGCACTGTGATGATACACGAATTGGGAGCCGTGGGCTGTTTGAGGGCAAGAGGAGAGGCCTGTAGCGTCTGCGTGGGTGGGCTTGACTGGGCTGTAGCGTGTAGGATGGCGTGGGGTAGCTAATTAGCAACCGAGTGGTTTAGTCCAGACTTGAGACATTCCACCAGGGCAGTGAAGGAATGTACAAATCGTTTGGGGAGATTTTTATGAATCTAGAGGACTTGGTAACTGAAGGCATATAAGACCCTAAAAGAAAAAAAAAAAATGCCAGTTTTGCACCTGGGTGTTTGGAGCGTGGGTTCCACCCTCCGGTCACCTGGCCCCCAGGACACGCATTTGCGGAAACAGAAGACTGAGGAGGAAACCCAGCCGGGGGGTGGAGAGGATAACCGATTGGTGTTTGAACAAGCCTTTGACTTGCTGGCAGGATCTCCAGCAGGAGACACGTCCTGACACAGGCCAAGAGTGGCAGCCACACGTACCCGGAAGGGACAGGAAGAGGAGAAGCAGCCTGGGCAGGTAGATGGGAGGCGGTCGGGGACAAAGGAGGTGTGGTTTCTGGTGGGGCTGAGAGCCGGTGTTCCAGGGGCCTGGGCAGGCTGAGCCTCTGCAAAGGTGGAGGCGGGGGTGGGGGTGGGGTGCTGAGGAATGAGGCTGGGAGAGCAGCCGGTGATGGCTCAAGTGCGTGGGTGGGCCTCTGCCACCCGACTGGGAGACCTGATGGGGTTCCTGGCTCCTGGCTTCCACCTGACCTAGTCCTGGCTGTTGTGGGCGTTTGGGGAGCCAATGGAAAATCAATCTCTCACTTGCTCTCGTTCTCACTCTTGTACTCCCTCTTGAGTTCTCTTTCCTCTTACAGATTTTTCCTTTGTGTTGACCAATTCGGTTTTCTTTGCTGATGGCTGACTCATCTTGAACACATAATTCCTTTTTTTTTTTTTTTTAAGATTTGTTTATTTATTTTATTTAAAAGGCAGAATTAGAGAGAGAGAGAGAGAGGTCTGAGAGGTCTTCCATCTGCTGGTTCACTCCTCAAATGGCTGCAACGGCCAGATCTGGGCAAAGCTGAAACCAGGAACCAGGAACTCCATCCTGGTCTCCCACGTGGGTTGTAGGGCCCAAGTGCCTGTGCCACCATCTGCTGCCTTCCCAGGTGCGTTAGCAGGAAGCTGGATCAGAGGTGGAGGGGCAGGACTGGAACTGGCACTCTGATATGGGAGGCTGGTTTCGCAAGCAACAGTGTAGTGTGCTGCATCACAGCACCAGCCCCAACCAGGTCGTTCTTAACGCATGCCTGAGGTTACGCTTACTAAGCAAGAATCTGATGTACAAGAGGTAGAACACAACTTCCCAAGGGATTAGCTTTGATTCAATAAATAATTTCCTATCTATATTGACAAGTTAAAAGCAAGCTGATCTGCTTTTTAAGGAAATAGCCTTATAAAAGAACCAAGATGGTTTATGGAAATCTGGAGAAAAATAAGTCCAGTGGGCTGTGTTGAGTATTGTTCAAAATAGCTGTCTGAGGCTTTCAGCCCTACTTGATGTCATAAATAGTAGACACTTAACAGACTCTGATGTTAGCTCATTGGGATTCTCCAAGTGGTATGACATAGCGGCAAGAGTATGAGCTCTGACGTCAGGAGCCTGGATCCCAAATCTGTCACCAGCTCTCTTGTTAGCTGTAACTCAGCCCCTCTGTGCTTCAGCTTCAGTGTCTATACTTAAACAATAATGGCATTGTCTTGTGGAGTGTAAATAGAATAATCCAGGTTAAGCACTTAGAACAGTGCCTACTGTGTGGAAAGCAAACACGTGTACTAGCTACTGTATCGTTAACAAAAACTGTTGCTGATTTAATGGGTACCGGTTAATCATTTTCTCATCTAAATGAGCACAACAGGTTGATAAACTTTCTGTTTTGTCGTGTCATCCAGTTTTGTAACAAATGTTTAGCATCAAATTGTTTAGGTGTAATTTAATATAATGAAATGTACCCCCTGCAAGTGTACAGTTTGTTCAACATGTAGAACTTTTCTGTTGTCCCCAAAAACTTCCCTCCCACTGGAGTATGGCCTCCCACTGGAGCTGGCCATACTCTGTTTTCTGTCATTGTACATTAGCTTTGCCAGGATTTCGCAGGACCAGCTGGGATGTGTCTGTGAAATTCACCTGCTGTGTTGTGTATTTCAGACACCGTGTATCTGTTGCATGGCTCTGCCGCAGCTTGTGTGTTTGCCTGCTGATGGACATTCGGGTTGTTTGCAGTTTTTGACTAATTGAAGTAATGTCTGAACATTCATACAGACATTTTTGGACATAAGGCTCTGTTCTCTTGGATAAATATGAGGACTCTGATGGCTGGGTCACATGTTTATGAGAAACGGACGGATGGTTTTCCACAGTGGTTGTGGCGTTTTGTTGTCCGCCAACAGTGTGTGACATTTCATTTGCTCCACACCTTTGGCAGCACTTGGAATTGTCAGGGGTGTGTACTGGGACCTCCTGTGTCTTTTTTTTTTTTTTTTTTTTTTTTTTTTTTTTTTTTTTTTTGACAGGCAGAGTTAGAGAGAGAGAGAGAGAGAGAAAGATCTTCCTTTTTCCCTTGGTTCATTCCCCAAATGGCTGCTACAGCTGGCGCGCTGCGCTGATCTGAAGCTGGGAGCCAGGTGCTTCCTCCTGGTCTCCCATGCAGGTGCAGCGCCCAAGCACTTGGGCCATCCTCCACTGCCTTCTCAGGCCACAGCAGAGAGCTGGACTGGAAGAGGAGCAACTGGGACAGAATCCGGCGCCCCGACCGGAACTAGAACCCGGGGTGCCGGCACCACAGGCAGAGGATTAGCCTAGTGAGCTGCGGCGCTGGCCCCTCCTATGTCTTAAATTTACAGTTGTCTGGTGACTGGTGATGTTGAGTGTCTTTATGACATATCTGTTCACATCTTCTAAGGGCCTTCTTTATGACATATCTGTTCACATCTAAGGGACATTGTTTTTAACATTGAAAATATACGGCACTTGGAACTTAAAAACAACAGAAATTCCTTCATACGTGACTACATTTGCATGGTAGCAACATGTTTGTTTCTTTTTAGGATTTTTTTTATTTGAAATGCAGAGTTACAAAGAGAGAGGAAGAGAAACAGGGCCGTGCGCACACACACACACACACACAGATTTTCCATCTGCTGGTTCACTCCCCAAATGGCCACAATGTCTAGGAGTGGGCCAGGCTAAAGCCAGGAGGCTATAGCTCCATCTGTGCCTCCCATGTGAGTGCCGGGGCCCAAGCACTTGGACCATTTCCACTGCCTTCCGCTGCCTTCTCTGTGCATGAGCAGGGGCTGGATCGTGAGTGGAACAGCTGGGATTTGGACTTGGGCCCCTTTGGGATGCCAGTGTTGTAGGTAATGGCAGCCTGCTGTGCCACAGGGCCGGCCTCAATATGTGTTTTTTAAAATCAGGGCCAGCGCTGTGGCACAGTGGGTTAATGCCCTGGCCTAAAGTGCCGCATACCATATGGGTGCTGGTTCGAGACCTGGCTGCTCCACTTCCAAACCAGCTCTCTGCTATGGCCTGGGGAAGCAGCAGAAGATGACCCAAGTCCTTGGGCCCCTGCACCTGTGTGGGAGACCCAGAAAAAGCTCCTGGCTCCTGGCTTTGGATTGGCGCAGCTCTGGCCATTGTGGCCAATTGGGAGTGAATCATCGGATGGAAGACCTCTCTCTGCTCTCCTCTCTGTGTAACTCTGCCTTTCAAATAAATAAATAAAAATTTTAAAAAAATAAAATATCTATAAAAGTTAACTTCTATTTATTTGAAAAGCAGAGGGGGTGCGGGGAGGGTGCTTCCATCTCCTGGTTCACTTCTCAAATGCCCACCACAACCTGAGCTGGGCTGAGTCCTAAGCCAGGAGCGAGAACCACTCTCCTGGTCTCCCAGGTAGGTTGCTGGAACCTAGTTACTTGAGACATCACCGCTGTCTCCCACAGTCTGCATTAACAGGAAGCTGGAGTCAGAGGCAGGCATCAAATTATGCTCTTCAGTGTGGGTGTCTTTTTTTTTTTTTTTTTTTTTTTTGACAGGCAGAGTGGACAGAGAGAGAGAGACAGGGAGAAAGGTCTTCCTTTGCCGTTCATTCACCCTCCAATGGCCACTGCGGCCAGCGCACCGCGCTGATCCGAAGCCAGGAGCCAGGTGCTTCTCCTGGTCTCCCATGGGGTGCAGGGCCCAAGCACTTGGGCCATCCTCCACTGCACTCGCTGGCCACAGCAGAGAGCTGGCCTGGAAGAGGGGCAACCGGGACAGAATCCGGCGCCCCGACCGGGACTAGAACCCGGTGTGCCGGTGCCGCAGGCGGAGGATTAGCCTAGTAAGCCGCGGCGCCGGCCTTAACCTGGTGTCTTAACTGGTAGGACAAACAGCCACTTTGTGGTTTTGATAGTGTTGTCAGGTTATAGGCCCAACCCACTCATGCACACTACTAGAAAAACAATTCATCTTTGCTGGTGGGCGGAGAGAGTTATTCCTAGGTTCTTGTCTCCACACATGAAAGAACTCAAGGAGATGTAGATAACGTGGAGCAGGAATGTGAGATGCATTTAAAAATAAAGGGGAAGTTTACATTCAGACAGGGGTACAGGCAGCCTCAGGAGGAAGTTAGCATTGCAACGAGCAAGATTTGGGGGTCATCCTGCTATGGAATAGGGATGGTGCCTGGGTTAGGGCCTAATTAAATATTCAAAGGAAGCCAGCGCCGCGGCTCACTAGGCTAATTCTCCGCCTTGCGGCGCCGGCACACCGGGTTCTAGTCCCGGTCGGGGCGCCGGATTCTGTCCCGGTTGCCCCTCTTCCAGGCCAGCTCTCTACTGTGGCCAGCGAGTGCAGTGGAGGATGGCCCAAGTGCTTGGGCCCTGCACCCCATGGGAGACCAGGAGAAGCACCTGGCTCCTGGCTTCGGATCAGCACGGTGTGCCGGTCGCGGCGGCCATTGGAGGGTGAACCAACGGCAAAGGAAGACCTTTCTCTCTCTCTCTCTCTCATTGTCCACTCTGCCTGTCCAAAAAAAAAAAAAATATATATATATATATATATATATTCAAAGGAGACAGAGGTTGGGGTGGGCGCACCTGGCGGTCTCCAGGAGTTTCACGCTGTCCAATGCACACGTGGCCGCAGAGCACGTGTTGGAATCTAGAATGTCCGTGGCATCAGGTGCATGGTGGGGAGTAGGTGTGTCGGGCCTGCGGCCACGTTGCACCAGCATGGAAGGGGGTGGGGTTTGGGAGGTGCAGTCCTCAGCCCCTCCTCGCTGTCACCCTGCCTGCATCGCATTTTCTTTTTTTTTTTTAATTTTTTTTTTTTATTTTTTTGACAGGCAGAGTGGACAGTGAGAGAGAGAGACAGAGAGAAAGGTCTTCCTTTTGCCGTTGGTTCACCCTCCAATGGCCGCCGGGGCCGGCGCGCTGCGGCCGGCGCACCGCGCTGATCCGATGGCAGGAGCCAGGAGCCAGGTGCTTTTCCTGGTCTCCCATGGGGTGCAGGGCCCAAGCACCTGGGCCATCCTCCACTGCACTCCCTGGCCACAGCAGAGAGCTGGCCTGGAAGAGGGGCAACCGGGACAGAATCCGGCGCCCCGACCGGGACTAGAACCCGGTGTGCCGGCGCCGCTAGGCGGAGGATTAGCCTAGTGAGCCGCTGCGCCGGCCCTGCATCGCATTTTCTGACGATAAGATTTATGTAAGGATACAGGAGGGAAAATCCAACAAAAACCCAGATTCATCTGCCCATTCAGAAAGTGGTTTGGGGGTTGAGTTAGGATACGTGGGGTAGGAGTGGGCAATAGCATGTGATGGAGCAGGACAGGTAGAAAGGAAAGGGGTGTGTCAAGTCCTTTGAACCTGTGCATTAGCAAATCACGCTTTTACATCATTGCGTGTTCCGAGATGGCTGCTGCGCGGTCACCGGTGCTGTGACATTCACATTATAATGAGCCACGAAGCAGGCTCCACTCACAAAGTTGGCTGTAGCCAGTTCTGTCCAGTTTTATCAGGGACCCTAAAGAGACAGCTCAGTAGATTTTTTCTTTTAGCAAAGGCAAGCCTTATGGAATAGCATGTTACTACACAACAGGCAGAAAAATGACTATTATGGGATGTAAGCATGTTGGGCAGCTGGGGGAATCCCACTGCTAAGCAGGGAGAGGAAGGAGTCTTCATTATCCACGATTTCAATGGTAGAATAAGAGAGAGGAACAGAGAGCCCCCCAAAATGCGAGACTGGTTTCATTTCTTTGGAAGTCCTGGAAAGCACACGTCCACAGCAGGGTTTTTAGAGAAAGATGCCAGGGGTGTTTATTTTCCACCACACCCCAGGCCAGCCTTGTGGAAAGGGTGAAAGATTTCCAAACAGCTACAGCAGAGCCGCTGTTTTGAAACGGCTGGTGGCGAAAGCTCCTTTCTGACTGCACTCAGTGCCGGGGGCACAAGGCCCAGGGAGCCTTCCAGGAGCTGCCACGTGTCACCAGTAGGGGGCTGCAGTGGGCTGCACACGGCCAAGGCTCCCTCTGGGACTTGTGTGCCAGGAGACCTTTCTTCTGGGAAGAATGGCAGGTGGCAGTCCCAGGCAGCCTTGCTGGGGTGACTGTTTTGTTTTTCTGTCCTACAGGCAAAACTGTTTGCCCTTCCTTCCTTTATTCATTTATTAAACAAGTCTTTTTTTTTTTAAGGTTTATTTATTTATTTGACAGGCAGTGACAAAGAGGAGAGGCAAAGAGAGAGATCTTCTGTCCACAGGTTCACTCCCAAATTGGCCACAACAGCCAGGGCTGGGTCAAGCCAAAGCCAGGAGCCAGGAGCTTTATCCAGGTCTCCCAAGTGGGTAGCAGAGGTCCAAGTACTTAGGTCATCTTCCACTGCCTTCTTGGGCACATTAGTGGGA
This sequence comes from Oryctolagus cuniculus, assembly GCF_964237555.1. Classification (NCBI taxonomy): domain Eukaryota; kingdom Metazoa; phylum Chordata; class Mammalia; order Lagomorpha; family Leporidae; genus Oryctolagus; species Oryctolagus cuniculus. The sequence goes on along the minus strand of NC_091445.1, from coordinate 90,297,147 downwards.
GCTGGATTGAAAGCAGAGCAACTAGGACTTGAACTTGTGCTCCACTACGGGATGCTGGCATTGCAGGCAGTGGCTTAACCCACTACGCCTCAACACCGGCTCCTGTTAAACAAGTCTTTGTGGAGGGCTGATGATGTCTCAGATCCTCTCTCTTTTTTAAAAGATTTATTTATTTATTTATTTATTTGAAAGTCAGAGTTCCACAGAGAGAGAAGGAGAGGCAGAGAGAGAGAGAGAGGTCTTCCATCCACTGGTTCACTCCCCAGTGGGCTGCAATGGTCAGAGCTGCACTGATCCAAGGCCAGAAGCCAGGAGCTTCTTCTGGGTCTCCCACGTGGGCGCAGGGGCCCAAGGACTTGGGCCATCTTCTGCTGCTTTCCCAGGCCATAGCAGAGAACTGAATCAGAAGTGGAGCAGCCGGGACTTGAACCGGCGCCCATATGAGCGCAGGCAGTGGCTTAACCCTCTACGCCACAGTGTGGGCCCCTCATATCCTCTCTTTTAGACACTGGGAATACAGCAGTGAGCTAAACAGACAAAAGCTGCCACACTCGGGGGCTTCCATTCTGCTGGGGGGGTCTGGAGGGGTTTGGGCTCTGCTGGAAGGAAACTGGGGGCGTCTTTTCTATGCAGATGCGTGCCAGGCTGGCTGACCCTCCTGCCTCACCTGGCTCCCAGGTGCAGATCAACATTTCTAAGAACTGTTTCCCCCTTCTTACTGGCCCCGATCTGCACGGTGTAATTTGAAAAATAGACAGGGAGGAGTAGGCTAGGGGGTCAGGGAGAGGGGGGCTTGCCGTTGGGTGGTTTTAGGAGCGGCCCTTGGGGAAGGTGACACGGAGTTAAAGACCACTATGACTGTGAGGAATGGGCTGTGTCACATGAAAGCCCAGCACACCCCAGAACCTCAGGGCATTGTTGCATCCACTCGGCAGCTAAAATAGAGTATTACAAAAACCAGTGACAGTCACACATGAATTTTATTGAAAACGAGAGGCAAGGTAATCGATCCGGACCAGCCACTGATCGGGACCGACACTCCTGACCAGCGTGTGGCCCCCAACAGCGGGTTGCATAGCTTTTTATAGTATTCTGTCCACTAGGGCTCACAATTTCAAACCGGACCGCTGGTACGCAGTGAACAATAAAAGGAAAACCAGAATGTGGCTGTAAGATAAGAGTTCAGAGTTACAAACCCAGTAACAGATCCAAGATATGGTTGTAGGGTAACAGTGAAGGACACATTTCGGTCAGCCTGGTTCCTGGGAAGTTCCACAAGATACACCCTTGGCCGTTAGCAAGCAAAGCGAATATGTGCAGAAGCAGAGGTCTGCAATTAGCTTTTAGCCACAATCACTCCATTTTGATTCTGACTCTACAGCGTGACGTGGGAAAGGGGGCAGGGCTTTGGCCTCTGGAGGGGCTTTGGTTTCCACTGGGGTTGGGTTGCAAAACACAGCTGTGGCACGCTTTGAGAAGGCAAGAGAGGGAGAGGCAGGGGCGCAGGGCACCAATGTCTTCCACTCGCTGTCTCTACCTCTGCTAATTCCGTGTGTGCACAGATAGAACATGAGCCAGGCGGAGCTCTGGGCGATACTGCAGGTGCCCTCGACGATGCCGCAAGTGGGTAAAGGGCCAGGGGCAGAGGGTGGGAAACTCCTCCGGCACAGGGCAGTCCTGCGCGCCGGCACTCTCGTTTTTCAGACTTTGCTCACTTTTGTGTCGCCCTTACGCCTGTGGGACTGGAAGCATTTCCTTGGTAAGCGTGTTTATGAAGAGTGTTCTTTTTCCTTGGCAAGGCCTCCTGCTCACTAGCCTGATGACTGGAGCCCGGAAAAGCCTTTCCGGCTTTCCTGCAATTCATTGCAGCCTTTGAAATACGAGGTTTGATCTTTTCTTATCTAAAAAAGTCACAGAACGTTCCGTGGTCTCACTCCCCCTGCTTGTCAAGGTTTTGGCCACTTAAGGTCAACTGTGGTCCGGAAATGCTAAATGGAAGGTTCTAGAAATAAGCAGTTCACAAGTTTTCCAGCTGTACGCTATTCTTGTGATGAAGTCTTATGCCCGGGCTGGAATCAGCTCTAGGTCCAGCGTATCCACATTGTATACGCTCCCCACACCTCAGTCACGGTTTCTCAGGGCTTGCGTTCAAGTGACTCATTTTACTTAATAATTGCCCCACAGGGCATGCGTAACGAGGATGGTAACTCGGATATGCTGAAGAGAAGCTGTAGCGCCTCCTTCAGGTGAAAACGTGAGCATGCTTGACCGAATCAGGAAGGAGGTAGGGTATGCTGAGGTCGCTGAGACCCGCCTCTGAGTCGTGAAGAGGGACAAGGAATTCCCTGCTGTTTTTGCTGCAGCACCTCAACCTGCAAAACGCACTGCCACGGGGTGAAAAGTGCCCAAGGTGGAAGAGGCATAAAATCGTAGGGCTTGGTACTGCTTGTGCTTTGGAGCATTCGTGGGGTATCCCCTAGAATAAGGGGGTGCTGCTTTACCACTGCCCCGCCAGGAGCACTGTGTGTTAGTGTGTTGCTGACATACTCATGCCTGCCTGATATAGGAAGGAACTTTTACCCCCTGAAAAACCCAACCCTTTGAAAAAAAAAAAAAAAAAAGGTGTATTTGAAAGTCAGAGTTACAGAGAGCCAGAGGCCGAGAGAGAGGTCTTCCATCCGTTCTCTCCCCAGATGGCTCCGAAGCCAGAAGCCAGGAGCTTCTTCTGGGTCTCCCACGTGGGTGCAGGGGCCCAAGGACTTGGGCCATCTTCTACTGCTTTCCCAGGCCATAGCAGAGAGCTGGATCGGAAGTGGAGCAGCCGGGACTGGAACCGGCACCCACAGGGGATGCTGGCACTGCACATGGTGGATTTACCTGCTATACCACAGTGCTGGCCCCAAAAAATCCAACTTCATTATACTGCCCATTGTTTGTCTTTGTTTTAAAAACTTTCAAGTTGTAAGTTATAGTTGTATGTATTTTTGGAGTACAAAGTGATATTGTGACTCATATAATGTACAGAATTTAAGTAAAGCTAATTGACATATATGTCACTTCAAATAATTATTTTCTGTGCTTAGAACTTTTTTTTTTTTTTTAATTTTTGACAGGCAGAGTGGACAGTGAGAGAGACAGAGAGAAAGTTCTTCCTTTGCCGTTGGTTCACCCTCCAATGGCCGCCGCGGCCAGCGCACCGTGCTGATCCGATGGCAGGAGCCAGGAGCCAGGTGCTTTTCCTGGTCTCCCATGGGGTGCAGGGCCCAAGCACCTGGGCCATCCTCCACTGCACTCCCGGGCCACAGCAGAGGGCTGGCGTGGAAGAGGGGCAACCGGGACAGAATCCGGCGCCCCGACCGGGACTAGAACCCGGTGTGCCGGCGCCGCTAGGCGGAGGATTAGCCTAGTGTGCCGCGGCGCCGGCCTGTGCTTAGAACTTTTGAAATTTACTCTAAACAACTTCAGAATAGACAATATATTATTATTTTTTAAAAAATATTTATTTATTTATTTATTTATTGGAAAGCCAGAGTTACACAGAGAGAGAAAGAGAGGCAGAGAGAGAGAGAGAGAGAGAGAGAGGTCTTCCATCCGCTGGTTCACTCCCCAGTTGGCGGCCACGGCCAGAGCTGTACCAATCTGAAGCCAGGAGCCAGGAGCCAGGAGCTTCTTCTGGGTCTCCCACGCGGGTGCAGGGGCCCAAGGACTTGGGCCATCTTCTACTGCTTTCCCAGGCCATAGCAGAGAGCTGGATCAGAAGTGGAGCAGCCAGGTCTCGAACCGGTGCCCGCACTGCGGTGGCTTTACCCACCATGCCATAGCACGAGCCCCTATTATTTCTTTATACTACTATAATCTCCACATTGTTTGGTAGATCTCAAAAGAAAATAAAAACCCTTATTCCTCTTATCTCATTGAGACTTCATAGTCTTTTTTTAGGATTTATTTATTTTATTCATTTGAAAAGCAGAGTGACAAAGGGAGAAAGAGAGAGAGAGAGATCTTGCAGCCGCTGGTTCACTCCGCAGTGCCTGCAACAGCCAAGGGCGTACCTGGCTGGAGCTGGGAGCCAGGAGTCTCAGTCTAGGTCTTTCACATGGGCGGCAGGGGCCCGAGTGCTGGAGCCAGCACTTGCTGCCTCCCAGGGTGTGCACCAGCAGGATGCTGGAATCGGAAATGGAGCCGGCACTCTAAAACGGGATGTGAGAGTCTCAGCCTACACAGCAGGTGCTGTGCCAAATGCCCACCTTGCATTGATGGCTTTTTAACAGCTGTTTTTCTTACCTACAGAAACCTGTTTTTCCTTCTGCGAAGGACGCCTTTGGCCCATGAGCAAGCTGGGGAGGTCCCTGAGTGAGTCGCAGGTGCAAGCCCGGGAAGCAGAAGAGGATGACATGACAGAAGGCGATTTAGGGTATGGCCTCGGTAGAAGACCTGGTGGCATTTATGAGGTGGCAGGTCCACGGTTATTCGCGTCCAGAAAAAGATCCAACGAAAAGAACTCTAGCCCTCCCCCGAGAAAGGGGGAAGAGCGATGGGGAGCCGTTTTTCACTTTCCCCAGCGAAAGAGCTTGTCTGATACCTTCCCGCCCGGGCCCGGACGCCCCAGCTGCAGACGGCGGAGCAGCACTGGTGAGAGCGCTGGCTCCCCTCCTCCATCCCCTGGGAACGCTGTCCTTGCTGTAACCCTTCCCGCACCTGAAAATAGGGTAGCCCCAGCGGGCTGTAGAAATCTGTGTTCCATACCTCGCGGGAGTGGCGGTGGTACAAAGGTGGTTGATGATTATCGTACCCAAGTATTGTACAAATCGTGAAGTGCAGTGGTGACCTTGCGTCTGTGATGAATGTCAGTAGCCGTGCCCTGCTTTGCTTTGTTCTATACTGTTGATTTCTTATTTTCTTATATTTTTTCTCCTTATTCAGCACAGACCCAGGTTCTGGAAATAATCGTAAAAGTAGGCAGAGGCCCTAATGCTGTGGATTTTACATTCTCTCTCTCTCTCTCTTTCTCTCTCTTTACAAAGCAACAAGTCTATTATCTTACAGTTCTATAGGGCAACAGTGCAAAAGGAGTTTCCAATAGGCTAATCCTCCGCCTTGCGGCGCCGGCACACCGGGTTCTAGTCCCGGTCGGGGCGCCGGATTCTGTCCCAGTTGCCCCTCTTCCAGGCCAGCTCTCTGCTGTGGCCAGGGAGTGCAGTGGAGGATGGCCCAAGTGCTTGGGCCCTGCACCTGCAAGGGAGACCAGGAGAAGCACCTGGCTCCTGCCATCGGATCAGCGCGGTGTGCCGGCCACAGCGCGCCAGCCACGGCGGCCATTGGAGGGTGAACCAACGGCAAAGGAAGACCTTTCTCTCTGTCTCTCTCTCTCACTGTCCACTCTGCCTGTCAAAACAAACAAACAAACAAACAAACAAAAAAAAACCCAGAAGTTTCACTGGACTAAAATCCAGGAGTGAGCAGGGCCATATCCCTCCCGGAGGCCCACAGGGGGAATCCTGTCCCTGGCTCTTTCCAGCTCCCAGAGGCTGCCTGCATTCCTTGGCTCCCAGCCCCCTTCTCCCATCTTCCAAGCCATCCTGGTGCTCTGGCCCTGCTCCCTTCTCTCTGTGCCATGGGTGGGGGCTCCTCTGGGAACATCAGACCCATCTGGATAATCCTCGCTAGCTTCCTGTCTGAAAGTGCTCAACTTGGTCACGTCTGCAGAGTCCCCTTTGCCATCCATGTATTCTGGGGAGGCGGATGTGGGTGTCTTCAAGGTCATTATTCTGCCTTCCACAAGGATTAATAGAACAGACCCTGTCATTGCCAATCCAGTGTCACCTCTCTCCCTCTTTGGGACCGTAGGGTCATCATGGTAGAAACATGATTTAGGTTTTACCTTGGATACTGTCATATTGATGTTTGAAGTTTACAATAGCAAAGAAAAATTGTTCTAAGACATGTTTAACGTCCCTCAAAATGTCCTTCCAGTGGGGGCAGGGGTTTGGCAAGGCAGTGGGACACCGCTTGGGATGTGGTGTTTGATGTCTGGGTTTGAGTCCCTGCTCTGCTTCAGATGCAGGGAGCAGGTGATGGCTCGAGTACTTAGTCCCTGCCAGCTACATGAGAGACCCAGACTGAGTTCCAGCTCCTGGCTTTGGCCAGGCCGAGTCCTGGCTGTTGTAAGCATTTGGGGAGTGAACCAGAGGATGGATAATCTGTGTGTCTGTGCCTTTCAGATAAAATGAAAATAAATAAGTGATTTTAAATTAAAAATTATTTATTATTATTATTAAGACTTATTTATTTGAAAGGCAGAGTTACAGAGAGAGAGAGAGAGAAACAGAGAGAGGTCTTTAATCTGCTGGTTCACTCTCTAGATGACCACAATGGCGGGGGCTGAGCCAGGCCAAAGCCAGGAGCCAGGAGCCTCATCCGGGTCTCCTACATGGGTGCAGGGGCCCAAACACTTGGGTCATCTTCCACTGCTTTTCTGAGGCATGAGCAGAGAGCTGAATGGGAAGTAGAACAGCTATGACACAACCAGCATTGAAGGTGGTAGCTTGACCTGTTACAGCACAACACCAGCCCCTAAATAATCTTTTTAAATGCTCTTCTTACTTACACTCTTGCCTGTAACTGATCGCCTTCATTTTTTTAAAAACTGCCAGTGAGGTGGGAATGAAGATGAAGCTCTTAGGAAGCTCAGTTCTGTTTCTCAGTTGATTCTTTTTTTTTTTTTTCCAAAGATTTATTGGAAAGTCAGAGTTACACAGAGAGAAGGAGAGGCAGGGAGAGGTCTTCCATTTGTTGGTTCATGCCCTAGATGGTCCCAATGGTCAGAACTGTGCCAATCCGAAGCCAGGAACCAGGAGTTTCTTCTGGGTCTCCCACATGGGTGCAGGGACCCAAGGACTTGGGCCATCTTCTATTGCTTTCCCAGGCCATAGCAGAGAGCTGGTTTGGAAGTGGAGCAGCCGGGACTCGAACTGGCGCCCATATGGGATGCTGGCACGGCAGGCAGTGGCTTTGCCTGCTATACTACAGCGCCGACCCGTCTCAGTTGATTCTTAAAGGAGAGAATTATTGAAGTTATAGGAGTTATTCTCTTTGGAGGGAAATGGAATTCACGTGTTTTTCTTAGGTATTTCTATTACTATATTGATTAAGCTTAAGCCAAACACCAAAATCTACTTATTTCACTCACGAACATTCATAATTTTCTAAGTTGTGTATGAGTGTGGCAGTTAGTCAATTCATTAACATCAGTTTTACTTTAGAGTCTTTTGTCAAGACTTTTTATTCAAAAATATGTGTCTTATTTGTGAAATGTTTTAAGGTACATATTTTTAATTATTATTTAGCACAATTTTTAAAAAATATTTATTTAAAAGGCAGAGTTACAGAATTGGAGAGACAGAGACAGAGATCTTCCACCAGCTGGCTCAATCTCCAAATGGCTGAAACAGCCAAACCTGGGCCAGGCTCCAGCCAGGAGCCAGGAACTCCGTCTGGGTCTCCCACATGAGTGCAGGGGCCCAAGCCCTTGAGCCGTTTCCCATTGTCTTACCAGGTACATTAGCAGGAAGCAGAACGGCTGGGACTTGAACCTGCACTTCCACGTGGGCTGCCGGTGTCCCAGGTAGTGGCTCAATCCACTGCACCACAGTTTCCACTCCCTCCCTCCTTTTTCAACTTTGAGAGTCAGAGATGGAGAGACACAATTCCTGGCTGTTTGTTCTCTCCCCACATACTCGCAACGGCTGGGGCTGAGTCTGGCAGAAGCTGGGAGATAGGAACTCAATCCAGGTCTCCCACATGGGTGGCAGTGACCCAACCCCTTGACCCATCGCCTGCTGTCTCTCAGGGTCTGCGCTAACATGAATGGAATCAACCTTGGCACTCCCCAGATATGGGATTCAGGTGTCCCCACTGTTGATTTTACCACTGTGCCAAACGCCCACCCCTACAATTATTTTCTTTTTTGCAATGTAAGGGAAAGGTATGTTTGATATTTTGTAAATATGTGTCCTATACTTAACTAAAGAAACTATTCAAGGTGCTTTCTTTTTAGATACTAATTCAGAGTGGTCGAACCAAGAGTTAAGGCAGCGTCTTCTTGAAACTTTAGAGGTAAGTGCTCTGGCTACTATAAAAACTCGTATGTAATAAAATGTGCTGTTTAAATAATAAAATCGTACAGAAGGCAAATACTGGCTTTCTATATGTTACTGGGGAAGCACAGTCATGGTTTTTAATTGGCCACTTCTGCTTCTTATTGTCTTCATTTGATTGAGTTATAAGGCAGAATTACACTGATAAGGAGAGACAGAGATCTTCCATCTGCTGGTTCACTCCCCAAATGGCTGCAACCGCCAACACTCGGCCAGGCCAAAGCCAGGAGCCTCACCCAGGGCTCCCGTGTGGGTGCAGGGACCCAAGCACTTGGGCCGTCTTCCTCTGCTTTCCCGGGCGCATCAGCAAGGAGCTGGATGGGAAGTAGCCAGGACTGCGCGCCTGTACGGGATGCAGGCATCGCAGGCAATGGCATGACCCACTAGGCCTGTGTGGCCCCTTCATTTCTTTAGAAGGCTACTTATGTCGCTCACTGGGTCTCCTGCCCCTAGGCCTGTAATCTGCCGTCCCTAGCTTTGAAGTCACCTGCCTCCGGCAGCCTCCTTGAGGTCAGCAGACTGGGCGGCTCTCAGATGGTTTGTGGAATGAGGGGAGCAGGAGTTCCGGTGAGGGGTGACAGGAAGCCCATGTCCGAGTTTTAGGACTTTTGGTGTGAAAGTTGTGTCAGCCTTTCTGGGGGCAGCCTCTTCTCAAAATCCACGGGTCAGCGAGCGGCCGTGCTCCCCTGACGGCGGAGGGGGACAGACTCCTCCTGTGCCTCTCTGGCACTTGCTGTGGGACTTGGCATTCCCAGGTTGGGGGCTGCAAGTCCAGCTCTGCCTCTGTGGCCAGCACATGGCCTTCTCCCCTGAGTGTCTGTGTCCCCGTTTCCCTTCCTTTATAGGAACATGAGTCATTGGAGGGGCGCCCACCCGAAACCAGGGTGACCTCAGCTGAACTTGGTGACACCTGTTAAGTTCAACTAAATTTGACCCAAGGCAGCCTCCGTCCCGGAGCCCCTATAGAAGAAGCTACAAACTAAGTACCTAAACAAACTGAAGATCTCATTGAGTCTGGTTTGGGCAACAATAGCTGAGCCTCAGCCAGTCATAGCAAGAGAATTTGAACCAATCCCGGGCTGCCCAAGTCAGGCTAGGCCCCAGTGAGACAAACACTGAGCTGACACCTGGCTTCTGATCCCCGACTACGTGCTGCCTGCGGGTGCAGAGCTCCTGGACGCTTGCGGTTCTGCGGGCTTGTGGATTGTTCTTGGCTCCGTTTAACTCTGTTCAGTTTCATTTGTAGTTGTTTGTTTTTAAACACACACATCTGCAAAGGTCATATTCATAGTATTAGGGGTTAGGGCTTGAACATCTCTTTTGGGGGCGCCGTCATTCAACACACACAATAGCTAATGTAGTTGCATAGGTGGCCATGTGTTTATTTTATGTGGCCTAAGGTTTTTCTCCATATTAGTAGCTAACTGGCCTAGGCTAAAAGCAAAAGGTTTGGGCTTGGGGGCCAGGGCATGGCGCGGTGGGGGTTAAGTCATCACCTGCAGTGCTGGCATCCCATATCAGTGCTGGTTCAAGTCCCAGCTGCTCCACTTCTGATCCTGCTTCCTGCTAATGTGCCTGGGAAAGCAGTGGAAATGGCCCAGGTCCTTGGGCCCCTGCACCTACGTGGAGATCTGGAAGCTCCTGGTTCCTGGCTTAAGCCAGGCCCAGCCCCAGTCATTGTGATCATTTGGGGAGTGGACCAATGGATGGAAGACTTCTCTCTCTGCCTCTGCCTCTCTCTCTCCTGTAACTCTGCCTTTCAAATAAATAAATAAATAAATAAATATTAAAAAAAAAGATTTATTTATTTGAGAGGCAGAGTTACAGAGAGAGAGAGAGGGAGAGACAGAGGGGAAAAGGTCTTCCATCCACAGTTCACTCCCCAAATGAGCGCAACACTTGGAGCTGGACTGATCTGAAGCCAGGAGCTTCTTCCCGGTCTCCCACATGGGTGCAGGGGCCCAAGGACTTCGGCCATAGTCCACTGCTTTCTCAGGCCATAGCAGAGAGCTGGATTGGAAGTGGAGCAGCTGAACCTTGAACCAGTGTCCATATTGGCATTTTGGTACTGCAGGTGGTGGCTTTACCCACCAGGCCACCGCACCAGCCCCTCAAAGAGTATATCCTTTTTTAAAAAAAGGTTTGGGCTTTTAGTTATAATTGGCACCTGGTGGTGAGGCTCTGTGTTATAGCCTGCCTGCTTCACTTACCAATTGTAAAGGAATTCCCAGCTGCACTTAATAGTAAATGTAGACCAGCTGGAGCAATCATTATGGGGTTGCCTGTCTCACTGAAAGAAGACTAATTTTATTTCTGTCCTTAGGAGGTAGAAATTTTAAAAACTGAACTTGAGGCATCCCAAAGACAACTTGAAGGTAAAGAGGAAGCATTGAAAATTCTTCAAAGCATGGTAAGAAGTTATGTTTCATTATGTACACGTTCCAGTAATAAGTGGTGTGGTTTTAGCTTTTTAGGTTTTTTTTATTCCTACAGGAGGAGTAGGGGGCTGGCTTTGCGACACAGCGTGTCACACCTCTGCTTGCAAAGCCCAAAGCCAGCATCCCATATCGGAGCACTGGTTTAGGTCCCCACCACTCCACTTCCGACCCAGCTCCCTGCTAATGAGCCTGAAAAGCAGTGGAAGATGACCCAAGTGCTTGGACACCTGCACCCGTGTGGATGGGTTCCAGGCTCCAGGCTTCAACCTAGCTGAGCTCTGGATGTTGGGACCATTTGGGGAGTGAACCAACAAGAAAGATCTCTTTCTCAAAAAAATCCAACCAACCAAACTAAACAAAACAAGCAAATAGGAGCAGCAGTGCTTAATATAGTTACAGGGTGGGTTTTTTTTTTTTTTTTTTTTTTGGTATATGTATTTTTGAAGGTAAATAAGAAATGTGAACTTTGCTGTGCACTAGACATTTAATTTGTAACTGATATTAATTTTTATTTTCTTTAGGCAATACTTGACAAAGCCACAAGTCACACCCAGACAGTGCTTCAAAAAACTATGGAACAAAAGCGATCCTTAGAGAAGGTATTTGTCAGTTTTAAAGTGGACTCTTGTTCAGTGCAATAAGCTTTAAACAGAATTTCCTTAACCCCCCCGTAGGGATGGACACGAGTTGTGTGCACACCACGTGCTGCCCGTGCCTGTCTCATGCTCTTCTCTTTGGGAGCTACAATGGATTCTCACCCAGGCAGAGTGAAACCCGGGTTTCTTTAATTTCCTCATTTCTTGGTAGCAGGAGCCCCTGCAGTGGTCACTCTCACTTTTTCCTGTTTGTTCTTCTGCCTGCCCGACCCTCTTGTCCGCACTATGAAGCCAGTTATGCACCGTTCTAGACGGTCACTTGGCTGTGCCTGCGGTGCCTCCCTGGGTGGGGCACGGACTCCCGGGACTGAACTCCCTTGGCAATGTCTGCATGGCACAGGGGTGGCACTGAAGCATCTACATCCAGTCCAGCGAGTTTTGAAGCTAAACAATTGGAAATTTTTCCATATTTAGTGAGAGTGGGCAAAGTTTGAGTGCCAAAGAGATATGTTTTTATCTGTTTATAAATGTCATATTCTTTTTGAAAGTAATTTTTCTTTTTAAGCTATTTCTGTGAAATCTCAGATGATTGATGGATCTCAACATTCACCATGTCCTGCGATGGTATTTTTGTAAAGCTTTTCCATGAAAGTACTGTTTTCTTTCTATAGGAAATAAATGCCTTGCGGTGGGAAATAGAATTTGATCAGAATAGATTTAAAAATATAGAGGAGTCTTGGACCCAAAAATATGACAGGTTTGTATATTTTTCTTCCATAACTTTTTTTGGAAAAATCTTTAAATGTGTGTAATTTAAAGTTAGCTTAAGCTTCTTCTTTGAGCCAACTGTACATGTTATAAAACTCCTTATTTCTTACCCTTTTGCCAGATCCATCGTTTTCTGTTAGTGTTGATTTTCTTCCTTCCTTCCTCTTTTTCCCTGTTCCTCCCCCCCCTCCTGCCCTTCCCTCCCTCCCTCCTCCCCTTCCCCTCCCTTCCCTCCCCTCCCCTCCCTTCCCCTTCCCTTCTCTTCCCTTCCCTTCCTCTCCCTCCCCTCCCCTTCCCTTCTCTTCCCTTCCCTTCCCTTCCCTTCCCTCCCCTCCCCTCCCTTCCCCTCCCCTCCCCTCCCCTTCTCTTCCCTTCCCTTCCCTTCCTCTCCCTCCCCTCCCCTTCCCTTCTCTTCCCTTCCCTTCCCTTCCCTCCCCTTCCCTTCCCTTCCCTTCCCTTCCCCTCCCTCCCCTCCCCTCCCCTTCCCTTCTCTTCCCTTCCCTTCCCCTCCCTCCCCTCCCCTCCCCTCCCCTTCCCTTCTCTTCTCTTCCTTCTGGGACTGCGTTTGGCACAGCAGTCAAGGTGCCACTTAGGGCACCTGGAGGCCTGGGTTCAAGTCCCAGCCCTGCTTCCATTGCCAGCTTCCCACTACATTTGTATGCTGGCAGTGTTACCACTGACTCGAACCCCAGGAACTGGTTCTATGGATGACAAGAAATGTGGCTGATGAACGAGCAGCCCTGATTTCAGCCTGAAGAGTCAGGAATCGCTACCCCTGATAACCGGGCGAGCGTCTCAGTGCAGGACTGACAGCCAGGTCTGCAGTCGGACTGGGGTTTTTATGGACAGGAGTGTAGGTCGCCGTTTCTTCTCCTCTCCTCCCTGTTCTGGGAAAGTCAGGGTGGGGAATTTTGGGATGTAGAGTTCCCTAAACAAACCCCTCTGGATAATACGGGCCATGGAGAACCAAAGACTCCTGCAGTCCAGCAGGGCCAGCTGTGCTGGTCCCTCAATTCAGTGAATTCCTTTTGATGCAGGGCAGGCCGGGACACCGTGGGCTGAGGGGGGCAGACAAGGGGCTGGGGCCCAGCTTCCAGGACTGGTTCCTCATTTCATTGCACATGAAGTTAGTTTCTTTAAAACTTCTCATTTTCTTCAGCTGTTCCTACACACACAGGCTGATTCTACCTGCCTTAACAGAAGGCAGTGGGTAATGGCTCAAGTGCTCGAGTCCCTGCCACCCCCATGGGAGACACAGACCGGTTCCTGGCTCCTGGCTTTGACCTAGAGCAACTACAGTTATTGCTGGTATTTGAGGATTGAACCAGTGAAGGGAAGATTCTCTGTCTCTCTCCCTCTGTCCCCCTCTCTTTCTTTTTTCTCTGCCTTTCAAATAAATAACAATTTTTAAAAATGTATGTAAATTGTATTTTTAAGTACAGTATAAAGAGCCATGTTTTCCAAATTATTGTAGCATTGGAATTGCTAGGTTTTTCAAACAAAACCTTTTGAGCATTTACTTTATTAGTGTGAGCTTATTTAATAACTTTAAATTATGTACTTACTATAAAATCATTTAGAAATTGATTTCTTTTCTGGAGTTATAAATACTTTTTTACCTAATTTCAAATTTATTTTTCTTAACTTTTCATGTTAAAGTAATTGAAGGCTTTCAGAAGTTACAAGAACAATGCAAAGAATTTCTATTTTTCACTGAGATTCCCTAAATTTTAATTCTTTATCACATTTTGTTTTATCATTATTTTCCTTTTTTCTTTCTTTTAGATAAGTAGATATAGATATATGTAATTTTCAGACATATGTAGAACCATTTTAAAATAAGTTTCATATGTGATGCCCCTTACTCTAAATACTATTTGTATTTTTTAAAAGGATATGTCTTTCATACATAGTGTAATTATAAAGACCAAGGTTTACATTAATACTGTGGCTGGATTTATGTAGAGAGACAAGATGCCAAGGCCTTTTAACAGGAAGTAGTCTTTTTTTTTTTTTAATTTATGCCAGCATAAGGCCCTAGGGGAAGTTCTTATCCAAAATCCTGAGTCCCTAACCAAGAAAGGTTTTCCTACATGTATACATTTGATTGGATATCCTAATGTTACTTGACAGCCACAGGAATTGATACAATTCTGCATGTGCGCGTTGGTAGTTGCTGCTGATGGTTTTTTCCACCCACACACTGAGCCATACTGTCAGGCAAGGGTTAACATCATCGCTCTGTACTAACAAGCAGAACCTGAAGTGGTTACATAGAAGCAGGTAGGGGCTACAGTGGGAGCATTCATAGGCAGGCAGATAACAGCTGCATTTCATTCCCAGGACAGGGGCTTCCCTTTGTCCTCTTCTGACCTTGGGAAGGCCTCCACCACAACTTTAATCATGTCTGTTAGAAACAGATCTAATTAAAGGACAAAGGCCTCTACCACAATGCAGTACTATTATTTAATCTGTATACTATTATTTAACCCACATACCATATGTGTATTTTATACATTGTCCTAATAGCATATAAATTTGCCTTTATAGCACAAGAGGAAAAAAAAATTCCTAGTTCCAGGATGCAATCCAGAATCGCAGATTCCACTTGGTTGTCATGCCTGCATTTCATTCTCCTGTAATCCGAAGTCCTTCCTGACAATGACATTGTTGAGGAATGCAGGCTAGTTATGTTGAAGGTCTGATACCCCACAACCCGACAAAGGCTGTGTTCGGTGTCTCTTGATTAAATCCAAGTCCTGCATTTCTGCACATGTGCATCCTAGCGGGAAGCAAGAGATGCTAATTTGTCCCCTGCCTGGGATGTGAATCTTGATCACTTTTTGTTTTAAAGATTTATTTATTTATTTGAAAGTCAGAGTTACACAGAGAGGAGAGGTGCAGAGAGAGAGGTCTTCCATCCACTGGTTCACTCCCCAGATGGCCGCAACGGCTGGAGCTGGGCCGATCTGAAGCCAGGAGCCAGGAGCTTCTTCCGGGTCTCCCACATGGGTGCAGGGGCCCAAGGACTTGGGTCATCTTCTACTGCTTTCCCAGGCCACAGCAGAGAGCTGGATTGGAAGAGAAGCAGCCGGGACTAGAACCAGCACCCATATGGGATGCCGGCACTTCAGGCCAGGGTGTTAACCACTGCGCCACAGTGCCAGCCCCTCTTGATCACTTTTTTTGAGCAGGCATCTTCACTGTAAAGTCACCATTTCCCCCTTTGGATCTCGGGATAGCTACTTAGAGATTGTGTCAGTACACCATGAAAACCTACTTCTACCTCTGATTACTCAACCTGAAACAAGCAGTACTAGCTGGGTTTCCAAATGGTGACTCTCTGTTCCCTCTGCACGCATTCTGACATTCTATCCTCAGAAAGAACTTCTACCTCTCCCCTGTTGGCATGTTTATACCGATATGGATCAGTGATTCTCAGTTTATTCAGTGGGTGAAAAGCTATGGATATCATTGTCTCTTTGCTGCCCAAGATTTCCCCTTTGTGGTCAGTGGGCACCCTCTCAGGCTGACTCTTACGGAATTTTAATGCCTATTATTCTTTGAGCACTTTTTTTTAAAGATTTGTTTATTTGAAAGGCAGAGTTACAGAGAGAAAGAGAGAGAGCGATAGAGACAGGTCTTCAATCCACTGGTTCACTCCCCAGATGGCTGCAACGGTCAGGGCTGGGCCAGGCTGAAGGCAGGAACCAGGAGCTTCATCCAGGTCTCCCACGTGGACACAGAGGCCCAAGCACTTGGACTGTCCTCTGCTGCTTTCCCAGATGCATTAGCAGAGAGCTGGGTCAGAAGTGGAGCAGCCCATATTCCAACCAGCGCCTGTATGGGATGCCGGCACCGCAGACAGCGGCGTAACCTTCTATGCCACAGCACTGGCCCCTCTTGGAACGCTTTTCTTGCTTTCTGATACAAGAAGGGATTCTCGACCAGTCTCTACAATACCAGGCATTTCTTCGAGGAGTCCTGCTTCCTTGAAGTGGAGAATGGTTTTCAGAAACCAAGATCTGAGGGCTGAGATGTCTTCTCAGAGAACAGAGCTGGAAAACACACACACACACACACACACAGAAAACACCCACTGACACACATGGGACAAACCCACCTCTCTCTCCACCCCCATCTTCCATCTACCTACACACCTTCTGTCAGAGGCTGGTGTCTGGATTCATGCCTCCAATTCCAGGCCGCCGCCCGGGGTTCACTGTAGCTGTACTCTGTTTCATGTTTGCAATTCCAACACATTTGTAATGGGAAATCTGACTCTGATTACCTAATGTTTCCTTATTTGTTTCATAGCAGAATATGCAGAAGGTGTATACATTGTGGCGTAGCAGGTGAAGGTGCTGCCGGGGATACTGGCATCCCATGTGAGTGCCAGTTTGGTTTGAGTCCCGGCTGCTCCACTTCCCATCCAGCTCCCTGCTAATGGCCTGGGAAAGCAGTGGAGGATGGTGCAAATGCTGGGCCCTGCACTCGCATGGGGCTGGCTCAGCTCTGGCTGTTGCAACCATCTGGGAAGTGAACCAGTGGATGGAAGACCTCTCTCTATCTTTCACACACACACTCCCTCTCTCTCTCTCTCTCTGTAACTCTGCCTTTATGTATGTAAATAAATCTTAAAAAGAATTGCAAATGTATTCCACTGTAAAATCAAAGCAAATCATCAGTGTCCAATATTTGTTTACAGTTTTGTCTTTAGCATGAGGGTATAGAGTCAAAATGCTGTCAAAAGGTAGTTGGTTAATTTCTTCATTTTCCTTTCCAGTGTGGTTCTGTTATGTATTTGTTAGGTTCACTTGTTTGTGTTCTATTTTAGGTTGTTTTCCTCTTCCTTATGTAATTGTGTATTTATTTATGACATGGTAACATGCTTCCAAAAGTCAGAGCTGTTCTGAAAGCTGCACTTAGAGGGGGGTCGTTCTCCCCCTCCCCCTTCACCCCCTCCCAACCTCTTTCCCCTCTTGTCTTCCCCTCACTCACTGTTAGGAACCAGTCTCGTTTTTGATTTAGCCCTCTTGTGTTTCTATTTGCATAAATGGGTGTGTGTGTATATATATATATATATGCTCTTATTTACCTTTCTTTCTTACACAAAAACCTATTATAAATACTTTACTTGTTTATTTTCATTTTATTTGAAAAGCAGGGAAAGACAGAGGGACAGAGAGAGATCTTCCATCCAATAATTCGCTCTACAAATCCCTGCAGCAGTCAGGGCTGGGCCAGGCTGAAGCCAGGAGCCTGGACCTCGGTTTGGGTCTCCCTGGTGAGTGGCAGGCACCCACGCACTGGGGCCGTCACCTGCCGCTTCCCAGGATTGGCGTTATCAGGAGGCTGGAGGGGCAATGGAGTGGCCAGACTTGAATCATGCACGCTGATACGGGTTCCAGGTGTCTCAAGTGGCAGCTTCAATGCTGTATAAAACACCCAACCCAGTAGAGACGCCTGCATTTTTTTCCACTTTACAGTGTTTTCTGGAAATTACTCTATGGATAGATGTGCCACAGTTTATTCTACCACTGTCCTATATATAGTTTCCAGTGTTTTGCAGTGATAAACAGTGCTGGAATAAATAACCTTGACATATACGTTTTTATACTGTTATTAGAGATGTATTTTCGGGAAAAATTCTTACAAGTGGAATTGCCGGGTCAAAGGGCACACACATAAATAGATTTATTAGATGCTGCCAAACTCCTCTCTGTAAGTCTTAAGCCAATTTTTGATTTATCTTAATTATTTGAAAGGCAGAGGGACAGAGAGAGAAAGAGATCTTCTACTTGCTGGTTCACTCCCCAAATGGCCACAACAGCTGGGTCTGGGCCCAGTTGAAGCCAGGAGCCAGGGACCCATCCTGGTCTCCTATATGGGTGGCAGAGACCCGAGATCTGCTGCTGCTTTTCCAGGCTCATTAGCAAGAAGCTGGATCGGAAGCAGAGCAGCCAAGACAGGAACCAGCGCTCTGATACAGGATGTCAGCATGGCCAGCAGTGGCTTAACCTGCTGCACCACATCACCAGCCCCTGCATTTGTCCTTGTCTATTGGCTTAACTCACTTCATGTCTTCAGAGTGCATCCGTGTTGTGGCATTTTTCAGACCTCTTTGCCTTTTTAGACTACCTTCTGTCGTGTGGGTGTACTGTATTTGGTTTATCCGTTCATCGCTTGGAGGACCCTTGGGTTAGTTCTACCCCTGGGCTATTTGAACAGTGTTGCTAGGAGCATGGCTGTACACTGTGTGTGTCTCCTTTCTCCTATTGAAGATCTTAACTGTATTGTTTTAGAGTCGTTATACGCTCACAGTGAAAGGTACAGAGATCGCCCCTGTCACCCCTCCCTCCACACCACACAGTCTGTCACACTGTCGGCATCTCCCTCCAGGGGAGCCCACTTGTTACAATCCACGAACCTGCACTGATCCACCCTGTTAACCAAAGTCCAGCATTGACATTCTGTGCAAGGGAAGGTGGCCTAAGCGCGTGGTTAGTGTTCATGTGGTTATTAAGTTGAATCAGAACTTCAGGAAAGAGAATGAGTGTGAAGAATGGATGCCTTAGAAATATTTCTGGTTCTGATGATAACTAAGTAACCAAAAGGGTTAAGAGTACATTTAAATTTGGTGTTTTTTTCTGTGTGTGTCTGTGTGTGTGTGTGGTACATATAAATCTAGAGTATTTTGAAGTGGGGAGGACCTATATTGTGGTGTAGCAGGTTAAGCCACTGCTTGTGACACCGGCATCCCATATCCAAGCGCCAGTTCAAACCCTACTCCACTTTTGATCCAGCTCCCTGCTAATGCAACTGAGAAGGCAGCAGAAGGTACCCAAGTGCTGGGGCTCCTGCCACCAACGTGGGAAACATGGATGGAGTCCCAGGCTCCTGGCTGCAGCCTGGCTCAGACCTGTCTGGTGCAGCCATCTGGGGAGTAAACCAGTGGGTGAAGGATCTCTCTCTTTCCCTCTCTTTGTTGCTCTGTCTTTCAAATACATAAATAAATAAATCTTTAAAAAGAAATAGGTGAAGTTACATTTACATGTTCAGTTTATAAAATAAAAATATTACTCAACGAAGAAGCATTAATGTTTTGGTTACTTGAAGGTACTTTTTTTTTTCAGACTAAATTGTGAAAATGCAGTCCTTAAGGAAAATTTGAAGCTGAAAACAGAAGAAATTAAAATGCTAAAGTCTGAAAATGCAGGTAAGTAAAAAGTGGTATTTTTATGATTCTTTAAAGGTATTTTAAAAGATTGGTTTTATACAGAGCGGCCTGTATTTGGAACACACATATTGGTGCAAGGATTGTGGCACAGTAGTTAAGATGCCTGCTTGGGTCACTCGCATCCCGTATTGGAGGACTAGGTTTGAGTCCCAGCTGCTCCACTTCTGAGCCAGTTTTCTGCTTCTGTGCACCCTGGGTGGCAGCAGTGATAGCTCAGGTACTTGGGTCCCTGCTACACACATGGGAGACCTGGGTGGAGTCCAAACCTTCTGCCTTCGGCCTGGCCCAATTCTGACTGTTGCAGGCATTTGGGGAGTAAACCACTAGATAGCATATTTCTCTCTCCTTCATCATTCTGTCTCTCTCTCTCTCTCTCCTTTTAAAATAAATAAATAAATAAATAAATAAATAAATAAAACGGGGTCAGTGCCATGGCTCACTTGGTTAATCCTCCACCTGTGGCGCTGGCATCCCATATGGATGCCAGGTTCTAATCCCGGTTGCTTCTCTTCCAGTCCAGCTCTCTGCTGTGGCCTGGGAAGGCAGTGAAGGATGGCCCAAGTGTTTATGCCCTTGCACCCGCATGGGAGACCAGGAAGAAGCACACCTGGCTCCTGGCTTTGGATCAGCGCAGCGCCAGCCGTAGTGGCCATTTGGGGGTGAACGGATGGAAGGAAGACCTTTCTCTCTGTCTCTCTCTCACTGTCTAACTCTGTCAAATAAAAATAAATAAATAAATAAATAAAAACATTAAAAGGACAGATATTTTGACAGAGATTAAGTGCTAGTATTTTAAAATAATATTTTTAAGAATAATTTAAGGAAGAAATTCATCCTTCAAGTTGTTTAAATTAAGGGCCTGCTGCTGTGGCATAGTAGGTTAAGCTTCCACCTGCAGTGCCGGCATCCCATATGGGCACTGGTTTAAGTCCCGCCTGCTCCACTTCCCATCCAGCTCTCTGCTGTGGCCTGAGAAAGCAGCAGAAGATGGCCCAAGTGCCTGGGCCCCTGCACCCACATGGAGACCCGGAAGAAGCTCCAGGCTTTGGCCTGGCCCAGCCCTGACTAATGCAGCCATTTGAGGGGTGAGCCTACAGATGGAAGATCTCTCTCTCTAACTCTGCCTTTTGAAAAAATGAATAAATAAATCTTTTTTAAAAAGATTTTTTAGTTAAAAATTAATCACAGTGAAATTCACACAACATGAAATTAAGCATTTAAAAATGAACAATTCAGTAGCATTCACAAAGTTATACAAGCACCACTTCTGTTTCCAGTGCCCCAAAATCAAACGTGATACCCATTAAGCCATTTCTTTCCTTTCTCTCTTTTTCATTTAGTTTCAGTGGAAAGCAAAATGGCACAGCATCTGATGTTTGAGAAACTAAGTCAACAGTACATCTCTCTCTTTTTTTTAATTTACATGACAGAGTTAGGCAGTGAGAGAGAGAGAGAGACAGAGAGAAAGGTCACTCCCCAAATGGCCGCTATGGCTGGAGCTGCACTGATCCAAAGCCAGGAGCCAGGTGCTTCCTCCTGGTCTCCCATGTGAGTGCAGGGGTCCAAGCACTTGGGCCATCCTCCACTGCCTTCCCCGGGCTACAGCAGAGAGCTGGATTGGAAGAGGAGCTGTCGGGACTAGAACCGGCACCCATATGGGATGCCAGTGCTTCAGGCCAGGGCTTTAATCTGCTGTGGCCACAGCGCTAGACCCCAGTTTACCATTTCACATCTCATTCTGTGCCAGGTACCTATAATCCCTAATACAGAGTTGGTATCTTCTCATGTTATAGTTGGGTACTGAGTCTGAGAGAGACTAATTGACTTGCCCAAGTTTTCACAGCTGCTAAGTTAAACAACTAGGATTGAAACTTAGGTCAGTTGTGTCCACAACTCTCAAGTGCTTTTTTTTTTAATTTTATTTATTTGACAGATAGAGTTAGACAGTGAGAGAGAGAGAGAGAGACAGAGAGAAAGGTCTTCCTTCCGTTGGCTCACCCTCAAATGGCCGCTTTAGCCAGAACTACGCCGATCCGAAGCCAGGAGCCAGGTGCCTCCTCCTGGTCTCCCATGCGGGCACAGGGGCCCAAGCACTTGGGCCATCCTCCACTGCCTTTCCGGGCCACAGCAGAGAGCTGGACTGGAAGAGGAGCAACCGGGACTAGAACCCCGTGCCCATAGGGGATGCTGGTGCTACAGGCGGAGGATTAACCTGGTGCGCCACCGCGCCGGCCCCAGCAGTACATCTCTTATACATGGCTCTTCAAAAAGTTCATGGAAATGCACATTAAGAAAAAAAAATTGTATAAATTTTTTAAAATCTAGGGTTTTATTTATGTATTCAAAAGAGAAAAGGAGAGACAGGCAGAGAGAAAGATCTTCCATCTGCTGTTTGACTCCCTAGACACAAAAAAGCCAAAAGCCAAAGCCAGGATCAATTTGAGCCTCCCACGTGGATGACATGGACCCCATCACCTGCTGCTTCTCGGGGTTTGCCGTAGCAGGAAGCTGGAATTAGCAGCAGAGCTGGGACTTGAATCCAGGCACTTGAACCTGACATGCAATGTAGGCGTCCCAAATGGCGTCCTAACTGCTGTGCTAACCACCCACAAAAGTTTTTGCACCAAAATCAACTTATCTGTTCCTTCCATCTTTCCAGGCATTCTCCTTGTACCCTTGTAGGATGAATCACCTTAACTGAAAGTCAGTGGAAGGCCTGATGGTGTTGGGCACTAACGTTTTAAAACAAGTTTAGGAGGCGATGCTAATTCTCCCTGCTCCTCTTAGTGGAAGCTGAGTGGTAACTGGAAGGAGTCAGAGCGAATCGTGGCGCGGTTGAGCGCCGGCACTTTGTGTCCGTGTGTCTGGGCCGCACGCAGGAGAGCTGCGGGTGCGGATGGCGGTCCCAGCACCGGGCCCTGGAGCCCGGGGAGCTGTCTGCGGTACTAGATTAGATCGAGGTGGAAACTGCTCAGAACCAGAGCCCTTCCCACCCTCGCTGCCACTCTTCCCTCCAGCGAGGGAAGGTGCTGTTTCCTGCTCCCCAGGGGACAGCAGGTCCCCTCGTGCTCTCTCGGCTTCAGAGCCTCCAGCAGAAGCTCCCAAAGCATAGAAGAGTCCGATAGGGTTTGGATGGCTGGCACGTTTGGCATCCGTGCAGTAGGTGACAGCGTGCCACCCAAGCCTCTTGCTGCCCACAGTCTCGGAAAGCATGTGCCTTCCCATCTTCCACTCGTGGAAATCCAGCAAATTCTCCAAGAGCAAACGAAGGACAGACTTTGCTTGCAAAGCAAAGATGCTTCCCCACTGCAGATCATGTCACCTCACCTGATACTACGTGTGGATTGTCTGCGGTGCTACCCACACTCTAGAGGCGGGCTTTCTGACGTTGTCCTGGTGACTGCTGTGTGTGCCTTGCTTGTGGGAAGCCAGTGCACGGTGTTGGCGTGGCTACATTAGGGGAGGCCGGAGCTGGGCTGGGAACTCACACTTCCCTGTGTGGCCCACGCCAGCTTTGAACCAGCGGTATCTGGAGGCCCTCGCCATGCTTGATGTCACGCAGCAGAAGATGGCTCAGGAAAACCCGTGCGCCCACCCAGGGGGCTCCACAGAGGTTTCCAGTCTCGAGGTAGGAAGCGTGTGTGCAGGTGGAATGAGGGGATTTTCTGCTTTCCTTTTCTTCCCCATGGCCCTCTGGTGCACGTGTTGGGATGTGCTTGGTTAACAGTGTGAGACAGGGTGAGGCGGCCCACGGGGTTGTCCATGTCGGTTCTTCCACCTCGCCTGTGCCGTGCCCATCGTGCCTGACGTTCTTGGCTGGCCACTTCCTGTCCCTTTTGTTTCCTGTGTTCCCGGTTCTGGTGGAAGCAACATCGGCGGTGCCCTGCCCTTGTCTTGGGGCTTACAGCTTCAAGGTGCTCACGGGAGTCTCAGGTGTGGTCCTCATGGTGAGAGATGGAGGGAAGGCGCGGATGAGTTCAGTTCGCTTCCCGGTGACAAGGTCATCCATGCGTGAGCCAGGTTCACAACAGAGACCTGCTGGGGCTCTGCTAACGCCATGCTGTCCTCTAATGCCTCGGGATGGGGACTTTGGATAGTAAGATACAGAAAGGCCTGCCCTCACAAGAAAGAAGTTTAGGGGCAGGCGTCTGCCGTGATGGTTAAAATGCCCACACCCCTGATGGGAGTTCCTGGGTTTGAGTCCCACATCTGCTTCCAATCCAGCCTCCTGCTAATGTGCACCCTGGGAGGCAGCAGTTACGGCTCAAGTACTTGGGACGATGCCCCCCATGGGGGAGACATGAATGGAATTTTGGGCTCCTGGCTTAGACCTAGCCCAGCCCTGGTTGGTGCAGCTATTTGGAGAGTGAACTAGCAGGTGGAAGACATTCCTTGTCTGCCTTTCAAAATTTAGAATGTATTTTTATTTATTTATTTTTTTGACAGGCAGAGTGGACAGTGAGAGAGAGAGAGAGAGAAAGGTCTTCCTTTGCCGTTGGTTCACCCTCCAATGGCCGCCGCGGCTGGCACACTGCAGCCAGCGCATCGTGCTGATCCGAAGCCAGGAGCCAGGTACTTCTCCTGGTCTCCCATGGGGTGCAGGGCCCAAGCACTTGGGCCATCCTCCACTGCACTCCCGGGCCACAGCAGAGAGCTGGCCTGGAAGAGGGGCAACCGGGACAGAATCCAGCGCCCCAACCAGGACTAGAACCCCGTGTGCCAGCGCCACAAGGCAGAGGATTAGCCTAGTGAGCCGCGGCACCAGCCTTAGAATGTATTTTTAATGTGACAGTGGAGTGACAGAGGGCAACCCTCACTCGTTGCAGAACTTCAAAAAAAAAAAAAAAAAAAAGCAACTGTAAACACTTACATAGACCTTTGCAAGTGCCAAGTTTTTTTTTTTTATTTTAATTTTAATTAATTTATTTGAAAGATAGAGTGACAGAGAGGGAGGGAGAGACAAAGAGAGATCTTCCATCCACGGATTCATTTCCCAAATGCTCACAATATCCAGGGCTGGGGCAAGCCCAAACCAGGAGCTTAGAACTCCACCTGGATCTCCCATGTGAGTGGCAGAGGTCCAAGCACGTGGGCCACCTTCTGCGTTCCCAGGTGCATTAGCAGGAAGCTGGATTGGAAGCAGAGCAGCTGGGACTCGAACTCGTGCTCCAATATGGATGGCATCATCTCAAGCAGTGGCTTAACTCGCTGTGCCACAGCACCTGCTCCCTTTAAAAAAGGTGATTTTTTTTGTAAGCTTCTTATTTTTTCTTTTCTTATTTCTTTCTTTTTAATTTTTAACTTAACTTTTAAGATTATTTATTTATTTGAAAGTCAGTTACAGAGAGGCAGAGGCACAGAGAGAGAAAGGTCTTCCATCACTGGTTCACTTCCCAAATAGCTACAATGCCTGGAGCTGCCCGCATCCATAGCCAGGTTGCCAGGAGCTTCTTCCAGGTCTCCCATTCAGGTGCAGGGGCCCAAGAACTTTGGCCATCTTCTACTGCTTTCCCAGGCCACAGCATAGAGTTGGATTAGAAGTGGAGCAGCCAGGTCTTGAACCAGTGCCCAAATGGGATGCTGGCGCTGCAGGCTAGGGCTTTGCCCGCTACACCACAGCACAAGTTCTTTTAATTTTTAAAGCTTTTGAAGAACATGTAATGCTTGTACACCTTTATGGGGCCCAAAGCAGTATTTCAGCACATGCATAGAGGATAAGCAGATATACAGATAAGGCATCAGTATCCCCACCCCTCCTCCCTGCCGCATGGAGCCTCCAGCTCCTCTCCCGCAGCTCCTGCTCCTGCACATAGCGTGTCCCGTGAGCCAGGGCTGCCCTGCCGTGCTGTGGACCTCCCCAGCCTGCTCCTTCTCTCTGTTTTGGTGCCTCTTATCCAAGCTCCCTCTGTCCCCCGTCCCCTCACCTTCTTACCTTCCTGCCATCTACAGTGGTCAACCAGAGTAACCAGAGTGACCCTGTTTTCTTCATCGTGATTCATGGTCAGGGTTTGAGGGACCAGGGCTCCAGGTAAAACAGCAGATCAGCCAAGAAGTCTTTTTTTTTTTTTTTTTTTTGACAGGCAGAGTGGACAGTGAGAGAGACAGAGAGAAAGGTCTTCCTTTACCATTGGTTCATCCCCCAATGGCCGCCACCGCCAGCACGCTGCTGCCGGCACACCGCGCTGATCCAAAGGCAGGAGCCAGGTGCTTCTGGTCTCCCATGGGGTGCAGGGCCCAAGGACTTGGGTCATCCTCCACTGCCTTCCCGGGCCACAGCAGAGAGCTGGCCTGGAAGAGGGGCAACCGGGACAGAATCCGGTGCCCCGATTGGGACTAGAACCCGGTGTGCCGGCGCCGCAAGGCAGAGGATTAGCCTAGTGAGCCGCAGCGCCGGCTTCCAAGAAGTCTTAAAGAATACATTGCATGACTACAGAGTATCTTGTGTAGGAGTGGAGGAATGCTTGCTGTCCCACTGAGAATTCAGCTTGGCCCTCCACTTCCGAGCACGCCCGTCTCCCTGGAGAGAGCTGGCACAGAGCGCCAAGCCCCACTGCAGGAAATCCACGGTGTGGCTGTTAGTGCTAAACCCTCTGCTAGGCTGCGTTCCTGCAGAGGGCGCACCAACTCTAGGAGGCTGATGCCAGGCTTAAAGGATTTAAGAGCAAAACGAAGGCAGGCAGGATCCCTCTAAGTCTTCCTTCCAAGTAGTGATTTTCTTTCTCATTGGTGGTTAATTTCTACTTGTGTCCTGAAATCCTGGTCTTAGCTCGCTTGCTCTCTCTCTTGCTCTCTCTCTCTCTCTCTCTCCCGTGCTCTCTCTCTCTCTCCTGTTTCTTTTTTCTTTCCAGTTTCTGTGGATCAGATACTTGAGTAGCGAAAAGTGGGTGTGTGTGCAGGTGCCCCTTTGTGGCAAGTGGCGAAAGCACTGTGGCACTTACGGTGGGAGTTGTGCTTTTGGATTTAAAGCTCGCCGTCCTCGGAGCCTGCCGTTGTCACGATCCTGGGGAGAGGCCCTGTTCCTGTGCCCGCATGGCAGCATCCGCCCGGAAGTTGCTTCTGCAGCTGAAACACGAGGTACCGTTCCATCACCACAGCTTTGGTTTTGTTTGTCTGTTACCAGCAGGCTCAGTAGAAGCATGAGTAATAAAGAACTTCATATGAGTAGATATTGGCTGTGGAACTTAGGTTTATCCCATGCCAGTAACTTATGTACTGGTTTTTGTGTACCTGGTTCCAGAATGCAAATACTTGGCATATATGAATCTATGTAAGGTCATTTGCCTACGCTTGTAGTTAATATATTTTTAAAAGATGTACTTTATTTATTTGAAAGTCAGAGCAACAGAGAAAGAGACAGAAACAGAAACACATCTTCCATCCACTGGTTCACTCCCCAAAATGTACGCAGGAACCTGGAATTCCATCTGGGTCTCCCCCGTGGGTGGCAGGGACCTAGGTACTCAGGCCATCTTCTGCTGCTTTCCCAAGTGCATTAGGAGGGAGCTGGATCAGAAGTGGAGCAGCCAGGACTCGAACTGGTGCTCAGATACGGGATGCCAGCCTTGTAGGTGGTGGCTTACCCTAACCCGATGCACCACAACACCAGCCCCTGTGGTTATGTTTCTTTTTTTATTTTTTAACTTTTTAAATTTATTTGACAGGTAGAGTTATAGACAGTGAAAGAGAGAGACAGAGAGAAAGGTCTTCCTTCCATTGGTTCACCCTCAAATGGCTGCTACAGCCGGTGCTGCGCCAATCTGAAGCCAGGAGCCAGGCGCTTCCTCCTGGTCTCCCATGTGGGTGCAGGGCCCAAGCACTTGGGCCATCCTCCATTGCCTTCCCCGGCCACAGCAGAGAGCTGGACTGGAAGAGGATCAACCGGGACTAGAACCCAGCGCCCATATGGGATGCTGGCGCCACAGGCGGAGGATTAACCAAGTGAGCCACGGCGTCGGCCCCGATGTTTCTTAAAATTTTACTTGTCTATACAGGGACCTAAAATAGAGGAAACATGCTTTGATGCTGAAAGTCCCTAGGATCTGCAACACTGACTCATGGGGTGATAAATGTGGAGCTGATTTGAAAAGGAGTGAGTTGGAGAGGAAGAGGGCCCTTGCACCAGCCAGACTCCATCATTCGCCAGCTGTGGCTTTTGGAGAGGAAGAGGGCCCTTGCACCAGCCAGGCTCCATCTTCACCAGCTGTGGCTTTGGGCTGAGTTTCGGTTTTCTCATGTGTTTAATGGGGGTGAGATAACTACCTTGGAGGGTTGTTGTGAGAATAGAGGAAATAGACATGCACGGTTTAGCGTGGTGTCGTGCACCTGCAGGCGTTTAATCAGACGACAGCTGCCATCAGAATAGGGCTTTCGTTGCAAATACAAGGGGATTCAGAAAGTTCATGGAAAGGGGACTGAAGGGGAAGTTCAGGGAGCAGGCGTTTAGCCTAGGATTAATAGACCTGTGGCCCAAATTGGAGTACGTGGGTTTGACTCCCAGGTGCAGCTCCTGACTCCGCTTCTTGCCAACACAAACCCTGGGACACAGCAAGTGATGGCTCAAGTAAACTGGGTTCCTACCATGCATGTGGGAGATCTGGATTGAGTTCCTAGTGGACCTGGCCCAGCCTTGGCCATTGACTGTATTTGAGGAGTGAACCTGTGGATGGGAGCTCTGTTGGCTGTCTCTCTCATGCTTTCTGCCCCCTAAATAAATAAATTTTTAATAACTTAAGATCATTTGGAAGCAAAGTGCTTTTGAAATCCGTGAAGTTTCTCATAATACACATTAACCAAGAACTTTTTGAAGACTCCTTGTACTGTCTGTGGACCATAATTCTAAAATATTTTACCCTCTACTGGAGGCACGGAATTGTAAAGTCTTTTGATGATGTAGGAAACCACAGCTAAACATTAGCAGTTGAGTAAGAAGGGCATTCGAGGACATGGTTCAATGTCAAGGTCAGCATTGGGAGGGATTGAGAGGTGTGCTCATCGTTATTTTCAGTGCCAAACTGAAATGTAGCTCTTGGGCAGTGCAAGGTGTCCAGCGCGTAACAAATCTTCCCAGGCAGACGAATCCATTAATTCACAAGCTTTTATTGGGATTCTGCTTCCGGGCAAGGTTCCTGGGTCCCAACAGAGCATCCCCCCTTGTTTCTCGCTGGGTCCTTCTTCCCCGGATTTGGGCAGGATGCACCCAGGGCCTGCCTAGGGTAGTGAGGTCCAAGAGTTGGCTTAGCATGGCATTGACTGGCACTCCAAGGGAAACTACTGACTACATAGGTCAGTGTGGGCCACTCATGTAGACAAAACCCATCAAAGCCAGGCAGTAGACCCAGCTAGGCCGGGAGAAGGAGCATGCCAATTCAATGCAGCTTTCAGGCAAGAGCCGTTCTGGTTTGCCTCTGACGTCTCCCATCTGTCTTTCAAAACCAGCTGGAACTTTTGCAGAAGAGTAAAGAAGAGGCTTACGTAATGGCAGATGCATTCAGAATTGCGTTTGAGCAGCAATTAATGAGGAAAAGTGACCAGGCACTAAGATTGACACAAATGGATACAATGTGGCAAAAAGCAGCAAAACGGATAAATTGGAAGCACCTTAAAGAGAATGGTAACTATGGCTATAATGGCAATAATCAGGTGTCCACTTTAGTTGTGTTTGGTTACAAAGTTGATGAAGCACATGTAGTCCAACGTAGGAGGATATAATTTCATTTTGCATATTCTTGTGATTTACTTAAAAATTTAGCAACTTTGGAAAAAAAGTCATCGAATATTATATCCACAGATGAGCTCCTGGAATCAACAATACCATAAGATAACAGGAAAATCTCTTCTTGTACTCTTCTATTTGATTTTAAAAAGATCATGTTTGGCTGGCACCACGGCTCACTAGGCTAATCCTCCACCTGCGGCATTGGCACACCGGGTTCTAGTCCCTGTCGGGACACCGGATTCTGTCCCAGTTGCTCCTCTTCCAGTCCAGCTCTCTGCTGTGGCCAGGGAGTGCAGTGGAGGATGGCCCAAGTGCTTGGGCCCTGCACCCGCGTGGGAGACCAGGAGGAGGCACCTGGCTCCTGGCTTCAGATCAGCGCAGCGCCAGCCGTAGCAGCCATTTGGAGGGTGAACCAACGGAAGGAAGACCTTTCTCTCTGTCTCTCTCTCACTGTCTATAACTCTCTCTGTTTCTCTCTCTCTCTCTAACTCTGCCTGTCAAAAAAAAAAAGAAAAAGAGCATGTTTAATAGAAAAATTTACAATAGAGGTTTTATGATTCAAAGGAAATGGCCAAGGGGAAAGCGTTATGGCATAGCAGGTAAAGCCACTGCCTGTGACTCTGGCGTCCCATATGGACACTGGTTCAAGTCTCGGCTGCTCCACTTCCAAACCAGCTCCCTGCTAATGCACCTAGGAAAGCAGTGGAAGATGGCTCAAGTGTTTGAGCTGCTGCTACCCATGTGGGAGACCTGGAAGAATCTCCTGGTTCCTGGCTCCTGGCTTCATCCTAGCAAAGCCCCGGTTTTTGCAGCCACACCACAGGGGCTGACGTTGTAGTATAGTGGGTAAAGCCACCGCCTGCAGTGCTGGCATCCCACATGGGCAGCGGTTCGAGTCCTGGCTGCTCCACTTCCCATCCAGCTCTCTGCTTTGGCTTGGGAAGGCAGTAGAAGATGTCCTTGGGCCCCTGCACCCACGTGGGAG
This sequence comes from Oryctolagus cuniculus, assembly GCF_964237555.1. Classification (NCBI taxonomy): domain Eukaryota; kingdom Metazoa; phylum Chordata; class Mammalia; order Lagomorpha; family Leporidae; genus Oryctolagus; species Oryctolagus cuniculus. The sequence goes on along the minus strand of NC_091445.1, from coordinate 90,267,249 downwards.
ACCCAGAAGAGGCTGTTGGCTCCTGGTTTTGGCTCGTGGCAGCTACAACCATTGTGGCCAATTGGGGAGTGAACCAGCAGATGAAAGACCTCTCTCTCTGCCTCTCCTTCTCTCCCCGTGGAACTCTTTTAAATAAATTAATAAATATTTAAAGAAAAAAATGGAACAAGCTTAGGTTCAGGTTCAAGAGCCTATCAAGAGTCCATAACCATTTTTAAGTATTATTGTGAGTTTAAACAAAATATAAAATATCTGAAAAAGACACAGAATACAATTGTAGTTGAAGCAACTATTCCAGTGTAAACAAGTAACTGTTAGTTTATAGAAATCACATTTTCTGAAGTCAGTATCAATTTTCATCATTTATCAATATTCTTCAGTAGAATTCATGTTATTTCATTCAAAAATGCCAATTCTATTTTGAAACCATTTATATCAGTCAAGAAAGAACAAAATGAAATTTGTAAGAAGTTTGAATATTTTAGTGTGAAAATTCTGAGATAACTATACTTGTAAGTATTTTCTAATATGTTGAATCCATTTTTTAAAGATTTATTATTTATTTGAAAGTCAGAGTTACACACAGAGAGAAGGAGAGGCAGAGAGGGAAAGAGAGAGAGAGGGAGAGAGAGAAAGAGAGAGGGAGGGAGAGGTCTTCCATCTGCTGGTCCAGTCCCCAACTGCCCGCAATGGCTGGAACTGCACTGATCAGGAGCCAGAGCTTCTTACAGGTCTCCCACGTGGGTGCAGGGACCCAAGGACTGGGCCATCTTCTACTGGTTTCCCAAGCCACAGCAGAGTGCTGGATTGGAAGTAGAACTGCCAGGATGGAGACCTGCGCCCATATGGGATGCCAGCACTGCAGATGGTGGCTTTACCCGCTGTGCCACAGCACTGGCCCTTCAAATTCTTAATTCCAAGATTTCTTACAGTCAGATGAACTTCATAAATAAGCATCTTATAATATAGAAAATTAAACTTTTAATAATCAATACCTATTTTTAAAAAATACTTTTCAAATAGTTTACATTAATAATAGTTTATATAGAAGCCAATGTGGTGAATTTTAGCGTCAATGACCAAATGTCACTCCTTCACTTTGCTGACAGTGTAAGGAAGTGGCTTACAGGGCAGTAAGAAGAAGAGTGGTGACCGGAACTAAGGAAGCAGTAAAAAGTCGGGAAAGTGAGGAGTCCTCATCAGTGGACGTTTGGGCCAAGGGGACATAGGGCACACACTTCTTATTCCCAAGAAGACGTTCATTTTGTCCTGAAACGACATTCTGCAAGTGTTTTCTGACATAAGACTTTCAGAATCCATGGAGCAAACATGCTGGCCAAGTCCTCAGCAATCTTTTTTTTTTTTTTTTTTTTTTTTTTGACAGGCAGAGTGGACAGTGAGAGAGAGAGACAGAGAGGAAGGTCTTCCTTTGCAGTTGGTTCACCCTCCAATGGCCGCCGCGGCCGGCGCACTGCGCTGATCCGATGGCAGGAGCCAGGAGCCAGGTGCTTCTCCTGGTCTCCCATGGGGTGCAGGGCCCAAGCACTTGGGCCATCCTCCACTGCACTCCCTGGCCACAGCAGAGAGCTGGCCTGGAAGAGGGGCAACCGGGACAGAATCCGGCGCCCCGACCGGGACTAGAACCCGGTGTGCCGGCGCCGCTAGGCGGAGGATTAGCCTAGTGAGCCGCGGCGCCAGCCTCTCAGCAACCATTTTTAATAAAACAATCAATACTTACATGGCCATTTTCTATAACATCCTTTGGTAAAAGCTGACGGCACAACCTTCCTTGTCCAACTCAGGGTAGGCGGTTTTGCCCAGGACCAAAGCTAAGACGCGTGGTGGCAGACACTAAGAAGGGCTCTCGTGTGGCCGGCAGAGGTGTGGGTGACCTCTGCTCTCAGGCCCATGGCAGGAGCTGCACTGCAGAACATTCAAGGAGCAGCCCGGGCTTCTGTGCTGTGAAGTCAGGCTTTAACTAATTGCTTTGATGGAGGAGGAGAGAAGAAGGATGAGAGAAAGAAGATGGGGGGGGCGGGGCAGGGCGAAAGGCATGCTGTGAACCTGCCTGGGGGTTGGCCGTCAGGACCGCCCTAGCTCTCCCTAAGAGCTTGCTCCTGCCCGTGTCAGCACTGGGGACTGTGCGCGTGTTGTATCTCAGGTGTCCTGCCATTCTCAGTGTAAGAGCTAGGAAAGCCAGTGTTTCCTCTGTCACACGTGTCACCACTTCTCTCCCACTTCTCCCACTCCCTCCCTCCCCTCTCCCAGACACGCTCTGGCTGTCCTACAAGTTAAGTCACCTCTGACACTCTCTGCCTGGCGTTAGGGTCATCCTACAGTGTAAAGGCTCAGGCCCTGGGGCTGGCGCTGTGGCACAGTGAGTTAAGGCCCCAGCCTGCAGCACCAGTGTCTCATGTGGGCACCGGTTTAAGTCCTGGCCGCTCCACTTCAGATCTAGCTCTCTGCTATGGACTGGGAAAGCAGCAGAGAATGGCCAAGGTCCTTGGGCCCCTGCACCCATGTGGGAGACCCAGAGGAAGCTCCTGGCTCTGGCTTCAGATCAACTCAGCTCCAAACACTGCAGCCATTTGGGGAGTGAACCAGCAGATGGAAGACTTCTCTCTCTGTCTCTGTCTCTCTGTCTCTCTCTAATTCTGCCTCTCAAATAAATAAAATAAATCTTTAATTAAAAAAAAAAAAAGACTCAGTCCCGCAGGACTGCCCCCTGCGGGTCATGGGTGGGCACAGCAGGTATTACCCATAGTTCTGGCTCTGTCTGAAGCATTTGCTGTGACAGCTCGCAGATCTCAAGGGAGCGTTTAGGTTTCCTGGGTTATCATAAAGGACGCTACGGAAGGATGCAGATGCACATCACAGGAAGAGATACACAGGACAAGGTATGTACGAAGGGGTGTGGGTTTCCACGCCCACTCTCAGGAAACTATTGTTCGGTTCTCTGGGAACTCCCCAAACCTGGTCCTTTTGGGTTCTTTAAAAATTATTTTATTTGAAAGACAGAGATCTCTCAGACCCACCGATTCACACCCTAGAGGTGCGTAACAGCTGGGACTGGGCCAGGCCAAAGCCAGAAGCCAGGAACTCGACCCAGGTCTCTGGTGGCAGGGGCCCAAGGACTCGAGCCCTCACTGCTGCCTCCCAGGGTGTGCACTAGCTGGGAGCCGGAACTGGAAGCAGAACTGGTTCCCAGGCAGTGCGACAGGGATGCAGGCTTCCAAAGCAGCGTCAACGTCGCCAGGCCGAGCACCCGCCCCGTTCTGAGTGTTCATGGAGCCTTCCTTCGTTCTGCGGCATGGTTAAGGACATCGCCGGCACTGGGAGTCAGCTCTCCGTCCCTCTCCCTGCCCTGGATGTTGGGGGTGGGGTTGGAAGCCCCTGCCCTGTAATCAGAGTTGGTTCCCCTGGCAACCGGCCCCATCCTGAGGCTTTCCAGAGGCCACCAAGCCTCTTGGGAATGAAAGATGCTCCAGTTACCTGGGAAGGGCCGGGGACTTAGGGGCTCCGCATAGATACTGCTGTCACTCAGGAGATGACAGATGTCTTAGGGATTCTTTCAGGAACTGGGTTCCAAGACCAACTCAATCAGAAGAAAAGATTCTCCTGCTTTCTCTCTGAATAAGGCTTTTAGGAGCTGTAGGTCAGGAACCAGGGAAAGAGATCAAAATGCCTCTTTTTTTAGATTTACTTATTTATTTGGAAGGCAGAGACACATACAGGAAGAGGAGAGAGGGAGAGGGAATCTTCCATCCGCTGGTTCACTCCCCAAATGGTCGCAATGACCTGGGCTGGACCAGGCCGGAGCCAGGAGTCAGGAGCCTCTTCCAGGTCTCCTATAAGCGTACAATGGCCCAAGCACTTGGGCCATCCTCAGCTGCTTTCATCAGGCACATTAGAAGGAGCTGGATTAGAAGTGGAGCAGCAGGGACTTGAACCGGCACCCATGTGGGATTCAGGCACTGCAGGCGGAGGCTTTACCTGCTATGCCACAGCACCAGCCCCCTTTTTAAACTTTTTAAATTATTTAAGTAGTGTTTTATTTATTTTTTGGACAGGCAGAGTTAGACAGTGAGAGAGAGAGAGAGAGAGGTCTTCCTTTTTCTGTGGGTTCACCCCCCAAGTGGCCGCTACAGCCGGTGCGCTGCGCTGATCCGAAGCCAGGAGCCAGGTGCTTCTTCCTGGTCTCCCATGCGGGTGCAGGCCCCAAGCACTTGGGCCATCCTTCACTGCCTTCTGGCGCCCCAACTGGGACTAGAACCCAGGGTGCTGGCGCCTCAGGCGGAGGATTAGTCAAGTGAGCCACAGTGCCGGCCAAGTTTATAGTGTTTTCAAATCATGTGGATTGGTGCTAACAGTTTTTTTTTTTCTTTTAAGATTTATTTTATTTATTTGAAAGAGTTACAGAGAGAGGTAGAGACAGAGAGAGAGAGGTCTTCCATCCACTGGTTCACTCCCCAAATGGCTGCAACGGCCGGAGCTGCGCCAGTCAGCTGTCAAGTGACAGGAGCTTCTTCCAGGTCTCCCATGTGGGTGCAGGGGCCCAAGCACTTGGGCCATTTCTTACCGCTTTCCCAGGCCATAGCAGAGAGCTGGATCAGAAGTGGAGCAACTGGGACTAGAACCGGCACCCATATGGGATGCTGGCGCTTCAGGCCAGGGCTTTATCCTGCTGTGCCACAGCCCCGGCCCCATATTTTCTTTAATATATTTTTAAAAGATTTTTATTTATTTATCTGAAAGGCAGAGTTACAGAGGGAGGTTTTCCTTCCAGCAGTTCACTCCCCAGATGGCTGCAACAGCCAGGACTGGGCCAGGCTGAAGCCAGGACCATCATCCAGGCCTCCTATGTGGGTGGCAGGGGCCCTGGTGCTTGGGCCATCTTCTGCTTTTTGCAGGCCACGAGCAAGTGGAGCAGCCGGGACTTGAACCGGCAGGCAGCTGACATTTAAAATTGGGAGGTTTCACGTGCACATCTGGATTTCTGGCTGCTCTTGACTATGACATCTGTGACCGGGACTGCGCTCTTGGGCAGCACCAGCTGGTGCTCAGGGACCGCTGTGCGTCTCCCCCCTTGGCAGCCCCTCGCCTACCTGCAGGTGTCCTGGCTATGAGGCCCATGCTCTTGCCACCACCCGGAGCCGAGGGACACATTCAGGGATGGATTAGCCGGGACTCTGAGGCCTCTTTCACTGGTGGAAGCACAGCTGTGTTTTCATGTCTCAGCGGGACGTCCGTGTTCAATTGCAGGGCTCGTATCACAGAGGAGCAAGAAAACCTTAGCACAGAAACTACTGGGCATGCTCCCTTCGGAAAACATTTCCAGGAGGACTGAAGACCGGGATCAGCCACAGGAAGTCTTCAAGATGCTAATAGATTTGGTCAGTATCTTTGCTTCCTTTTTGCTGGGTTAAACTAATCTACTTTCTTCCTTTGAGTTCAGCTCTTTATTCTTGCCTTTCATGCCCTTTTTCTAATGGGATACTGTACTCCAAATTTGTGATCTCCTTCTCCTAGAGTTTCCGGAATGCATGGTCCACGTCTAACCAGCTCCGTCTGTGCAGGGCTAAAGCTCTGCCTCAGAAGAGGAGCCTCCCTTAGCTAACTCCAGCTAGCTCTGTCATCCGAGTTTATAGTTAGAGTTTGTTTCAAGACCATCGGTTTATCCAGGCATTTATTTGAAAGGCAGAGTTGGAGATAGAGGAGACACATGGGCACATGTGCACACACGTACACACACACAGATCCTCCATCTGCTGGTTCACTCCCCGAATGGCTGCAGTGGCCAGAGCTGGGCCAGTCCAAAGCCAGGAACCAGGAGCTTCCTTTGGGTCTCCCACGTGGGTGACAGTGGCTCCAATACTTGGGGCGTCTTCCGCTGCTTTCCCAGGCACATTAGCTGGGAGCTGGATCCGAAGTGGAGCTGATGGGACTACAGCTGGCACCCACATGGGATGCCGGTGCTGCAGGTGGTGGTTTAACCTGCTATGCCACCGCACCAGCCCCTATCCAGGCATCTTTAAACTACATAAGGTCATTTCTCACCCAGTATACATATTTAATATGTGAAATCATTACAACCCTGAAATCAGGCCTGGCAGCCGCATTCCACAGACAACGTGACTGAAGTTAGACAACGAGAAAGCAAGGCTTGATGGACATTCTCCTGCTTGTCTCTGAAGACTTACTTATGGGGCCAGTGGCATTGTGACGTTGTGTGTAGACACTTCCTGGGACTCTGGCATCCCGTGTGGTCCTGGCTGCTCCACTTCCAGCCCAGCTCCCTGCCAATGTGCCTGGGAAAGCAGTGCATGATCGCCCAAGTGCTTGGGCCCCTGCACCCGTGTGGGAGACCTGGAAGAAGCTCCAGGCTCCTGGCTTCAGCCTGGCCCAATGCTAGTCATTGCAGCTATTTGGAGAGTGAACCAGCAGTTCTAAGATCTCTCTCTCTCCCCCCTTCTTTCTGTAACTCTTCCTTTCAAATAAATAAAAATAAAATTAAAAAAAAAAAAAAAGAAAAGAAAAGGTAGGTGCTGGTGCTGTGGTACAGCAGGTAAAGCCACTGCTGCAGTGCCGGCATCCCACATACGTGTTAGTTCTAGTCCCGGCTGCGCCACTTCCAGTCCAGCTCTCTGCTGTGGCCTGGGAAAGCAGTAGATGATGGCCCAAGTGCTTGGGCCCCCGCACCCATGTGGGAGACCCTGAAGAAGCTCCTGGTTCCTGGCTTCAGATCGGCCCAGCTCTGGTCGTTGTCAGCATTTTGAGAGTGAACCAGTGGATGGAAGACCTCTCTCTCCCTCTCTCCTTCTGCCTCTCTTTAACTCTGCCTTTCAAATAAATAAATATTTTAAACAATAAAGTAAAAACAGTCCTCAGCCTATAGCACAATGCTTGGGAATCAGGTGACACTTAATTCATCTATTCAGTTGCCCTGACAGATGTAGAGCGTTCTGGTGAAATACTATATAGTACTCCATTCTCTGAATATACTCTGTGGTTCGCTAACTGGTACATTTTTAACTTCTGCGCCCTCAGTTGAATGATAAAGAAGAAGCTTTGGCTCATCAGAGGAAAGTTAGTTACATGCTTGCCCGTGCATTGGAAGACAAAGATACTATCTCAAAAGAGAAGAAAGAAAAAGATCCTGTGAAAGAGAATTTTCCATTCAAAAACTCCGGGCGTAAAACTTCACAGTTCCCTGTTCTGCGTGATCCTGTACATCCAAGCGTCCCGGTGTTTAAATCTGCGGGCTGCAGCTGTTCAGGCCAGCACCCTCTACCAGATCCGGCCTGCCCAAGAACTCTTAAAAGGTCCTGTTCTTTGCCGTCAACTATCACACTTGGAAGACAAAGCAGTTGAAAGGAGAACCGGGAGCTGCTTAATGCAAGAGACTTTGACAAAGGACGTATTGCAAGGCTGTGTGCCTTCTGGATGTCTACATATTAGGAGACAGCTTAAATGAAGCTTTTCCTACGAGACATTTATTAGGGGCCAGCGCTGTGGTGTACCTGGTGAAGCCTCTGCCTGCAATGCAGGCATCCCACATGGGCACCTGGCTGCTCCACTTCTGATCCAGCTCTCTGTTAATAGCCTGGGAAAGCAGTGCAGGATGGCCCAAGTGCTTGGGCCCCTGTACCCACGTGGGAGACCCGGAAGAAGCTCCAGGCTCCTGGCTTCGGATTGCCCAGCTCTGGCCGTTGCGGCCATCTGGAGAGTGAACCACAAGATAGAAGACCTCTCTCTGTGTCTCTTCCTCTCTCTGTGTCTCTTCCTCTCTCTGATTTTCAAAATAAAAATAAATTTTTTTAAAAAAATTTATTAGTATTGTGTGTTGAGATATTTATAAATTACATTGCTATGTTTTATGAAGTTTTCAGTAGTTGTCAACATCTTAACAAAAAATGATTCTTCGGAAAAGCAAAATTACTCCTTTATACTGGGCGTTTTATGTTACTGTTAAATCTGTGTGCTTTAAAGCATTCGTTACCATTTTCTGTTGTGTTTATAGCTTGATGATTTCCATGTAATTATTGGCTCCAATTTCTTTTTTTTTTTTTTTTTATTTATTTATTTGAAAGAGTTACACAGAGAGAGAAGGAGAGGCAGAGAGAGAGAGAGACAGAGGTCTTCCATCGCTGGTTCACTCCGCAACTGGCTACAGCAGCCGGAGCTGAGCCAATCCAAAGCCAGGAGCCAGGGGCTTCTTCTGGCTATTTTCATAGCTTTGGTTTTGGTCGGGAGGCAACGTTGTGTCTGCAGGCGCTAAACAGCTTCTGTGACTGCGTCTGGTGAGGTGGATGTGATGGTCTCAGGGATCTGAAGAAGCAGATGGCAACACGTCCAGACACGGCCCGCACCAGGTGCGCTGTAGCCACGTGATTGTATGTAAATTAAGTCTGGATGGAAGTTCGGTTGATTGGATTCTCCTGAGGAAAGGCAAACACTTCAGTGCTACAGTCTTTTTTTTTTTTTTTTTGACAGGCAGAGTGGACAGTGAGAGAGACAGAGAGAAAGGTCTTCCTTTGCCGTTGGTTCACCCTCCAATGGCCGCCATGGCCGGCACGCTGTGGCCGGCGCACTGCGCTGATCCGAAGCCAGGAGCCAGGTGCTTTTCCTGGTCTCCCATGGGGTGCAGGGCCCAAGCACTTGGGCCATCCTCCACTGCACTCCCTGGCCACAGCAGAGAGTTGGCCTGGAAGAGGAGCAACCGAGACAGAATCCGGCGCCCCGACCAGGACTAGAACCTGGTGTGCCGGCGCCGCTAGGAGGAGGATTAGCCTGTTGAGCCGCGGCGCCGGCTGTTACAGTCCTAATGTGCATGCACTGCATAATGTTTTAAGAACAGACCACATACTGACTGGGGTCCCCGAAGATCATATCACCTAGTGACTTGGTATCCATCTTCAGGGAAGTACGTTTGAAGATGTTCACCTAACGAGGCATTTCTTCAGTAGGGATGGATTCCTGCCGCTAACACGCTGACTACTTCCTTGCTTGTTATGACTCATGGAGGATTAACAATGCGGGTGCAGGGGCCCAAGGACTTGGGCCATCTTCTACTGCCTTCCCAGGCCACAGCGGAGAGCTGGATCGGAAGTGGAGCAGCCGGGACTCGAACTGGCGCCCATATGGGATGCCAGCACTGCAGGCAGTGGCTTTACCTGCTATGCCACAGCACCGGCCCCATGAGATGATTTTTAAAAAAGACTCACAAAGCTGAGGCGGGCATTTGGTCTAGTTAAGATGCTAGTGTCCCACTCGGGAGTGCCTGGGTTTGACTTCCAGCTCCTGACGCGTTTCCTGCTGACACAGACTCTGGGAGGTCCTGGTGTACACGCATACTTGGGCTCCTGCCGCCCAGGCAGGAATGTGGTCATTATGTTCTGGCCTGTGCGTGTTTCATTTGTGACCATTCCAGCTTCTGCTTGTTAGCATGGAGTGAGGGTGTTAGCCCCTGCCAGACAATATACAGCCCAGTATGTGTGTGGAAGAAATATTAGGTGCATTAAAAAAAAAAACAAAATATTATTACAAGTATGTACTCACGTACAGTACTGTATCAATTCCTGTGGCCACCATGTAACATCAGAATATCTAATCAAATGTATGCACGGAGCCATAAAAGGGAGACAGAGAAGCGAAAACCATATATAAGGAAACACCCCTCTGTTCAGGGCTCAGGCTGCCAACATCATCATGAGTGCTTTCTGGCCTTGGTGTCTCCTCTCTGTTCACAAATCCTGCTACAATGTGAATCCATTTATGTAAATTAACTTTGAGATATGTAGATGCACAAGTAGGAGAAGGAACTATTTAGGGGAAATAAAAAAAAACAACAACGAGATGACCTCAATTTCTCCTGAATTCAGAGTAAGTATTTGTATTTCAGTGACTTTCCTTTTCTGCGTTATATAGTCAGTCTTGCTTACTTCACAAGAACTAAGAAAACAGTAACTGGAAAACCATATAGTGTCTCCCAAACTTCTGGATCATGGTGTTTTTTCCAGAACCATCTAGCAATATCATGGTTACCTGGCATTGGAAAATAATGCTGTGAAGTCATACTTGTGTGTATTTATTAGTCTCACCCTTTAAAGCCCCTACAAGTGTCACCAGACCACTGCATGAAGCATTGTGTGAGTCAATGAGAGGACCCCGCATGTCTGTCCACAGGGAAACGCTGAGGCCGGTATGTGCACCCCGCTATCACCCCCGCTATGAAACCTGCGCGGCTCCCGGAAGCAGTGAGGTCCAGCTCCGGGCCCCTCCGTGAGCAGGCTACATCTGAACTGCTCCTCCAAGGAGAAACTCCTGTGTTGAGTTCTGTATAGGCACACACAGAGGAAAGTGAGAATACCCAGGAAACCCTTCAAGGCACAAACTGTGAGAGGGGAGAGGGAGGGCGTGAGTGGGAACAGAAACTGTTACTCCCTATATTCCTCTATTTGAAAAACTTAAGAGCATGTGTTACTCTAATTAAAGCAAAAACAATTATAAAGATATTTATGTTGTCCATTTTATAATAAAGTTTATTTTTCCCTCCTCTACAATAAAGTTTTAAGAATTGTATAAAGCTCATATTTGGGCCAGCACCGCAGCTCACTTGGATAATCCTCTGCCTGCGGCGCCGGCACCCTGGGTTCTAGTCCCTGTCCAGGCGCCAGATTCTGTCCCAGTTGCCCCTCTTCCAGGCCAGCTCTCTGCTGCGGCCCGGGAGTGTAGTGGAGGATGGCCCAGGTCCTTGGGCCCTACACCCATATGGGAGACCAGGAGAAGCACCTGGCTCCTGGCTTCAGATTGATGCAGTGCGCTGGCTGTAATGGCCATTTGGGGGTGAACCAACAGAAGGAAGACCTTTCTCTCTGTCTCTCTCACTAACTCTGCCTGTCAAAAAAAAAAAAAAAAAAAAAAAAAAAAAGCTCATATTTGATCCAACTTGGACTTTTATCATATACATATGTAGGAACTTCCTTTACAGATAAATAGTGTAATCTCCAAGATACAGGAAGTAAGTAAAGCATGTGCCATGGGCGTTTCTAAGCATCCCCAGGGTCCTGTGGTGCTAACGTTTCCTGGACACGGATTGCCATGTCCTGCTCTCCCAAGGGTTGCCGTCCAGTTTTCTCGCACATGTCCAGTTGAGGTCAGTGTGACTTTGGAGACAGCTAATCGCTAGTCCTGAGTTTGACTTTTGCAGCTACTTTCCGTCACAGATGAAGCTGACCAAGGGTATGGAACCTCAGCTCCGCAGGGGCAGATGACGCCAGGCGGCAGGAAATGCAGGACAGCTAACATTCTGTGACATCTGACAATGGGGACAGGAGTGGAAAACGAACCCCCCTCTCCTTTCTCCCTTCCAGACTGTCCCGAGGCCTGGTTTTTCCATGGTATACATGCAACAAGTCAGTACAACTACTTTGGAGAAATATGAAAATAGCAACACCAACTGAAAACGCACATACTTAATGACCTCACAATTATAGTTCTAAATATGTGCATTTGTGAAATATGTGCATATACTAACATTACATTTTTTAGTAGCTGTAAACATTTTTTTGGACAGGCAGAGTGGACAGTGAGAGAGAGAGACAGAGAGAAAGGTCTTCCTTTTCCACTGGTTCACCCCCCAGTGGCCGCTGCAGCCGGCGCACCGCACTGATCCGAAGCCAGGAGCCAGGTGCTTCTCCTGGTCTCCCATGGGGTGCAGGGCCCAAGCACTTGGGCCATCCTCCACTGCACTCCCTGGCCACAGCAGAGAGCTGGCCTGGAAGAGGAGCAACCGGGACAGAATCCGGCGCCCCGACCAGGACTAGAACCCAGTGTGCCGGCGCCGCAGGCGGAGGATTAGCCTAGTGAGCTGTGGCGCCAGCCACTGTAAACATTTTAACAAGCTATGTCCGGAAGGCAGAATTCAAAGGTTGGCCGTCCCACAATGCCTGTCCTGATTATTCAAACACTAACATAGGTACTGCTATGCAGGGACTTGAGGTACAATTAAACTACATGCAGGGCCAGCTTTGTGGCACAGCAGGTTAAGCCGCCGTCTACAATGACAGTTATCCCATGAGTGCCAGTTCAAGTCCCAGCTGCTCTACTTCTGACCCAACTCCCTGCTGATGGTCTGGGAAAGCAGCAGCAGATGGCCCAAGTGCTTGCATCGACATGGGAGTCCTGGTAGAAACTCCTGGCTCCTGCCTGGCCCAGCCCTGGCCGTTGTGGCCATGTGGGAGTGAATCAGCAGATGAAGAACTCTGTCTCTCCCTGTTTGTAACTCTACCTCTCAAATCTTTAAGAGTACTTATCTTAGTATCTGGATAACCCAATCAGGGACACCGCTTACCTATGCTTTAAACAAAATTTCTCCCTTGGTAGCAGATGAGGGAAGCAGACAAATCTGAAGCAAAACAGGAGACGGAACACCGGCTGGCTTGGAGACTAGACCGCGAGTGCAGCTAGAGGCCTCGGGCGGGGAGCAGAGCAGTATGTGCACCAGCGGATTGTTCCCTAGAGCCTTGCAGGAGTTAAAATGTACCACTGGGCAGACTAAGATAAAGGCACTTGAAAACAGTGGGCACAAGAAGTTCATGCTGACCTTCTTGCTGTTTTTTCAAAGTAAGAGATGGAATTCCTATGTGAAAGATGAACTTTCTTAGCATCAAAGAGAAAGCTGAAAGTTGGGGCTAAAGGAATTCTGTACAGATGAGCCTTGTTGAGCTAGCCAGCATCTTCCTAGCTACTTTTCCACCCAGTGAACTACCCTGTCCTGAGCCCTTTTAGCCTCATTTTTTTTTTTTTAACTAATTCTTTGTACAACTGTATAAGTTACTTTAGATTGTTTTTTGACAGGCAGAGTTAGAGAGAGAGACAGAAAGGTCTTCCTTCCGTTGGTTCACCCCCTAAATGGCCGCTACGGCCGGTGCTGCGCGGATCCGAAGGCAGGAGCCAGGTGCTTCTCCTGATCTCCCATGCTGGTGCAGGGTCCAAGCACTTGGGCCATCCTCCATTGCACTCCTGGGCCACAGCAGACAGCTGGACCGGAAAAGGAGCAACCAGGACAGAATCCGGCGCCCCGACCGGGACTAGAACCCGGTGTGCCGGCGCCGCAGGTGGAGGATTAGCCTGGTGAGCCGCGGCGCCGGCCTAGATTTTCATTTTTTAATGAGAGCTCCAGTGCCATGTGAAAAACAAGTCTGCAGGCTTTTCTCCCACCGATCTACCTTATGTCAATTAATTCCAGACCCAGCGGGATCAAACTGACGCCTTGATCTGGCCCTGTGAGACCTTAGTCAAACGCAAGGCAGAGGGCGCCGCAGCGCTCGCAGGAGCAGGGCAGGGAAGGCGGTGCAGCGCCCGGGGGCCGGCTCGCGAGAGTGCGCCCTCTACTGGACCAGAACTGCGGAGCTCGTGACGTCAAACTGGACGTCATCACAGGCCCACTGAGCTGCGCAAACTCCTGCTCAGGATGTCATAACAGATCTGCTGCTGGCGCTCGGCAGGAGGCACGCGAGGCCCCTCTGGTTGGCCTTTGAGGACACCACCGTGTGCTGCCCGCGCCCAGCCAGCTGGCAGGCTGCGTACAGAGGACGTTCTTAATCCACCAGGATGGGAAACACTTCGTTCCCAAAACGTCCTGCTCTCCTTCCTGTTACTGGGAGTTCTAAACATGGTATTTCTCCTCCCAGGGGGCAGAAGGCACCTAGATTTCCCATTCTCATTTGTGTGTGGATTCTTGATATAAATGCGCAGACGTAAGGCGTTAGTGCGAGTCAAAATGTTTCCGTGAGCAAGGCCCAGCAGTTCACCGTGATGAGGATTCCAAGTTGGGCCAAGCCAGACAACTGACTTGCAGAACTGAGAGCTAACACACTGTGCTACTTTCAGCTGCTATGGTTATAATTTTCATACAGTAATAGAAAATCACAGGTCACAAATACGGCATAGGAATGTTGTGTATGTGAGATACTATGTGGAACTTAAAACAGATTAACTAGATTTATATGGATTAACATGGAAGGAATTAAGTTTTGAGTGAAAAAAATGCAGTGAGATATCATCTATCACTCACATTATAATTTCCAGGCCCCACACAATCCTGTATATATTGTTATTCATGTTAGTATGAATATGCATTCTTACAAAACAGCGACATAAAATCATGGAAGGATACACACTCATTCCATGAGTGATTTCCCTTTCAGAACGGGGGAAATGAAAAACAGGAGTACAATAAAATATTACGGGGAACCTCAATTTTATCTGTCACTTTAAAAAAAATTTTTTTGGGGGGGGCTGGGGTTGTGGCATAGCAGGTTAAGCTGCCGCCTGCAATGCCGGCATTCCATATGGGCGCTGGTTTGAGTCCAGGTTGCTCCATTTCCAGTCTAGCTCCCTGCTAATGTGCCTGGGGAGCAAGCAGCAGAGGATGGCCTAAGTGTTTGGACCCCTGCACCCATGTGGGAGATAGATAAAGCTCCTGGCTTTGGTCTGGCCCATCCTGGGCTGCAGCAGCCATTTGGGGAGTAAACCAACAATGGAAGACCTCTCTCTTTCCCTCTTTCTCTCAGTAACTCTGCCTGGAACTCCATCCAGGTCTCCCACATGGGTGGCAGAGGCCCAAACATCTGGGCCATCTTTTGCTGCTTTCCCAGGTGCTTTGGCAGGGCACTGAATTGGAAATGGAGCAACTGGGACTCCAACAGGCATCTATATGGGATACCAGTGTTGCAGACCGCTGCGTTGCAACACCAGTGCCCTAGGTTTTATTTCTTTTAAAAGCATATTTATTTTGTTAGTATTTGTTAATTCTGAGTAGTACGTATGTATTTGCTAAATTATTCCTAATTTTTCCATTTTCTTTTTATTATTCTTTAAATACCACCCCAGCTATTACAAATTTGTAGAGCTATACAGTGAGAGTTTCAAAGTACCAGTTCTTCTCTGGGTTTTCTTAACACATTTTTAATTGTACATTTCAGAGAAAAGAACTTATCTTACTTTTGTACTCTAATCAGAAAAACCAGAATTATTTTAAAATACATTTAATAAAAATAACTCCGTTTTATATATTTTATACATGTAGCATATTTACAAGTTCACTTCTACAGCATTTACTTCATTTTTACTATTTTGTCATTATTCTCTTTCTTGACTCTTTCCTTCAGTAGTAGAATTCCAGTGTTCTTTGCAATTAAAAAATCAGCTTCTTGGGCAATACTCCTAGAAAGCAGAACAGAACAAAGACAGGTTGTTCACATTCACCTTACGTGATTTCCACCATCAACCACATTATTAATCACGTGCTACTGCTCCTTAAGCACACAGCGCCTGGCAGAACCGCTGAAGGGGAGAAAGCCCCACCCACTGCGAGCCGCCACGTCGCTCAGGGGCACCCTCAGTGGCTGAAGTGAAGTGGAGGCAAACTTCTAAGATTGCACATTCTATTTTATACAACTTCAAACTTTTAAAATAAATAGCTCACAAGTTACATTCCTTAGCTGCCTTCAGTCACTAACTGTACAGGATCTATTTGGAGTTTTACAAATTTATCTCATTTCTTATGAAAATAGGAATTTAACCTTGTTCCAGGGCCTCTGTTCTTTTCCGTTTTGTTGCCATGGCTGGGTTAGATTGCTCCTTCAAGGTTTCCACTGGACAATTTGGCCTTGGCAGCTGACAACCAGGTGTAGGCCCTGGACGATTACTGAAATACTTAGTTTTCAATGCCTTTTAAAAGAAAGGTTTTAAGTTAGTAACCTGTAAGAAAATCTAATCTCCAAAGTTGATGGGAGCATTAGAAATATTACGTGAGCACGTCCATCCCCCAAACACAAAGAAACCAATGTCGAGTATTTGCATATGCAAATTACTACAAATATACACCTAGTACCCTAGATGAGCTAGTAAGTATTACTTCAGGAAAAAGACTACCTTCTAACTTTTACAAGAGCCTATATTAGCCGGCACCGTGGCTCAATAGGCTAATCCTCCGCCTTACGGCGCCGGCACACCGGGTTCTAGTCCTAGTTGGGGCGTCAGATTCTGTCCCGGTTGCCTCTCTTCCAGGCCAGCTCTCTGCTGTGGCCCGGGAGTGCAGTGGAAGATGGCCCAAGTGCTTGGGCCCTGCACCCCATGGGAGACCAGGAAAAGCACCTGGCTCCTGGCTTCGGATCAGCGCGGTGCGCCGGCCGCGGCGGCCATTGGAGGGTGAACCAACGGCAAAGGAAGACCTTTCTGTCTGTCTCTCTCTCTCACTGTCCACTCTGCCTGTCAAAAAATTAATAAAAATAAAGAGCCTATATTAGTTATGAACTATCCATAGTTAGGTGTTGTACATTTTAGCTCTCTATACAGTGTGGGCCTTATAGTTAAAAGGTAGAGAGAAACCTGCTAAAAAGAACTTAGAATTTTATTTGTAACCATACCCATATTTATTCAAGCCCTAAATGTATATTAAAATTCATTAAAGTAAGGCTCAGTGCTTGAGCCCCTGTCATCCATGTGGGAGACCCGGATAGAGTTCCAGGTTCCTGGCTTTGGCCTGGCCCAGTCATGACTGTTGTGGCCACTTGGGGAGTGAACCAGGAAAGGGAAGATTGATCTCTCCCTCCTTCTTTCCTTCTCTCTGTAACTCTGCCTTTCAAATAAATGAATACATCTTTTAAATAAAGCTTGCTCAAGGTTACCTCTATTAACTACCAGTCCAATTTTCTATGATATTTCCTTTACTTGGGGCCAAAATTCCAATAGTAGTTCCATCCTAAGTAACAGGCTTGTCAAGTTCATATCTGTTTGCTTACAGCAGTACAACAATACTATTGCCCAAAAGCCACAATAACTTAATTCCTTTAGGAAAATCCTTTAAGAATTCCAGGGCCGGCACTGTAGCAGGTAAAGCCACCACCTGCAGTGCTGGCACTGCAGGTGCATATGGGGACTAGTTCGAGTCCCAGCTGCTCCACTTCCAACCCAGCACTCTGCTATGGCCTGGGAAAGCAGAAGAAGATGGTCCAAGTCCTTGGGCCTCTGCCCCTGCGTGGGAGACCCAGAGGGGCTCTTGGCTCCTGGCTTTGGATCGGCACAGCTTCTGCCATTGTGGCCATCTGGGGAGTGAACCATCGGTCCTATAAGACCTCTCTCTCTGCCTCTCCTTCTCTCTTTGTGTAACTCTAACTTTCAAATAAAATAAATAAATCTCTTAAAAAAAAAGTCCAAATAAACTTTCCAAGCACATCCCTCTTCTAACATTTGCACTCATACTTTAGAGATTCTTTACTTCAAGACTTACATTTCTATAGCAGTTCCACAGGTAAATTAAGCTAATCTGGGGCTACACGGAAAGCTAAGAAAGGAAGACTGTCTCATTCCAACTATAATACATTCCTGAGATAAAGCCTTTTTTTGTTTAAAGATTTTTTTTTTTTTTTTTTTACAGGCAGAGTGGACAGTGAGAGAGAGAGACAGACAGAAAGGTCTTCCTTTGCCGTTGGTTCACCCTCCAATGGCCACCGCAGCCAGCGCACCGCGCTGATCCGAAGGCAGGAGCCAGGAGCCAGGAGCGCAGTGCGCCGGCCGTAGCAGCCATTTGGGGGGTGAACTAATGGGAAGGAAGACTTTTCTCTCTGTCTCTCTCTCTCACTAACTCTGCCTGTCAAAAAAGAAAAAAAGAATAGTCCTCAGCCAGCGTTGTGGCTTAACTGCAGTGCCGGCATCCTGTATTGGCACCAGTTCCAGTCCTGGCTGCTGCACTTCCAACCCAGCTCCCTGCTAATGTGCCTGGGAAAGCAGGGGAAGAAGATGGCCCAAGTGCTTGGGACCCTGTACCCGCGTGGGAGACCCAGAAGAAGCTCCTGGCTTCAGATCAGCCTAGCTCCGGCCATTGTGGCCACTTGGAGGGGGAGTGAACCAGTGGATGGAAGATCTCTCTCTCCCCCTCTGCCTCTGCCTCTCTAACTCTGCCTTTCAAATAAGTAAATAAATCTTTTTTTAAAAAAAGTAAATGCATTAAACTAAGGTTTGGTAGTCTGCCACAAACTTAAGGGGAAAACATCCATTCTGTATCCTTGGCATATTGTTCATGGATGTTTCTGTTGGATATATAAATGCTTGGAATCTTCAGTTAGTCTTATCTTTTATGAGATCAAATCAGTACACCATATCGCATTTGTGCACTGCCCTGCTTCATCAAGTGTGAACCTATCCTTTTTGTGTGTTTGCTTTTAAAACAAAGTAATCAAATTTATAGGTTTTTATATTTTTATGTTGGAGAACATCTCTCCCTTTTTCTGTTTGATGGCTTTTAATCTCTTGTAAGTATACAACTGTATCTAACTATACCATTTGCTCCCCATTGTCATTTTCTGACTGGCAATGCCAAGTATACATCTCTGGATTGCATTTTATGGGAGAATAAAAACTAAACCACTTTAATCATTAAGTTTGCATCAGAGTTTAAAGATACATGAATTCAACTGAAATATGCCATTTTTTTTAACAAATACAAAAGCCTTGGTTTATTCCCCTCTGCAGGTAAGGTACGTAAAAGACTATTATGTGACTGCATAGGGCATTGTCATGTAGCCCAGCAGGTTAAGCTGCCACTCAGGACACTCACATCCCATAGCCGAATGAGTCCCTGCTACTCTGCCTCTGATCCAGGTCCCTGTTAATGCACCTGGGAAGCAGCAGACGATGGCTCAAGTCCTTGAGTCTCTTCTACCCACATGAGAGACCTCGATGGAGTTCCTGATTCCCGGCTCTGCCCTGCCCCAGCCTCAGCTACTGCAGACATCTGGTGAGTGAGAGAGCGATCTCCTACCCATTGGCTTACTCCCCAAATGCCAACAGCCAGGAACTCAATCCGGGTCTCCCATATGGGTGGCAGGGATCCAACCGTTGGGGCATCTGCTGCCTCCCAGCGTCTGCACCAGCAGGAAGCTGCACGTGCGAGCAAAGCTGGGACTTGAACCAGGCACTCCAGTCCGGAATGTGGGTGTCCCAAGAGGCCTCTTAACTGCTGATCCAAACACCTGTACCCAGTTATGTATTTATATTTTCCTAAGCAAGTATACACTCTCTCATAGTTGTACGTGCATGATGAAATTTACTAACAGTCTGAATAATAGCTTATGGAAAAGACACAAGGATTTGTTATTATTCCTTAAGACAAAAACACATTTTTGGCAGCATTTAAAAATATTAAAAAGTTTTAAGACATTCTGTTTTTGCTTTATCAATGCTAAAATTTAGATAATCCTGTAATTTCAAATATGCTGTAATACCTGTGTGGCTGTAATTCGAGTACACGGATTAAATAAGAATAAGCCTTGTATGAGCTCGAGCAGATCGTCTCCTGCTGCAATGAAGATGTGTTGTAATGGGATTCCAGGGAAACTCTTAAATGTCACATAATCTGGAAGACTACACATATCCTGGAAAAAATAGTTTGAACATTCAAATTTAAGTGGACTGAAAGATACAAATATCAAATAAAGAAATAAAAAGCAGTGAAAGATAGCCCAAGTACTTAGGCCCTTGCACCCACTTGCAGATGATACAATATTCTATGTATAATATCCCAATAAATCTATTAAGAACTCCTAAAACTAAAAAGTACAGCAGGGCTATAGCTCTACAAATTAGCAATGAACATATGAATGGCAAAATTAAAAGTACCATTTATGATCACATAAAAAAGGAAAATGAAATAGGTAAAAAAAAGAAAAAAAAAAAAAGCCTAAGCAAAACATGTACAAGTTCATGTCCTGAAAGCTACACAACACTGATGGAATAAACCAAAGATGTAAATAAATGGTGAAACATACCATGTTCATGCACTGGAAGATTCAACACACTAAGGATGTCAACTTTCCTCAAGGTGACACACAGGTTTAACATTTTTATCAAAACCCTGGAAAAGTTATCATAGATAGAAGCAGATTACCCTAAAACTCCTATGGGACTTACCCCTGATGAACAAAGAGGCAAAAATCCTCAACAAAATACTAGCAAACAGAATCCAACAACACACAAGAAAGGTCATCCACCCTGGGTCAGGTGGGATTTATCCAGGAACGTACGGATGCCTCAACAGAAGCAAGTCAATAAACGTGACACATCACATCAACAAAGTGAAGGACGAAAACCATATGATTAACTCAACAATTAAAGAAAAGGCATCGGATAAAATACAACATCCTGTCATGATAGAAACCTTTTAAAAATCGGGCATAGAAGGAACATACCTTAACACAATCAAGGCAAAATATGACAAACCCATAGCCAGCATCATGCTGAGGGGAAAAGCTGAAAGCTGGATGCATTTCCACTAAGATCTGAAACCAAACAAGGATGCCTACTTTCCCCTGTATTATTCAATATGGTTCTGGAGGTTTTAGCCATAGCTATTAGGCAAGAAAATCAAATCAAAGCGTGTATTATAATTGGAAAGGAGGAAGTCAAATTGATCCTATTTAGAGACAAGATCTTTTACAGAGAGGAATCAAAAGAGTATAATAAGAGACTATTAGGATTCATAAGAGAATTCAGCAAAGTTGCAGAATTTAAGATCAACACACAAAAATCAACAGCATTCTTATACACTGACAACGCTTTGGCTTAGAAAGAATTTATCAGACCAGTCCCATTCGCAGTAGCTACAAAAAAATTTAAATACCTTGAGATGAATTTAACCAAGGATGCGAAAGATTTCTGCAATGAGAATTACAAAGTATTAATGAAAGAAATAGAAGACACAAAGAAATGGAAAAATCTTCCATGTTGATGGATTGGGAAAATTAATAGCATCAAAGTGTCCATAGTATCCAAAACAATTCACGGATTCAATGTGATCTCAATCAAAATACCAAGTACATTCTTCACAGATTTAGAAAAAACAAACCTAAAATTCATGTGGAAATACAAAAGACTCTGAACAGTCAAATTAAACAAACAATAACAACAACAGAGCTATCATAATACCAGAACTCAAGACTTACTACAGGACAGTTATAAGCAAAACACCTGGTACTGGCACAAAAATAGACATGCAGACTAACGGAACTGAATAGAAACCTCAGAAAGAAACCACACATATACAACCAACTAATCTTTGACAAGTGAGCTAAAATCATTCTCTGGCGAAAGGACGGTTTCTTCAATAAATGTTGGAAAAGTTGGACGTCCACATGTAGAAATTTAAAACAAGACCTTACATACTATACAACAACCAACTCACTATGGATTAAAGATCTAAAGACCGGACACCATCAAGTTACGAGAGGAAAACATAGAGGAAATGCTGCATCACATTGGCCTCGGCAGAAACTTCTTGGATAACACCCCAAAAGCACAGGCAATAAAGGCAAAAACAGACCAATGGGATTCCATTAAGCTAAGAGGCTCCTGCACAGCAAAGCAAATAATTAACAAAGTAGAGAGGCAACTGACAGAATGGGAGAAAATTTTTGTAAACTATGCATCTCATAAAGAATTCATATCCAGAATATATAAGCAGCTCAGGAAACAACAACAAAACAAACAACCCAGTTAAGTAATGGGCAAATGATATGAACAGGTATTTTTCAAAGGCGAAATACAGATGGTCAACAGGCACATGAAAAGATGATCTGAGGATTACTAGTTATCAGGGAAATGCAAAGAAAAGCCACAGTGAGGCATCACCTCACCGCAGTTAGAATGGCTAGCATAGAAAAATCAAAAAATAACAAATGCTGGTGAGGATGCAGAAAAAGGTACTTTCATATACGGTTCGTAGCAATACAAACTGGTACAACCATTATGGAAGACAGTATGGAGATTCCTCAGAAAACTAAAAATAGATCCACCTTATGACCCACCTATCACATAGCTAAGAATATAGCCAAAGGAAATGAAATCAGCATATGAAAGTTACACTCCCACAAGTATAGCAGTTCAACTCACAATAGCTAAGATATAGACTCAACCTAAAATACCCATCAGCTGATGAATGGATTGACATTGGCAATAAAAAGACACAACTGGAGATTGTTATGCTAAGTGAAATAAGCTAGACCTAAAAAAAAAAAAAAATATGGTTTCTCTTATTTGTGGTAGTTTATATGGAGTATAAACATTGTGTGGATGTCATATCATTTGGTATATACTTAATAACTGTGCTTTACTGAATTATACCATGTAAATGATAATATGCTTATTTCACGCATAAAAAAATGGAGAGGGAGGAAGTAGCGAGGACTCTTGGGGTATTAGCAATACTTTGTTCTAAATTTGGGTGTCAGTTATCAGTATGATTAGATTACAAAAAATGCAGGGGCCGGTGCTGTGATGTAGCGCCACTATCTGCAGTGGCGGCATCCCATATGGGTGCTGGTTCAAGTCCCAGCTGCTCCACTTCCAACCCAGCTTTCTATGACCTGGGAAAGCAGTGGAAGATGCCCCAAGTCCGTGGGCCCCTGCACCCACATGGGAGACCTGAAAGAAGCATCAGGCTCCTGGCTTCAGATTGGCCCAGTTCCAGCCACTGCAGCCATTTGAGGAGTGAACCAGCAGATGAAGACCTCCCTCTTTGCCTCTGTAACTCTGCCTTTCAAATAAATAAAATAAAAATCTTCAAAAAATACTCATTTCTGTATATTTATGCGCTTTTCTTGGTACGTATACTGTACTTCAATAAAATGTTTAGGAAAAGGAAAGGCAAAGGACTAGCATGGCTAAAACAATTTAGAGAAATAACAATAATCATCCTCCCTTATTTTAGAACAATTTATACCAGCTTTAATTAAGACTGTGTGGCAGCGTGCAGCTGACAAAAAGCATTCCAGCTACAAAGCGGCCACTGTGAACCCGTGTATGTGGGAGAAGAGGGAGGCCAGCTGCAGCCACAAGAGAGACGTCGGGGACGGTGGAGGACAGAGTGGGAGCTCATTTCCTCTGCATATTTTACTGTTAGATCTGTATGTGTAAAAGTAGTGTGCACTTTTTGTATTTAAATATTAAGAATGATTCCAGCTGGAAAAAGAAAAAGAAAAAAAAAACTGTGCAGTACTGGAAGAGGGACAGACACACAGATCAATGGAACACAATACTGACCCAGACAGCCACACAAATCTATCTAAGAGATTTTTGGAAAAGATGCAAAAGAAATGGACAGAAAGTCTTTTCAATAAATGGTGCTACATCCACAGACCCAAAAATGAACCCTGACATAAGTCTAAAACATCATGAAAAACTGAATTCTAAATGGACTGTGGACTTAAACACAGTCCTATGGAACTTTTAGAAAAAAACATACAAAAAGAATTTCAGAAAGGGCCTGACTCAGTGGCATAGCAGGTAAAGCTGCTGCCTGCAGCACCAGCATCCCATATGGGTTCTGGTTCGAGTCCCGGCTGCTCTACTTCCAATCCAGCTCTCTGCTATGACCTGGGAAAGCAGAAGATGCCCAAGTGCTTGGGACCCTGCACCCACGTGGGAGACCCGGAAGAAGTTCCTGGCTTCGGATCAGCCGGGCTCTGGTGGTTGCAGCTATTTAGGGAGTGAACCAGCTGATGGAAGACCTCTTTTTCTCTGCCTCTCTGTAACTCTGCCTTTCAAATAAATAAATAAATCTTTAAAAAATTTTTTCAGGGGACCAGCACTATGGCACATTTGGTTAACGCCCTGGCCTGAAGCGCCAGCATCCCATATGGGCACCAGTTCAAGTCCCAGCTGCTCCTCTTTCAATCCAGCTCTCTGCTATAGCCTGAGAAAGCAGTAGAAGATGGCCCAAATCCTTGGGCCCCTGCATGTGTGTGGGAGACCCGGAAGAAGCTCCTGGCTCCTGGCTTTGGATCGGCGCAGCTCCAGCCATTGCGGCCATCTGGATGGAAGACTCACTCTCTCCCTGCCTCTCCTTCTCTCTGTGTAACTCTTTCAAGGAAAGTAAAAAAAACTTAAAAAAATTTTTTTTTCAGAAAAATTTTTGGACTAGGCCAGAGTTCTTCAACTTGACACCAAAAGCATGATTCATTAAAGGAAAAACTGATAAGCCTGATCAAAATTAAAACTTACTCTGATAAAAACTTACTATGATAAAAAGGCACTGTGAGAAAAAATTTTTGCAAAACTCACATACAACAAATAACTACTATCTAGACTATACAACTCAATACTCTGCAGTCAAAATAAATAAATAAACAAACAGGAGCACAAGAGTGCCGGGGTGAGAGTTCTGGCTCCACTTCTGTTTCTAGCTTCCTGCTGATGCACACCACAGGAGGGCAGCATGTGATGGCTCAAGTGCTTGGATCCCTGAACTCCCAAGTGGGAGAACCTAGACTGGGCCCCAGCTACTGTGGACATCTGGGGAATAAACCAGTGGATGCCCCCTGCTCATGCGCAGGGAAAGAACCAGAGGACAGCACAAGAGCTTGGGCACCTGTACCCACGTGGGAGAGCTGGATGAAGCTCCTGGCTTCGGACGTGGCCTCACCCCGGCTACTGCAGCCATCTGGAGAGTGAACCAACGGAGAGAAGATCTCTCTATCTGCCTCTCCCTCTCTAACTCTGCCTTTCAAATAAATAAAACTCATAAAAAACATGAATTAAAAATTAAAAAGTAACATTATGTATTTTATAAAGAAAGCAAAGGGAGGGGCTTGGAGACTCCAAAGAAATTAAAAGGAGATTAAATGTTAATTATTGTGAATTAATCAAGCCATGTTGTAAAAATGTCTTCAAATATCACTGTACCCTGTAATATGCACAACATATGCATGTTAGTAGAAAATGTATTAAAACTCTCGTGGAGTAGAAAAAAATAATTAAAACAGGGGCCACCACTGTGGTGCAGTGGTTTAAGCCACCACCTGCAGCACCAGCATCCCACATGGCACCAGTTTGAATCCTTGCTGTTCTGTCTCCAATCCAGCTCCCTGCTAATGTGCCTGGGAAAGCAGCAGAGCTTGGCCCAAGTGCTTACAACCCTGCACCCATGTGGGAGACCTGGAAGAAGCTCCTAGCTCCTGGCTTTGGCCTGGCCCACTCTGGCTATTGTGGCCATTTGGGGAATGAAGCAACAGATGGAAGGTCTCTCTCTCTGTCTATACATGGATGGCGAACATATGAGAAGGTATTTAACACCAATAGCCATCAGAGCAGTAAGATTACAATCACAGTAAAATTCAGCAAGCTTAAACTGTTGTAAGTTTACCACAGAGTGGTTAACAAGAAATACAAATAAAATATACGGCTATCACAAAGAAAAAGTTAAATGACATATTAATGTTAAAAAAGTACAAGTTGGTTGCAAAAAACAAAAAACAAAACCCCAACTATGCTATGAACTCATTTTTGTTAATGAATGAAAGAAAATGCTGGCCAGCACCGCAGCAATAGGCTAATCCTCCACCTGCGGCACCGGCACACCAGGTTCTAGTCCCGGTTGGGGCCCCAGATTCTGTCCCGGTTGCCCCTCTTCCAGGCCAGCTCTCTGCTGTGGCCCGGGAGTGCAGCGGAGGATGGCCCAAGTGCTTGGGCCCTGCACCCCATGGGAGACCAGGAGAGGCACCTGGCTCCTGGCTTTGGATCGGCGCGCTGCGCTGGCTGCGGCGGCCATTGGAGGGTGAACCAATGGCAAAGGAAGACCTTTCTCTCTCTCTCTCTCTCACTGTCTACTCTGTCCAAAAAAAACCAAACAAAACAAACAAACAAACAAAAAAAAAAAACAAAGAAAGAAAATGCAACCCTGGATGTATGTGTGTACACCCGTAGCATGGCCTTGCACCAAACTGTTAACACTGGGTACTTTCTGGGCTGGGGATTACTGTGTGTATGAGAGGTTGGATAGTATGTTACAATTTTAACTTCTTACTTTTTCTACTTCTTTATCATCTGAAATGTTATAAGTATACGTATTGCTAGTAAATTAAGATAACTAGCAAGGAAATTTAATTTCATGTGATTAGTACATAAAAGATATGACAAATAACTGTAATCCTAATTAAATTTCAAAGAAAGTGCTTAAAGGCTTACAGGCCATTGTTCCTCAGTTGGTGTGCCCAGAGTTTCAAATATTCTTGTTAGCTGATCGAGGTCTGAGTCTCCTGGCAAAAAAGGAACCTGAAAGCAAGATACAGACATTTCAAGGTAGTTTGTGATAGCTGTTACAGAAATAATACCATAAGTTAGTAATAAAAAACAAAAAACCCTAAACAATAAAAATTTAGTATGATGTACTGGATGTGTTATTAGATCCTGCTATTGCCGCTGAAGTAAATAAAATCTTCATTGCCCATTTTATTCATCTATAAATCTTTAATGAACACTTATCACGTAACGGCCACTGCGCTCAACCCAAGGCATTACAAGGGAAGACAGTTCCAGCCCTTGCCTGCTCTGCAGATAGTGGACACTGCTGATGGATGTAAACGGGCATGTATGATATGGTGTGTTGAGAGTCCAAGGTCTCAGCCCACACAGCAATAGCACCTCACCCTCTCTAGATGGGCTAGGGAAGGCTTCCTAGAGGCAGGAGCAGTGAAAGGGAATGAACAGAAGTCAGGCAGAGAAAGAGTAAGAAGGGAGAAGAGAATTTTCTTCCAGCAAAGGGTAGACACAAGGGCTGGAAAGAAGAGAATCTTCTTAAAAAAAAATTTTGGGGGGCCGGTGCCATGGCTAACTCGGTTAATCCTCCGCCTGCGGCACTGGCATCCCATATGGGCACCAGTTCGAGTCTCGGCTGCTCCTTTTCCAGTCCAGCTCTCTGCTGTGGCCCGGGAAGGCCGTGGAGGATGGCCTGGGTGCTTGGGCTCTGCACCCGCATGGGAGACCAGGAAGAAGCACCTGGCTCCTGGCTTCGGATCGCCGCAGGGCCAGCCGTGGCAGCCATTTGGGGAGTGAATCAACAGAGGGAAGACCTTCTCTCTCTCTCTCTCTCTCTCTCTCTCTCTCTTTCTCTCTCTCTCTCACTGTCTGTAACTCTACCAGTCAGATTAAAAAAAAAAAAAATTGGGGGGTCGGCGCTGTGGCGTAGCGGGTAAAGCCGCCGCCTGCAGTGCTGGCATCCCATATGGGTGCCAGTTTGAGTCCCAGCTGCTCCACTTTCTATCCAGCTTGGGCCCCTGCACCCACATGGGAGACCGGGAGGAAGCTCCTGGGCTCCTGGCTTCAGATCAGCTCAGCTCTGATTGTTGTGGCCAATTTGGGAGTGAACCAGCAGATAGAAGACCTCTCTCTCTCTCTCTGCCTCTCCTTCTCTCTTTGTGTAACTCTTTCAAGTAAAAATAAATAAATCTTAAAAAAAAATTGAAAAATCCTCTTTGAAATTATATACAGGCAAACTTTAAAAGAGAATAAATAATTGCAGGTTAAAAATTAGTGAACTGGTAAGAAATGACGAAAATATTATTTTCCAATTCATTCTTAAGACAGCTAGGTTAAATATGTAAGAAAAAAAGCATTTTCTCTACTTTGTGAATAATAATGCACTCCAGCATTATTAAGTCAAGGCTGCAACAGCCAGAGCGGGGCCAATCAGAAGCCAGGAGCTTCCTCTGGGTCTGCCACATGGGTGCAGGGGCCCAAGCATTTGGGCCATCCTCTGCTGCTTTCGCAGGCCATAGCAGAGAGCTGGATTGGAAGAGAAGCAGCTGGCACTCAAACCGGCACCCATATGGGATGCTGGTGCAAGCAAAGCTTGCCTACTATGCCACAACACCAGCCCTGGGCTTTTAAGATTTATTTACTTGACAGGCACAGTGACAGAGAGGGAGAGACAGACAGACAGAGATTCTCCAACCAGTGGTTCACCCCCTAAATGGTCGCAACAGCTAGGTCTGGGCCAGGCTGAAACCAGGAGCCAGTAATTCCACATGGGCGGCAGGGGCCTTCTTCCCAGGCGCATTAGCAGGGAGCTGGGCCAGCAGGGAAGAGGGAATTAACCTGCTCCGGCGCTGGCCCTGCGCAGGTGCCTCCTAAAGCACCCCCAGCTTCTCCAGCGCAGGCTCCCACAGCATGGGCAGAAAGCACAGTTCATCCAGCTGAGTTCCAGCAGTGGTGGAACTGTCCACCTCCCGTACAACTTCCTAGCAGAGTGCCCTCAGAGCGCTTAGGCCCCTGCACCCACGTGGGAGACACAGAGGCTTCTGGCTCCTGGCTTCGGAACGACTCAGCTCCAGCTGTTGCTGAACCAGTGGATAGAGGACCTCTGTCTCTACTTCTCTCTGTAACTCTTTCAAATAAACAAAATATTTTTTTTTAAGATTCATTTATTTGTAAGTTGGAGTTTCAGAGAGAGGAAGTCACAGAGAGACAGACAGACAGAGTATCTCACAGCAGCCAGTACTGAGGCAGGAGATTCTTCTGGGTCTCCCGTGTGGGTGCAGGGGCCTAAGATCTTGGGCCATTTTCCACTGCCTTCCCAAGTACATTAGCAGGGAGCTGGATTGGAAGTGGAGCAGCCAGGACTCAACTGGCACTCATATGGGATGCTGGCATTGCAGGCAGCAGCTTTACCTGCTACACAACACCAGCGCCCCTGCTCCTCTTACTTTCTAAACAGTGTGATTAGTTATAACGTTAAGGGCTGTGGGATTGTTTTTGTCTTCTCCGTGAGTGTATTTAGGGCCTGGCAGATTCTCAATGTGAACTTCTGCACTGCTCTGTGTTCTTGCTAGTAGCAAAGCTGTGATGCTAGCTGATTCATAGGGCCAACTTTTAGCAGTGGGATTACCATGTCATCTTCAGTTCTCTCTTTTTAAAATTTATTTGAAAGGCAGAAATACAGACAGAAAGAAGGGAAAAAAGAGAGAGAGATCTTCCTTCCACTGACTCACTCCCAAAATGGCCACAATAACCAGGGCTGAGCCAGGCAGAAGCCAGGAGCCTCTTCCGGGTCCTCCACATGGGTGCAGGGGTCCAAGCATTTGGGCCATTTTCTGTCGTTTTCCCAGGCCATTAGCAGAGAGCTGGATCAGAAGTGAAGCAGCTGGGACTAGAACTGGCATCCATATGGGATGCCAGCACTGCAGGTGGAGGCTTAACCTTCTATGCCACAGCGCCAGCCCCCATCTTCAGTTCTAAATGTAGAATTTTGTCCACTGGGGCAAGCTTCTCAAAATGATGAAGAGAATTCACATCTTTAGACTTTTTAACAGTAACAGTGTAACTTTTCTCTTTGGTATCCAGTCTTTCAGTACATACGGCTAAGGAGAGGGAGAGTGGGGTTGGAATGCAATGAGGAAACACTCCTAACTTCAGAAGGATCCCCCCAAATCCCTTTGCTTTGATTTCCCAGGAGGCCCAGTCTTCCTGGAGATCTAAGCTTTGTAACTAAAGAGAAGGTGCCAAGTCATTATCTTTTTCTCCAATGAGGGCAGGAAAGGGGAATGTTATTATTCACGGTCTCAGTCAGAGAAATGCTGCGGTCCCAGTATGTCTGCTGTCTGAACACACCTGGTGGTCTCACACGATGTTTAAAGTCACACAGACTGGGCCGGCGCCGTGGCTCAATAGGCTAATCCTCCACCTTGCGGCGCCGGCACACCGGGTTCTAGTCCCGGTCGGGGCGCCGGATTCTGTCCCGGTTGCCCCTCTTCCAGGCCAGCTCTCTGCTATGGCCAGGGAGTGCAGTGGAGGATGGCCCAGGTGCTTGGGCCCTGCACCCCATGAGAGACCAGGAAAAGCACCTGGATCCTGGCTCCTGCCATCGGATCAGCGCGGTGCGCCGGCTGCAGCGGCGGCCATTGGAGGGTGAACCAACGGCAAAGGAAGACCTTTCTCTGTCTCTCTCTCTCACTGTCCACTCTGCCTGTCAAAAAAAAAAAAAAAAAAAAAAAAAAGAAAAAGTCACACAGACTGGCTGCTGCAATGGCTGGTACCACCTATCTCAGAAGTAACCACAAAGTCTCCCAGCAGGACACAAGTCCCTCCTCACACATGCAGTGACTACAGAGATGCCGTGACAAGCTACTGCCTATGTTCTGAAGTATAATTACCTACCATAAAACCCTACTTCCTAAAGGGAAGTCTTCCCATCTCACTTTAACATTTTAATAAAAAAGGTTGTATTTTGGGGGAGGCTTTTAGAAAAATTGGCCTGTTTGTAGGCTTTTTATTGTAAGGATAGTGGGCAGAAGATAACTGTGACAAAAATTATGAGAATAACTTTAATGCTACTAAATTACGTACATTAGTATAAGACTTACCCTCAGAAGCAGCTCAGCTAATATACAGCCTACAGCCCACATGTCCACACCCACACCATACATCCTAGCTCCAAACAGTAACTCGGGAGCCCGATACCACCTAAAGAACAAAAGGAAATACAGTCACTTTAGAAGGAAGGAACAAGTAGCGCATTTCTTAGGGATGAACTAACTTCACCTTTTTAAAAGCCAATCTTTAGCCCGGCGCCACGGCTCAATAGGCTAATCCTCCACCTTGCGGCACCGGCACTCAGGGTGCCGGATTCTGTCCCGGTTGCCCCTCTTCCAGGCCAGCTCTCTGCTGTGGCCCAGGAGTGCAGTGGAGGATGGTCCAAGTACTTGGGCCCTGCACCCCATGGGAGACCAGGAGAAGTACCTGGCTCCTGCCATCGGATCAGCGCGGTGCGCCAGCCGCGGCGGCCATTGGAGGGTGAACCAACGGCAAAGGAAGACCTTTCTCTCTGTCTCTCTCTCTCACTGTCCACTCTGCCTGTCAAAAAATAAAATAATAAATAAATAAAAGCCAATCTTTGGGGCTGGTGCTGAGGCGTAATGGGTAAAGCTGCCACCTGCAGTGCTGGCATCCCATACGGACGCTGGTTCGAGTCTCGGCTGCTCCACTTCTGATCCAGCTCTCTGCTATGGCCTGGGAAAGCAGTACAAGATGGCCCAAGTCCTTGGACCCCTGCACCCACATGGAAGACCTGGGAGAAGCTCCTGGCTCCCGGCTTCAGATAGGCACAGCTCTGGGCCACTGCGGCCAATTGGGGAGTGAACCAGTGGATGGAAAACTGACCTTTCTCTCTGCCTCTCCTTCTCTGTAACTCTCAAATATATGAATAAATCTCAAAAGAAAAAAAGCCGATCTTTTACCTTGAGCACTAGAGACCACATTCTCCTGTCAAGGCTATTGCTCTGCTGTCTCCTCCAACTCCTCCATCAGTTTTCTACTGGCCCTCTCCCATTAATACATACGCATATCATTACTTACACAGCTGTAAACTTATCTGCACTATCCTTCCCCTAATGGCTACCTCCTCATTTTCTGGTTATTCAAAGAGTTGTTATTATCTTCAATTCCTCCTCTCTTAAACACTCAAAAAGATTTTTTAACTTATCTTTACTTTAATTGAAAGGAAGGGGCGGGGAGATACTTTCTTTCCCCTGGTTCACCCCTGAAATGCCTGTGACAGGGTTGGTCCTGGCCAAAGCCAGGAGCCCAAAATGCAACCACAATCCAGGTCTCCGAAGTGGGCAGCAGAGACCAAGCACTTTGGCCATATCTGCTGCTCCCAGGATGCGCATTAGCAGGAAGCTGGACTGGAAGCAGGAAAGTCGGGACTTGAACCAGCCACTCTGAAGTGGGATGCAGCTGTTCCAAGTGACGGCCTACGTACTATGCCAAAGCCTGCCCCTCTTGAACACTTTTTACCAGGATTTCATCTTCACCACTCCACCCAAACTGCTCTTGTCAAGGTTGTCAATCATGTTCTTGCAGCTGAATCCAACTGTCTATTCTCAGAGAATTCATTTTTAAAAAAAACTACTTTTTATTCATTTAAAGGCAAAGCAACAGAGGAGAGACAGAGAAATAGGGAGATCTTCGATCCTCTGGTTCACTCCTCAACTGGCTCTGACAGCCAAGTTGGGGCCGGGCTGAAGCCAGGAGCCAGGAACTCACCCTAGTCTCCCACATGGATGCCAGGGGCCCAAACCCTTGGGCAAGTTTTCACTGCTTTCCCAGGTACAAGCACAGAGCTGAATCAAAAGCAGAACAGCTGAGCTCAAACCAGTACTCTGGTGGGAAATACTGGCCTCGCAAGTGGCAGCCTAACTGGCCTCACAAGAGGCAGCCACAACACCAGCCCCTCATAGCAAACTCATTTTAACTTGACCTGTTTTTAGCATTTAATTTTCAAGAGAAAAATATGAGAAAATTGGTAAATTAGAAAGCACCAATGTGTTATTCTGTTGCATGTGGGTATCTGTAAAAGCTCCCTAATGATGGACTTAATCTTTCCTACAACTGTATCAACAACTCATCTCCTACTCCCTACTCATGGCTCAGCTGACCGACACTAAATGAGATATAGTCGGAAGGTGATGGACTAGTTTAAAAGAACAGAGCATGTGAAGACCTCAGAGCCTTAAAAATAATCTTTGAAATTAATAAATGTCATTCTGACAAGAATTATAAAACCTCTTATCCTAATCTGTATAAGATCATGTTTTTATTTGTACCTTAGAAGTATAAACAGAAAACATAATTACTAACAAAATGAACAATTCAAATATCAATGTAGTGCTTTAAATGCCCTTCATACATAAGGATATGGACTCTAGACTGACCAATATGATAAATATAGGGCCAATAAATCAGTGCGATTAGGTAATTAACCACTGAAGCACCACTTATCTAAACTGAGAATTATTCTCATTACCAGGTAGATATCAGAGGACTGACTAATCCAACTGTTTGAAAGAAGGGCTGTTTTTTCGCTTTTTACACATAACAAAAAAACGGGCTGTATTTTTCAGACACGCTGATTCCCGAGCTCTGCCCAGGCGTCTCAGAGAGGCCAGCTGATGCTCGTTTATCATCCTCCTCCTGCACAACCTAAGCTTTCGGTTACTTCAGGTTGTCTTACCTGGTTACAACCTGATGTGTGTAAGCTCTGTTGGGGCTCCCAAATGATTTGGCCAGGCCAAAATCTGCCAGTTTTAGAACGCCATTTTCATCTAGCAACAAGTTGTTTGGTTTCAGATCCTGTATCACAGAAGTTTTAAGCAAACAAACAAGGTTGGGGAGAATATCACAGTGATATGTTTTAGTTGACTTTAAATTTAGTAAAAACAAGATAACACCCCCAACACCCCCAATTAAGCAATCATACTTTTTTTTTTTACAAATGTAAAATAATATCAAAACAAAGTAAGACTGGTTATATTACATAGTGAGACCCTGGTAAGGAACTAAGTTTCACCAAGCATTAACTAACCTACTCCATGGGATTGCTGTGAGGACTTAATGTAATACTTTCTGTAAGAGGCTAGTGCAACGACTAACTCATACTAACCATCCCTTAATGCTTGCTCCTATTAATACAAACTTTAGTACTTAAAAATGTTATACATTTATGGGGCTGGCGCCATGGCTCACTTGGTTAATCCTCTGCCTGCTGCGCTGGCATCCCATATGGGCGCCGGGTTCTAGTCCCAGTTGCTCCTCTTCCAGTCCAGCTCTCTGCTGTGGCCCAGGAGGGCAGTGGAGGATGACCCACGTGCTTGGGCGCCTGCGCCCACATGGGAGACCAGGAAGAGGCACCCGGCTCCTGGCTTTGGATTGGCGCAGCACACTGGCCATAGTGGCCATTTAGGGGGTAAACTAACGGAAGGAAGACCTGTCTCTCTCTCTCTCTCTCACTGTCTAACTCT
Source organism: Oryctolagus cuniculus (assembly GCF_964237555.1). Lineage (NCBI taxonomy): Eukaryota > Metazoa > Chordata > Mammalia > Lagomorpha > Leporidae > Oryctolagus > Oryctolagus cuniculus. Next base: position 90,233,620 of record NC_091445.1, on the reverse strand, counting down.
GCCTATCTAATAATAAAAAAAAAGTTATACATTTATAAACATTGAAAAATATTCTTCAAAATCTACACTAATGATATCAGCAAATAAAAGGGATTCAAATTTGAGAATTAGTAGTTCAAAAATATATATTATTGGTTAGTTATCTAAATGATGCCTAAGAATATCTACTTAGCTAAATTATCAATCTTGTTCCATAACTGAATATTCCTGAAAACAACTCATGTAATAAATTTTATTTCAAAATTCAGACAATTCTAGAATTAGAAATGTTACTTTTTAAAAGGCATTTTAGATTTTAGCACTGTACAAGTTAATCTAGATACTCTGTTTTTCCCCCATAACAGTATAGCACAAAGAATTATGAACTTAAAGCTAAAAGATCTAGGTTCTCAGTTATCTGCTGACCTTGTGGGGAACACCTTATGTCACTCAGCAAATTAGTTCTCTGTCTATAAAAACATGAAGGGTTAGATCTCTTGTAGTTCTAAATTTCATACAGTAGTTGGGATGCCCCCAGCACTACCTACTACAATAGCTGAAGGGAGTCCAGAGAAAGAGGGTGGGATGAAGTGGCCCAGCTACACCTATTGTGTTCAACCAATCACATACTCAGACCAGTAAGTACTAAGCTGGCTAAATAAAAATTGACTAAGATATAGAAGAAATATTAAAACTTTACCCTGTGTAGAATCCAGTGCTGATGTAAATATTCCAACCCTTGAAGAGTCATTAACATGTAGGCTTTTATATGTGATGGTGTCAGCACAAGACTGCTATCCTTTATTATAACCTGTAAAGCAAGCATACAATATAATGGTGTACCTTATTCCACATTAGACAGTTTATAGATGTAGAGTAAGTGTATCCACACAGGCATCTCAAGAGAGGTCCCCCACCTCTTAGGCAGCACCGTCAGAATCGTTCTGGCTTAAGAAAAAAGGCAGCACTTCATCTCAATCCCTCTGGCATGAAAGTAGTGACCACCTGCTGTTTCTGCTTGCCCCCATAACATGCAGCATTCCTCTGGAAAACCACCTCTTCCCAGCTCAGTCCACATGGTTAAGAAAGAACTGACTCCCATTGGAGTCCTCCAAAGATAGGTACCTGACCCAGGTATGGCTATTGCTTTTTAAGTTACATCTGTTTGTTTTCATTTTTATTTGGGGTGGGGAGGTAGAGAGGAGAGAAATCAATCTTCCACGTGCTAGTTCATGCCCCAAATAACTGTTAACAGCTGGGCCAGGTCAAAGCCAGAAGCCCCGATCTCAATCCGGGTCCTCCCATATGGGTGGCAGGGACCCAAACACTTGAGTATTTCATTTTGAAGTGCCTAGCTAGAGTACCAATCCAACTTCCAAGTCCAGCTTCCTGCCTAATGTGCACCCTGGGAGGCAACAGGTGTTCCCTCCGGTACGTAGTTCCCACAGACTGAGTTCCTGGCTCCTGATTTTGATCTGCCCCAGCCCTGACATTAAGGCATTTAGGAAATGGACCAGCAGATGAAGGATCTCTATGTCCATCTGTCTGTCTCCCTGCCTGCCTTTCAAATAAAAATGAAAATGAGAATTTTAAAAATATTTCTCATTTTTAAAATATCTATGATAACATGTAAAAAAGCTCTAAATGCCACAGCCTAATGCTCATTTCTCTAAAAATAACACCAATAAGCTATAGGGAACTTGGCAGACAGAAATGCCAGTGAAATCTGGATCTTTGCGTTTAACACAGAGAATATAACTAAACAATTAAAAGTAAAGTACTCAGGGCTGGTGGTGTGGTGTAGCAGGTTAAAAGCTGCCACCTGGGATCCCATATGAACACTGGCTGCTCTACTTCTGATCCAGCTCCCTGCTAATGTGCCTGGGAGGGCAGAAGATGGCATAAGTGCTTGGGTCACTGCAGCCACATGGAGACACGTGGACCCCACACTGGAAGCAGCTCTAGGCATCTGGCTTCTACCTGGCACAGTGCCAGCCACTGTCGCCATCTGAGGAGTGAACCAGCAGAGAGATCTCTGTCTCTTCCCTCTCTTTCAAATAAATAAAAAAAAATTTTTTTTAATGAATAAATAAAGTACTCAAGGGTTGGTGCTTGCACAGCAGTTTAAGCCACTGCTTGCAACATCAGCACTTCGTATTGGAGTGACAACTAGAGTCCCAACTGCTGTGCTTCCGATCCAGCCTGCTATTCACGTGGGAGATCTGGCTCCTAGCTGCGGCCTGGCTATCTGGGGAATGAACCAGCACATGGAAGGTCTTTCTCCCACCTTTTGTCTCTCACCCTCTCTGTGGGGGTGGCTTTACCGGCTATGCCACAGCGCTGGCCCCTCTGCTGCTCTTTCAAATAAGTCTTAAAAAAAAAAAGAACCCAGTGTCCTCTGACTTCAGAACACCCAGATTCCAGCAAAATAAAGCATTTTGACTACCAGTGTTTTATCAGGCTGGCGCTGTGGCACAGTGGGTTAAAGGCATGGCCTGCAGCACTGGCATCCCATATGGGCACCAATTCAAGTCCCAGCTGCTCCACTTCTGATCTAGCTCCCTGCTAATGCGCCTGGTAAAGCAGAAGATGGCATAAGTCCTTGGGCCCCTGTACCCAAGTGGGAGACCTGGAGGAAGCTCCTGAATCCTGGCTTCAGCCTGGCCCAGTCCTGGTGGTTGTAGCCATTTGGAGAGTTAACCAGAGAATAGAAGATCAATCTCTTTTTTCCTTATCTCTCTGTAACTCTGCCTTTCAAATAAATAAATCTTTAAAATATATAAACACACACTGTCCATATTTCTTAAAAAAAAAAAAAAAATTCAGGCTCTCTTCCTTTGATAAACTGGAAGAAAAATATTTCTCTCAGAATCTTAATCTTACCTCTAGATCAGTTTCCATAAAATCAAAGACAAGGCTAATATTAGATTTATGTCCAAAAGCATCAAGGAGCTGCAAAACAAATATTTTTAAAAAGTTAAAATTGTTCTTAAATACTTGAAACTACCATGCCAATTGAGATAATGTTTAGAAATTCAGATACTGTATTGCCCTGTGGACCTTATAATATTTTATTAAATATGACACTGTTCTTTTTTGGACAATACAAGAGGAATTAGTGTATTCAAGCATAAAAATATTAAACTTAAAAAAAAATCACTAAATAATTAAGCTCTCCCTCTGGCTTTTGAGAGTTTCAATTAAGAAACGAATTACAGCAAACTTGACCTCAGTCCCGGATTCAAGCACAGTGCTCAAGAGAACTCTCCAAACAGCAGCAGCTGTCACGGAGCGAACGAGCATATCCTCTAAGGCAGGCACTACGACGGGTGATACCAGCATTCAATTAGCTGGTCTTACGAGAACCCTATGAAATAGGGACTACAGCACGGAGTCACAAGCCAGGTCTCAGGCAGAAAGCAGGTTCTGGATGCAGACTGACACTCTTAATCACTATGCTGCAGTTATGCAGGTTTCAGAATTCCTGACAGCAACCTATGTCAGCATTTCATCAGCTGTATAATTTTAAAGCTACTGCCTGCAGGAACAATTAGGACAGAAAATACTTTCAGACTGCTTGCGTTTAAGCTTCTTCTCCAAGGCTTACCTCAAACAACTCATCTTGCTGGACTGTTAATCAACTTTTCAAATTTAATCAATTTCCATGATTGGAAAAGGCAGGGTCCTAAGCCCTAGAAACTAGTTAGATCATACTCACGCCAATTATATTTGGATGACTTAGCTCCTGTAATAATTTGATCTCTCTTAAGGCTGTTCTGTTTATACCTATGCAAAAAAGCAAAGCAAAAGGTAAAGAATAATTCTGGTATCTCAAGCCCACTCACAAATATATTTTTTAGGAAAGGTTAGTCATCTCAGGAAATAGCAATGAACATTTTATAAAAAAAAAAGGGGGGGCTCTCATAGGCTATTTATTTCTTTTAATTTGAAAGAAAGAGCTCCTATTTGCTGGTTCATTCCCCAAATACCCACAACAGCCTGGGTTGGGAACACAACTGAGGTTTTCCATATGGGTAGTAGAAATTAATTACGAAACCCATCACGACTACCTCCCAGGGTTTGCATTAGCAGAAAGCTGAAATCAGGAGCCAGAGCTGAGAATCAAACTCAGGAACTCCAATGTGAGACGTGGACATCTCAACCAGCATCTTAACTGCTAGGTCAAACGCTGGCCCCAAAAAGTTATAGCAGCAAATTTTTAAACAAATCTATTTTTCTCTTATATTGCCTTATTTCTCAAACAGCTTAACAGACTATCATAAATGGTGGAGTAAATTTCCACTCTATCTATAGCATATCAGATCCAAAGGTCACTGGTCTAAAAACATAAATACATGTACCACAAAGGTAGCAAGTAAATAGCTTCCTATCTCTTGCCCTACAGATATTAGAGGCTGATTCTTTGTGCTAAAAGCAAACGAGTGGTAATACAGTATCACTTCCAGGGGCTGGTGATGTGGCACAGCAGGCTGCTTACCACCTGCAACTCTAGCATCCCATGTCAGATTGCCAGCTGAGTCCTCCTAGCTGCTCTGCTGCCAATCCAGCTCCCTGCTAAGCAAGGCACCTGGGAAGGCAGTGGACAATGGCCTAAGTACTTGGGCCTCTGGCACCCATGTTGGAGTCCCGGATGAAATTCCAGGTCCTGGCTTCAGCTATGACGTTGGGGACTTTTGAGGGAGAGAAACAGTGGATGGAAGATCCTTGTTCTCTCTTGCTCTACTGTTCAAATAAAATATTTAAAAAAATCACTTCCAAAATAAGCATAGAACTTTAAAATTAAAAATAAGATCTAGTGCTGGCCGATGACAGGTCTTTTTATAAGGATTATTCTGAAGATTAAACAGGACTTAGCACTAAAAAGGCTTGGGAAGAAAAAATAAAGAAATCTTATACGTTCATTCCACAGTGAGTCCTGTGTACTTCAACAAAGATATATCTTGAATTTTCAAGTAATCAGAAGCTCTAAGATCAAAAAACAATGGGTTGGGGATGGCACTGTGGTGTAGTGGGTAAGGCCACTGCCTGTGGTGCCGCCATCCCATATGGGTGCCAGTTCAAGTCCAGCTGCTCCACTCCCAATCCGGCTCTCTGTTACGGTCTGGGGAAGCAGTGGAAGATGGCTGTCCTTGGGCCCCTGCTGGCTTCGGATCAGCACAACTCTGGCTATTGCGGCCGTTTGGGGAGTAAACCAGTGGATGGAAAACCTCTCTTCCTCTGCCTTTCAAATAAATAAATAAATCTTAAAAAAAAAAAAAAAAAAAAAAAAGGGTGTGTGTGTGTGTGTGTGTAATAGTTAAAACAGTAATGAAGACCAGACAAGGCAGTCTGCTTTTGATCTGAACGCTCCTATGAACAAACAAGTGATGAAAATCATTAAATATCCTTTCCCCACCCTGAGTCTATCTTTATTTTCTGCAAAAGCTCTGACCAAAACCACTCTTAGTAATACTGTGCTCATTTCCTCAGTGAGAATAAAACCATTCTAGTTCTGTCAGATTACATGAAACACTCACCATCTTTGGCTTCTGATCTATGACCCAGTTTGATCTAGTAGAGGAAAACAAACACATTAAAAATGTGTTAAATTATTCATACTCAATGCATAATCCATAAAATTTCAAAAATTTAGCCACAGCAAAAACATGTAGCAACTCATATGTAGCTAGTATTAGCAGACACAAAGGGAGTAGGAGTCATGAATTGAAAAGGCAAAATTAACAATAGAAGAATCAAATACCTACTCTTGTCCCTTATGTTTCTGAACTACACATTCAAATAATGGAATTAAGAAAATAAGTGTCTCCTTTATCTGTTCAAGCTTAAATGTGGACCAAATAACTGAGGGCAGGAAAGCACACAGAAAGGAAACCTATAAAGGAAAAAAAAAATGACAAATTCAACCAAATTAAATTTTAACATCAGTGTCTCAAAAGATACCATAAATAAACTAAAAGCCTGGCTACACACTGGACTGGTATTTGCAATGTATACTTCTGACAAAGAGCAATATCCAGAAAATACAAAGAATTTCAACAAATCAGGCAGAAAAAAAAAGCAAGCAAACTGAAAAACACAGGTCAGAGACAATCTAAGAAACCAAGTCTAAGAAAAGATGATCTTACAAGCATTCAGAAAGATGTTAACTGTAACAATCACCATATACCCTTTAAAATATTATTATTAATGTGAAAGGCAGAGCAAGAGAGACAGAGAGAGATCTTCTATTTGTTGGTTCACTGTTCAAATGCCCAACAGCCTTTTATAAATAAATCTTAAAAGAAAACACATGAACTTTCAGACTACAGAACAATAAATGACAAGCACATTTTTAAATTTCATTTGAAAGACAGAGATAGAGAGACATATCTTCCATCTGCTGGTTTACTCCCCAATGCCTACAATGGATGACAGGGACCCAAGTAGTTGAGCCATCATCTGCTGCCTCCCAAGATAAGCACTAGCAGGAGGCTGGATTAGAAGCAGTAGGGGTGGGGAGGAGTGGCCTGCAGTGCCAGCATCCCATATGGGCGCTGGTTTGAGACCAGGCTGCTCCAGTTACGATCCAGCGCTCTGCTGTGGCCTGGGAAAGCAGTGGAAGAAGACAGCCCAAGTGGTTGGGCCCCTGCACCCACCTGGGAGACCCGGAAAAAGCTCCTGCCTCCTGGCTTTGGACCAGCCCAGCTCCAGCCATTGCAGCCATTTGGGTAGTGAACCAGTGGATGGAAGACCTCTCCCACTCTGCCTCTGCTTCTCTGTAACTCTGCCTTTCAAATAGGAAACAGTGGTGGGATCTGAACCCAGGCACTTCGATTTGGGATGCTGGTATCCCAACTGGTGACGTGTAACTGCTGAGCCAAATGCTCACCTTAAGCCAATACATTTTTTTTTATTTTTTTATTTTTATTTTTTGACAGGCAGAGTGGACAGTGAGAGAGAGACAGAGAGAAAGGTCTTCCTTTTCCGTTGGTTCACCCTCCAATGGCCGCCGCGGCCGGCGCACCGCGCTGATCCAAAGCCAGGAGCCAGGTACTTATCCTGGTCTCCCATGGGGTGCAGGGCCCAAGCACTTGGGCCATCCTCCACTGCACTCCCGGGCCACAGCAGAGAGCTGGCCTGGAAGAGGGGCAACCGGGACAGAATCCGGCGCCCCGACCAGGACTAGAACTCGGTGTGCCGGCGCCGCAAGGTGGAGGATTAGCCTAGTGAGCCATGGCGCCGGCTAAGCCAATACATTTTTAACTGGTGACTACAAATGTACTAGACATAGTCCTAGGTATGTAAATACAATTAAACTGACAAACTCAGATTAAGAGGATTTCAAGGCCGGCGCTGAGGCTCACTAGGCTAATCCTCCGCCTTGCGGCGCCGGCACACTGGGTTCTAGTCCCGGTCGGGGCACCAGATTCTGTCCCGGTTGCCCCTCTTCCAGGCCAGCTCTCTGCTGTGGCCAGGGAGTGCAGTGGAGGATGGCCCAGGTGCTTGGGCCCTGCACCCCATGGGAGACCAGGAGAAGCACCTGGCTCCTGCCATCGGATCAGCGCGGTGCACCGGCCATTGGAGGGTGAACCACCGGCAAAGGAAGACCTTTCTCTGTCTCTCTCTCACTGTCCCACTCTGCCTGTCAAAAAAAAAAAAAAAAAAAAAAAAAAAAACTATATATATGAAGGAATGAACATCTGCGTCCACGACACAGGGGATCATCAGTGCCAGAATGCAGTCAGGGGTAGAAAGGACCAGCGCTGAGGGCGTTCCGAGGGAGTGACTGCAGGGCTGGGTCCTAAAACACTAAGCTGGAAACACGGCCATGAGAGAAACAGGAGAGAGAGAGCCTGATGATGGACGCTCCTAAAGGCTTTTGAAGGAGAAACAAAGTAGCAGCTGGAACAAGTTAACACGGAGGTCCCCTGCCCCACTAACAGGCCCTTAGAGAGGTGAGACAGACAGCCCCGCCCTGGCGGTTGCAGAATTCAGCAGCGGGGAAGCGACACGCGGGGTCGCGCCCCAGCTTCAGCCTTGCCGGCTGTGTGAGCCCGACAAGCCTCCGGACTCCTCTCAGCCTCGGGTACCCCAAGCGTGCACCGGGCACTGCAGAGGCCGGCTGGCTGTGACGCAGGCTTCCGCACCCCGTCAGCGTCGCTGGCGCGGCTGAAGCCCCTCCTGGCCAACCCGTGCCCAGAAACCACAGCCCGCCGGCGGCAGACCCTGCTCGGACCCAGCAGGCGGGCAGTGCCTGCCCCCGCGGCCCAAACCCGAGCGCATCCAGCAACGCGGCGCAGGCTTCCTCGTCGGCGCGCCTGAAACCCGCCGGGCGTGCGCGCCGGCGCTGCACAGGCACTCGGGGAGCGCCCCGAGCGAGCAGACGACACCCCCGGCCGGCGACTCACTTTCTTAATGGCGACAATTTGGTTGGTGGTCTTATCTCTGGCCTTGTAAACTGTGGCAAACTGGAAAGAGAAACAGGGAGAACTGAGTCCCGGGCGCTTGCTGCTCGCGCCAGCGGGGAGCCCGCGGGCCCCGCGGCCTGCACCGCGCTCGGCAGCCCCGTCCCTCTCCAGCGCGCTCCGCCGGGAAGCAGCGGGGGGCTCCCGGGTGGGGGTCCAACCTCCAGGGCACAAAACGGGGCGGCAGCTGTGTCCGGGCGGCCTCCCCACGGAGAGCGAGCGGCCAAGGCCCTCGGGCGTCCATGGAAAACCCTGCAAGGCTGTGCGCGCGCTGCTCTCCATCCCGCCCGAGAGCCTCACCTGGCCCTCCCCGAGGAAGTCCAGTTTCTCATAACGCTTAGCTCGAGACTTCACGTCCACAGCCATCCGGGAACCGAAGTCCGACTCCAGCCAAAAGAGGCAGGCGCCCCAGACAGCTGGAATTTAAAGCTGCCTTAAAGCCTCCAACAGCCCCTTCCGCTCACTGGGCTCCGACGCTTGAGGCTCCGCCCCTACTTCCGGGGTGGGCGGAGCAGCTGTTAAAAGAGTCCGGGCAAAGCCCGTCCGGACCAAAGCCGCTCAGGGCCGGGGTCGCGCCCGTCACGTGACCGCCGCGGATGCCGGAAGTGCGGCCCTTTGGGCAGCCGCTGTGTTGCTGTTTTATCGCTTCAATTTGGGTGTTGTCCTCGCAGTCGGGGACGAGTGGGCGTCCTGATGTGTTCCGCGTTCGGAATTTTCTAGGGCTGTGCGTGTGCGGATAGTTTGTGACCGCGTGCTGGTTGCTGCTCTAGGCTTTCCGGCGTCACGGTTGCTGTGGACGCCAGAACCCGCGACCTCTGCCGCGTTCTGAGGCCGAGTCGGGAGCAGGTGCACTCCCCTTAGGGAGGAGCAGGCCTAGGGAGGCAGAATCCCACTCGCCTGAGCGGAGATGGCTCGGGTACTTGAGTTCCTACCAGCGAGGTTGCATTCCAGCTGGTGGCTCTGGCCTGGCCGCTGCCATTGAGATCTGGGGAGTGAACCAGCAGACGGGCTTGCCCGTTCTGCTTCACAGATGAAGAGTGATTTTAAGTATTTTTTAGAAAGAGGACCCTGTTAGAAAATTAGTGCAACAATCCAGATGACTCTGCTTGCTTTCTACCCAATAGCATTTACGGACAGGCTGGATACGGGTTGGAGGGGGAAAGAATGATTCCAAGATCTGAGTGGAGCAGCCTGCACCACGGAAATGTTTCCTCCATTGCATCTGACGCTTCTGAGAGCCGAAATCCCGATTTCAGAGACGTGTTGAAGATGGCAGGATGCCAAGGCCAAAAACAGTGCAGTTCGTGTAATACAGCAAGTCAGCATTAGCTCCGGCATCAGACCGCCTGTAGCGGAATACCTGCCCGCCAGTATGCAATCACGAGATGGAGGACCGGGCCAAACCACCTACTACGCGTACCTAGTTTATTTCCGGCAGCTAGGTCTTGGTTGACGATAGCCATTACTGTTCTTTTTCGGTGCTTTGTCACTACCTGGCTCTAGGCAAGATTTGTACATTGCAGGAAGTGCACCGGATTTACCACTTTTCTTGGGGCAAGTCCTACCTAGAGAGGCGTGCTGTCGTGTGACTTCTGCCAGCGTTCCTTCCGAAAGACATACTTTGGTAATTTTACCTCCTTGTAGAGCTAATGAGCTAAATACGATAGTTTTACCTTTGAGGCTTGAGGTTCTCAAGTGTGCCATGTCCTACAAGTTGATACTCCATACCTTGTACCGTGCTGCTGACGATGGGTTAGCTGATACCCTGGCAATGAGGTCTGTAAATATTGAGCTTTTGCTGCACCTCACGGAGTTTATAGATCTGTTATTAGTCAAAGATGGCCATGACGACCTTGCCTTCTGCTATGGATGCCCTTGTGTCGTCCTCCCACAATGAGACAAGCTGTTCTGTACCAGTGGAACACGGCACAGCGGTGGAAGTGGGAGCAGCCATTGCTGCCTGCACGCCTGCATCATTACTACAGGGAAAGTCAGTCGTGTCAGTCCACACGCACAGCCTTCCTACACGGAGAGGAACTCCTGCCAACAACAGCCAGCATCACTTGCCACGTGAGTGGTCTACCCTGGAGATGGGACTGTCAGCTGCAGCCAAGCCTTCAGATGACTGCAGCCCCAGTAACTGAGCCATAAGGGCTTACTGTTTCCAGCCACTAAATTCTCAGGTTACAGATAATATTCTAATTTGATCCTATACTGTAGAATACTAGAGAGGAAAACTGAAACACAAATTAACCAATTTGCTGATGGTTAATTATACAAAGATTCTTCAAAAATTTCATGGATATCATTAAAAAAAACTATGCAGAATTAAAAAAAAAATCTTTTCATCAAAATAAACATTTTTGTCTAAAGATTTATTTGAAAGAGTTAGAGAGGTAGAGAGAGAGGTCTTCCATGTGCTGGTTCACCCCCCAAATAGCCACCAGTGGGCCAGAGCTGAGCAGATCCAAATCCAGGAGCCAGGAGCTTCTTCTAGGGTCTTCCACATGGGTGCAGGGGCCCAAGCGCTTGGGCCATCCTCTGCCGCCCTCCCAGGCACATTAGCAGGGAGCTGGATCAAAGTGGAGCAGCTAGGACTTGAACTAGTGTCCATATGGGATGCCGGCACTGCAGGCAGCAGCTTTAACCTGCTATGCCACAGCGCTGGCACCAAAATAAACATCTTTTAACTATTTTTCTTTGAACTTTCTGGAATACCCTTGTGTGAGTGCTTAACCCCTAATGGAAACAGACGTCCTGACTCAGCCTTGCCAGAATTCTGTCTACAACACTGTCCTTGGAGCTCATCCTGTGACAGCCATTCCCACTGACATGCTTTTGCCTAGCTATACTTGTGAATTATAAAAAAAAATTCTTTCATCAAAATAAACATTTTTGTCTAAAGATTTATTTGAAAGAGAGGTAGAGAGAGAGGTCTCCCATGTGCTGGTTCACCCCCCAGATTATACAAGTGATTTTTTTCATTTTGATCTTCGTGGCAAGAACTGTAGTAAGGACTGCCCTCAGATTCTTTTTTTTTTTTTTTTTTTTGACAGGCAGAGTGGACAGTGAGAGAGAGGCAGAGAGAAAGGTCTTCCTTTGCCTCCAATGGCCGCCACGGGTGCAGGGCCCAAGCACTTGGGCCATCCTCCACTGCACTCCCTGGCCACAGCAGAGAGCTGGCCTGGAAGAGGGGCAACCGGGACAGAACCGGCGCCCCAACCGGGACTAGAACCTCGTGTGCCGGCGCCGCTAGGCGGAGGAGTAGCCTAGTGAGCCGCGGCGCCTGCCAGCCCTCAGATTCTTAATTCCAGAATTAGGGTTTCTAATGGCACCCACAGTATTACTCTAACCGCTCTCCATTACCTGAAATCCCTTTTCTGGAAGCAAAAAATGGCCCTGGGCTTCTTGGGAGAAAAGTAAGAAAGAGCAAAAGACTAGTATGAGTAGACTGCTAGCATCCAACCCAAATTCCTATCTCTCGTTTGTGTTGGGGAACATTTACATGGGACTACAACACAGAATTTACAAGAGAAGCAGATGAACTGGAGCAGCAGATGTAAGAGTAACCCACAGGTAGCTGGGTGAAGAATTCTGGGGCCGGCTGGTGCAGCGGATTAGGGTGACATCTGTAGTGTTGGCATCCCAAAGGAATGCTGGTTCAAGTCCTGGCTGCTCCACTTCCCATTCAGCTCCTTGCTAGTGCGCCTGGGAAAGCAGCAGACGATGGCCCAATGCTTGGGCCCCTGCACTCACGTGGGAGACCTGGATGAAGCTCCTGGGTCCTGACTTCAGATCAGCTCAGCTACAGCCACTGCAGCCATTTGGGGAGTGGACCATCGGATGGAGGATCTCTCTCTGTGTGTCTCCCTCTAGTTCTGACTTTCAAGTAAAATAAATAAATCTTACCAAAAAAAAAGGAAACATGAACTCAACACTTCTACTGTCTATCGCTCATGAGCTACCACCCTCACTATCAGGATGACTTCTTTAAGCACGTTCTGGAAATCATTAAGATATGGAAGAGAATTTATTTAGCTTTGTGAGGTTTTATTTTCATAATATACATACCGTTGGCATAGGATGATCCTGTTAAAGTTTGATAAATTGCCTTAATAAAGTAAATTATTTAAGGTGAATATATGAGGTTTTAAGACATAAATTTGAGGAAGTTAATGATTACCAGGATTTGCACACATGATCACAAAGTGGTAAACCAAACAATGACTTTATCTCCCAGAATATAATAAACTACAATCTGTAGTGAAAATTATTCCTATATTCGTATCCTTATTTCATACTCTGAAATTTTTTCTGAATATAGGTTACAAATAATCTTTTGTCTTATTTACCCATTCTAATACCATGGACATCTGTTTTTATCTTGGGTATATTTTTATCATTTGGAGTAGGATATACTTATTAATAAGCCAGTTATACTTTAGTAACCTTATGACTGAAAAAATGTTAGCAAATTTAGAACAAATAATGGAGCCATTATTTCACTATTCTTCATCTAATTTCAGGAAAAGCACTTCTACAGCAGCCATTCCATCTGATAAATTCTTGTCCTGTCTAAACAGAAGAGTGAAATTACGGGAGATCTATGATCGTTTGTTTACTAGACGTTGTGTGCTTGCAGTAGTTCAACACTGGTAATACTTGATCATCACGAGTAAATTAATAGGCTAACATTTAGAAATGTATGCTTTAATAAGTATAAAGTATATAAACAATTAGGTAAGCTCGTGGAGAAGCTGACCAAGATACATAAATTAGGAGATGCAGGTGTTCGTCTGAATTTTCTATATTTCATTATTTTTTTACAGAATATTTATTAAAGTTATTTCATATACAATTTTTCATTTGTCATTTTGGGAGTCCTTTATTATAAAGACAATCCTTTTGTCTGATGACAAGCAGCAGCCACAGCGGTTACTCGGGACCTCCACGCTGCACAGGAAAAGGAAAAGCAGTAAGATGAGATGTTAAATTGAGATAAATGCTTTCATGACCACTAGAAAAATTTACACAATTCTAAGCAGATTATCCCTAGTTTTTAAAAAAACAATTTCGGTTTTCCATAGCTTTTGGGCATTCGTAACCACTGTCATAAACATGATTTCAGATCTGGAAGGGGCTCAGCAATGACCTAGATCGCTTGTCCCTGATGTCTTGTCTCAGGATAGGTATCTGGCCTAGTGGTTAGGAGGTACACGTTCCCATGTTGGAGCACCGGGGTTCAACGCCCAGCTCCAGCTCTTTTTTTTAAGATGTATTTATTTATTTGAAAGGCAGAGTTACAGAGAGGCAGAGGCAGAGAAAGAGAGAGAAAGGGAGAGAGGGGGTCTTCCATCCACTGGTTCACCCCCTAGATGGCCCCAACGGCTGCAGCTGCACCAATCCAAAGACAAGGGCCCAAGAATTTGGGCCATCTTCTACTGCTTTCCCGGCCACAGCAGAGCTGGCTTGGAAGTAGGGCAGCCAGGATTTGAACCAGCACCCATTTGGGATGCCAGCTCTGCAGGTGGTGGCTTCACCCGCTACACCACAGCACTGGCCCCAAGTTCCAGCTTTTGACCAGTTTCCTGCTGCTGCAGACTTTGGCAGGCGCAGTTCCTACCGCCCAGCCCACCCAGCCTTGGCTATTGTGGGAATTTAGTGGACAGACCCGTGGATGGGAGCGCTGTCTGCCTCTTAAATAAATAAATAAAAATTGAAACAATCTTGCCTCAGGAGCTCTCTTCACTCCAAAAATTACTGAAGACTCCAATAAATTTTCTTCATGTGGCTACGCCTATTGCTATTTAATGCACAAAGTATGGTTTGACTCTCAGTCCTGGTCTACCTGCCCAAATCTGCCTTAACTACCACCATAACTGACAAGACGATGGGAGCAGCAGATAAGTCAGCGCACAAAACTCCAAAAGCCAAAATGTTTTGCAAAGTCTTGTGATAAAGAACAACAACATACTTGGATAAATTCCATTTCTTCTGGAGGTACGGGTTTCCGTCTGTATTTCTGAGGTAACGATTTAATGATTTCGGCAGTGTCCGGTGGCCCCTGATACATCAGCAGATCTGGTGATTTACTTCCCTTCGCATGCTGTGCGACTGTAGAAGTGTGAGATGGTAATCCAGCTGATCTCAAAGCTTCAGACACTGACATTTAAAAAACAAAAACACACCTAATTAGAGCAATTACTCAAGTGTGAAATAATGAGTTTTAAGTAAGTGAATTCCAAAAATGAATAAGTTTGAAAAAGACTTCTAGTTAGTGCCTGGAGTTCAACCCATTATGTATAACCTACACTACTTAAATTTTGTCATAAAAGCCCTCAGAGGCCAACACATGTTGAAGTTTATAGCTAATATATTACAATGGGGAATAAGTCGATAAACCTAAATAACAATTTTTCAATATAAGGGGCCAGCACTGTGGCAAAACTGGTTGTCACTGCTCGCAATGCTAACAACTCATAACTGCAGTGCCATCCACTGTCAAGCAGTCAAGTCCTGACTACTCCACTTCTAATCCAGCTGCCTGCTAATGTGCTTGAGAAGGCAACAGAAAATGACCCAAGTACTTAGGTCCCTCCCACCCAAGTGGGAGGCCAGTATGGAGTTCCTCGTTCCTAGCCTCAGCCTGGCCCAGACTGGGCTACTACAGCCATTTTGAGGAGTGAATAAGCAGATGGAAGGTCTCCCTCCCTGTCTCTCTCTCTGTTGCTCTGCATTTCAAAATAAAATAAATAAATCTTAAAAAAAAATACTCTGGGAGCTGGCACCCTGGCACAGCAGATTAAACTGCTGCCTGCAATGCTGGCATCCCCAGTTTGAGTCTCGCCTGCTCCACTTCTGATCCATTTCCTTGCTAATGTGACTGGGAAAGCAGTGGAGGACTGCCCAAGTGCTTGGGCCCACGTGGAGACCTGGGTGGAGTTTCCGGTTCCTTGCTCTAGCGTAGCTCAGCCCCAGCTATTATGCCCATCTGGGGATTGAACCAGTGGATGGAACATCTCTCTCTCTCTCCTTCTTGCTCTCTGTCACTCTTACAAATAAATAAAAATGAAAAATATTTAACTAAAAATCACTACTTAGAAAATCTAAATAAAGTACAACTTACCATTGGGTTTAGGATTGTCTCTTCTGTCAGGGAACCTTATTAACGGGGTATGTGGCTTGACTACCTAAAAGAACAATAAAATGCATAAAAAAAAATCTCATTGACTATAGAAGCAGTCATCTACTAAAGCTCATAAATGGATAACCTTGTTAAAACAACTATTTGACAGCAACAATCGTATTTTTCTCTAATCAGAAAAGCTGGTTTATGAATTATTAACTTGCTTATTTTCTAGTCATCATTTTGTGCTTTATGTATCACAAGACTTTTCAGTATATTATTAACTGACCTCAAAATAACCTTATAAAAAGATGACATGGATTTTATCTTGCATGATTTATTTATTGGTAAGAAAGAGACTGGAAGTTTCTCAATTTGTACTGATTGTGGTTTCCCTACTATGTCAATATCGAACAGTTCAGGATAGGATACAAAGCAAACAATCACATAGAGAATTAGGTAAATAACACCTTTTCTGACTACAAAAGTAACACTGGCTCACTGTAAGTGTGGGGAGCAACTGAGACTAGGCTAAGTTACTGGAATTAAGATTTATTCTATGCATCTGCTCTCCCACAATATGGCGCTGGGAGAGGAGTAAAAACAACTTTTACACAGCTGCCTCCAGTTCAAGCAGTAACCTGCAGGAGCTGATCCTGCTCTTGATTGGAGGATAGCAGCGTGCTCGGCGTGTGGGTAGCAGAGTTGGGATTGGTGGAAGAGGACTATAAAGGAGGAGAGAGACAACATGCACCAGGAACATCTAAGGGGAACATCTGAAGGAACACCTGAGCAGCCCCCGAGAGAGCCGGCCAGCGGTGTGCCGCTCCCCCGCAGAAGTGGGGAATGTGGCAGGGGGAACCGCCCTTCCACGGAGGTGGAAGGACGGTAGCCAACCCGGGAAGAACCAGCAGCAAACCCGGGGAGGGCCGAGCAGACAAAAGAACAGCGCAGGGTCCTGTGTCGTTCCTCCGCGAAGAGGGGGAGCGACAGTAAGAAATTTGCAAAAAATGCAGAAAAGCACAAAGAAGAAATCACTATAATCTCCAAGCCCACATAAAGCAGATAAAAATATCTGGTAGATTTTTAGTCTTTTTCCTAAATTCAAGGAAATACAGCTTTTTAGAATAATGTTATTATGATAGACATTGAAAGACTATGAACATTTTCATCCCTAAGATTCTAGAGTGCTACAGAAAACTTTAAACCTATTAGTATGAAACCACTTCAATGAATAATCTAACGAACAGAGTACACTTTTTAACCAAAGTAATCTATAAATTGCTATGTAACTAATGAGACTGAGGTATGTTTATCTGTAAATATATCCGTATATATGGACTATCAGGCATTTTATGTGAGTACAGAAGTAAGCAGGCTTGTTGGGAGCAGCCTGAAGTTCCAGCACCACAATTCTGCTGCTGAGAGAAAAGGCTGGGATAGGTTCTTGTCCTCCACATAGAAGTATGCCCAAGTTTGCAGAGTTAAAAACAAGGGGCTGGCACTGTGGCTTAAAACCCTGGCCTGAGGTGCCAGCATTCCATATGGGCTCTGGTTCGAGTCCCGGCTGCTCCTCTTCCAATCCCGCTCTCTGCTGTGGCCTGGGAAAGCAGCAGAAGATGGCCCAAGTGCTTGGGCCCTTGCACCCGCGTGGGAGACCCGAAAGAAGCTCCTGGCTCCTGACTGGTGCAGCTCTGGCCCTTGCGGCCATATGGGGAGTGAACCAGTGGATGGAAGACTTCTCTGTCTCTACCTCTCTCTGTATGTAACTGTCTTTCAAATAAAATAAATCTAAAAAAACAAACAAAAAAAAACCCACACAAAAAACAAAACCCACTTTTCTTTCTACTGTTTCTTCCCTTTCATAACTGAGCTTTGTGAAAGAATTTCCCGTCTCATCCTACTGCTACTGCCCTATTTAAAAATATGAAAAATGTTCCACAGTTCTCAGGATAAAGTTCAAACTCTTACTTGGCATTCAGAGGCTTGTCACCATGTGGCCTCTCCTGTCTGCAGTCGTAGTCCCCACCACTGATGCGTCTGCCACCCAGGTATCCTAAGTACTTTTCACTTCCCTAACTCATCACGCTCTTGCCATCCCCACTGCATCTGGAGCCTACCCTGACTGCTAAACCTATAAAACAGCTCAAGTGTCACTCCTCTCTAAGCAACTTCCCCCGATTCCACAGTCTGAGTTAAAATGTGTAGGAGCTTTTCACAGCCTCCCACGTGGGTGCAGGGGCCCAAGGACTTGGGCCATCCTCCACTGCTTTCCCAGGCCACAGCAGAGAGCTGGATTGGAAGTGGAGCAGCTGGGACTTGAACCGGCACCCATTTGGGATGAGAGCACTGCAGGCTGCAGCTTTATCTGCTATGCCACAGTGCCAGCCCCCTTTTGAGTGAAGGGTGTAAAGTCTTCGTCTAGATTCAATTTTAAATTGTTTTCCTTTTCATGAAGGTATCCAGCATTTTCAGCACCACTTGTTGAAGATGAATTTTTCTCCATTATGTTGCCTTTGACCTTTTTAAAATTATTATTATTATTTTGAAAGGCAGAGTGGACAGTGAGAGAGAGAGAGAGAGAGAAAGGTCTTCCTTTTTGCCATTGGTTCACCCTCCAATGGCGGCTGTGGCTGGTGTGCTGTGGCTGGCGCACCGCGCTGATCCAATGGCAGGAGCCAGGTACTTATCCTGGTCTCCCATGGGATGCAGGGCCCAAGCACTTGGGCCATCCTCCACTGCACTCCCTGGCTACAGCAGAGAGCTGGCCTGGAAGAGGGGCAACCGGGACTAGAACCCGGGGTGCCGGTGCCGCTAGGTGGAGGATTAGCCTAGTGAGCCGCGGTGCCGGCTGCCTTTGACCTTTGTCAAGTATAAGTCAACTATCCTTCTATTTTTACCTTTCAGATCTCTTAGATTTAGCTGTGCTTCCTACATAGCACAGTGCTGGATTTTCATGTTAGCTAACCTGAAAATGTTATTGCCCATCTACATTTACAGATATAACTTCAAAGTTTGGTATAAATCTGTCTTATGATAAATTCTTTGGTTATGTGCCTTTTTTCTTTCACTTGACTTTTGATATTTAGAAAAAAACTATATTTTTGTATGTGTTTACATTAATATTTCTAGATAATACCTTTAGTCACTCTTTTTTGCAATACTGTTGGTTCATTATTATGAGAAATGATGAGATATTACAGCAATCTATTCTGTATTATTCTGTATTCCTTCAGCACCTCCTATTGCCAGTTAGTAAGTAGAGGCAATAGCAAATTAATTTACCTTCTATAAACTCTTCCCCTTATTCTTCAATTTTTTAAAGTTATATATTTTTAAGGTTATATTTGGGCCGGCGCCGTGGCTCAATAGGCTAATCCTCTGCCTGCAGCACCAGCACACCGGGTTCTAGTCCCGGTCGGGGCGACGGATTCTGTCCCGGTTGCCCCTCTTCCAGGCCAGCTCTCTGCTGTGGCCCGGGAGTGCAGTGGAGGATGGCCCAAGTGCTTGGGCCCTGCACCCCATGGGAGACCAGGAGAAGCACCTGGCTCCTGGCTTCAGATCAGCGTGGTGCGCCGGCCACAGCAGCCATTGGGGGGTGAACCAACGGCAAAGGAAGACCTTTCTCTCTCTCTCTCTCTCTCACTGTCCACTCTGCCTGTCAAAAAAAAAAAAAAAAAAGGTTATATTTGGTCTGTCAGAACAAACAAACAGTTACTATCTCCACTCTTTACTCTTGGTTCTACAGTTAAACATACCTTATACTCATCCCCAGTAGTTGTATTGAAACATCTCCAGTGATTTTCTAATGTCAAAGTAGATCTAGTAGGAGGAGCTCTTGAGAACACTGAGTTATGAAATGTTCAGGAGAGTTTGTGTGGGATCGACAATGTGGTACAATGGGTTAAAAGCCCCAACCTGCAGCACCAGCATCCCATATGGGTGCCAGTTCAAGTCCCAGCTGCTCCACTTCTGATTCAGCTCCTTGTTAATGCACCTGGGAAAGCAGGAAGTCCTGGGGCCCCTGCACTCACTTGGGAGACCTGGAAGAAGCTCCTGGCTCCTGGCTTTGGATAGGCTCAGCTCTGGCCAATACAGCCACTTGGGGAATGAACCAGTGGATGGAAGACCTCTCTCTATATAACTCTGCCTTTCAAATAAATAAAATATTTTAAGAAAATACATTTTGTGGGCCAGCGCCGTGGCTCAATAGGCTAATCCTCCGCCTTGGGGCGCTGGCACACCGGGTTCTAGTCCTGGTCGGGGCGCTGGATTGTCCCAGTTGCCCCTCTTCCAGGGCAGCTCTCTGCTATGACCCAGGAGTTCAGTGGAGGATGGCCCAAGTACTTGGGCCCTGCACCCACATGGGAGACTAGGAGAAGCACCTGGCTCCTGCCATCGGATCAGCAGTGTGCCGGCCGCAGCGCGCCAGCCGCGGTGGCCATTGGAGGGTGAACCAACGGCAAAAAGGAAGACCTTTCTCCCTGTTTCTCTCTCTCTCACTGTTCACTCTGCCTGTCAAAAAAAAAAAATATATATATATATATTTTTTTTTGTGACCTTTACACTTTAAGGTCAGTACAGTTACAAAATCACTTTTACTTTCCTTTACTACCTTGAATATGTCCTCCTGGATGAAGAAATTATTTTTTTAAATTTATGACTTTTGTTCCCTTTTAAGTGCCTAGTCTTATTGCCTGGGTCAGCAAAGAAGTTCTGTTTAAAATTTAATGACTTTATCATTAAATTCATTAATCAACCATATTGGCTCACTTCTCCCCATACAAGGTATTGGGTTAACTCTTCTTTTATATCAGGAAAATTCTATTAAAATGTTTCAAGATGTATTTTCTCTTCACTTACTGTTCAAAGACCCTCCATTGTGATTTCCCATCAGATTGTGCCAGTTTTCTGTAATGTAATTCTTTAGAAATGGATCAACTACCAAATTCAAAGTTCTATGTCTGTTTTGTTGGCAGTGAGGTCTCAACAAGTATAGGCCGGGCACAGAGGTACTCAATATATGTGGTATGTAATTATTATGCCTAATGCCTGTATTATGAATATGGGAATACCATACAGATCTTTACTCTGGATAGGAAGGCCATTCAACATCTATCTCACAGAATCCTTGTACATATCAGCAGTGAGTTATTACCACTGTGTACTATCCCATCTTAACTACCACAATTTACCCTAATAATGGACATATGAATTGTTTCTTGTTTGGAGGTTATTACAAGTGAAGCTTCTGCTTACTTTGTTTTCTGTGAACATTTTTCTACAAGGCTTCTTATAGTATAAGGTACAGGCATTCATTTCTCTTGGAATAAGCCTGTAATTGCTGGGTCATGGGGAGGTATACGTTTTCCCAAGTGGCTGTACCACTTTAAACTCCCATCAGCAGTGGATGAGGGTTTCAGGTGTTTTACATTCTCATCAGCACTCAGTACTGTCAGCCTTTTAAATTTCTCTCCTGGCCGGCGCTGCGGCTCAATAGGCTAATCCTCCACCTTGTGGCGCCGGCACACCGGGTTCTAGTCCCGGTCGGGGCGCCGGATTCTGTCCCAGTTGCCCCTTTTCCAGTCCAGCTCTCTGCTGTGGCCCGGGAGTGCAGTGGAGGATGGCCCAAGTGCTTGGGCCCTGCACCCCATGGGAGACCAGGAGAAGCACCTGGCTCCTGCCTTCGGCTCAGTGCGGTGCGCCGGCCATTGGAGGGTGAACCAACAGCAAAAGGAAGACCTTTCTCTCTGTCTCTCTCTCACTTTCCACTCTGCCTGTCAAAAAAAAAATTTTTTCTCTCCTTATTTTAATTTACGCTTTTCACATTTTTTGCTCATTTGGGTATATCTTAGTACAGTATCAAGAATTTTACCCATTTTTAAGTTGAGTTGCGTATTTATCATTGACATACATGGTTACCTATCATGGATACTAGACCTTTGTCAGATGTTCCCTCAGTCCTTACAGAAATACACGCTACACGAGTAAGTGAGGATTATCATTCAGAAAACAACCTCAGGACCTTCCGGAAAAGGTCTTTTCACAGACGTATCTGTGCAACAGGGAATCTCCTAGCAAAGCTGACAGTTAAGCACAAAAATAATACATCTGAAGGGCTGAAGACTGTATGTCAACTACACAAGTGGGGACTGTGTCATTTTTACGCCGATTTTACCTCTCCTGTTTAAGCTAAAGACCACAGCTGCAGAAGCAAGTACAACAGCTATCAGGAGTCGGTTGCTAGTGCATGGATCAACAATAAATTTACCTAGCTGCCTATCTAAACTCACGGAAAACAGGCGTGGGAAACCGGCGATGAAATACCTACGGTGATAAACAGTGCAGTGTTTTCTACACCCCTCCCTCCAGTAGTCGAGCGCTGGGA
Source organism: Oryctolagus cuniculus (assembly GCF_964237555.1). Taxonomy (NCBI): domain Eukaryota; kingdom Metazoa; phylum Chordata; class Mammalia; order Lagomorpha; family Leporidae; genus Oryctolagus; species Oryctolagus cuniculus. The sequence continues at coordinate 90,211,662 of NC_091445.1, read as the reverse complement.
GACGTCGGGTCGAACCGGCCCTAGGCAGGCCTCAACCCGCGGGGCCACTTGGCCAGCCATTCCCAAGACCTTGAAGGGACAGCGGGTCAGAGCCAAGGTTCGTTCCCTTCCACGCCGCGCCACCGCCTCGCTTCCGATTGGCTGACGCGAGCCCACCGCAGACAGCCCTGGACGCTGATTGGCCCGGCGGCTCAGCGCCGCGCAGCTAGCCCGCACTCTCCTCGGGCTGATAACGAGGTCCCGCGGAGGCGTCCGGGCGCCGCGCTCTCGCCTCCGGGCTGGAGCCCTGGCTCCAGACCCCGGCTCGCCGCTCGACCCGACAGCCCAGGCGCAGGTCCCCTCCTCACCCACACATCCCGGCCGCTGCCGCTGGCCCCACTCAGGGCCGCGGGCCCCGCCAGTCTTCGCCACCGCTGTTGCTCCCCAGCGCCGTCCCCGCCGCCTAAGGTGACGAAAGGCGGCTGAATCCCTTTACCTGGACGACCCGGCTGGCAGACGCCATCTTACTGCCCATCATGACCCCGGGCAGGGGCAGCTTCCGGGGCGCGAGCGAGCCGCGGCGATCTCTGGAGTCGTGGGCTTCTGTGGGGCGGGGCCTTTCTTGTGACGTCACGGGGCGGGGCGACGGCCGTGGGCGGGGCCCGTCCGGCTCGCGGTAAGCCCCGCCCCCGCCCCGCCCCTCTCCCCGGCGGGGCGCTGCCCGCGCTCGTGGGGTGGGAAGCTGTCTAGGGAGGGCCATTGCCTCTCTACACAGCCAGCCTCTGACTTCGGTATGATTCAACTCTGTCTGAAACCAGTTAAGTTGTGGCGTCCCAAGTTGAGCGGTCTTGTTAAAACTTGGGAGCTGGCGAGCTCAGAAGAAAAGCTCTGGGTTGACAGGGGTCGCGCCGTACTCCTTTGCTGATTGGCACTGCCTGATTTAAGTTTGTTTTCTTCTGGCAGTCTTTACACCTGCTACCGAACTGCCACCTCTGCGCCAAAGCTGACAGAACTCCAAAGCTGAGGACTTAATTTCTGAGACACAAGCCGGTCGCATCATTCCCCCAGTTATATTAAGTTTCATGGTAAATATTCATGCTTTTTCTTTTTTACAACTTTTAAAATGCACATTAGGTTGTGGCCATTTAACATAACTTTGTGGGTGATATAACCTTATGCTGTTGTAAATATTTAGAGCCACCAACTTGTTTTAATGATATGGACCAGTGACTTCTAAAAATGGGGAGATTTGTAAAAACATAAATTACTAACCCGTATATGAGGTATTATGATTGTACATAGAGAAGCACATAATCCTTTTTAAAAAAAACTTTAAAAACTTGTCTTCACCTCATGTATTGTAAAAACTAGACTGAAAAAAATGATTGAATGGGAAGTTTTAGGCAGTTTGCAGAAAAAGAAATGCAAACTTTAAACATTTTTAAAAATACAAAATTTTAAAAAAATAGAAGTTAGCAAATGTATTTAAAACTATTCGGGGCCGGTGCTGTGGCGCAACAAGTTAAATAAAGCCCTGGCCTGAAACGCCGGCATCCCATATGGGCGCTGGTTCAAGACCCGGCTGCTCCTCCTCCGAACCAGCACTCTGCTATGGCCTGGGAAAGCAGAAGAAGATGGTCCAAGTCCTTGGGCCCCTGCACCTGTGTGGGAGAACTGGAAGAAGCTCCTGGCTCCTGGCTTCAGATCGGGGCAGCTCTGGCCGTTGCAGCTGTTTAGGGAGTGAACCAGCGGACGGAGGACCTTTTTTTCTACCTCTTAAATTAAAACAAACAAAAAACTACTCAACCTTACTCACCTAAGAAAAATTTATTTTTAAAAATTTTATTTTCTGAGAAGCAGAGACAGGGAAGGAAAGACAGAACTTACATTCTCTGGTTCACTCGTCAAATTCAACAGGCACTCGGGGGGCCCATTGCCAGGAGGCAAGAACTCAATCCAGGTCCTCCAGATGAGTGGTAGTGAGCAGTAACTGCTATCTCCCAGGGTTTGCATTAGCAGGAAGCTGGAGCCAGGAGCTGACCCCGCTATCTAACCAAAGTGCTTGAATGTGGGACAAGGATGCCTTAACCTCTAGACCACATGCCTGCCCCTAAAGAAAATCTAAATTCCTGAAATGCTATTTTGTTTTCTAAAATTTATCTATTTATTTGAAAAACAAAGTGACAGAGAAAGAGAGAGACAAAGATCTTCCTTCTGTTAATTCCCCAGATGGCCCCAATGGCTGGGACTGACCAGGCTGGAGCCAGGATCTCCATCCAGGTCTCCCATGTGGGTGGCAGGTGCTCATCTTCTGCTTCTTTCCCAGGTGCATTAGCAGGAAGCTGGATCAGAAGTAGAGCAGCTGGGGCTCCAACCAGTCCTCATGTAGGATGCTGGCATCCTATGTGGCTTCCTAACCTGCAGTGCCACATGAAACACTGTTTTAATCTGTCAAATTGGCAAATGTGCAACTTGGGCAACACAGTCTACAAAGACTGAAGGAGAAGAGACACTCATACATTTTTGGTGGGTATAAAAGATGATGCAACTTTAATGGTAGGCAACAGGTCATCTGAAAATATAAAAATTGGGGCAGCACTGTGGAGTATCAGGTAAGGCACCGCCTGTGATACCAGTATCCCATATGGGCACCGGTTCAAATCTCGGCTGCTCCACTTCTGATCCAGCTCTCTGCTAATGGCCCAAGTGGTTGGGCTCCTGTCACCCACGTGGGAGACCTAGAAAAAGCTCCTGGCTCCTGGCTTTGGCCTGGCCTAGCCTTGCAGCTATCTGGGAAGTGAACCAGTAGATGGAAAAAGCAATCTGTGTGTGTGTGTGTGTGGCTCTCTCTCTCCTTTCTCCTCCCTCCCTCCTTCCCGTCTCTATAAATCTTTCAAATAAATAAATCTTTTAAAATTTTTAAAAAATTCTAGCAGACACCATCTTACTGCCCATCATGACCCCGGGAAGGGGCAGCTTCCGGGGCACAAGCAAGCCACAGCGATCTGGAGTCCTGGGCTTCTGTGGGGCGGGGCCTTTCTTGTCACAGGGCGGGGCAAACGGCTGTGGGCCGCTTTCAAATCTTATTTGAAAGGCAGAGTTACAGAGAAGCAGAAGGGGAGAGAGAGAGATCAGTTGAGATCTCCCATCCACTGGTTCACTCCCTACATGGTTGCAATGGTCAGAACTGTGCCAGTCTGAAGCCAGGAGCCAGGAGCTTCTTCCAGGTCTCCTATGCGGGTGCAGGGGCCCAAGGACTTGGGCCATCTTGTATTGCTTTCCCAGGCCATAGCAGAAAGCTGGATTAGAAGTGGAGCAGCCAGAACTGGATCCAGCGCCATCTGGGATGCCCGCACTGCAGGCAAAGGCTTTACCTGCTGCACCACAGTGGCAACCCTAATAAATATTTAAAAAAAAAAAAAAAAAGAATAAACAGCCATATGATTTGTTTTCTCATTTCCGATGTATTTGCCCTGTGATTGATAAAATGAAGTGTGCAATCATTTGAAAATCCCAGAAGGAACTTTTCAAATACTGTATTTACCATAGGTAAACAAATGCTTGTGTTTAAACCTCTACATGAATGCTGATGGCAGCTCTATTTGTAATAGCCTGAAGTGGAGCAGCAGGTGGCAGCTTTACCCGCCACGCCGCCACAGCGCTACACTCCTGTTTATACATTTTTAACACAACAGTATAACTAGTGCAGCAGGTTACCCATTCTGTTGGCTCTGAAAAGACAGGGGAGCCAATTATGTGAAAGATTATTCACCTCTGTCATCACTCCAGCTCCTGAGTAAGTTTGGAGCTTAAAATGTTTCAGATAGGGGCAAGTGCTTGGCACAGGAGCTGATTCATCACTTGGGGCCCCTGCACTCATACTGGAGGGCGGGGTTAAAAATCCTGGCTCCTCCACTTCTGACCCAGCTTCTTGCCGATGTGCACTCTGGGAAGGGGGAGATGATAGCTCAAGAACTTGCATCTGTGCCAAACTACATGGGAGACCCAGATTGAGTTCTGGCCTGCTGGCTTCTGCCTGACCCAGCCCCGGCTGTTGGGGGCATTTGGGGGAGTAGACCAGCTGATGGAAGATCTGTGTTGTTTGTTTGCCTTTCAAGAAATAAAATTAAATTCATAAGTTTTTTTTTTAATGTTCCAAATGATTGTCAGTGATCCATGAAGAGTCTCCAGCAGAAGGCTCAGCAGTAGGAGTTGTCTGCCCTTACTACTCTTTATTTGTGCGTGAGTGGGGATCCACTGTCCTGGCGTTTGTGCAGCCTGCTATATGCACAGCTGGTTGGTTAGTCACCACCCCGGGGGCTCCCTCTCCCGCTGTGGGCTACCGCCAGTTGGCAGTGGACCTCAGAGTAGACTGTGGAGATGGACTGTCCCGCTGTTGGTGTCCACACTGGACCAGACTGCAGAGGCTCAGGCTCACTCGGTACAGCGAGTTCTGTATTCTTCTTTTCCCTTCTTGTGTTACGGTCTTCAAAGACATCCATGCTCACCAACGCGTTCCGGTTCCAGCTTTCACATTTACTCCGTCACAGCCAGAGGTCCTGCAAACACAGCTTCCTTCTCTCAGAGACAGCGCCCACCGTGGCTCAGGAAACAGAGTCTGCAACGTCAGGCTTAACCCCGTGAGTGAAGAACACCCCACAGTGAATGGGTGTGAAGTAAGCCTGTCAGGCTAACCGACTTTTACAAAAGACAACCAAGATTGTGTCAAAACGAGTGACCGTGCTGAGCAGCCTTCTGGAAAGTTCACCTATTCCCACGCCTTTGCCTCTGCACCACACAACCAAGGCCCGTCCTCCTGGGGCCACGGGCAACACCCTGCGGCTCTGTCCTTGATGACGGAGCTCTGATGTGTGTAACAGGGGAAGGATGCCCGGAGGCGGGTCTGGCGAGTGAACTAGACCGCATCTGCTCGGTGTGATGGGGGCCTCCTCCCAGAGGTGTTTCAGGCAAACCTGGAGGAGTGGCAGCGCCACCTCCAAGGGGCCTGCTCTGAAGAGCACCTCTCACCTCTCCTTTCAGTACAGGGCTTGGTGCTTTATATAGATCCACTGGCGTGAATTTTCTTAGAATGTTTTCTTGGGTGGAAAATATTTTTCAGGGATTTGATAAAGTGATTCATGAAAATAAGTTTAAAAGCAGGGAGTTTCCTGCCTGAGGAGTACATGGGAAACACCTACAAAGGACACCAGAGGTGCGGGCAGGTGGTACAGCAGATTAAGCCAACACTGGCATCGCAGATAGGAGTGCCCATTCGAGTCCAGGCTGCACGTCTTCCAATCCAGCTTCCTGCTAACGCACCTGGGAAGGCAGTGGATGAATGCCCAAGTGCTTGGGGCCCTGCACCCACACTGGAGACCCGGAACTCAGCCTGGCCCGGCCCTGCTGTTGCAGGCATTTGGGAAGTGAACCAGTGGATAGAAGATATTCTCTCGTTTTCTTTTTCTGCTTGTTCTGCTTTTCAAATCTTTAAGAAAAAAAAAAAAAACGCACAATACAGAGACACATGAAATATTCCCTTTCACCTCTTTTCATCTCACATATCAGGAATGGAGGCTGCCCACAGTCCCCCTCCTGGTTTTCTGAGTTCTTTAATAAAACCAGGAAACAGGTGGTCTCCCAGCTGTGTGGAGATACACTCAAAATGTATTTCCAGACTAAGATGTCAAAGAATTCCAGGGAAATCCAGTGTCCCAAGCCACGAGCTCCAGTGAAGAGCTGCAGGACTCAAACTCCTGGCCCTGGCCCTATGACCTGCAGGAGGCGGGCTGGGGGGTGGCAGGGCCTCTGTGACCCAGGAGGCTTGGAAGGAAGTCGGCTTTGTAAGTCAAAAGGCACTTCCAGGCCAATTGTGTAAGAGGGCAAAAGCTTTCTCCTTGAACGCAGAGCTGGGCCCAGAGCACTCACAACCAGGCCCCTCTGACATAGCCACGTTCCCCGCTGTCCCGGCACTGCCCTGGCACTGCAAAGCTGGCACTCGCCGTGTGTTCACAGCCTGGCTGAAGTGGCTGCCTGGGCCCACTTCTGAGGGGGGAGAGCTGCAGGGTGTGGAGCACAGACCAGCAGGCCCTCAGGGGTCCTGGAGAAAATCCGCTGAGATGGAAGGACTGAGCCAGAGAAAGCCCAGGCTCACTGCAGCCCCCATGTCAAGCCATTGACATTGGGCTGATTTGCTGGAAAAGTAAGGGGTTGCAGTTGATTTCTTACCAATGTTGCAGTGGATTCCTTTCTGAGAGGAGGAACGGGGTGGGGGCAAGAGGCACGGAGTCACCACACAGACCCCGGGAGTCGGTGAAAGCAGGCCTGAGGTGAGCAGCCCACAGACTCGTTTATTTGAGTTAGTACAACAGCTCATATAGCCAAGACCAGCCAATCTGGTCAAGGGGCGGTCTATGCCCCAACCAATCACAGCCTGTTGCCAGGCAGTTTCCAAAGCCATCCAATCACAGCCTGTTGCCAGGCAGGCTCCGTTGCCAGGTGGGATTCAAAGCCATCCAATCACAGCCTGTTGCCAGGCAGGCTCTGTTGCCAGGTGGGATTCAAAGCCATTCCTGAGTAACTGACGCTTGCCAGCGGCCACCTTGTCATGGCCGTCTCTCTCCACCACAGTGAGGTGCCTGGGAACTTCAGTGCACAGGATGTCTTGTGAACCTCAGACTTTGACCCTGTGTGGAAAAAGTGTTCCATAGCTGAGAGCAGCATTGTTCCTGGACATCTCCACTCCAGGACCTGGGTACGTAGTCTTGGGCTTCTTAGGAAAGGGGAAACATGGAGCAGAGGAGGGGAATAAGCTCACTTCAGTCTTACTGGGCATCACTCAGGATTTTTTTTTTTTTAAAGATGTATTTATTTACTTGAGAGGCAGAGTTATAGAGAGGGAGCAAGGGAGAGAAAGGTCTTCCATCCACTGGTTCATTCCCCAAATGGCTGCAACAGCCGGAGCTGAGCCAGTCCAAAGCCAGGAGGCAGGAGCTTCTTCCCGGTCTCTCTCGTGGGTGCACGGGACCAAGCACTTGGGCCATCTTCCACTGCTTTCCCAGGCCATCAGTAGGGAGCTGGATTGGAAGTGGAGCAGCCAGGACTCAAACTGGCACCCATATGGGATACTGGTACTGCAGGGTGAGGCTTAGCCTCCTACGTCACAGCGCCAGCCCCAGGATTATTATTATTGTTATTATTATATTATTATTATTATTATTTTGCAATTAGGCTTCAAAACAGGCAGTTCCAGCACACGTTGACTTTGCCTTTGTGTGCATGTTCAACACTGTTAAATCACAGTTGCAGAGACTATTTCTTTTTTTTTTTTTTTTTTAACTTTTATTTAATGAATATACGTTTCCAAAGTACAAATAATGGATTACTATGGCTTCCCCCCCATACCGTCCCTCCCACCCACAACCCTCCCCTTTCCCACTCCCTCTCCCCTTCCATTCACATCAAGATTCATTTTCGATTATCTAATATACAGAAGATCAGCTTAGTATACATTAAGTAAGGATTTCAACAGTTTGCTCCCACACAGAAACATAAAGTGAAAAATAATAGATGATTTTTTTTAATGATGATGAAATCAGATCAGACCTATTGTCATGTTTAATCCCAGTGAGAGTCAAGTTGGGAGATGATAGTTTCTATTCTTTTCTTTTTTTTTTTTTTTTTTTACAGAGGATCAGTTTAGTATGCATTAAGTAAAGATTTCAACAGTTTGCACCCCCATAGAAACACAAAGTGAAATATATTATTTGAGTACTCGTTATAGCATTAAATCTCAATGCACAGCACATTAATGACAGAGATCCTACATGAGGAGTAAGTGCACAGTGACTCCTGTTGTTGACACTGTTAAATCACATGTTATTTTTTTTTTTTAACTTTTATTTAATGAATATACGTTTCCAAAGTACGAATAATGGATTACTATGGCTTCCCCCCCATACCGTCCCTCCCACCCACAACCCTCCCCTTTCCCACTCCCTCTCCCCTTCCATTCACATCAAGATTCATTTTCGATTATCTTAATATACAGAAGATCAGCTTAGTATACATTAAGTAAGGATTTCAACAGTTTGCTCCCACACAGAAACATAAAGTGAAAAATAATAGATGATTTTTTTTAATGATGATGAAATCAGATCAGACCTATTGTCATGTTTAATCCCAGTGAGAGTCAAGTTGGGAGTTGATAGTTTCTATTCTTTTCTTTTTTTTTTTTTTTTTTTTTTTTTTTTTTTTTTTACAGAGGATCAGTTTAGTATGCATTAAGTAAAGATTTCAACAGTTTGCACCCCCATAGAAACACAAAGTGAAATATATTATTTGAGTACTCGTTATAGCATTAAATCTCAATGCACAGCACATTAATGACAGAGATCCTACATGAGGAGTAAGTGCACAGTGACTCCTGTTGTTGACTTTACCAATTGACACTCCTGTCTATGGCATCAGTAATCTCCCTATGCTCCAGTCATGAGTTTCCAAGGCTATGGAAGCCCCTTGAGTTCTCCGACTCTTATCTTGTTTAGACAAGGTCATAGTCAAAGTGAAGGTTCTCTCCTCCCTTCAGAGAAAGGCACCTCCCTCTTTGAAGACCTGTTCTTTCCACTGGGATCTCACTCACAGAGATCTTTTGCCAGAGTGTCTTGGCTTTCCATGCCTGAAATACTCTCATGGGCTTTTCAGCCAGATCTGAATGCCTTTAGGGCTGATTCTGAGGCCAGAGTGCTATTTAGGGCATCTGCCATTCTATGAGTCTGCTGAGTATCTCACTTCCCATGTTGGATCACTCTCCCCTTTATTTATTCTATCGGTTAGTGTTAGCAGGTACTAGACTTGCTTATGTGCTCCCTTTGACTCTTAGTCCTTTCATTATGATCAATTGCGAACTGAGATTGATCACTTGGACTAGTGAGATGGCATTGGTACATGCCACCTTGATGGGATTAAATTGGAGTCCCCTGGTATGTTTCTAACTCTACCATTTGGGGCAAGTCAGCTTGAGCATGTCCCAAATTATATATCTCTTCCCTCTCTTATTCCTACTCTTATGTTTAACAGGGATCACATTTCAGTTAAATTTCAACACTTAAGAATAACTGTGTATTAATTAACTGCAACACTGTTAAATCACAGTTGCAGAGACTATTTCAAGCTTAGTTGGATAATTTCCCTTCGGTCTAAACAGTAGATGGTCTAAGGGTGGCTGGGGGTCAGATCAAAAGGTGGGACTCCATCACCCTAGCCAGGGCAGGGTTGCTACAAGAGATCTTCACACGTTAGCCCAGCACTTCCACTCCAGTTACTTGTCCAGCAGTGCAAAGCAGTGGTGAGTGCAAGTAACCTGGAAGAGCCATGGAAGTGGAGATGACTTGCAGATAGGCCTAAAAATGAAGCTCTCCCACGTTACTGGTCTCAGAAGCACTGGGGAACATTTCTGGAAGCTCTATGACCCTCACTACCACCACCCCACCCCTCCCCACCCCACCCCACCCCTCCCCACCCCACACCTCCCACCCCACCCCACCCCACCCCTCCCCACACCTCCCCACCCCACCCCACTCCACCCCTCCCCACCCCACCCCACACCTCCCCACCCCTCCCCACACCTCCCCACACCTCCCCACCCCTCCCCACCCCACCCCACACCTCCCCACCCCACCCCTCCCCACCCCTGCCTCCAAGTCCTAAGCAGCTGGAGGTGCACAGTCCTGTTGGGGAGGAGAGGGGGGAGAACGGATGGATTCTACCTGGGGCAAAAGGATGAGGAAAGGGCCAAAGACTCAGAGCTGGAAAACAGTTCTAGGGAAACATGGCTGGCAGGGGCGATGCCATCCATGCTGCATGACAAAGTCAGAGCTGGGGGAGGGGAACTCCACAAAGCAGGAAGCCCCTGACTGAACTGAAGCCGTCTTCTCTGTTGTTTTTATTAGGCTTAATAGTGATGTAGTCTTTGGGTTTGGGTGTGGGAATCATGGATATCAATGTAAGCAAAATTGTTCCTTGTTAAAAAATGAGTTATAGGAGGTGACAGGAGAAATCAGAGGGGAATCTCCTAAAATTTGTCTAGAGCAAAATATTATTAGGAACATGAGTAATAAGGAGGTTTTGTTTTTTTTTGTTGTTGTTGTTGTTTTGTGTTTTTGGTTTTTTTTTTTTTTTTTTTTTTTGACAGGCAGAGTTAGACAGTGAGAGAGAGAGAGAAAGGTCTTCCTTTTGCCGTTGGTTCACCCGCCAAGTGGCTGCTATGGCCAGCGTGCTGTGCTGATCTGAAGCCAGGAGCCAGGTGCTTCTCCTGGTCTCCCATGCGGGTGCAGGGCCCAAGGACTTGGGCCATCCTCCACTGCCCTCCCGGGCCACAGCAGAGAGCTGGCCTGGAAGAGGGGCAACCGGGACAGAATCCGAGGAGTTTTATGAGAAAACAGGACAGAAAGAGCATGCAGGTGCTTGTTTCCACAGACCCTCCCCCCTTACCTTATACAGGAGTGTATGATGAGAATGGTAGGTGCGTAGTTAATGCTACAGCAAGTGGATTGATGAACAAGCACTGCCATTCTTACTAAGGTTAGGGCATTATGCTCCTGCTTGGAAATGTAGAACACAGGAACATGGAACTCTTACATTAGGCAATGGAATAGATCCTATAAAAAACACGGCTGTTGGGCGTGTGATTTACCTTTAGAAAAATAAGATATAATCACTAGAACTTTATCTATACAGTTTTAACCTTTTAAAATAAATCGATTAACCTTTAAAACCTTAGACTTTTTGTCTAGCACCTTTAGATAAGTTAAGCAAGTTTCATATAGTTGACGCATCCACTATGAATGGAGAAATGATTAATGGGGAGGTTACGATGAGGCCATGAAAGGAAAATGAAACAAAACAAGATTATTAGAGAACGGTTACACATCGCCGATCACTTGTGATGTGTTCTTGCTCAGGAAGAACGGAGGCTTAGGAGGAAGAAGGCTTGATGGAAAGTCTGTGTAAAAAGAATAAAAATAAAGCTATGAGAAGGAACAGCAGAATGATGCCTTCCCTCGCTACCTAAACCTCGTCTCCTTTCTTTGTGACACCGCCCCTTCTTCAGGACGTCCTGGACCTGCCAAAGCTGGACCGCGGTACATGGGTGTTAGTGTGCAGATACACAAAGGAAAAGAACATTAAAAAAGAGAGAGAGAGAAAAAAGAAAAAACAAAAAAGAAGAAAGAAAACAAAAAAAGGAAAAAAAAAGAAAGAAAAAAAACAAACAGAAAAGAACATAAAAGGAGCCAGCTTTGTGGTGCAGGTTAAGCCGCCTGTGATGCTTGCACTGGTTCGAGTCCCGGCTGTTCGGATTCTGACCCAGATCCCTGCTGATGCGCTTGGGAAGGCAAAGGGAGACAAATTCTACCCCTGGTTCCCAAATATATGTCATTGCCACATGCAGACTACATTCATTCCATCCTTAGTAGCCCCAAAAGTCTTAACTTGAGTACCAACTCGAATCTAAAGTACATGGGATAGGCATTGTGGCACAGTGGTTTCCACAACTGTCTGGGATGCCTGCATCCAATCCCTGCTCCTCTGCTTTCAAGCCAGCTTCCTGCTGATGCGCAGCCTGGGAGGCAGCAGACAATGGTTCATGTATATGGGTCCCTGCCACCCACATGGGAGACCCAGATGGAGTTCTTGGTTCCTGCCTTCAGCCTCCCCAGCCCTGGCTGTTGCGGTTATTGGAGAGTGAACCAGAGAATGGAATATTGCTAATCTCTCCTCTCCTCTCTGTTGCTCTGCCTTTCAAATAAATAAAAAAAAATTTTTTTAAAAAAATCTAAAGTCCAGAGTCATCTAAATCAGATGTGGAGGAGATGCAAGATACCATCCCAAGGCAAATTCCCCTCCAGGTGTGGGCCTGTGCAATCTCACACATTATCTGATTCTTCTTCCAAAATACAACAGACAGGCATAGCATAGACAGTCCCATTCCAAAAGGGAGAAAACAGGCCAGAAGAAAGGGAAACAGGTCCCAAGTGAGTCCAAGCCCAAGACATTTGGTGCAGTGATTAAGTTGCTGCTTGGAAATGTCACATCCTGTATCAGAGCGCTCGGGTTTGAGTCTTGGCTCTGCTTCCCCTTCCAGCTTCCTGCTAAGGTGCACCCTGGGAGGCAGCAGGTAATGGCTCAAGTACTTGGGTCCCTGCTACCCATGTAGGAGACTGGATTGAATTCAAGGCTCCTGATTTCAGCCCTGGCTTTTGCAGGCATTTAGAGAACAAACCAGCAGATCTCTCTATCTATACCTCTCTCCACCTTTCAAATAAATAAAAAGAAAAAAAATGGGAAAAATGCTCTTCTCTGATCTTTAAAAAATGAACAACCATGACAAAAATCAACAAAAGCCAAAACCGGACAAAGCCAGCAACATTAAGTCTTATCTTCAGAATAATCTTCAGCTCTGTGCTGTGGACACACTGGGGCAGGGTTGGACCCCAAGGCTCCCAGGTGGGGGTGGTGCCCATGCCCACCCCCAGGCAGGTGTCAGGGGTTGGAGCCGGGTGCCTGCAACACTCTCGGGCTGGTGTTGCACAGGTCTGGCTGCTGCGGGGGGTCCTGACTCATGGCTGTGCCACAGCCTCTTAGAGTTAGGCCTCGACAGCACAGGAGTCACTGCTGAGCTCTGCAGTGATTTGGTGTTATCAGTGCAGTCCTCCCTGCCTTCTTGTAGACCTTCCAGCCTCACAAAATCTATCCACTCCAGCTTGCCAGTCTCTTTGAGCCTGTTCCTCTTTCTCCGCCATTCAGGCATTTCGGTATAGCTCATCATGGGATGCCTTCTCTGGGTCACTAGAAGCCTCCCTAGCAGTGAGTTTGCCACCCCCTGGGTCTTTGGCAGAATGTTAAATCTTGGATCTCAAGGCAGACTCTCGCACTCCCAAATAACCTCCTCCTTACCCAATCTTAGTTTAGGGCTTCTTTGAAAAAGAATTCTCAAAATCTAGCTCCACAAGTATCTCCTGGCTCCGGCTAGCTAACACATGCTAATTTTCTCTCTTATTTTTCATTGTATCTTTTTAAGATTTAGAAAAAAAACTTTTTATCTATTTGAAAAGCAGACAGGAAGAGACAGAGATCTCTGGACGCCTGCAACAGCCACGTCTGGTTCAAGCTGCAGCCGGGAGCCCAGAACTCCATCTGGGTCTCCCACGTGGACGGCGGGGACCCAGGCACGGAATCTATCGTCTGCTGCCTTCCACGATATGCTCCACGATGTGGAGGATTTCCAGGGTGCTGGATTGGAGGCAGAGGCAGGGGACTCAAATTGGCACTCTGATACGGGATGTGGATTTCCTTAGCAGCAGTTTAGCCCATGGCATCACAGTGCCAGCCTATATATAATATATACATACAGATATATGCACACATACATCTAGCATACATATCTATACATATATCCACATACACTTCTAGATTTATCTTTTTGAAAGGCAAAGCAGGCAGGCCGGCGCCGCGGCTCACTAGGCTAATCCTCCACCTTGCGGCGCCAGCACACAGGGTTCTAGTCCTGGTCGGGGCGCCGGATTCTGTCCCGGTTGCCCCTCTTCCAGGCCAGCTCTCTGCTGTGGCCAGGGAGTGCAGTGGAGGATGGCCCAAGTGCTTGGGCCCTGCACTCACATGGGAGACCAGGAGAAGCACCTGGCTCCTGCCATCAGATCAGCGCGGTGCGCCGGCCGCAGCGCGCCAGCCACAGTGGCCATTGGAGGGTGAACCAACGGCAAAGGAAGACCTTTCTCTCTGTCTCTCTCTCTCACTGTCCACTCTGCCTGTCAAAAAAAAAAAAAAAAAAAAGGCAAAGCAATAGAGACGGAAGACAAAGATATCTTGCATCTTCTGGCTTACTTCTCAAATACCCATAACAGCCAGGGCTAGGCTGAACCAAACCCAGGAGCTGGAACTCCATTTGGGTCTTCCACAAGGATGGCAGGAACTCAAGTATAGGAGCTGCCTCCCAAGTGCATCAGCTGCCTCCCGAGTGCATTAGCAGGAATCTGGAATTGGAAATGGAGGGGCTGGAACTCAACTCGGTACTCTGATATGGGATGCAGGTGTTCCCAGCATGTATCTTAACTGTTGCACCAAACACCTGATGCTACTAATTATGCAAATTCTTCTGTGCTTCCTCCCTTTCCTGGCTGAAGTAAGATGCAACTAAACCACAGTTATGAACCTGGCAGCCAGGAAGGAAAGTGGAGCCAGATCCTGGAGGGAGTTCCTGTTGCCTTACTGAGTGTTGTCTCCATAGAGTTGTCTTCTAGTTGTGTATGCTGAGGGGAAGAGGTGGGGGAAAGGGTGCTGACTTAAAAAAAAAAAAAAAAGGAGGGGGAGGAGGGGCCAGCCCTGTGTCACAGCTGGTTGGGCTTCTGCTTGCAGCACCAGCATCCCATTTGGGCACTGGTTCAAGTCCTGCTGCTCCACTTCTGATCCAGCTCCTTGCTAATGCACTTGGGAAACAGCAGAAGATGGCCCGAGTTCCTGGGCCCTGTCACCCATGTGGGAGACCGGTGAGAAGCTCTGGGCTCCTGGCTTCCGCCTGGCCCAGCCCCTGTCACTGCAGCCTTTTGGGGGAGTGAACCAGCAGTTGGAAGATCTCTCTTTTTCCTTCTCTGTAACGCTGTCTTTCAAATAAATAAACCTTAAAAAAAAAAAAAAAGTGCGGGGAGGTGGTGAACCACTTCTGAGGCTCTGGCTCAGCCAACTTTCTCTGGAAGGTGGGAATCTTTGGATACTTCCAACCCGGATGTCCCCACCCCATGTAGCAGGGTCTAGGGGTCTCCCACCCAGGGCCTTGACTTTGGCAACACATCTCAGTACATGTTCAATATCTTTGAGGGTCAGCAACTCGACTGACACATTGTCAGCCTTTCTGCTGTGCTGCCCCAGGGGATAAAGGCCTCTTTGTAAACTGCCAAAAGGGCCCTCTGGCCTTCACTCAGTTTTTAGTTGCTGTTCAGTGGCCATAGCTTTTTATTCTCCCTCTGTTGGGCATTGGTGCAACTTAGTAACAGTCAACCAATTCCATTGTCCTTGTATGAACCGGCCACTCACCCCTTCTTTTATATGTGCCTGACTCTCACTGGCCAAGACGTCACCCTCCACTACAAAAGTCTCTTTTTTAAGATTTTTTTAAACATTTATTTGAAAGGTAGAGTTACAGACGCAGAGGCAGAGAGAGAGAGAGAGAGAGAGAGGTCTTCCATCCACTGGTTCACTCCCCAAATGGCTGTAACAGCTGGAGCTGGGCTCATCTGAAGCCAAGAGCCTGGTGCCTCTTCCAGGTCTCCCGTGTGGGTGCAGGGGCCCACGTACTTGGGCTATCCTCCACTGCTTTCCCAGGCCATAGCAGAGAGATGGATCGGAAGTAGGGCAGCCAGGATGCGAACCAGCGGCCCATTTGGGATGCTGGCACTGCAGATGGGGGTTTTACCCGCGATGCCACAGTGCCAGCCCCTACAGTAGTCACTTGAGTGACATTTTAGCGATTGGCATGTGAGATTGTGCCAGTGACTGTGCCCTGATCACAGGTGTTACCTGAGATGGGATCTGAAGCTGAACAGACCGGTGTGTGCCCTGTTCACACGTGTTACCTGAGATGGGATCTGAAGCTGAACAGACAGTTGTGTGCCCTGATCACGTGTGTTACCTGAAATGGGATCTGAAGCTGAGCAGACCGGTGTGTACCCTGTTCACACGTGTTACCTGAGATGGGATCTGAAGCTGAGCAGACCGGTGTGTGCCCTGTTCACGTGTTACCTGAGATGGGATCTGAAGCTGAGCAGACCGGTGTGTGCCCTGATCACGTGTGTTACCTGAGATGGGTCTGAAGCTGAGCAGACCGGTGTGTACCCTGTTCACGTGTGTTACCTGAGATGGGATCTGAAGCTGAGCAGACCGGTGTGCGCCCTGATCACGTGTGTTACCTGAGATGGGATCTGAAGCTGAGCAGACCGGTGTGCGCCCTGTTCACGTGTGTTACCTGAGATGGGATCTGAAGCTGAGCAGACCGGTGTGTGCCCTGTTCACGTGTGTTACCTGAGATGGGATCTGAAGCTGAGCAGACCGGTGTGTGCCCTGATCACGTGTGTCACCTGAGATGGGATCTGAAGCTGAGCAGACCGGTGTGCGCCCTGATCACGTGTGTCACCTGAGATGGGATCTGAAGCTGAGCAGACCGGTGTGTGCCCTGTTCACGTGTGTCACCTGAGATGGGATCTGAAGCTGAGCAGACCGGTGTGTGCCCTGATCACGTGTGTTACCTGAGATGGGATCTGAAGCTGAGCAGACCGGTGTGTGCCCTGTTCATGTGTGTTACCTGAGATGGGATCTGAAGCTGAGCAGACCGGTGTGTGCCCTGTTCACGTGTGTTACCTGAGATGGGATCTGAAGCTGAGCAGACCGGTGTGTACCCTGTTCACGTGTGTTACCTGAGATGGGATCTGAAGCTGAGCAGACCGGTGTGTGCCCTGTTCACACGTGTTACCTGAGATGGGTCTGAAGCTGAGCAGACCGGTGTGTACCCTGTTCACACGTGTTACCTGAGAAGGGATCTGAAGCTGAGCAGACCGGTGTGTGCCCTGTTCACGTGTGTTACCTGAGATGGGATCTGAAGCTGAGCAGACCGGTGTGTGCCCTGTTCACGTGTGTTACCTGAGATGGGATCTGAAGCTGAGCAGACCGGTGTGTGCCCTGTTCACGTGTGTTACCTGAGATGGGATCTGAAGCTGAGCAGACCGGTGTGTACCCTGTTCACACGTGTTACCTGAGATGGGATCTGAAGCTGAGCAGACCGGTGTGTGCCCTGATCACGTGTGTTACCTGAGATGGGATCTGAAGCTGAGCAGACCGGTGTGTGCCCTGATCACGTGTGTTACCTGAGATGGGATCTGAAGCTGAGCAGACCGGTGTGTGCCCTGTTCACGTGTGTTACCTGAGATGGGATCTGAAGCTGAGCAGACCGGTGTGTGCCCTGTTCACGTGTGTTACCTGACATGGGATCTGAAGCTGAGCAGACCGGTGTGTGCCCTGTTCACACGTGTTACCTGAGATGGGATCTGAAGCTGAGCAGACCGGTGTGTGCCCTGTTCACGTGTGTTACCTGAGATGGGATCTGAAGCTGAGCAGACCGGTGTGTGCCCTGATCACGTGTGTTACCTGAGAAGGGACATGAAGCTGAGCAGACCGGTGTGTGCCCTGTTCACGTGTGTTACCTGAGATGGGATCTGAAGCTGAGCAGACCGGTGTGTGCCCTGATCACGTGTGTTACCTGAGAAGGGACATGAAGCTGAGCAGACCGGTGTGTGCCCTGTTCACGTGTGTTACCTGAGATGGGATCTGAAGCTGAGCAGACCGGTGTGTGCCCTGTTCACGTGTGTTACCTGAGATGGGATCTGAAGCTGAGCAGACCGGTGTGTGCCCTGTTCACGTGTGTTACCTGAGATGGGATCTGAAGCTGAGCAGACCGGTGTGTGCCCTGTTCACGTGTGTTACCTGAGATGGGATCTGAAGCTGAGCAGACCGGTGTGTGCCCTGTTCACGTGTGTTACCTGAGATGGGATCTGAAGCTGAGCAGACCGGTGTGTGCCCTGTTCACGTGTTACCTGAGATGGGATCTGAAGCTGAGCAGACCGGTGTGTACCCTGTTCACGTGTGTTACCTGAGATGGGTCTGAAGCTGAGCAGACCGGTGTGTGCCCTGTTCACGTGTGTTACCTGAGATGGGATCTGAAGCTGAGCAGACCGGTGTGTACCCTGTTCACGTGTGTTACCTGAGATGGGATCTGAAGCTGAACAGACCGGTGTGTGCCCTGTTCACACGTGTTACCTGAGATGGGATCTGAAGCTGAGCAGGCCGGTGTGTTTTTAAAGCTCAAAAGCAGCAGCTTAGATTCCCAGCACACTGGTTTTCCTTATCTATAGAGTAAAGGCACATTTCCTGTGTGAAACTCTAGAATTCCAGATGCTCATTTTGAAGTTATTTGAAAGATTTGATTGGCTAACTTTCTTAATAAAACATTTTACTAACGACTGTATCTAGAGAAAGAGATGAAGAAAGTGGGATAAGTCCCATGACTTAGAGCTTAATTTAAGATAATTCAGGTTGTGGCATAGTGCATAAAGCTGCTGCCTGTTGTGCCAGCATCCATACGGGCGCTGGTTCAAGACTCGGCTGCTCCACTTCCCATCCAGTTCTCTGCTGTGGCCTGGGAAAGCAGTAGAAGATGGCCCAAGTCCTTGAGCCTCTGCACCCACATGGGGGATTTGGAGCAATCTCCAGGCTCCTGGCTTCGGATTGATGCAGCTCCGATCACTGCGGCCATCTAAGAAGTGAACCTGTAGATGCAAGACCTCCCCCATACACTCTCTTTCTGCCTCTGCCTCTCTGCCTTTCAAATAAATAAATAAATAAATCTTAAGAAACAAACAACAACAAGAACCTAAACCTTTTAGGGGTGGGCATAGTGGGTAAAGCTACTGTTTGCAATGTGGACATCCCATATGTGTGCTCGTTTGTGTCCTGGCTGCTCCATTTCCCATCCAGCTCCCTACTAATGCACCTGGGAAAGACAGCGGAAGACGGCCCAAGTAACTGGGCCTCTGACACCCATGTGGGAGACCTGGATGAAGCTCCCAGCTCCTGGCTTCAGTCTGGGCCAGCGCTGGCCATTGCAGCCATCTGGGGTATGAACAAGTAGATGGAAGATCTTTCTCTCTCTCTCTGTGATTCTGACTTTCAAATAAATTAATCTTAAAAAAATAAAACTCATTCGAAGTCCATGAATACTAAGAAATCTCCCAGGAATACACAAAGATAATGTCAGAAAGTATCCAATGCAGGGCTGATTCCTGGTAACACAGGTATAGATTTTTTGGGGGCAGGCTACCAGGAGCATGCTGACTTCTGTCTCCTTGTGTTTTTTTTTTTTTTTTCAAAATTTATTTATTTATTTGAAAGGCAGAGTTACACAGAAAGAGGAGAGGCAGAGAGAGAGTGGTCTTCCATCCACTGGTTCACTCCTGAATTGGCCGCAATGGCTGGAACTGTGCCGATCCAAAGCCAGGAGCCAGGAGCTTCTTCTGGGTCTCCTGAAGAACCAAAGTGACTCCATTTTTAAACAATAAAAAAAGCAGCCTCCGTTTCCCATAGCAGACCCGAGTCCTTGTAAAAGCAGGCATTCAGGCATTCCAGAGGTATCAAAGCTTACCAGGGACAGCTAGCTCGGCAGACCAAGGACAGCACAGTAGAGACTGCTGAACAAAGTAACTCCCTGTACCCAAAGCTTCCATGCTGTATGTAACTCCTTTTTCCTGCTGATGTAGCCCTTTTTTCCTTTAAAAACTCTCCCTACAAAGACCGGGGCCTCACTCCTTCCTCCGCTGTGCCGGTTGGTTGGATGGGGTCCCTGTCGCGGCTTGTACTCCCGAATAAACCTTGCTTTTGCAGTTCGGTGTGATCGACTCTCTGGGGGTCTCTGCGGGGATCTAACCATCTGGGCACAACATACTTTTTTGGTGCCCAACATATGTGGGGGCTCGTCCGGGATTGTGATCCTCAAAAAGCCCCCCAGCGACCTCGACCCCCAAGGTTTGCTCCAGTCGGCTGGGTGAGTTCGTTAGTCTATTTGTTCGTTGTTTAACTGTGTCTAAATCTGAATCTGTAGCATCGGCCGTTGCATCTGTATCTGAATCTGTGGAGGGTCACTGCCTGAGCAGACGCGCTCGCAGGGCACACCCCAGAGGAAACGGGAGACGTCCTGATTCCTCGTCTGGGACCTGGGGAGGTCCAATCTGTATCTGGGACCTGGGGAGGTCCAATCTGTATCTGGGGAGATGGGTAGGTCCAATCTGTATCTGGGGACGAAGAAAAGAGGGACTGCTGCAGAGTTCTCGTCTTTGGTCTCCTTCATACTCCTGGAGGTTCGCCCTCGGAGCAGTGGAGACCTTCTGTAATATGACCACCTGAATCTGTCCGTGGAAATTCTGTACGGGCCCCGTGTTTGTTCGTCTTTGTTAAGTGGTGTTTGTGTTATTTCTGTTGACAACTGACTTAACTGGACAGAAGAACATGGGGGCGACTCCATCCTCTCCACTGAATCTAACTCTTGCACAGTAAAAAAAAAAAAAGTAAAAAATGTGACTCATAATAATGTAGGTTAAGGGCTGGGTTGGTCGGACTGGGGTGTGAAGCAGGGCTGGGCATGCGCTGTGGCTGGATGAGGCACTGCCCCCCCCTGGGGGGGGCACCTGGGGAGCCGGGGGCAGCTGCAACTCTGGACGCAAAGATCCCTCTCCTTCCCCCCGCCCCCGCCAGGCCCGCCCCTGCAGCTGCGGTTCCCTACAGCGGCTGGCCTTGCCCGGCGCCTAGCAGCCAACTTAGAACTGGTGCGGATCAGGGGAATCCAACTGTTAAAGCATCGTGAGGGCCCATGGCGTGTGTTGATGTGATATGATTTCTGCCCAGTGCTCTAAATGTTAAAGAAATTCAGTGAAGTACTGAGAAGCCAGCGGGAGCCCTGGGGGGCCAGCGGCGGCATCCAGTTAGCTCTCTCTGGCCCTTAAAAATCTGGGGAAGAGGGTGTAAATCTCGTGCCGGGCCGTACCCATATCTGCAATAGGTCTCCAAGGTGAACAGCCTTTGGCATGTTGGAACAATGTAAATGTTAAAAAGAACAATTACAGTTGGGTTAATTTCCCTAAAGGAGAGACTCCGTGTCTATCGCCAGGCTCTGTTGGCAGGTCTCAAAGCAGCAGCGCTGCTCGCAAGATTGGCACAAAATTCAAATTTGGCCTTGGAGACTGGCGTGGACTGGGTAACTCTCCCCCTTGCCTTATCTCAGAATCTGAACTTTATCTTAGAACCAGGTTTGGTTCTAAGGGTATCCCACCCTTCTGATGGTTCTTCTCTTTTATCTCGTGCAAGCCAGAAGATACTGCTTTGTAACTTGCCGAACTTATTTTGCAATTTGTTTTAAAAAATTTCTGGGTGGTCAGTACTCAATAAAACAGTAATAGGTAATTAGCACTTGTTTTAAATAAATACAATTTTAATTTTAATTAAATTCAGATAGAAATATATAATATCAGCATCTTAAGTCATTTAGGTATAACTGCTAATTTAAATTGGGTAAAGACAAATGAGATAAGTGTCTAAATGTAAACTTTGGTACTTTCAACACCTTATGTTCTATAGAAAAACTACTTAAATTTGCTAACGTGTTTTCATAGATTATATATATAAAAATAGTTCAACATCACTTAAAAGTAATTAATGCTGAAATTTAATGTGTTACCTTGTTTAAAAATGTTGTCTTGACAGATAAAAAACATCACAAGTATAAAAATAAAATGTTTAAAGTAAGTTAAAGAGTGTGTGTAACAGTCACAAAAAGTTATAAGAAAAAAATTTTTGGACACGAAAGGTATTACTGATTCTCTGTTAGAGCAATAAGTTAATCTATTATGTTCTCTTGATGTCTCTGTTAAATTCTAATTGTTTAAAAACAACTGAGTTTTGGCTGTTGCCGCTGCCGCCGGCAGACCGCCCCGCACACCTGCAGAGGCTCCGGGCTCGGGCTGGGCTCCACGCAGAGTTGCAGCCATGGCCGGATGCCAAGTGATCTTGCATCGAGCAGAAATGCATTGAACAACCAGAATCAAGATCACTGAGCTACATCCCCACCTAATGTGTGTGCTTTGTGGAGGATACTTCATTGATGCCACCACCCTAATAGAATGTCTACATTCCTTCTGTAAAACATGTATTGTGCGTTACCCGGAGACCAGCAAGTATTGTCCTATCTGTGATGTTCAAGCTCACAAAACCAGACCACTACTGAATATAAGGTCAGATAAAACTCTTCAAGATATCGTATACAAATTAGTTCCAGGGCTTTTCAAAAATGAAATGAAGAGAAGAAGGGATTTTTATGCAGCTCATCCTTCAGCTGATGCTGCCAATGGCTCTAATGAAGATAGAGGAGAAGTTGCAGATGAAGATAAGAGAATTATAACTGATGATGAAATAATAAGTTTATCCATTGACTTCTTTGACCAGAACAGATTGGATCGGAAAGTAAGCAAAGATAAAGAGAAATCTAAGGAGCAGGTGAATGATAAAAGGTATTTACGATGCCCAGCAGCAATGACTATGACGCACTTAAGAAAGTTTCTCAGAAGTAGAATGGACATACCTAACACTCTCCAGACTGATGGCATGTATGAAGGATTACTGTACACTAATGGATATCGCCTACATTTACACCTGGAGAAGGAATGGTCCACTTCCTTTGAAATACAGAGTTCGACCTACTTGCAAGAGGATGAAGATCAGTCATCAGAGAGATGGACTGACAAATGCTGGAGAACTGGAAAGTGACTCTGGGAGTGACAAGGCCAACAGCCCAGCAGGAGGTATTCCCTCCACCTCTTCTTGTTTGCCTAGCCCCACTACTCCAGTGCAGTCTCCTCATCCAGTTTCCTCACATTTGTAGTACAATGACTGGAACCAGCAACAGCCCCAGCGGTAACCACCAATCTTCCTTTGCCAATAGACCTCGAAAATCATCAGTAAATGGGTCGTCAGCAACTTCATCTGGTTGATACCTGAGACTGTTAAGGAAAAAAAAATTTAAGCCCTGATTTATATAGATCTCTTCATGCCATTACAGCTTTATAGATGCTAATACATGTGACTATATCGTCCAAGTTGCTTTCTTTTGTAGTAACATTAAATTTGGCTATAAAAGATGGACTAGATGTGCTATTCATATGGACGTCAATTGAAAAGAAAGATTGTTATTATAAAAAAAATTGGTTTCTGGGAAGGCAGGCAAGTTTTTTTCTATGCGTTAGGAAAAATGTGAAATGGTTTCTGTAACCATTGTTTGGACTTGGGAATACCCTGCAGTGGATGTAAGCATTGGGCCATAGTTTGTTAATCTCAACTAATGCCTACATTACATTCTCCTTGATTGTTCTTGTTATTATGCTGTTTTGTGAATCTGTAGAAAACAAGTGCTTTTTACCTTGAAATTCAACAAATGGAAAGAATACGCATAGAATAATGCATTCTATGTAGCCATGTCACTGTGAATAACGATTTCTTGCATATTTAGCCATTTTGATTCCTGTTTGATTTTTACTTCTCTGTTGCTACACAAAACCGATCAAAGAAAAGTAAACTTCAGTTTTACACTCTGTATGCCTAAAAGTGAGTACTACCATTTATTTTACTGACTTGTTTAAATAATTCACTTTTGTAAGAATCAAATGGCATTATGCTTGTTGTACAATGCCATATTGGTATATGACATAACAGGAGACAGTATTGTATAATATATTTATAAATACTATAAAGAAAATATTGTGTTTCATGCATTCAGAAGTGATTGTTAAAATTCTCCCAACTGGTTCGACCTTTGCAGATACCCATACCCTATGTTGAGTCTTCTTTACCAACATAGAATGTTTTTAATGTGGATATCAGAGTCTAAATTCTGCATTGCAAGCAGCTGCAAATCATAATGATGACTTCTCCAATAATACATGCTTACTTTTAAAATTGTTGCAGTACAGAAAAAACTTTGAAGGCATACGGAAATAGTGTCCTCATTTTCCATTGGTTATGATGGGATTAATGTTTTTAAAATGCATACTTACCACTAATTTCCGGAACAAATTTTTAAATAAACCAGCAAATTACCAAAAGAAGACATTTTATCTAAAATTATTTTAATAAGTGATACAGCAGTAATTTCAAATTTAAGAGTTGCTTTAGCAGTTAACAGTGGAATATATCTTCTCTGTAATGTCTGGAAATAGAAGCAGTTTATTAGCTTCTACCAGGTATTTTTAAATAGAGCAAGCATATCGAATTTAAAATATGGATAACCCCAACAAATTTCAGTTTGTGTTTTGCTTTGGTCGAACTTGGTGTGTGTTCCACTCATCAGTTATTTGTGAGGGTGTTTATTCTATATGAATATTGTTTCATGTTTGTATGGGAAAATTGTAGCTAAACATTTCATTGTCCCCAGTCTGCAAAAGAAGCACAATTTATTGCTTTGTCTTGCTTATAGTCATTAAATCATTACTTTTACATATATTGCTGTTACTTCTGCTTTCTTTAAAGATACAGTAATGATGTTTTATGAAGCCACAAATACATATATTTTTATTTTGATCTAAATTTGTACAGTTCCATTGTAAGTGTTGCTTCTAATTATAGATGTAAAATGAAATTTCATTTGTAATTGGAAAAAAATCCAATAAAATGGATATTCATTTAGAAAAAAAAACTGAGTTTTTATTAACAGCTATGGGTTATTTAAATATGTGCTTATTTTCAAACCTTTAAATAATCACCCTGTAAAATGATCACATTTGGTCTGTATTATGTCATGATATAAAATGTTATTGATACAGATGTCTGAAAATTATAAAGTCTGATAATCTAGTGTTACTAAACATAATGGTCATCTTAGTGGAGGGGCCCCAGAGGTCTAAAAAAGTTAAGTGTGCCTTGTAAAATCCTACAGGGGCTTTCAAAAATGCTATGTAAAGTAAACAAGTGTCTCTTCTTGGTTACTGCTTATAAAACTAAAGCATTGTTGTTTCTGTGTTTAACTGTCCTCCTATAGGTTGCAATGGACATTTTCCAGCTACATCTATTTTTGTTTTGTTTTTGTTTTTGTTTTGACAGGCAGAGTGGACAGTGAGAGACACAGAGAGAAAGGTCTTCCTTTTGCCGTTGGTTCACTGTCCAATGGCCGCCGCGGCTGGCGTGCTGCGGCCGGCGCACCGCACTGATCCGAAGGCAGGAGCCAGGTGCTTCTCCTGGTCTCCCATGGGGTGCAGGGCCCAAGCACTTGGGCCATCCTCCACTGTACTCCCTGGCCACAGCAGAGAGCTGGCCTGGAAGAGGGGC
This sequence comes from Oryctolagus cuniculus, assembly GCF_964237555.1. Lineage (NCBI taxonomy): Eukaryota > Metazoa > Chordata > Mammalia > Lagomorpha > Leporidae > Oryctolagus > Oryctolagus cuniculus. The sequence continues at coordinate 90,186,708 of NC_091445.1, read as the reverse complement.
AACCGGGAAAGAATCCAGTGCCCTGACTGGTACTAGAACCCTGTGTGCCAGTGCTGCAAGGTGGAGGATTAGCCTAGTGAGCCGTGGCGCCGGCCCCAGCTACATCTATTGTATTCAGTACTTTGGGATGACTCTGTAAACTGATAAAGCCAATAATGTATTACAGGTACCAACTGGAAAAAAAGTATAGATAACTGAGGTTACTAAGATCAGAAAGTAATTCAAATCAATTGGTGATTTATAAAAAAGGTTAACGATTTTAACAGCTATTACTGAAACTGCTTTATTGTTCTGATGTATGTGACCCTGTAGTTTGCTGTGAAACTAAATGCATCTATCTAAATGTAGTTAGCCTTTAAATCAACTCCTCTGTATCATTTATGTATGTTTTTCTAATGTCTCTGCTGGACCAAATGTTCTTTATACAAGAAAGTTATCTCAAGTGTCCATATTGCTGTAGAGCTTGATTATATTGTAATCTGTAACAAAATGTTTCCCATAAGTTTAAACAGCTAAAGTTAATCAAAAATTCGGGTAACCTAAATCTCTGTAAACTTGTTAAAAAAAAAAAAACCTGAAAACATTTTATATACTTGTGTTTAAATTTGCTGGTTAAACAAGCTACACCATGTTGGGTATTTAAGAGATGTTTCCGAGTACATGTATTCTTAAAATTTGTGAAGGACATTGGACCTTCTGGTAAGTGTTTTCCTAAGTTGTTGTCTAACAATTAAATCTACTTGCTAAGTTTTCATTTGATATTACTCTTAAAATGTTTGTGCATGGAAGAGTTGCCCTACCTTTTTAACCCTATTGTCATATATGATTATTCCTGTGAGATTACTTAATTACTTAAATTAAGGACTAGTGTAAAAAATTAAATCTGCTGCCAGGCAACACCACACAGAGTAACGTATCTGTTTTGCTTCTGGTGGTGCAAGGTTTTTAGGCATGGCTGGTAACTGGTAAAATTTTGTAGTGACAATCTGGCAGTATCCTTGCATAGCTATTTGGGTAAGGACATAAGTCAGTTCTGTTAAAGGTCAACCATGTTCAGATATCAGAGTAACTCAGCCCAGCTAAATATTCATAAGAAACATGCCTATGACTATAGACTTCTAGTCTAGGCAACGAAAATTAGAGGTGGGACTGAGCACTCCCTTGACTTTCATTCTCTGGTCTGACTTAACAAAAACCAGGAGGAAAAGAGAGCTGGGCATCAGAAACAATGTAAAGATGGGTGGCGGGCCTATTACAGACAGCTCTGTACAGTGATCTGCCCTCAGGGAGACCCAACAGGCCAGTCCACTGCAGTGGCTTTCATGTGGTAAGCCTGGGCTTCAGCAGAAGTCAGCTTACGAAGAGCCCTGGGAGCTCTGCCAGCCAAGAGTTAGATCACTGGAAATGGACCTGCCCTGGAGTTGAAGGACTTCAGGTCAGAGCCACAGATCTTATTGGCTCTAAGCTGAAAAGCCCTTCACTTCGCCCAGCCTCCAAAGTGACCGCCACTGTTGAAAGAATGGCCAAGTGGGGTCAGTAACATTGCAGGCAGAGCTGTAAATTTCCTGTTGGAGATGCCACCTGCCTTTACCTGGCCAGCTCTCCTCCCAGGCCAGCTAGGTAATGGAAGTCAACAGGGTGCCTTCCCCAAGGAGGTTCACACCTCCCTTAAAATGTACCCTATGTAAAAAGATAAATAGGTCTAGGTCCCTTAACTTACAAGGCCTAAAGCCCACCAGCTTATTATCAAGCCCCTTCTATCAGGTTCTCTTTGCCTCTCAATCAGAAAACTTATTTGTAACTTGGACAACACCTTTCTTGACTCCTCTAATAGCGACTCTGCCCATTGTTCTGGACCCTGTCTGGCCCACTCCTGGGTCTCATTCTTTAGTAATTTTGTTGCTTATTGAAATCAGTGGTACACAGACATTCTGTACATATCCTGTGGGGGCAGCAGTAGTATCTCTTAAACAGTATTACTGTAAATAGTGTACTTCAAAATGTAATTACCTTGTTTAAAACCGTGACTTTAACATCTGTATAATTAGTGCATATGGTATCTACTCTCCATTATCAGGATAATTCATTATTAGGTAAATTTGGCTAGTAGGGAGTACAGTTCTGTGAGCAGTGTTTCCTATTAAATATCAACTACTGTCTCAGTTACACGTAGCAGCAGCAGCTCCGCCTTGTTCGGGAAAAGTAAATGCACAAAGTTAAAAAGTTAAAAGACCTGCTGCAGATAGCTAGTCATTATTCTGTGTATAAAAGTAGAGCAGAAATTAAACGCTGAGGATTTCTGTAAATTCTTTGTTCTCGGTAGTAGATCGCCGTTTATACTCCCAACATGTGTGTACTGGTAATCCTCTCCCACACTAATGAGTGGCTTTTCTCCCAGTTTTGCTGGAAGCTGCTTTATTCTCACCCTGTCTCTATACTACAGTGTCTGTTTAAGTGTTTACAGCTGGTAATGGAGCAAACCAAGGCCTTTGGCAACCAGGCGGTCAACCAAATGCTACTACAGGAATGTGCTCGGCTCCCCACCCAGGAGACAGCGGCTTAAGACATCGCCCCGTGGCAGCGCAGAGTGCCTCGTTGCTCCACGTCAGCAGGGGTGGCTCTGAAGACGGATCGTCATCCCTCTGCACCTCTTGGACTTCTGGGACTGATGTGGTGGGCTGTGAGCCACTCTGGGAAAGAATGCTGCTTTTACGCCCATCACTCGGGCCTAATAAAAGATAACACGGCTGGCTAAGGTCAGGAAGCGGCTGGCAAAAAAAAAAAAAAAAAAAAGAACAGGAGGTCTCTCAGGGGTGGTTTGAGTCTTGGTTCAATGCATCCCCATGGCAAGCCACCCTACTATCAGGACTCATAGGGCCCCTTGTTCTCCTGATTTTAATTTTAACGTTTGGCCCTTGCATTGTTAATAAACTTGTACAGTTTATAAAACAGAGATTGGGAACCATTCAATTAATGGTCCAATGGTCCCAATATAAACCCTTAAATGTTTGTAAAACCTATAAAATGTCAGTCCAAAACCCATGATTGGGTTTTTCAAACATGTACAAAAACAAGGGGGGAATGAAGAACCAAAGTGACTCCATTTTAAAACAATAAAAAAAGCAGCCTCGTTTCCCATAGCAGACCCGAGTCCTTGTGAAAGCAGGCAATCAGGCATTCCAGAGGTATCAAAGCTTACCAGGGACAGCTAGCTCGGTAGACCAAGGACAGCACAGTAGAGACTGCTGAACAGAGTAACTCCCTGAGCCCAGAGCTTCCGGGCTGTGAGTCCCCCTGTGACTCCCTGCGCCCAAAGCTTCCGTGCTGTATGTAACTCTTTTTTCCTGCTGATGTAGCCCTTTTGTCCTTTAAAAACTCTCCCTAACAAAGACCGGGGCCTCACTCCTTCCTCCGCTGTGCCGGTTGGTTGGATGGGGTCCCTGTCGCGGCTTGTACTCCCGAATAAACCTTGCTTTTGCAGTTCGGTGTGATCGACTCTCTGGGGGTCTCTGCGGGGATCTAATGATCTGGGCACAACATATTTTTTGGTGCCCAACACTCCCACGTGGGTGCAGGGGCCCAAGGGCTTAGGCCATCTTCTACTGCTTTCCCAGGCCATAGCAGAGAGCTGGATCAGAAGTGGAGCAGCCAGGTTTTGAACAGGCGCCCATATGGGATGCTAGCACTTCAGGCCCAGGGATTTAACCCGCTGCGCCACAGCACTGGCCCCCTTGTAGGTTTCTTTCTAGGTTTGTTTCAAGCTTCCTTCCTTCCTTCCTTCCTTCCTTCCTTCCTTCCTTCCTTCCTTCCTTCCTTCCTTCCTTTTTTTTTTTGACAGGCAGAGTGGACAGTGAGAGAGACAGAGAAAGGCCTTCCTTTTTGCCGTTGGTTCACCCTCCAATGGCCGCTGTGGCTGGCGCGCTGCGCTGATTCGATGGCAGGAGCCAGGTGCTTCTCCTGGTCTCCCATGGGGTGCAGGGCCCAAGCACTTGGGCCATCCTCCACTGCACTCCTGGGCCACAGCAGAGAGCTGGCCTGGAAGAGGGGCAACTGGGACAGAATCCGGCGCCCCGACTGGGACTAGAACCTGGTGTGCCGGTGCCACAAGGCGGAGGATTAGCCTAGTGAGCTGCACCGCCGGCCAGGTTTATTTCTAAACATCAGCATTCATACTTGTCCACTGAATCCTCATGTAGATTAGTTCTCTTCAGCATGAAGATGAGTTGCTGAAGCCAGGGCAACAAGCACCCCAACCCCCAATCCCTCCTTCATTTCCTGCTCCTGATCATTTCATGACTCACCTCACTCAATGTTGTTTTTTTCTTTATTTTCATGGACACCATCTGATTCTACTTTTTTTAAAAAAATATTTATTTATTTATTTATTTTAAAGGCAGAGTTACAGAGAGGCAGAAGTAGAGAGAGAGAGAGAGAGAGAGATCTTCCATCTGCTGGTTCATTCCCCAAATGGCCACAACCGCTGGAGCAGAGCTGATCCAAAGCCAGGAACCAGGAGCTTCTTCCTGGTCTCCCATGTGGGTGCAGGGGTCCAAGGACTTGGGCCATCTTCTGCTGCTTTCCCAGGCTGTGGTGGAATGAGAAGGCCATGCCTAGGTGGCCACTGGCAAGCAACCATCAGTTACTCAGGAATGGCTTTGAAACCCACCTGGCAACAGAGCCTGCCTGGCAACAGGCTGTGATTGGATGGCTTTGGAAACTGCCTGGCAACAGGCTGGGATTGGTTGGGGCACAGACCGCCCCTTGACCAGATTGGCTGGTCTTGGCTATATAAGATGTTGTACCAACTGAAGTAAATGAGTCTGTGGGCTGCTCGCCTCAGGCCTGCTTTCACCCGACTCCAGGGGTGTGTGTGGTGACTCCGTGCCTCTTGCCCCCACCACACTCCTCCTCTCAGAAACAAATGCACAGCAACATCTGGTGCGCCAATGTGACAGAGAGAGACAGTGGGTCGGACTCAGCAAGGTCCCCCCTGGATTTTGGCAAGAAGGCCCCTCGGTGTTTTGTGTGCTGTTCGGTTCTGTGAGGGTGAGCACAGAACCCCCTCCTACACCCCTTTTCTTGTCCTTGTCCTCGGTCTAAGTGACCCCAGGTTAGCACACACCGCCCAGAAGCGTACGTCGCTTCTCAGCTCCTTTTACTTTCGGTTCGCCCGGCGAATTCACATAAGGGACTGATCATCCCAGAATTTGGAACCAAGTCATCTTCCCTCAGTTGGGAGAGGTGACGCTCCGGAGACACTGTGTGCTTAGTCCCCCACTAAGCACAGGACATACTTAGGATCTGATGCGCCACTATCTGTTTGTCTAACGTAGGGAAACCTCCTGCAAAATGCCATCAACAGCTGAGGTGCTAGGAATTTGCTTTGTTACGGCAGCAGTGCTGTGGGTGTCTTTCCTTTGGCTAGAGTTGGCGTGCCATGCCGCTCTTAAGCGCTCAGACATGGGAAAGATACCCCCCTCTCAGAAGCGCAAACAGATTACCAAACAGTGAATCTGTGAGTGATAAGAGCCTGACACCCCAGGTCCCTGTCTCACAGACAATAGTTGATGACTTAGGGAGAGAGAGCTCTGACAGTGAAAATAACAATGTAGCAAACAAGGTAGCAAACAAGGTAGCAATGCCTAGTCAGCCACCCCCCACATACCCGTGGGATGAACTAAGAGGACCTCTAGACAATAACTCATGCGAGGTCATCCCATCCGCACCCAGTGCGGATCCCCACATTTGTGGCAGTACTCGGACACCCCAAGCTCTCAGGGAAGCTGCTAGACCCCATCCCACCCACATGTTTGCTGTAAATGTCATAAAGTGTTTGCAAAATTCAGGCCCTGGATTCCAACGCCTGTAAAAAGGCTTCTGCTAACCAAAGGTCGAGGATATGCTTGTGTCGTTCCAGAGAATGCAGGACAGCCCATTTGGGTACCAGCCGGAAACATCAAGCCTGCAACTGACAGCCAACCAGAACCAGCTGAACAAGACCGAGACTACCTTGTTAGCCCTATCATCCTACCCTGAGAAACTGCCCATAGCCACATCTGTTACTGTTTTGTACCCCACTAGCTCTGGTCAGCCACTCAAACGGCCCACTGCCTGTGTGCGGTCATGCCATTCCTGATAATCATTATTCCTCATTCCTACCCCTATTTGAGCAAGCAATCCTGTGCTCTCTTGATTTGAGCGCTGGTTAGTCAATGACGGGTAAGATCCCCTGGGGGACAACCTAAGACAGGCACAGCTATGTACGGAGACCACATGGAAATGGGGTCAACAATGGTATGGCCAAGAATCATGCCTCCCGTTGCTCAAAAATAAACAAAAAGGGGGAAATGTGGTGGAATGAGAAGGCCATGCCAAGGTGGCCGCTGGCAAGTGAGCGTCAGTTACTCAGGAATTGCTTTGAAACCCACCTGGCAACAGAGCCTGCCTGGCAACAGGCTGTGATTGGATGGCTTTGAATCCCACCTGGCAACAGAGCCTGCCTGGCAACAGGCTGTGATTGGATGGCTTTGGAAACTGCCTGGCAACAGGCTGTGATTGGTTAGAGCACAGACCGCCCATTGACCAGATTGGCTGGTTTTGGCTATATAAGATGTGGTACCAACTGAAATAAATGAGTCTGCAGGCTGCTTGCCTCAGACCTGCTTTCACCCGACTCCAGGGGTCTGTGTGGTGACTCCGAGCCTCTTGCCCCCACCACTCCTCTCAGAAATGAATTCACTGCAACATTGTTGAGAAATCAACTGCAACATCAGGCCATAGCAGAGCTGGATCAGAAGTGGAACAGCTGGGTATCAAACTGGTACCCATATAGGATGCCAGTGCTGCAGGCTATGCTATGCTATGCGCTATGCCACAGCGCTGGCTCCTGATTCTACTTCTTGTATTGTGTCCTCTCTATGTGTCTATCTTACCAGTCCCCACTGCTCCACTTCTGATCCAGCTCCCTGTTAATGCACCTGGGAAAGCAGTAGAAGATGGCCCAAGTACTTGGGACCCTGATATCTATGTGGAAGACCCATTGGAGTTTCAGGCCCCTGGTTTCAGCTGGGCTCAGCCCCAGTTGTTGCAGACATTTGGGGGAGTGAACCAGCAGATGGAAGATTCTCATTCTCTGCTTCTCCTCTCTTTCAAATAAATAAATAAACAAGACTACGCAAGATCTGGGGTCCCCACACCGAGAAGGCTGCTCACAAGGGCACACTCTCCAGTGCCCACTTCAGAAATGGCCAGGGTTGATTACATAAAGGGAGAGTAGGCCGGCGCCACGGCTCACTAGGCTAATCTGCCTGTGGCACCGGCACCCCGAGTTCTAGGCCCGGCTGCCCCTCTTCCAGTCCAGCTCTCTGCTGTGGCCCAGGAGTGCAGTGGAGGATGGCCCAAGTGCTTGGGCCCTGCACACGCATGGGAGACCAGGAGGAAGCACCTGGCTCCTGGCTTCAGATTGGCGCAGCACACTGGCTGTAGCGGCCATTTGGGGGGTGAACCAACGGAAGGAAGACTTTTCTCTCTTTCTCTCTCTAACTCTGTCAAAAAAAAAAAAAAAAAGAGAGAGAGAGAGAGAGAGAGAGAGAGAGAGATAAAGGGAGAGTAAACTCCCCTATCATTTATTAGGCAATACTGGAGAATCGCCCTGCCAGTTCCAGTGCTGGGTGGATGTGTGAGGTGACGTAACTCATCTGTGTAGTTCCTACGTCTCTCTTGAGGCCTGATACAAAAGTCCACCTTGAGATCCTGAACTCTGAAATAATGTCATATTTGGACAGTGCTGTGACTATCTTCCTGGGGACTAGGTGAGTGTCTCTGACAGGCAGAAGGGAAGTTAACGTTATGGCCAAGGCAGCTGGATACGGTAGATTGTTGTGTGTCTGGGAGCCTTCCCCAGCAAACAGCCATTTTCTTTCCAACACTCTCGCTGTAGGAGACTGCTCTCCTGCCTCAGTGGTTTTGGACCTGGTCAGTGTCTCCATCTTCCAAACAGAAATTTTGTTAAAGATGTATATATTTGTTGCTATTGATTTCTCAACAATGTTGCAGTGGAATTCGGTTCTGAGAGGAGGAGTGTGGTGGGGGCAAGAGGTGCGGAGTCACCACACAGACCCCGGGAGTCAGGTGAAAGCAGGCCTGAGGGGAGCAGCCCGCAGACTCCTTTACTTCAGTTGGTACATCTTATATAGTCAAGACCAGCCAATCTGGTCAATGGGCGGTCTATGCCCCAACCAATCCCAGCCTGTTGCCAGGCAGTTTCCAAAGCCATCCAATCGCAGCCTGTTGCCAGGCAGGCTCCATTGCCAGGTGGGTTTCAAAGCCATTCCTGAGTAACTGATGCTCGCTTGCCAGCGGCCACCTTGGCATGGCCTTCTCATTCCACCACATATATTTATTCATTTAAAAGAGCAGTAGAGGGGCCGGTGCTGTGACAAAGCGGGTAAAGCTGCTGCCTGCAGTGCCGGCATCCCATATGGGCACCGGTTCAAGTTCCAGCTGCTCTACTTCTGATCCAGCTCTCTGCTCTGGCCTGGGAAAGCAGTAGAAGATGGCCCAAGTTTCTGGGCCCCTGTACACTCGTGGGAGACCCAGAAGAAGCTCCTGGCTCCTACCTTTGGATTGGCGCAGCTTCAGCTGTTGGCAGCCATCTGGAGTGAACCAGTGGATGGAAGACCTCTCTCTCTGCCTCTCTGTAACTGTTTCAAATAAATAAATACCCCTATTCCCTGCAGGATGAAGAGGCATGCTGTTATCCTTTACAAACCATACGGAGCTAGTTGGAACATGTGGTACGGCATTCCTTGACCACTCTTCAGTCACCTGCTCAGGCACCTTGTGGTGCTCTCCCACCTTATCAGCAAGGCTGTTAAGTTAAAGTGCATGGCTGGAGAGTGGCACCAGTTAGGCGGACAGGTACTCAGAGTCCTCACAGAGAGAGGGCAAGATGGAGTGGCCAGACTCAGATGGTGTCATTCTGGTTTGCTGTTGAACAAATCTTTGGAATGGGATTTATTAATAGAGCGTGCAGCTATGACTCATGTAATGCTGTGTTTTTGGGTAAGGAAGATTTTCCAGAATATTGCTTTTGTATAAGAAAAATTGGGCTGGGGCTGGCACAGAGGCATAGGGGGTAAAGCCACCATCTGCAGTGCTGGCATCCCATATGGGCACCGGTATGAGTCCCAGCTGCTCCACTTCTGATCTAGTTCCCTGCTAATGGCCTGGAAGAGCAGAGAAAGATGGTCCAAGTGGTTGGGCCCCTGTACCCATGTGGGAGACCTGGAAGAAGCTCCCGGCTCCTGCCTTTGCATCACTGTGGCCATCTGGGGAGTGAACCAGTGGATGGAAGACCTCTCTCTGTCTCCTCTCTCTCTCTTCATCTCCTTCTCTCTCTAAAACTCTGACTTTCAAATAAACAAACAAATCTTTAAAAATAAATAAATAATCTTTACAATTTATGTTGAAAATAGCCTATGGGACAAAGAGTAAAACTAGACATAAATTATGATTTATCAAAACAAATGAAATAAAACTATAAATATTCCAAAGAAAAGTGTGTTTATAATTTGAATATAGGCAAATCTCTGTATTTGTTATTAAATCAGATTTAAAATGCTATTATGTATTGCAGTGCATCTTTTCAAGTTTAAATTTCCTCCAAAAAGAATGTTGAAAAACTACATTACCTGTAATAGTGAACAATGGTTCATAACTGAGGTCAAAATTAGAATTTTCCAAAAACATAATGGGATGCTATAAAAAGAAGCAAGTTTTATTTTTAAATTAATAAGAGTAAAATTTATTCCTTTTATTTCTTAACTTACAAAAGTAATACATACTAAATATAGAAAGAAACAGAGTCTTACTTACTATCCTACTATAAAAAATTATGACAAACTGCTAACACATTGGATATACTTTTCTAATATTTTGGTGTGTCAAATGCACACATATATTCATAAGAATTAGGACTGGCCAGGAATGTTATAGGAAAATGTACATGTTCATTGCAAAGCTGGACCAAACATCTTCCTTTCAAGGATAGGGTTTCAGGGTTCTTTAGTAGTATATCAGTCACTTGAATTATAATATTTAAAACAATAGATTTCATATTACTGACTCAAGCTAAAAAAAAACTTGAGTATTAGAATAGTTCCAAAAACAGAGTTTTCTTGAAATCTGGTATTTAAATGATGCATCAAAGACAAAAACAAAAATGCCACATGAGATTTCTCATTAGATCCTGGTGAGATTCTTCTCAAGTTGAAGAACAATTTCCTTCAAAGCAGAATCCTCTGCCCAATTAGTTTTACTCCCCAAAATGAGGTTCTGCAAAAAAATAAAAATAAGTACTTTTAAAAATTTTCACTTATGAGATGTGTACCTCTGTGATAATGAGAAAAATTTGTTGTACATTCTTGAGATCTTCATCCCTGCTTTTAGCTTTGATCTCCACGATGCTAGAGAATATTAAGAATGTTCACAGCAGTTGCTAAAAGGATCATCAGGACCCAGGAAGGCAAATACTACATGTTCTCCCTTATATGTGGGAGCTAACATTTGAAAAACAAGCAAAACAAAGAAAAAAGAAAGCCTATATAACAAAAATAGCCTTGCTATAGATATTTTTATTAAGATTTACTTTATTTACTTGAAAAGCAGAGTTGCAGAGAGACAGAAGAGACAGAGAGAGATTCCAATGCTTGCTGGTTCACTCCCCAGATGGCAGCAACAGCAGGACCAGGCTGAAGCCAGCAGCCAGGAGCTTCATCCAGGTCCCCAATGAGTGCAGGGGCCGAAGCACTTGGGCCATCCTCCACTGCTTTTCCTGTAGCATTAGCAAGAAGCTGGATTGGAAGTGGAGTAGCAGGGACTAGAACTGGCGCCCATATGAGATGCTAGCACTGTAGGCGGAGGATTAACTTTCTGTACCACAACAAGGACCCCAGGTCATTTTTCCATTCAGTTATTGTTTATAGCCACTGTCTGTATTTCCAGTAAAGTAAGATCCTTTTGCTTTTCACCTGTTAAACTTCTTATTCATTGAAGTATTAAGCCTAATTTTTACTGTGATATAAAATTTTTTAAAAATTATCTGGCATTTTATTGTCCTACATTTCACATTGCATTTTCCACTTGTAATGTGAATTTAAAATGTTATCTCAAAAACTAAAAAAAAAAAAAAAAAAAAAAAGGGGGGGGGCGGCGCTGTGGGACAGGAGGTTAAAGCCCTGGCTGGCAGCACCAGAATCCCATATGGGCACCAGTTCAAGTCCTGGCTGCTCCACTTCTGATCCAGCTCTCTGCTATGGCCTGGGAAAGCAGCAGAAGATGGCCAAAATCCTTGGGCCCCTGCACCTGCATGGGAGACCCAGAAGAAGCTCCAGGCTCCTGGCTTAGGATCAGCTCAGCTCCAGCGGTTGTGGCCATTTGGGGAGTGAACCAGCGAATGGAAGACCTCTCTCTCTCTGTCTCTCTCTGGCTCTACATCTCTCTGTTAACTCTTTCAAATAAATAAATAAATAAAAAAAAAAAAAAAACAAAAAAAAACAAAAAGAAGACAAAAGGCAGAAAGCAAAGGAGAAAGAAGGAGGGTAGAAGTGATAGAGGAGGACAGTGGAGAGATGGAGGAGGGAAATATTTTTATGTTCTTAGAATTGTATATACAAGTTACAACGAATGTTAAAAAACTAATTAAAATTTAAATTAAATAAAAAATGCATCATCAGTTTTCATGGATACATTTTACCTATTACAGGTACTTGGCAGTGCTATCCTAGATTAGAGGAAAAAGACAGAAGCTGTGTGAGGTACACAGTTCATTTTGCATTTATAGTAAAAACAATTTAAGCAGAAGTAATATGTCCCATTTTCAGAAGAGGTAAAAGTACTTGGTTTTTAGCTATGGCTAAGTTTAAAGTCCCTAAAAACAATGAAGAATATTTTTGTGTTAGATAATGGAGAAATGACTAGGGTTATACTTAATTATGATTTTTCTCTTTGAAAAATTACGACTCAATGATACTGAGTTACTGACTGGAATAATGTTAAAACAGATTTGAGTACAAGTGTATTATTGTTAGGCATAAAATATTAAAAGTGTTCACTTTTACCACTCTTACTCTGTAGAGTACTGTAAGTCTTTTAACCATAGCAACTAGACAAGAGAAAGAAATAAAGGACATCTAAATATAAAAGGAGGTGGTCAAATTATCCCTTTTTGTAGCCAAATCATTTTAAATAGAGAAATCTAGAGACTTCACTAAAGACTATTATAACTGGCTAATAATGTATTAAGGTTGCAGAAAAGAAAATCAACACAAAGGGCAGGCATTTGGTACAGTGGTTAACCCAATGCTTGGGACACTGCCTCCTCCCACTTCTGATCTAGCTTCTCGTTAATGTGCATTGTGAGAAGCAGCAGGTGGACAGTTCAGGTGTTTGGATCCTTACAATCTATGTGAAAGACCTGGACTGAATTTTTGGATTCTGGCTGTGGCCTGGTTCGGTCCTGTTTTTTTTTTTTCCCTCCCTCCCTCCCTCCCTCCCTCCCTCCCTCCCTCCCTCCCTCTTTATTTATTTATTTATTTATTGACAGGCAGAGTGGACAGTGAGAGAGAGAGAGACAAAGAGAAAGGTCTTCCTTTTCCATTGTTTCACCCTCCAATGGCTGGCGCGGCCGGCACGTTGCGCTGATCTGAAGCCAGGAGCCAGGTGCTTCTCCTAGTCTCCCATGGGGTGCAGGGCCCAAGCACTTGGGCCATCCTCCACTGCACTCCCGGGCCATAGCAGAGAGCTAGACTGGAAGAGGAGCAACCGGGACAGAATCTGGCGCCCTGACCGGGACTAGAACCCGGTGTGCCGGCGCCACAGGCAGAGGATTAGCCTAGTGAGCCGCGGCGCTGGCCATCCTTCTTTATTTTTAAAAAAGATTTATTTATTTATTTGAAAGGCAGAGTGACAGAAAGAGAGGAATGGGAGGGAGAGATCTATCTGCTGGCTCTTCCCAAATGGCTGTAACACTGACACTCAGCGAGGCTGAAACCAGGAGCCAGGAGGCATGAACTCCCTCAGGGTCTCCCACGTGCGTGCATGGCTGGAGCTCAACCACTTGGGTTATATTCTACTACTTTTCCGGGTGCATTAGCCAGGGAGCTGGGACTTGAACTGATCGGGTGGCTTAACCTGCTGTGCCACAGTGCTGGCTCCCCAGTCCTGCAAAAATGCAGGAATTTGGGGAGAGAACCAAGTGGATGTGAATCAAGTGAACCAAGGGGATCAATAATCTCTCTGCCTTTCAAATAAATAGAAAAAATCTTTTTAAAAAAATCAATACACACAAAAGATTTTTTATACAACAACGTTGAGAGAAATCCCATTAACAATAAAAAAGCCATCCTAGAAATAAATTTAACGTGGGAAATAAGTGATAGCTATAATTACAAAGCACCCATGACAGAAATTTAAGAGGGCACACATAAAAATGGAAAAGCATTCATGTCCACAGATTGGAAGAAATAATATTGTTAAAATATCCATACTACTAAAAGTCTTATTTATTTATTTATTTTTATTTGAAAGGCGGAGTGAGACAGAGAGACAGATCTTCTGTCCAGTGTCCACTTCTCAAATGCCTGCAATACCTCGAGCTAGCCCAGGCACGCTGATAAAGGATGATGGTGCCCCAAGCAGCAGCTGAACCCACTGTACCAGAAACACCCACCCCGGAGGAATATTCTAATAATCTAATATTCTATAGCCCAGTAGGATAACAATGGTTGATAACAATTGAGTATTTCAAAATAGCTAGTAGGATTTTAAAAGTTTGCAACACAAAGAGATGACAAATGTGATAGCTGGGTGATAGATATGCTAATTATCCTGATCTGACTACTGTACACTGTATTCATATATTGAAATGCCACTTTGTATCCCATAAATATGGGTAATTACTATGTGTCAACTAGGAAATATATTAAAAATAAATAAACATACTAAAAACTGTGGTTTTAGGCATATTTCTGCTGCAATAAGTGAAAAGGCTGGTGTATAATAAGCCAGTCAAATTTATAGGAGTGGATGGAAGTAAGTATTCAAACATGACTGAACTCCTACGGCCTCAGTTTAGGAATAAACAGAGCTCCTAAAGTTAGCCAATGTGTTCATTAAGTCAAATTTAATACTAGGATAGCAGTACTATGGGCTTAAAAATTTATAGGCTATGAATAAAATCAAGTAATAAAAAAACCACAGAAGTCTCAAGTCAGCATGAAGGACACATGCCAAGGAAAAGTAAAATTTTGCCCCCAGAGCTACAAAAAATTGTTCCATTGACTAATGTCTAATGTCGGGACCAGTGTTGTGGTGCACAGGTTAAGCCACTGTCTGAGAAGCCAGCGTTCCATATGGGCACCGATTCCAGCTCTGGCTGCTCTGCGTCAGATCCAGTTCTCTGCTTATGCACCTGGGAAAGCAACGGAAGATGGCCCAGGTATTTGGGCCCCTGCCAGCTATCTGGAAGATCTGGATGGAGTTGCCAGCCCTGGCTTTAGCCTGGCCAGCCCTGGCTTTTGCAGTCATTGGAGACTTTATCAGTGAATGGAAGATCTCTATCTCTGGCCCCTCTATACACTCTAACTCTGCCTTTCAAATAAATAAATAAATCTTTAAAAATAAAATGTCTATTGGGGGCCAGTGTTGTGGTACAGCAGGTTAAGCACTGTCTCCAACACCGGCATCACATATGGGTGCCAGTTTGTGTCCCGGCTGCTCTACTTCCAATCCAGTTCCCTGCTAATGACCTAAAAACCAGCAGAAGATGGCCCAAGTGTATGGGTCCCTGCCACCACATGCGAGACCTGGATGAAGCTCCTGGCTCCTGGAATCAGCCTGGCCCAGCCCTGGCCATTGCAACCATCTGGGGAGCAAATCAGCAAGATGCAGGATCTTTCTCTTTCTCTCTCCTTCTCTCTGTATCTCTTTCAAATAAAATAAATAAATCTTTTTCCAAAAAAAGGCTATGGTCTAAACCATAATGAAAAACCAAAGCCTCAACCATGAATTCATGTATATATAAACAGACCAATATTCAGTCCTGAATTATTTTATCAGGATCAAAGACTAACTTACTGGGCTTGGCATTGTAGCATAGTGGGTAAAGACCCTGTATGAGACACCAGCATCCCAAATGGGCACTGGCTCAAGTTCCAGCTGCTTCACTTCCAATCCAGCTCCCTGCTAATGGCCTAGGAAAAGCAGCAGATGATCGCCCTAGGGCTTGGGCCCTTGCTACTCACGTGGGAGACCCAGAAGAAGCTCCTGGCTCCTGGCTTTGGCTTAGTCCAGCTCTGGCCATTGGGGCCATCATGGGGGTGAACCAGCAGAAGGAAGACTTCTCTTTCTCTGTCTCTCCCTCTCTTTGTAAATTTGACTTTCAAATAAATAATTAAATATTTTTTAATTTTTAAAAACATTTTTCAAACTGGCCCCTGTGCCACAGAAGGATATACTCCACCTCAGTGCTGGCATCCCATATGGACACCATTTCGAATCCTGGCTGCTCTACTTTGGATCCAGCTTTCTGCTGATGGCCTGGGAGAGCAGTAGAAGATGGCCCAAGTCCTTGGGACCCTGCACCCAAGTGGGAGACCCAGAAGAAGCTCCTGACTCCTGGCTTTGGGTTGGCTCAACTCCAGCTGTTGCGACCATTTGGGGAGTAAACCAGCGGATGGAAGACCTCTCCCTCCATCTCTCCCTCTCTGTAACTCTGCCACTCAAATAAATAAATCCATCTTAAAACAAACAAACAAAAAAACATTCTACACCACAGCGCTGGCCCCCCATACACAAAAAAAAAAAAAAAAAAAGAGAGAGACTAACTTATTGAAAGTAAGTCAATATTGTAATAGCATCAATTACCACCCTCCCTAATTTATGTAAATGTTACCTGGAACACGTGTTGAATGACTGTAGTTATGTTTATCTCCATCTGTAGGTTTTGTCGTATGGTCTTTATCTTGTCTGAATTTTCCATACTGTCCAAATCGTCTTTCTGTTTGTTCTTTTCAGTCTGTATTTCTAAAAGCTTACTTTCTGAAGCTTTTTTTAAATCTAATAGGTTAAAATAAAATAATACATATGATGACTCCATAAATAAGGATCATGAAAAATTATGAAACAGAACATTTCCTGGTTATTTTATTCAAGAGAAAAAAATCTTTTGGGGCTAGTGCTCTGATGAAGTGAGCTAAACCTCTGCCTGTGGTGCTGTCATTCCGTATGGGCATCGGTTCTAGTTCTGGCTGCTCCTCTTCCAATCCAGCTCTCTGCTATGGTATGAGAAAGCAGCGGAAGATGGCCTAGGTGCTTGGGTCCTGCACCCGTGTGGGAGATCCGGAAGAAGCTCCAGGCTCCTAGCTTCGGATGGCCGTTGTGGCCATTTGGGGAGTGAACCAGCAGATGGAAGACCTCTCTCTATGTCTTTCCCTCTCTTTATCTGTAACTCTACCTCTCAAATAAATAAAATCTAAAAAAAATATCATTTATAAAGAGTCATTTATTTGAAGAGCAGAGCAGCATTAAGCTGAGAAAGAGCGACAGAAAGAGGAAGAGAGATCTTTCATCTTTGGTTCACTCCCCAAACGGCTATAACAGCCACTTCTGGGCCAGGCCGAAGCCAGGAGCCAGGACTACATCCAGGTCTCTCCCGTGGGTAGCAGAGGCTGAAGTGTGTGAGCCATTGTCTGCTGCTTTTTCTGGTACATTAGCAGAGAGCATTACCGGAAGCGGAAAAGCAGGACTAGAACCGGTGCTCTGATATGGGATGCAGCAGCTTAACCCACTGCACCACAATGCTGAAGACAAAGTCCTCAGAAACTAATAATTTTGTGGGTTAAAGTTATAAAGCAACAAAAATAAAAAAGCAGAATGCATTTCATAGCCTACTTGTTAAATTTGTATGTACAAAATTTTAAGAACCTTTGAAAATTAAGAAATTTCTCAGTGGTTGAGAGAGCTGGCCGTGTTAGTCGCCAAAAAAAAAAAAAAAAAAAAAAAAAAGCATTCTACATACCCAATCTCTTCTTTTTGATCTCAAGCCGTTTTCTCTCTAAACTTCGAGATTCCTGTTATTAAAAATAGAAATTAAAGCACATTACTTAAGAATGAATGCATAATAATTAAATTCCTGAGTCCTTTAAATCAGTTCATGTTTTGCTAATGTCCCTGGGAAAGCAGCAGAAGATGCCCCAAATGCTTGGGCCTGTGCACCCATGAGGGAGACCTGGCCCAGCCCTGGCTATCTGGGGAGTGAGCCAGTGGATGAAAACCCTCTGTCTCTGTCTCTTCCTTTCTGTAACTCTGCCTCTCAAATAAATATAATACAGCTTTTTTAAAAAAAAGAACCTGGCCGGTGCCATGGCTCACTAGGCTAATCCTCCACCTGCGGCGCTGGCACCCCGGGTTCTAGTCCCGGTTAGGGCACTGGGTACCAGTCCCGCTTGCTCCTCTTCCAGTCCAGCTCTGCTGTGGCCCGGGAGGGCAGCGGAGGATGGCCCAAGTACTTGGGTCCCTGCACCTGCATGGGAGACCAGGAGGAAGCACCCAGCTCCTGGCTTCGGATCAGCGCAGCACCGGCTGTAGCGGCCGTTAGGGGAGTAAACCAACGGAAGGAAGATCTTTCTCTCTGTCTCTCTCTCACTGTCTCTCTCACTGTGTAACTCTGCCTGGCCAAAAAAAAAAAAAAAAAAAAAACCAAACCTAAGGAGCATGAATTCTAGTCATACCAGTTCCTATGGGCAACCCTCTTTAATCATTTAGTGAGTTGTTACTGAAATCATGAAAATGCATATGAAGCCAAAGAACAAATTTACCTTCTGTGATCTTATTATTAGTTTATTTAGCTTTAATATTTGTTTCATATTATCCATGAATTCACTAAAAAGGAAACAAAAATATGTTAACTTAGTTAAAAATAAAAAATCTCTCATAACTTCACTAAGTTATAAATTAGAATATACTTACCTTCACTAAATCCATTGTATACTTCATTAGAAAGTCATTGTTTTACAAAAATCTGCAAGTTTAATGTAAACTAATTTTCTATTAGAGATGTTTTCCTAGAAAAATTTCTGATCACAAAGAATAATATTGAGTTAAAGAATGTAGAAACATTTATAAAAATTTCATGTGTAGAGGAAAAAAAGCCCTACTAACTTACTATAAGCTGATTTTTAAAAACATAATTTAGGGGGCCAGTGCTGTGGCATAGTAGATTATGCATTGCCTATGGCACCCACATCCCACATGAGTGCCAGTTCAAGTCCTGGCTGCTCCACTTCTAATCTAGCTCCCTGCTGATGGCCTGAGAAAGCAGAAAATGGCTCACATGCTTGGGTCCCTGCACCCACCTGGAGGACCCAGAAAAAGCTCCTGGCTCCAGGCTTCAGATCAGCACAGTTCCGGCCATTGCTGCCATCTGGAGAGTGAGCCAGTGGATGGAAGATCTCTGTCTTTTCCTCTCCCTGTAACTCTGCCTCTCAAGAAAATAATTTTTGTAAAAATTATTTAATTTTTAGAGCATTTTAAGTGCACAGCAAAGGTGAGAAGATACAGAGACTCCCCACATGCACTCTAGTCCCCCACCCCCACAGCCTCCTTCATTATCAGCATGCCCCACCAGGGAGGTGCATCTGTCACAACTGATGAACTTGCACCACGACAAAGCCCACAGTTTACATCAAGGATCAGTATCCACCATTATACTATCATATAGAATAGTGCTGTGTTTGAATGTTTCCCCCCAAAGATCATGTGTTAGGAACTTAATCCCCAAATTCATATGGTAAGGGTATTTAGAGAGGGGCCTTTGGGAGGTAATTTGTAATTAGAGGCAGTCATGAGGGTAGAGCTCCTGAGATGGCGCTGGTGGCGTGGTGAAAACAGGACTAGGACCTGGGCTAGCACTCTTGCTCGGTCTCGCTCTGTGATGCCCTCTGCTGTGTTACGAAGCAGCAAGAAGGCCCTCCCCAGAGGCTGACACTACATCCTTGGGACCTTCTAGCCTTTGGAACCATGAGCTTTGTAAACTTGTATTCTTTATAAATTACTTAGTCTGTGGCAATCACTAATACCAACAGAAAACAGAATAGAACATTTAGTTTGAAGGAATAATCCTCATGTCTTCAATAAATATTTCCGAGAGTTTACTACATGCAAGAACTGGGCAAGGCACCAGACTCCCCAAGTAGCCACACGGCCATGGCTAAGCCAGGCTGAAGCCAGGAGCCAGGAGCTTCATCTAGGTTTCCTGTGCAGGTAGCAGAGGCCCAAGCACTTGGGCCATCTTGGGCTGCTTTTCCCAGGCCATTATCAGTGAGCTGGATCAGAAATGGAGCACCCAGGACTTGAACCAGCACCCATATGGGATGCTGGCATTGCAGGCGGCAGCTTAACCTGCTACAGCACAATACCAGCCCCCAATTTTATTTATTTATTTACTTTTTAGCAGTTGTAAACTACAAAACCTGGTAAAAGCACTGCCTCAGTCGGTTTTAGCTTTCTACTGTCTTTGGATGTCGATAATGATGACTCTGTCCTGTACCCTACCCCTTCAACTCAAGAATGTTTTAAGTTTTCCTTTTATGGGGGAGCAATAGTTCAGAGAGGCCAAACCTATGTATTCTGGGCCTTTGCTGGGGTACAGGGAGAAAGCATATCAGTGTGGGCTAAGCCCCAGAAATGAGAAGTGTCCACATCCATCTTGGAACTTTTCTATTGCTGATGGAAAGCAGTCCTGTATCATAAGATTTGTATTTATTTATTTTTACTTATTTGAAAGGCAGAATGATGGCACTGGGGGAGGGGAGGGGAAGAGAGAGCGAGCGAGCGAGAGAAACAGAGTGTCAATCCTCTGTTTTTTTTTTTCCCCAAATGCCTGAAACAGCCAGGACTGGGCCAGGCTGAAGGTAGGAGCCAGGAACTCCACCTGTGTCTTCCACATGGATGGCAGAAGACTCAAGTACCTGAGCCATCACCTGCTGCAATAATTAGGATTGTGCAAAAGTTAGCAGGAAGCTGAACAGAAAGCAGAGCTGGGCCTGAACCAGACCCTCTGATATGGGATGTGAGCATCCCAAGCTCCTCTACCAAGCCTCACCCTATCACAAGGGTTTTAGACACTTAGGAGTAAGATCTCAAGTAAGCATCCTGGGGCCAGATTCTCAGGACTGGGTTTTGGATGACCTTGGCTGCCAGAAGCTTTATTTTATATTCCCTGGAAAATTGTTTAATCTGAACAAATTAATTTCTAGCAATGAAAAATGGGAAGTATATTTTCTATTTCATCGAATTGTGGTTGGATGAAATAAAGATAGTAGTATTGTTCCTGGCTTATAATTAATACCGAACAAATGTTAACTTTTAAAGTTTTCTTTTAAGATTTACTTATTTGAAAGGCAGAGTTACAGAGAGGCAGAGGCAGAGGCAGAGTGCCAGAGAGAGAGAGAAAGAAAGAGAGAGCGAGCTTCCATCCACTGATTCACTCCCCAAATGGCCACAATGGCCAGCCTGCACCAATACAAAGCCAGGAACCAGGAGCTTCTTCTGGGTCTCCCATGTGGGTGCAGTGGCCCAAAGACTTGGGCCATCTTCTACTGCTTTCTCAGGCCATAGCAGAGAGCTGGATCAGAAGTGGAGCAGCCAGGTCTCAAACCAGTGCCCATATGGGATGCCTGCACTGCAGGTTGGTGGCTTTTACCTGCCACGCAACAGCGCCAGCCCTTTAAAGCATTTCTCAAATTTTTAAGACTATCTGGATAAAACTTAGGGCTTCTTATGGCTGTGATCCATACGGAATAAGATGTCAACAAGACTCTGAAATCTGTTATAATTCTGAGGAAGGCCTACAAAACTTCCATCATTTTTCTTATTCCCCAGATAAAGGTGGTTGGCAGTGACAGAAAATTAAAAAGAAACGCTCAGGGATGGGTACTGTGGCCCAGTGGGTTAGGCATCTACTTGGGATGCCTGCAGACCATAATGGAACGTCTAAGTTTGATTCACACCTCTGCCTCTGAGCCAGCTTCTGATTCTGCTAGTGCACATTCTGGGAGACAGTGATGATGGTTCAAGCACCCGAGTCACTACCACCCACATGGAGACCTGGATGCAGTTCTTGATCTCTGGATTCAGCCTGGCCCATCCCTGGATGTTATGGGCATTTGGGAAGTGAACCAGTAGATGGAAGACATCTCTGTCTATCTCTATCTATGGTTTTTGCCTTTCAAATAAATAAAAATAAATAAATAAATTAAAGAAATTTTCACAAAACACAAAATAAAGTTACTGTGCAGATCTCTCTTATTATTCCTATTCTTATTAAATCCAAACAAATAGTCATACCTATTCTTGGCATCAATTTTTTCCAGGTTATTTTGAAGTGCAGTTGAACGTTGTATCCTACAAGAGATAAAAATTTTTTCATTATAAAATATGAATAAAACTTATGGTACATTAAAACAATTTTAAGACAACCTCAAAATTGATTTTCCCATTAACAAAAGATAAAGTATAAAAGTAGGTTTTCAAAGAGTATTGTATGGGGAACACTTTGAGAAATGGATTAATACAGGGCCAGCACTGTGGTGTAGTGGTTAAGCCACCACCTGCAATGCCAGCATCTCATAGAGGGGCTGGTTCAAGAAGTGGCTGCTATGCTTCCAATCCAGCTCCCTGATAATGTGTCTGGGAAAACAGCAGAAGATGGCCCAAATGCTTGGGCCCCTGTACACACATGCAAGACCCAGATGAAGCTCCTAGCTCCTGGCTATGTTTGGGCCCAGCCCTGGCCATTGCAGCCATTTGGGGAGTGAATCAGCAGATGGAAGATCACACTCTCTCTCTGTCTCCTCTCTACTTTGTAACTCTGCCTTTCAAATAAATAAAATAAATCTTAAAAAAAAAAGATCATAAACAATATGAAACAATCGCACGTTAATTGGGGCTGTTTCACATGGTTGTACACAGCCAGGCTGGGGCTAACCGGACCTGCAATCCATCCTGGGCTGGGTAAGCTCTGTCAGCCATTCCCTTCACACAGGGGAAGCAAGAAGGCATTACAGAGACCACCACACGCATGAAAAACCAGGGAGGACTGAGGTAGTATGAAGTCATACTCGACCACGAACTTTATTTATTTTTTTGACAGGCAGAGTGGACAGTGAGAGAGACACAGAGAGAAAGGTCTTCCTTTGTCGTTGGTTCACCCTCCAATGGCTGCCGCGGCCAGCGCGCTGCGGCCGGCGCACCGCGCTGATCCCATGGCAGGAGCCAGGTGCTTCTCCTGGTCTCCCATGGGGTGCAGGGCCCAAGCACTTGGGCCATCCTCCACTGCACTCCCTGGCCACAGCAGAGAGCTGTCCTGGAAGAGGGGCAACCGGGACAGAATCCGGCACCCCAACCGGGACTAGAACCCGGTGTGCCGGTGCCGCAAGGCGGAGGATTAGCCTAGTGAGCCCCGGCGCCAGCCTGACCATGAACTTTAAAACACGCTGCTGTGATTACTTTTAAACTCCAATAGCTAATAAATAAGCAAAAATAAATAGGCAGTCAAGTCAGATTTTGTAATTTCTTCCTTCCTGCTGTTCATAAGCAGTTTGAAAAGCTTTAACTACTTTTTGATTAAGCACATGCAGCTATTCATCTGGGAAGGCCCGTAACACAAAAAATGACTCTTAAAGCCATTTGTAAAGTCCATAGGAGACCATATTTGTCTTACTTATGGTCACAGGTCAATGACAAGGATACATTCTGAGAAATGTGTCATTAGGCGTGAACATTACAGAAAACACTGACAAACACTAAGACGGGCACAACATCACTGGAAGAATCTAATGACACCACCACCGTGCAGGTGGCCCATCGCTCACTCAATCACCAACCTAGCACAAAGATTAGCATAAAGTATGCAACCAAATATTTGTTTATGCATTTAAAAATACAGGTATAAAACCTATAGCCACAAATATACTTGAACCTGGGGCTGGCGTTGTGGAATAGCAGGTGAAGCTGCCACCTGTGATGCCAGCATCCCATAGGGAGGAACCGGCTGCTCCACTTCCATTCCAGCTCCCTGTTAATGCACCTGGGAAAAGCAACGGAGGACGGCCCAAGTGCTTGGACCCCTGCACCCATGTGGGAGACCTGAAGAAGCTCCTGGCTCCTGCCTTTGGACTGGCCCAGCTCTGGCCGTTGTAGCCATTTAGGGAGGGAATCAGTGGATGGAAACCCTCTGTCTCTTTCTCTACCTGACTCTCTCTGTAAACTCTGCCTTTCAAATAAATAAATAAATAAATCTTTAAAACTATATATATGCACTGAACTCAATGTCATTCTTTTACTGGGTTATTCCAGTTACTAGGATAAATGAATACATATAATCCTTTCAAACACCAAAGGGATTTAACCTCACACTTGCAATGCCTTGACTGAAGTTTCCTTATTAACCTCATCCTACACAATTTCTTCAAATGGGGATATTAATGAAAAATTTAACTTTTCTCTCGGAGTTCAAAATTTGTGTGCCCAATATGTAATAATCATTTTAGTAACTAATTCATTTAGCATAGTGAAAAAAAAAATCCCTCTGCCTTGTCCCCATAGGCATTTTATATTAATTTCACATGCTTCTATTTAAGACAATAATTACCTGTTTAATGCAATACTTTTCATTTCATAAGCAATTTTTACCTCTTCAATTTCATTCTCCAGTTCTTCAATTTTACTATTAAAGAAACATGAAAAAAAAAGTCAGCAATATTGGAAAAAGTCATTATTGAAATAAATGTATAATATAAGCCTTTGAAAAAAGTAAAATATGTCAGTAAAAGTATTCTTAGGGGTGGCCAATTAGCCTTCTGGTTAAGACACTAGTTAAGACACCTGGGTCCCCATCACAGCACCTGTGTTCAATTCCTGGCCCTGGCTGCCGACTCTGGCTTCCTGCTAATGCAGATCCTGAAAGGCTGTGGTGATAGTTCCAAGAACTGAGTTCCTACCATCCACATGGGAGACCTAGAATGAGTTCCTGGCTTCCAGTGTCAGTCCCAGCTGGGGAACCCATTGTGGGCATTTGCAGAGTGAACCAGCAGATGGGAGCTTTCTCTCCCTCTGCCTCTCAAATAATTGGGAATAAAGCATTCTGTAGACTTACCACACGAAAGCATATTTACAGATTTGTTAAAATGATGTCTCCTGAGCTACTTTGATCAATATTTGTAAGTGCGGAGGCCAGAGAGTGTTAATGTGATTGCTTGGAGCCAGCACTGTGGTGTAGCAGGTAAAGCTGCAGCCACCAGTGCTGGCATCCCATATGGGTGCCAGTTCAAGTCCCGGCTGCTCAACTTCCAATCCAGCTCTCTGCTGTGGCCTGGGAAAGCAGTAGAAGATGGCCCAAGCCCTTGGGCCCCTGCACCCACATGGGAGACCCAGAAGAAGTTCCTGGCTCCTGGCTTTGTATTGGTGCAGGCTGGCCATTGGTGCAGGGAGTGAACCAGTGAATGGAAGACTTCGCTCTCTCTCTGCTTCTGCCTCTCCTTCTCTCTCTGTGTAACTCCGACTTTCAAATAAGTAAATAAATCTTTAACAACAAAAAAAAAAGATTGCTCACAAACATGTATGTCTCTATCTCAAATCAAACACTTCTCAGTACATACATGACAAATTATTTGGAAAAATAAGAGGAAAAAGAAAAACAATGTTATATAGAGATACCATGATTAAATCTTAGTTTTAAAACCATAAATGAAATATAAAAATATGACATACTCCTCAATTTGGTTTTCTTGCATGATTTGTTCTGGAGTTTTTTCTTCATCTACAAATAAATAATTTTTTGAAGTCAGTAACATTTTAGAACAGTGCTGTCCAAAAGGGTTAACAAGCTACAAAAGAAAAATGTGTTATTTCAACATGCAATGGATTTAAAATTACTAACAAAATATTTTTTATTCTTTTTTCCTGTATTTTACATTTATAGCCCATCTGAAAGAAGAATAACTACATTTCAAGTGTTCAACAGCCACACGGAATCAGTGGTTATCTTACTGGGGAGAACAGTTTTAGAATGTTAAAAAAAAAAAAAAAAAGTAAAAAAACTAACAAGATAAATAATATCAAAAACCAAATGTACAATGTCCACATATTAGCAACAGGTAATTGGAGATTAAAACTTTAGAATTGTCATTGATAGTGGCATTCAATAACATGTAATACTTAAGGAAAAATTTAACAACATTTGTGAAGACCTCTATACTAAACACTGCTAAATACTGAAATGGGTATACTATGTACATGTGCTAAGCAATATGACCCATATTGACCTATAGATCTCAACTAAATCCCAGTCAAAATTCTATCAGGCCTTTATTTCTGCAGAAACTGTTGAGCTAATTAGAAAGGCAAAGGAGCTAGAAAAGTCTAAATAATTTTGACAAGAGAACAAAGTTGGAAGACTGATAGGAGCTGATACCAAGACTTACCATAAAACTGCAGCAATGAAGACAGTATAATGCTGCTGTAGGGATGAATAACTCTACAGAGCCAACAAAACAGCCCGGAGCTTTCTCTGATGATAGAAATACTTGATATCTGCACTGTCCTACAGGGTAGCCACTAGCTACACGTGGCTATTGAACATTTAATATGTGATTAACTCTAACTATATAACTGAATTTTTAAATTTTATTTAACTTAAAAAAGCAACATCTCTCTCTGACCCTACCTGTCAAATTAAAAAAAAAAAAAAAAAGCCACATGTGGCTAATTGCTACCCTGTCGGACTTCACAATTCTAGAAGACAAATCTATAGTAAAAGATCAAATTGGTGACTGCTGGGGTTAATGGTGGGTCAGGGAACTTTTGGGTAAGACAAAAGTGTTTTACATTTTGATTGTGGTGGTGGTAACATATTTGTATTTGTTTGTCAAAATTCATCAAATTGTATCCTTAAAATGGATGCCATTATTGTTAAAAGAAACAATCTTTAGACAATGAAATCTCAGTAATTTTTTTAAATGGTAAAAGAACTCATTTTGGATAAATGTCTTCTTTCAAAAATTACAACTAAACTTTCTGTGGCTTTAAATCTCCTTTAGAGGGCTGGCACTGTAGTGAAGACGCCTGTATCCCATATGGGTGCTGTTTCATGTACTGGCTGCTCCACTTCCAAACCAGCTCCCTGATAATGTGCCTGGGAAAGCAGTTGAAGATGGTCTAAGTCTTTCTCTCTCTCCCCTTCTTTCTCTGTAATTCTGCCTTTGAAATTCTAGTGCAGGGGTCAGCCATGTGGCATAGTGGGTTAAAATGCTGCCTGTGAAGCCAGCATCCCATATAGGTGCTTGTTCAAGTCCCAGCTGCTAACGTGCCTAGGAAAGCATCAGAGGATGGCCGAAGTGCTTGGGGCCCTGCACCCACATTGAAGACCCAGAAGCTCCTGGCTTCGGCCTGGCCCAGCCCTGGCCATTGGGCCATTTGGAAAATAAACCTGCAGATGGAAGATCTCTTCCTCTCTCTTTCCCTCTCTGTAACCCTACCTTTCAAGTAACTAACTAATAAATTCTATAGTGTGATCTATTAAATCTACCTGCATTTTCAGATGTCATAATCCCTTACAAATGGAATTATCTGTATACCAAAACTGAGAACCGTACAAGAAGGCCATTCTTTATCATTAGATCTCAGTTCTAAAGCATCTTGTCAGAGAAGCCTCTCCCTCATCCTAACTCAAGCAGCCCCTCCCTCTTGCCACAGCATCATTTCTTTGATCACACTCAGCGTATCCTGTAGTTTATCGATTTTGCTGTACTAAACATTTTTTTTGAAAAGCTGATTTTCTTTTCCCTACAGTATCATTCATCACCAAAGCTCCCAAAACCGTATTTGAAAATGAAAATACATACTTGCATCAACCATCGATTTATATTCCACGAGTTGTTGTTTTATCTGTGCTCGCAGTCTGAAGACAGATAAAAAATAGGAAGTCATTCATTTATTGACTGGGGTTTTACTCACTGTCATCTGATAAACTAATATGTTGTTCAGAAGCTGATAGAACAAAATGAATATAAATAAAATAGCATTAAAGTCTTCCACTCTGGCCTCATTTTATTTCAAATGGGCACAAAGAACTGTAAGACACAAAATGCAATACATTGGGAAAACAGCATCTGTGAAGAAAAGTTAAGATTTGGCCAGAATCCAGCGAGGCTTCAGGAAAACGGCTACCGAGAGAAAAAATGTTAACCAAAGTGATGAAACCTGAGAAGAACACAACTAGTTATAAACACAGATGGCGACCTTCTCAGGCAAGGCCGAAAATTAACAAAAAAAATTAATCTTGGATAGAGGACTCATTTGCAAAGGTTTCTTAGTTCTATTCCACTTGATCAAAAATCATACTTCAAAGTTGAAAAACTGTGGGTAGGGTGGTAGATAACTTACATTTACCAAACATTTGCATAGAATTTTGTTAAGTCCGAAACTGCTTGGTGACTCAACACCTATTTAGGAAGCAGTAGACAAATCCCTAAAAGTCTATGCTAAGTTACTTATGTTTTAAACTTTCCAAGGAGAATAGCAATTCTCTAAGCTGCACGCTACAAGAATAACCGCTGCACAAGATCTTACATCCTAAAAATTCAAATATTTTACAGTAGGAAGGGATTTTTAAAGTAAGCCTGCGAGATTTATTAGCCAAGGCCTTTCAAAGTAAAAACCAAGCTACAAAGTGAGCGATGCAGCCACGCAGCCGCCAAGCGCGCGAGCGCCCGCCGGACCCTGGCCGTTAGGCCCGAGGCGCGAGCGCCCGCCGGACCCTGGCCGTTAGGGCCGAGGCGCGAGCGCCCGCCGGACCCTCAGGCCGCCGCCGCCGCCGGGGATCCACCTGAGCAGCAGGGTCACGCGGTCCTCGCTGCGGCCACCGGCGACCTGCGGCAGCCCGCCCGCGCCGCCTTCCCCTCCCGAGTCGGCGGGCTCGGCGGCCGCCCGCTTCTCGGGCTGCGACTCCATGGCCAGAGGCAGCCAAGGCGCAGACAGCCCTCACGGCCTTCGAAAGCCGCTTTTCCCGCCACGAAATGGACGCCGCGTCCCCGCCCCTTCCGCCCCAGGCCACGCCCCTTCCGCCCCGGTCTCCGGTTGCCCTGGTTACCGCTCGCTCCGTGCGTCTCCTGGTTCCGCTGACAGAAATCGCTAACGGAGCGCTGAGGGAGCGTTCCACGGACTGCCGCGCGGAGCTGGGAGCCGCGGCGAGCGCGGGGACTTGGAAAACGCGGAAGGTGAACCTTGGGAGGTTGTGGCGGCTGTGGTGTGCGGTGTGAGAGTCGCAGCCCACGCCTGCGGAGAGGCGGGTGGCTCCGCGTGAGGGCCGTCTGCGGCCGAGTCGAGCCCTGCCGGGTCCTGGCGCCCCCCGTGCCGGCTCCGCGGCTGGCCGGGGTGACTGCTGCCTCAGCGGGCCGTGCCGGGGGCGGGGGCGGACGCAGTAAGCGCTGGGCCCGGCGGGTTTGTGCTGTGGCCGTCACGCGAGGGACGCGGTTCTTGCCGCACCCGCGCTGCAGCTCAAACCTCTTTGAGTAAGAGGGGCTGGGCTTTTTTTTTTTGAAAGGCAGAGTTAGAGAGAGAGGGAGTGGGGGAGAAAGGGGAGAGGTCTTCCATGCACTGGTTCACTCCCCGAATGGCCTCATCCGGGCCTCCACGTGGGTGCAAGCGCCCAAGCGCTTGGCCGTCCTCGCTTCTTTCCCAGCGCGTTAGCAGGGAGCTGGTTGGAAGCGGGGCGGCCGGGACTCGACCAGCACCCTTCCGGGATGCAGTGCTGCAGGACGTGGCTTAACCGGCTACCGACAACCCGGCCCTCGGAATCCTGCACCACTCTACCCGCACCCCCCCGCAGTTACACGGGGCTTTCCTCTCCCCCGCTCCATTACCAAAGTAACACAACGGCTAAGTTCAGAAGGCACAGGAGCATGGGAACTAAGACGTCAGGAAACCCACCCTTTGAAGCAGCTGGCTGCCCATCAGATGTCCACTGGCCAACTTGGACAAAAGTAAGGCAGAGTTCTCCAACCTGTGCATGCACCAAATTATAGGGATTAACAGATTTCCGAGTGTGTTCTGTCAATCTAAAAACACCCAAATATCATGTGCTAAAATTGTCGATGGAATTCCATAGTCCACATGTTAAAAATTCAACACAGGAAGCCGGCGCCGTGGCTCAATAGGCTAATCCTCCACCTTGCGGCGCCGGCACACCGGGTTCTAGTCCCGGTTGGGGCACCGGATTCTGTCCCGGTTGCCCCTCTTCCAGGCCAGCTCTCTGCTATGGCCAGGGAGTGCAGTGGAGGATGGCCCAGGTGCTTGGGCCCTGCACCCCATGGGAGACCAGGAAAAAGCACCTGGATCCTGGCTCCTGCCATCGGATCAGCGCGGTGCGCCGGCTGCAGCGGCGGCCATTGGAGGGTGATCCAACGGCAAAGGAAGACCTTTCTCTCTGTCTCTCTCTCTCACTGTCCACTCTGCCTGTCAAAAAAAAAAAAAAAAAATTCAACACAGGAAAGCATTAAGATCACTTTTTAAAGATTAATATATTTCTAATTGGGGATACAATGTCAGCCCATCCCAAGCTAGTACTTAATGTATAGTCAAACTCCTATCTTCTGGCTACCAACATAATTTGAAAGTTTATACACTAAATTGTCAACGCCCTGAAGTGGTGGTCTTATCTTACCTGATAAACTGGTAAAACTATTTTGTGTAAATTTATTGTATTACAGGAGAAAATAAGTAGATCAGAGTAACAGATGGGCATTAGATAGTTCAATTCTGACAAGGAGGGTTTGACCCACATGATACTGGTATCAACAGGTATCCTGTAAGAATCCCCTCACACTGCATGCAAAAGTAGCCTACTTGAAGGATTATAGATCTACACAGGAAAAACTAGGATATAATTTTAGAAACTGTCCATGGCTTTGGGATGGAGTTGACCTGAAGTCCGAAAATCCAAAAGTAATTTACTGGAAAAACAGGGTTGAGGTGAAAACTTGAAATTTTTTCTGCAAAAGACAGCATAAACAAAGGGCAAATGACAAACTGGGAAAGCTTTCATATTGAGAAGTAGACAATTACATAATTTTCCATCAGAATTATTCAAACATGAAATGACATAGGGCCTCTTTTGCTAGTCTGAATCAGAGATTGAAGACTGATTAACATTTGTTCTAACAGGAGTGCAAAACCAGCATGTGATGACATGGAAAACCTCCTGGCTCTACCTGTCACAACTTAAAATTGACATTATTTTGGGAACCTAGCATAAACAAAAGCATGGTTTAAGATTGTATTAAAAAGTGTTATTGGGAGCTGGAGCTGTGGCATGGCAGGTGAAGTCACCACCTGCAGTGCCAGCATCCCATGTGGTTCGAGTCCTGGCTGCTGCACTTCTGATCCAGCTCTCTGCTAATGGCCTGGGAAGGCAGTAGAAGATGGCCCATCTTTGGGCCCCTGCACCCACGTGGAAGACGTGGAAGAAGCTCCTGGCTCCTGATCAGCCCAGCTCTGGCCGTTGCGGCCAGCTGGGGAGTGAACTGGCGGATGAAGGACCTTTCTCCCTGCCTCTCCTTCTTTCTCTGTGTAACTCTTTCAAATAAATGAAATAAATCTTAAAAAAAAAAAATAATAACTGTAGGAGTAAAAGGGAAAGCTTCTGAATGTCACAGGTGAATGGCTGAGTATCTTACACTATATACACACACCATATAATGTTATGCACAAATACAGGTAGGCCTGTAATGTTGAGAGGAATTGCTAGGTATATGGAATGAGCTGAATTTTTAAAGTCCCTATAACCATTTGCATGCATGTTTGTTTACTTAAGGCACAGAAGGATTCATCCAGAAGTGCTGATGTCCTTCATGTGGGTGGGACTGAGGAGGGAGAATAAAGGAGGGGCAAATAAATGTTCTAAAAAAGTACCTGTGCATGTTTTGAGCATCCTTTTTTTTTCTTTTTTGTTTTTTGACAGGCAGAGTGGATAGTGAGAGAGAGAGACAGAGAGAAAGGTCTTCCTTTTGCCGTTGGTTCACCCTCCAATGGCCACCGTGCTGATCTGAAGCCAGGAGCCAGGTGCTTTTCCTGGTCTCCCATGGGGTGCAGGGCCCAAGCACTTGGGCCATCCTCCACTGCACTCCCGGGCCACAGCAGAGGGCTGGCCTGGAAGAGGGGCAACCGGGACAGAATCCGGCGCCCTGACCGGGACTAGAACCCGGTGGGCCAGCGCCGCAGAGCATCCCTTTTTCTTAACCAATAAACAGACACAAAATGAGGGCTGAGTTTAGAATGTAAATAAAAGCTTTTGCTTGGCTGGCGCTGCAGCTCACTAGCCTAATCCTCCGCCTTGTGGTGCCGGCACACCGGATTCTAGTCCCGGTCAGGGCACCGGATTCTGTCCCGGTTGCCCCTCTTCCAGGCCAGCCCTCTGCTGTGGCCAGGGAGTGCAGTGGAGGATGGTCCAAGTACTTGGGCCCTGCACCCCATGGGAGACCAGGAAAAGCACCTGGCTCCTGCCTTTGGATCAGCGCGGTGCGCTGGCCGTGGCGGCCATTGGAGGGTGAACCAATGGCAAAGGAAGACCTTTCTCTGTCTCTCTCTCTCACTGTCCACTCTGCCTGTCAAAAAAAAAAAAAAAAAGTTTTTGCTTGTCAATGTGAGAAAATTTAACATGCTAGGGCTGTAATTCAAGAAATGGTCATGAATCATTTAGAATTATGGCAGAAGCAGCAGCAGCAGCAAAGAAACAGGCAAGAAGGCACCAGGCACGGGGTAGTAGACTTTCACTTTAAAACAGGGCAGAAAATTCTCCAGAATGATACCCCATGCAAGTTTTAGAAACCTTTACTGCCTCAGGAACTCATGTTAATAAAGTAAAAGCCAGGCACATAAAACAAGAACCAAGTATATAAACATTCAGATGGGGGCTTGCGCTGTGGTGCAGCAGGTTAAAGCCCTGGCCTTAAGCACCACCTCCCACATGGGCACCAGTTCAAGTCCTGGCTGCTCCTCTTCCAATCCAGCTCTCTGCTGTGGCCTGGGAGAGCAGTGGAAGATGGCCCAAGTCTTTGGGCCCCTGCACCCACGTGGGAGATTTGGAATAGGCTCCTGGCTGTGGATTGGTGCAGCTCTGGCCGTTGTGGCCCTCTGGGGAGTGAACCAGCAGATGAAGACCTCTCTGCTGCCTCTCCTTCTATCTCCGTGTAACTCTTTCAAATAAATAAATAAATCTTTAAAAAAATAAAAATAAAACATACAGATGACTATTATATACATTATTTAGATCCCCAGGTAAATCAAAACAAATTTAAAAATTACTTCCCATCACACCTTTTAGGTTACCCTGAAGTAGGAAGTAACCACATTCAAATGAGTTCAGCCATAAAAAGTAAAAAGGGTTACAACCTTTATTAAAAGTAAATGTAGTATAATATGTACAGGGGCACATGGTGCCAATTTTATTTGCAGATACAGTATTCCAACTCAAGTTTATAAGTTACACCTTGGCCACAGCCTTGGCTAAGTCTTGAACCAGTGCAGAATTCAGCTGGGCTAGAGTGCTGATCTTAGCATGCTTAGATGTGGCATACTTGTTCTTGATGGTCTGGAAAAGCAAACCACAAGGCATTAAAAATACAAACTCTGTAAAAATAAGTTATGCATTTACATCGTTTTCCCTGGCATCTTGCAACGCCACCGACTGACTCACCATGTGCTTTGTAAGCCCACGATTCACCATCACTATATTCTTAGCCAGGTGCTGCATGACAGGAAGGAGAGCTTCCTCGGTGTATGACAGGTAATGCTGTAGGGTTGGCGTCTGCGACAACGACAAATATGTGTCAAAAAGTGCTCAACAAGAAGATGTGCATAAAATCTCAAGATACTAAATGAATACTTATAATCGAAACTTTAGAATAAGCGTTAACACCTCTACCCCAGGTGCTTTTTTCTGTTCCTGGCTCAAACCTAATTACATTATTGTAACTGCCGACTTTTTTCTCCATCTGTAAGCAGTGACAGCTGTTCTACCTTTCTTAGAGGGGTATATAAATTCAAAATAAAAGCATGCTATGAAAAAGACATCACAAGATGGTCTTAGTCCTTCAGTCAGTTCCATATGTAAGAACTAATAGAATTGTTTCTTTATGACAAAGACTCTGTATTCAGTCAAACACCATTTGCAATTTAAAGCTTAGTAGTTCTGAGCTAATGCTTACCCATTCACCATTATCAAGAATTTTCAGTGCTAAGCAAAAGGCTCCTGCTGCAATCTGAGAAGGAGGAAAGTGCACCATGTCATAGTCCAGCATAGTCAGTTCCATCAGGTATTTGGCCAAAGTATGCTGCTCAACATCAACCTGGAACAAAGTCCATACATCACTTAGCTTCTCTCAGAGACTTTTTTTTTTTTTTGACAGGCAGAGTGGACAGAGAGAGAGAGACAGAGAGAAAGGTCTTCCTTTGCCGTTGGTTCACCCTCCAATGGCCGCCGCGGCCGGCGCGCTGCGGCCAGCGCACCGCGCTGATCCAAAGGCAGGAGCCAGGAGCCAGGTGCTTCTCCTGGTCTCCCATGGGGTGCAGGGCCCAAGCACTTGGGCCATCCTCCACTGCACTCCCGGCCACAGCAGAGAGCTGGACTGGAAGAGGGGCAACCGGGACAGAATCCGGTGCCCCAACCGGGACTAGAACCCGGTGTACCGGCGCCGCTAGGCAGAGGATTAGCCTAGTGAGCCGCGGCGCCGGCCTGAGACTTTTTTTTTGACAGGCAGAGTTAAGACAGTGAGAGAGACAAAGAGAAAGGTCTTCCTTTGCCATTGGTTTACCCCTCAAGTGGCAGCTACAGTGCGCACTGCACTGATCCCAAGCCAGGAGCCAGGTGCTTCTCCTGGTCTCCCATGCGGGTGCAGGGCCCAAGCACTTGGGCCATCCTCCACTGCACTCCCTGGCCACAGCAGAGAGCTGGCCTGGAAGAGGAGCAACCGGGACAGAATCCGATGCCCCAACCAGGACTAGAACCCGGGATGCCCGCGCCGCAAGGTGGAGGATTAGCCAAGTGAGCCACAGCGCCAGCCCAGAGACTTTAATGTTGACAAAAACCTGCATGCCCATATCTGTAACTACAAAATGCAATTGCCCATGAAGGTCTTACTATTAATTAACATACAACCTGACTGAAACAATTATTCTTTCCTTGTGCGGCTTGTTACTTAAATACAGGTGTAGCAGTGTTCTCTCGTTATCTGTACCTCTCCGATCTTAGATGCTCTCCGAAGGAAGTGTAAGGGGAGAGGGCGACCCAGGCCAAAGTTTAAAACTCTGAGAATCTTCATTTCCATCTGTCTGATTTGGTGCTTAGTGTAGGTGTTGTTAGTCACAAAAGCAAAGTCACCAATTTCTGGAGGGTACATTTCTTCATATTTGCTTGCAATAAACATGGCAGTGACACCAACCAGCTGCAGCATCTTCTTGGGCACACAATTGTCCTGCAATGGGAATTGCAACTGCTGAGTAGGTAATGTGTTTGAAAAGCAGACACAAGAGCTGTGAAGCAGAGGTGGGCAAAGACATACACTCATAGGGTGTCTCAATTATGACACCCTATGCCCCATGACAAATTTTAGCTGAAAAAGTCAGTTTCTTATGACTCTGCTAAGACCCTGAAGGGAGAACCCTCAATTAATGACTTATGCGCACCTGCATGAACCGATCAATTATGGAAACAGTCATGTACATGGTCTCCTGCAGCAGCCTGAACTTCATCTGAACCTGGACTAGCCAGTCGATTAGGATGGCCCTCATGTTTCCAGTGACTTCCCGACCCAGGAGGTATTTCGGTCTGACTGATTGCTCTTCCTGCAAAAGAAAATGCAGATTTACCCTCAAAAGCAAGACTCTCTGTGATACTTATATTTCAGAAAGAACCGTTAGTTACCACACAAAATTGCTCTGGGGGCATTTAGAACCCAAGTTTTCTTCTTTTTCTAAAGATGTATTTGAAAGAGTTAGAGAGAGAGGGAGAGACAGATTTTCCATCCATTGGTCATTCCTAAAATAGCCACAACAGCTTGAGGACCCAAGCCAGGAACTTCCATCCAGGTCTCCCAAATGGGTGGCAGGAGCCCAACACTTAGGCCACCTTCTGCTCCTTTCCCAGGTGCACTAACAAGGAGCTGGATCAGAAGTAGAGCAGCAGGGACTGGAACTGGGGCTCAAGGGGGATGCCAACATTGCAGGCAGTAGCTTAACCTGCTATACACAATGCTGGCCCCCCACTTTTATTTTTTAATAGAAAGCTTTTGTTTAATAAACATAAATTTCAAAAGTACAACTTTTGGATTATAGTGGCTCTTCCCCTCATATCACTCCCAAACTGTCCAATGTCCTACTCCCTCTCACATCCCATTCTTCATTAAGATTCATTTTAATTATCTTTATATACAGAAGATCAACTCTATAATGAGTAAAGATTTCAACAGTTTGCACCCACAGACACACAAAGTAAAAAGTACTATCTGTAGTTTTTGTTTTGTTTTTAATTTTTACAGGGAGTTAGACAGTGAGAGAGAGAGAGAGAGAGAGAAAGGTCTTCCTTCCGTTGGTTCACCCTCCAAATGGCCGCTACGGCCAGCGCGCTGTGCCGTTCCGAAGCCAGGAGCCAGGTGCTTCCTCCTGGTCTCCCATGCAGGTACAGGGCCCAAGCACTTGGGCCATCCTCCACTGCATTCCCGGGGCCACAGCAGAGAGCTGGCCTGGAAGAGGAGCAACCGGGACAGAATCCAGTGTCCCAACCGGGACTAGAACCCGGGGTGCTGGTGCCGCAGGTGGAGGATTAGCCAAGTGAGCCACAGCGCCGGCCTGAAGATTAGTTTTACCATTAATTCTGATAGTACAACACATTAAGGACAGAGGTCTTATATGAGGAGCAAGTATACAGTGACTCCCATTGTTGATATAACAACTGACACTTTCATGACGTCAATAATCACCCAAGGTTCTTGTCATGAGCTGCCAAGGCTATGGAAGCCTCTTGAGTTCACAACCTCCGACCTTATTTAGACAAGGTCATAATCAACGTGGAAGTTCTCAGTACACATGTATTGTTTTTAAAGCTTCCCCCTCTGTCCCTCATCTTCTAGTCATCGCAGAGAAGCTGTTTTGCCGCATTATCCTCTTTGCTTTCCTGTGTTTCTTGTACAAGTATATTCATTGCTGTGTGAGTGTATGCCCTTGTGCACATGCATAAACAAACACATCTAAATGTATATCCTTGTAGCCTGATTCCTTGTGTCAAGTAGAAAGAGGCAGAGATTTGTACTTACATTAGATATAATAAAGTCCCAGGAATTTAATTTCTAGGCATTTGGATGCACTCCAATTTTCTTCATGATTTTCACAAAAATTTCCATCTGCCTCTTTATCTTCTACTAACTTATCTGACTTTTCTTAAGCACAAATATTCAAAATAGAAGAAATTTAATTTTCTGTTCATTTTTTGTCTTAAAGTGATAGCCAGTCTTAGAGTAGCACCATTTTCTATTTTTTTGCCTGTCAATCTAAGGCATAAGCAGAAATGTTATGTGTTAAGTAGGCTTTGTGGGCTATCTGGAAATATAAGTATTATTTTTATCAGGAGTGACTAGAAATAGAAGGAAAGCAGATGATGAGGTGACTTACAGAATGGAATTAGATGTTGGGGACGATAAAAGGCACAAGTGCATCCGGATTTGAGCTGTGGTCTTTTATTTGATAGGAGAGGAGCCTCAGACATCTTCAAGGGAGAGCTGACACCTAGCATGGGCTGAAACTAGGGCAGGGGGTCCCAGGATGCTCCTGTTAAGCCCTGTTCTCTTCCTCTAGGCTCCGGCCTATAGCTCCTCTGCTTCCAATCCAGCTACCTGATAGTGTCTACCCTGTGAGGCAGTAGATGATGGCTCAAGTACTTGGGTCCCTGTCGCCCATGTGGGTGACACAGATTGAGTTCTTGGCTCCTGTAGTTAGCTTGGTCCATCCCTGGCTGTTGTGGGCATCAGCGAGTGAACCAGCAGATCTGTCCCTATCTTTCAGATGAAATGAAAATAAATATAGAAACAAAGATGGGGCCGGTGCTGTGGCGCATTGGGTTAACGCCCTGGCCTTAAGTGCCGGCATCCCATATGGGCACCGGTTCTAGTTCCGGCTGCTCCTCTTCCAATCCAGCTCTCTGCTATGGCCTGGGAAAGCAGCAGACGGCCCAAGCCCTTGGGCCCCTGCACCCACGTGGGAGACCCGGAGGAAGCTCCTGGCTCCTGGCTTCAGATCAGCACAGCTCCAGCCGTTGCGGCCATCTGGGGTGAACCAGCGGACGGAAGATCTCTCCCTGTCTCTACCTCTCTCTGTAACTTTCAAATAAATAAAATCTTTCTTATTTGTAAGCTTTCAAATAAATAAATCTTAAAAAAAATAGAAACAAAGAAATACTGCCTATATCCTGCTTGAATTACTATGGACTGTTGATAGAAAAACATCTTTAATAAAGCTAGCTGTTGTTTGGGAAAAAACAGTCCAGCAATACTGACCTCAAGCTGTCGCAGGTATGCATAGATATCCTTCACATACTCGCTACAAAGGTTTGGATCAGCCCCATCCTCTGCGTCCACATCACTCACTGCAAGAATCACGTCCGAGAACGCCTGACACAGATACTCCTCTGCAGGCGCACATGCGGACGTCTCCATCGGGCTTGGGGAGGGAGTATCAACCTGGAACAGAGACATGTCTTAAGCAACAGCAAAGAGGAGCACATGCCACGACTGGGAATGGAGATCAGACAACTGACGTATAATTCAGTTCCTTAATGGAAAAGTATCTTTCCAGATGTATTATATTTTTTAGGAAGTGATATCAAAAGTGAAACATCAACTTAGACTTAGCCAAGTTAAAGTCAGCAGAACATAAACACTAACAGGTGAAAGAGAAGCAAATAAATCGCGTCCTAGACTTTCCTCCAAAGGAAACGGTTAGGTAATGAACCTAACCGTTATATCACCATTATACGACACCTATGTATGTGAACCTACCACCATCATATGAAATCAATCCAAATAAAAGACATTGGTTTTGTATTGCTAAAAAACATGGACTGCTTCTCACTACTCAGAATACAAGTTCTGTCCTGACTACCAGAAATTAACTGATTTTCATTACTAGTTACCATTTCCTTCTAGCCATCTTTACCCCATTGTTCAAACACTTTCCAAGCGCATTTTTCAAGTCAGACTCTGTACTAAGCGTTGACTTAATGGCATCCCCAAAGGGCTTTGAGTTTAGTATAGACAAATAAGGTGACCGAGTCCAGGAACAGGAGTGGGGGTGGGGGAGGACAGGAAAAACTTCAGGAGCTGATGCTTGAGCTGTTTCGAGGGATGAAGGCAAAGGACGCCTGGACCGAGACTGGACATGTAGACGGCGGGCGTTTCCTGTGAAGACTGTGTGCATGTAAAGGCCGTGTGAGTCCGTGCCTGCCTGGTGCTCCGCACAGCCTGCTTCCTGGGACGCACTCACTACTTGCTACTGTCACTGTTTATTCAAATGCTATCCCAAGCAATCAACAGCCTCTAAACGGGTAGAATGCATTTACCAGAATCGGCTCAGGCGAGAGTTTTTCTTCTTTAACAGGCTCAGCTTCGGGCTCGGGCTCCGGCTCCGGCTCAGATGCCGGTACAGTCACCGTTTCCAAAGGTTTAGGGAGTTTTTTAGCAGGGATTTTCCCAGTAGGTAGAGTTTTGGCTTCCTGCAGACGAGAGAGAGAACGGATGCCCCTGCGCAGGCCAGGGCTGGGGGTGAGGGGTGGGGGGTGGGGGCGGGAGGCGGAGGGGCGGCTACCTTCTTCAGAGGCACTTTGGCCTGGAGCTGCTCGCTGACTTTGTTACCAATGTCTCCCAGGGCCGTTCTGGGCCTCAGCCCGGGCTTGCAGGCTGCAGCGGTGGCCACAGGCACACGCTTGGCGCCTGCCATGGTCATCTTCCCCTTGTTTTCCACGTTAATTTTCGTGTTCTGAAAGAGGCAAGTCAACCGCGGGATAATGAAGGTGGGCCACAAGAGAGGCGGCTCTTCGCAGGGCGGGGCACTGGGCACGGGTTCGAGCGGGGAACAAGGGCTCCAGGGTCCGGCCCACGGCCCCAGCAAGTCCGCTTCCTCCCAGAACCCCCTCGTTCGCCAACCCAGGGGCTTCCAATGAAGTGCCGGCCAGCCCCAAGACATCCGAATTTACATCTGAAAGGAAACCGAAAGGCCCCGCTCCGGGCTCCCCAGGGCCCTCTCTCCAGCCCCAAACCTCCCGGACCTCCGCGGCCCCCTGCCTCCCTCTGGGCCGGCCCCGGGCTCCCCACCACTCCCGGGGCGCCGGCCCGGCCCGCGCCAGGGCCCCCTGACGCCGAGCAGGCAAGCCGCCACTCACCCTGGTGACGCGGAGCGCCATGGCTTCCTCCTCGACAGGCGGCGGGCGGCGGGCACACGCAGCACACCGGAGGCCCCGACCCGTCGCGGACCAGAAGCCTCCACAAGCCAACAGCCGGCCGTTCCTGCGCAGCACGCCGGGAGGCGCCGGCCCCTGCTCAGGTTTAAACCCCGCTCCGCTCCTCCTCATTGGCCGGTTCGCGGCACTCGCTCCCTCCGCATTGGCGGGCGCCGGGGCCGGGAGAATGCGTTTCCAGGGCGACCGCGCGAGGACGTTCGAGAGGGGGCGGGCGCAGAGCGCGGCCGCGGCGGGCCCCTCCCGGCTCCCACGTGACCGGGCTGCGGCCCGCGGGCGCCCGGGGCAGCGGGGCAGCGGGGCAGCGGGGCGGGAGGGCGCGGCTGGGCTGCCGGAGCGGAGCCGCGGAGCCTTGGCCTTGAGCTGCGACGGGGGTCGGGGGAGGGCGGTGCGCGGTGCCCGCAGCGGGTGAAGCAGCTCCGGCTGCAGTCCAGCGTGGCGGTGCACGCGGTCTGCCTCCACGGTGGCAGCGGGGATTCCTTCGGGCTAACCACAGGCTTTCATGGCCGTGCGTGCCCTGAGGTGACCATTGCAGCGGCCCTCGGGGGTGGACGGCGCTGAAGCCCGGGGACCCGGCGACTTTCGCCGCGCGGGGCCGGAACTCAGGGGTGTTTGGGTGACCGTGGTTTGCTTTTGCCTTTCTTTGTGGAGCTGTGATTTTTTTTCTTCCCACGACTTTGTCTCTCAAGAATGCCCGCCTCGGGGCTGATGGGTCCAGCTGGAGAGGCCACCGCCCATCTCGCCTGCTGCCCAGGCTGGGCCAGCCCCGGGCCTGGGCCCTGCCACCCATGCGGGACACCAGGATGGAGTTCCCATACGGTTTTCCTTCAGACATTTGTGGAATGACCAGCAGGTGGAAGATAACTGCTGCCTCTCCCTCTCTGTGTGTGTCACTCTGCCTTTCAAATAAGTAAAAAAATGTGAAGAATGTCAACTTGCCATATTGCTTCTGATTAGTTGGTTTTTGAAAGCTTGCGTGGTTTCCCAAAGCCAGTCGCTTTGCTTTTTATTTGGAAAAAATATCCTATCCAACAGCTGTAAACACCCAATTATAAGGAACATCCCTGCACCCTTTACCCAGATTTAACTGTCATTAACATTTTTTTAAGATTTATTTATTTTATTTGAAAGGCAGAATTACAGACAGAGGCAGAAGCAGAGAGAGAGAGAGAGGTCTTCCATCCGCTGGTTCACTCCCCAGATGACTGCAATGGCCGGAGCTGCACTGATCTGAACCAGGAGCCAGGGACTTGGGCCATCTTCCACTGCTTTTCCAGGCACATTAGCAGGGAACTGGATCAGAAGTAGAGCAGCCAGGACGCGAACTGGCACCCAGATGGGATGCTGGAACTGCAGGTAGCAAGTGCTGGCCCCTTTGTTAGACCTTATCCCATATGCTTTGTCATGTGATCGGCTTCTCTGTGGTGCCAAAGAAAACAAACAGGTCCTTTTTGCTTTCTACCTCCCCAACCACACAGGACCTCAGCACTTGGAAGGCAGGTAGACAAAACCACTGGGATCACACAAGACAGCTCTGTACTAGCCAGTAAGACCCCTGGCGTAGCAGAAAGCACCCATTCAGTGCGGTTGGATCATCATTCAATGTTAGGTCATCGTCATTCTTCTCTGCCCCCACAGGGTGCCTGCCATGGGGTCTTTGTCCGCCTTCTTGCCCTCAGAACCCTGGATTCTGTCCAGCTAACTCCCAGGCATCCTGCAGCTCTGCCCAGATGTCCATCGACAGTAAGTCTTTGGGGTTTGATGAGTCCCTGTCCCACCTCTTCATGGTTGGGGAAGCCTGGGCAACCTACCCTCTGCTTCCATTTCTAAAAATTATTTTATTTTGGAACATTTTTACAATCTAGTTTAAAGTAAGTTATATTGTATATATTTGAGTTTCACACATGATGTTAGGGGATACAAATAGATGCCAAAATGGTTGCTGTAGTGAGCCAGATTAACATATCTATTATCCTGGCAACAGAATTAACTTATTTTGAGTGACAGGGCTGCTAAAATCTACTAATTTAACAAA
The DNA here is from genome assembly GCF_964237555.1 of Oryctolagus cuniculus. Classification (NCBI taxonomy): domain Eukaryota; kingdom Metazoa; phylum Chordata; class Mammalia; order Lagomorpha; family Leporidae; genus Oryctolagus; species Oryctolagus cuniculus. The sequence goes on along the minus strand of NC_091445.1, from coordinate 90,145,060 downwards.
AATCCTTAATAAAATTGCATTAACTTTAGTATATTTTTAGGGCAGTTTTGGGCTCACAGCAGAACTGAACAGAAAGTAGAGGTTTACCTATGCAAGTACAGCTTCTCTTACTTTCAATATAGAACACCAGACTGGTAGCTTTGTTACAATAGGAGAATCTATACTGACACCCCATTATCACCAAAACGCCAGGTTTTTTTATTAAGAATTATTTATTTATTTATTTAAAAGCAGAGTTAGAGAGAGAGACAGAGAGAGCTGGTTTACTCCCCAAATGTCTGCAATGGCTGGGCCTGGGTCGGGCTGAAGCCAGGAGCCTAGAACTCCATGTGGTAGCAGGGGCCCACGCACTTGGGCCATGTTCTGCTGCTTTCCCAGGTGCAGTAGCAGGGAGCTGGATTGGAAATGGACTGGTGCTCAGGTGGGATGGAGGCATTTCCTGCACCATGACTCTGGACCCAAACTCCATAGTTCACATTAAGAGTCAGTCTTGGTATGGGCCTATGGCCTTTGACAAATATACTAATGACATATATCTTCTGTGATTGTAGTATACACAATAGATTCACCACTAAACACCCGCTGTGCTCCACCTGTTCATTCTGCCTGCCCTCCAAACCCCTGGAACCACTGATCTTTCTGCTGTCTTCATGGTTTTGCCTTTTCCAGAATGCCACATGGTTGGAATCATGCAACATGTAGTCTTTTCAGAATGACTTCCTTCTTCCTTCCTTCCGACAGGCAGAGTGGAGCAGAGTGGATAGTGAGAGAGAGAGACAGAGAGAAAGGTTTTCCTTTCCTTTGCCGTTGGTTCACCCCCCAATGGCCGCTGCGGCCAGCGCACTGCGCTGATCCGAAGCCAGGAGCCAGGTACTTCTCCTGGTCTCCCATGGGGTGCAGGGCCCAAGCACTTGGGCCATCCTCCACTGCACTCCCTGGCCACAGCAGAGAGGTGGCCTGGAAGAGGAGCAACCGGGACAGAATTCGGCGCTCCGATCAGGACTAGAACCCAGTGTGCCGGTGCTGCAGGTGGAGTATTAGCCTAGTGAGCCGCGGCGCTGGCCAGAATGACTTCTTTCAACTAGATCTTCCTTTAAGTTTCTTCCAGGTCTTTTCATGGCTTGAGAGCTCACTCATTTCTTGCTGGCACTGAGTAATGTTCTGGGGCCTGGATGCACCACAGTTTATTTACCCAGTCACCTACTGAAGGATTTCTTGGTGTTTCTAAGATTTTTTTTTTAAAGATGTATTTATTTATTTGAGAGGCAGAGTTACAGAGAGAGGGAGAGACAGAAAGTGAGAGAGAGGTCTTCCATCTGCTGGTTCCTTCCCAGAAGGCTGCCATGGCCAGAGCTGAGCTGACCCAAAGCCGATCTTGTAAATTGATCTTACACTTTTAAAGATTTATTATGGGATGCTGGCATTACAGAGCAGCTTAAGCCACTGCTCTACAGTAGCCCTAACTGGTTCACTCTTGAAATGCCTTCAATGGTAGGCAGTCAGAGCTGGGGAGCCAGGAAGCCAATTCAGGTGTCCCACGTGGGTGGCAGGACACCTGCTACTTGCGCCCCTGATTTACACTGCATTAGAAACGGCCCTTTTCCATGGCCGTCACAGCAGAGGAAGCAGCAGAGACCAGACTTACTCAACAAAACGCTCTGACTCCTGTGCCGCAGTGGGGCTGGACAACAGAATGCCCTCAGGCTAGGTGCTGACCGGACAGGCAGTGCTGGGTTCCAGCCGCTACCAGCTGCTGCATCTGGACAGGTGCCTCGGGAGAAAGGAATGAAGACATCCCTGGAGATGCCATCATAAAATCCCAAATCCAGGAATAATCCCAAGGCAATAACACCCAAGTCACGATGTGGGAAAACCCACCTGTGGAATCTTTTTGCAGGACGCTGATCTGGGACACCCTACAGCATTAATTATGTTTTTGGTCACGTTATCCTTTTTTTTTTTTTTTAAGATATATTTATTTATTTGAAAGAGTTACAGAGAGAGAGAGAGAGAGAGAGAGATCTTCCACCTGATGGTTCACTCTCCAAGTGGCCGCAACCAGGAGCCAGGAGCTTCTTGCAGGTCTCCCACATGGGTGTAGGGCCCAAGGACTTGGGCCATCTTGTACTACTTTCCCAGGCCATAGCAGAGCTGGATAGGAAGTGGAGCAGCCAGGACTCAAACCGGCGCCTATATGGGATGCCGGTGCTTCAGGCCAGGGTGTTAACCCACTGCACCACAGCGCCAGCCCCTGGTCACATTATTCTTAACAGAATTTTAAATGCCAGTTGTTGTGGAGCCACCATCCTATTGTGTTTTGTTGTTGTCAATTTTTAAAATTTATTTGAGAGAAACAGAGAGAGCAAGCTCCTATCTACTTATTCAGTCTCCAGATGCCTGCAACTGGACAGGGTTTGGGCCAAAGCTAGGAGCTGGAAATGCAATTCAAGTCTTCCCTGTGGGTATAGGAACCTGGTTTTTTTAGCCATCAGGGTCAGCATTGGTGGGAAGCTGGAGGTAAGCGCAGGAGCCGGGAATCAAACTCAGGCACTCAGATGTGGACATGGCTTTCTTAACTGTTAGGCTAAACGCCTGCTCCTGCTCCTATCCTTTTTTTTTTTTTTTTTAAGATTTATTTATAAATTTGAAATGCAGAGTAATACACACATACACACACAGATAGGGATCTTCATTCCCCAGATGGCTGCAACAGTCAGGGCTGGGCCAGGCTGAAGGCAGGAACCTGCAACACCACCTAGATCTCTCACGTGAGTTTCAGGAACCCTAGTACTTGAATCGAAGTCCGCTGCCTCCCAGGAGGCCCACGATCAGGAACTGAATCACAGATGGAGTCGCTGAGATTTGAACTGGGTACTCTGATGTGGGATGTGCACATCCCAAGTAGTGACTCAAGCCACGGTGCCAAACACCCACCTCAGGATGCCAGGCTTTTACCAGACACACTTGAGGACTTCTTCCTGGCCATTGCATGATGGGACTTCTGTTAATCAAGTATTTCTCAGGTAGGAGCATTTTGTCCTACAAGGGACATTTGACAGTTTCTGGAGATATTTTGGGTCATCACAACTGGTACAGGGCTACTGGCCTTTAGTGGGTGAAGACAGGAGATGCTGATAAACATCCTGCAGTACACGGGGCAGCCCCAGTCCCCCCCTGCCAAACACACACGCACACGCACACGCATACACACGCACACGCACACACACGCACACACACGCACACACGCAATCCTTCAGCCCAGAATGTCAGCAGTATTTCCAGTGCCAAGCTTGAGAAATCCTGCCAACTACGTCCATATCTGTGCTCACTTCTCTTTGGTATGTTAGTGTCCAATGCTTAATTAGCGAAAGAAAGAGAGAAAGAGAGAATTATCTCCTTTCTTTGTAATACTCAAAAACTCCTAAGTTTTCTCCTCAAGCAGCTACTCCCTGTTCCTCGCTGAGTGAGTGAATGGCGCCAACTACGTTTCCAGGTGATCTGTTGCAGATGCTAAGGCTGCAGCTCTGAACGACCCCTGCTCTCATAGAGCTTACACGTCAGTAGGAGAGAGGCTGAACAAGTACATGAACAAGTAAAGAGGAAAGTAACAGGTAGTCAGCAGGAGGCAGTTAGGGCTGGGGAAGCAAAGACTGGAAAATTCCAAGAGTTACAAAAGTTGAAAGTAACTTGTTTTTCCACTTATAAGATGGCTGCTTTGCAAGATAAGAATTACTTAAAGAATTGCCTATAGGGGCCGGCATTGTGGAATAGTGAGTAAAGCCATCGCTTACCACTCAGGTGTCTCATATGGGTGCTGGTTTGTGTCCCAGCTGCTCTACTTCCAATCCATATCTCTGCTACTGCATCTGGGAAAGCAACAGAAGATAACCCAAGTGTTTGGGCTCCTGCCACACACGTGGGAGACCCAGATGAAGCTCCTGGCTCCTGGCTTTGGCCTGGCTCATCCCTGGCCATTACGACCATTTAGAGAGTGAACCAGTGAATAGAAAATTTCTCTTTCTATCTCTGTCTCTCCCTCTCATTCTGTAACTCTGACTTTCAAATAAATAGATAAATCTTTTTTTTTTTAAAGATGTATTTGTTTATTTGAAAGGCAGAGTTACAGAGAGGCAGAGGCAAAGAGAGAAAGAGAGGTCTTCCATCTGCTGGTTCACTCCCCAGATGGCTGCAATGGCCAGAGCTGTGCCAATATGAAGCCAGGAGCCCGGAGCTTCTTCTGGGTTTCCCACACGGGTGCAGGGACCCAAGGACTTGGGCCATCTTGTACTGCTTTCCCAGGCCATAGCAGAGAGCTGGATCAGAAGGGGAGCAGTCGGGACTCAAACCAGCACCCCTATGGGATACCAGTACTGTGGGTGGCGACTTTACCTGCTATGCCATAGTGCCAGCCCCGTAGATAGATAAATATTAAAAAGAAAATAAAACAACTCTCTGTAACTCTGCCTTTCAAATAAATAAATCTTTTAAAAAATAAAATAAATAAATAAACAAAAAAAATTGCCTACAGGGCCTGGTGTGTGGCACAGTGGATTAAACCATCTGCATCCCATATAAGCGTTGGTTCGAGTCCAGGATGCTCCAGTTTGGAACCCCATTTCTGCTAATGTGCCTGGGAAAGCAGCAGAAGATGGACCAAGTGCTTAGGCCCCTGCACTCATGTGAGAGACCTGGATCCTGGTTTTGGCCTGGCCCAGCCCTAGCCATTGTGGCAGCTGGGGAGTGAACTAGCAGATGGAAAATCTCTGTCTGTCTCTGTCTCTGTCTCTGTGTGTGCCTCTCCCTCCCTCTCTGTAACTCTGCCTTTCAAATAAATAAATAAATCTCTTTTAAAAATTAAAGAATGAACTATATAGATTGCAGGTTTCACGTAGATCAATGTATGTTGCAAAAGATCAAAACAGGAAAGCCCACCAACTTAAGGACAGAGAAACTGTTGACTCAGTTCCCTGAATTGTCCTCAAAATAACCATATCACTCTCCTAAGGACCCCTCACCCCTAGCTGCTCCTGTAAAATACAGCCCTGTCACCACTGGGTCCTTAGGGCTGAGCCTCACTCTGAGCCCTGACTTGCTGGCTTGCCTTGCTGCCTGAAGGAAGGTGCTTTCCTTTGCTAGGATGAATCTTTGCTGCCTGTACTGTACTGTTCACGTGAGCCTCCTTCATTTCTTTGTCTGAGGTTCAAAAGAACCTGTTCCCCCTCCACAACTCTGACAACAGTATTAAGGGGCAGAGAATTTTTTTTTTTTTTTTTTTTTGACAGGCAGAGTGGACAGTGAGAGAGAGAGACAGAGAGAAAGGTCTTCCTTTGCCGTTGGTTCACCCTCCAATGGCTGCCGCGGCCGGCGCGCTGCGGCCGGCGCACCGCGCTGATCCGATGGCAGGAGCCAGGAGCCAGGTGCTTTTCCTGGTCTCCCATGGGGTGCAGGGCCCAAGCACCTGGGCCATCCTCCACTGCACTCCCTGGCCACAGCAGAGGGCTGGCCTGGAAGAGGGGCAACCGGGACAGAATCCGGCGCCCCGACCGGGACTAGAACCTGGTGTGCCGGCGCCGCTAGGCGGAGGATTAGCCTAGTGAGCCGCGGCGCCGGCCAAGGGGCAGAGAATTAAAAGAAAATGATACAGGTTGAACGACTTGGTAGTTCCTTTAGACTTGGTGACCAGGAGTAGCATGACTGAGGAAATGATATTTAAGCTTCAGCTTAAATGACAAGAAAGGGAACATTACAGGTAAAGAGAATAATATCCTGTGGAAATCCAAAGATAGGAATGAGCATGTCACGTTCCGAAAGCCACTGTGGCTAGAGTATGGAGGGGGAGTAGTAATAAAAGTTTCCAGGTCCTTGTAAGCCAAGGAAAAGAGTAGAGACTATAATACGTGCAGTGGAGGCCTTTGTAGGGTTTAGGTCAAGGTGTGGTATGATATGATTTAATTTATCTTCTTATAAATTAGTCACTGTGGGAAGAGTGGCATGTTGGGGAGGGGAGAAGAGAAGAAAGAGGAACCCTTAAGAGACTCTTGCAGAAGTCTAGGCCACTTTGGGCCCCACTGTGGTGTAGCAGGTAAACCTGCTGCCTAGAGAGCTGGCATCCCGTTTGGTCACTGGTTCAAGTTCTGGCTGCTACACTTTCTATACAGCTCCCTGCTAATGGCCTGGGAAAAGCAGCAAAAGATGGCCCAAGTCCGTGGGTCCCTGCATCCACGTGGGGGACCTGGAAGAAGCTCCTGGCTCCTGGCTTCAGTCTGGCCTGGCCCTGGCTGTTTGCACCACCTGGGGAGTGAGCCAGCAGATGGAAGACCTCTCTCTCTCTCTCTCTCTGTCTGTAACTCTGACTTTCAAAAAGTAAAATAAATCTTTAAAAAAAAATCCTGCTACATTTGCAGTGTCAAAAGACTTGGTTTATTAGGCAGGGTCAGGGCTCTGCTGTAGATAGTGTTTAAGGCCTGAAGTAGATGAGATCTTCCAGGGAGGGAACACATAGCATAGCAGATGTCCGGAAGCAAGCCCTGGGCCCCTCCTACCGGAAGGTTGATCAGAGGAGGACACGCCAGCTAAGGATCCTGGGCAAGAAGAGCAGAAAGTAGGAGGCCAGACAGGTGGCTCAGAAAAGAGAAGGCTGGATTTCACAGGCGGCTGATGGCTCAGCTTGGGAGACTGGATATACGCTTATCTGGGTTACTTCCAGAAGCCTGCTAGAATGTCAGCAAAGGGATTTGGGTAAAATGCATGCAGCCTCAGGGATGGGTGAGAGACAACAATGGTAATGTTTTGGAAGCAGGAGAGCACTTGAAGAGAGGCAATGGAAAGAGCAGACAAAGCTGAAATCTAAGCTGGAGGTGGAGAGTGAGTTGAGTCATGCTGCCGCACCCCTGCAAGGGTCAGGATTTGCCAGCGACCTTGGTGGTGTAGACAGAGCGGATTGGTTCCCTTCCACGGAGGGAGTGCAGTGAGAGTGCCTCCTCTCCCTGGTCCTGGAAGGTGACTGAAGCTTGTGCCCTGGAGGGACTGAACTGGAAACTCTGAATTTCGGGAGACCAGACAGGTGGAGGGGGCATTAAACCAAATTCTGTACACCAGATGAGGAGATCTGCAGTCCTCATCTCCCATCTAGTCCTCCACATGCTGGCAGCCTCCTAAGTAAGAGAATGGAATGCCTCTTTGGTGAATGGACCAGTCCAAGAGAGAGCTCCGAGAATCGTGATGGTAGGAAGGTCCCCAGTGAAGTGGCTGGACCACCACTCACTCGCCCTTAGAGTGAAGCTCACCCTTTGACCTACTCCCACGCCGACCCAGAGCTTCTGTGTATACTCAGTGTCTTGCTTTTGACTACTAATAGCCAGACGAGGAGCACCCAATATTTGAGGAACACGTCCAGCTTGAAAAAGAGAGATCAAAATGAACCAACGTGGAAAAAAAAATCCAGGTGAAAGGAAAATGCAAGAAGAAAGCTAAGAAAGTAAGACAAAGAAGAAAGTAAGACAAAGGTTGTTTATCTCATCAGAGAAGTAAAAGATAATGATGTGTGCAAAGCAAAGTTTATGAAGAGCTCTGAGAAGTTAAAAACATGATAGCAGAAATGGAACACGCAGTAGCAGGTCTGGAAGATCAAGTTGAGAACTTCTCTGAGAATGAAGGGAAAACAAGACGAATTACAGAAAAGATGAGAAAATCAGGCGGTCATTTCCCATGGTCTGACACAAGACTAATGGAAGTTCCAGGAGAAAGGATTAGAGCAAATGCAGGGAGGAAGTTTTAAAGAAACACTGCAAGATAACTTCCCAGAACTGAAGGACGTGAGTGCTGTGAGTCCAAGTCTCAGTACCCTGCACAATGAAGGAGCAGGACGCGCCCCCCAGCACACAGTCCACAACGGCTAGAACTGTGCCAATCTGAAGCCAGGAACCAGGAGCTTCCTCCAGATCTCCTACGTGGGTGCAGGACCCATCGTCCTCTGCTTTCCCAGGCACATCAGCAAGGGAGCTGGATTGGAAGAGGAGTGGTAGGGACACAAACCAGTGCCCATAGGAAATGCCTGCTGGCACCACAGGCAGAGCTTTGGCCCATTACACCACAGGGCCGGCCCCCACGTACTGACTTCCAGTAGCAGTGTTGAGAGCTAGGAGGTGCTGAGGGAAAAATGACCCTCGACCTATAATTGTATGCAGCCATCAATCAACTATGAGATAGAATAGAGGTGTTTTTTAGATTTTTCAAGTCTTAAAATATTTCTTGCATATTCTTCCTTAGGAGGGTACTGAAGTGATTGTGTATTCTACCAAAATAACAATGGAAATTTTAAAAAACAGGAAGATCAGGGATCTGAAAACCATAGTTCTAGCACAGCTGAAAGGCAAGGGGATTTCTCAAGACTTAGCAGACTGGCTGGCATGGCTCAGGGGCCCTCAGAGCAGTCACTGTGGACTAAAACAGAAAGATTGGGGTGGGCTCTGAGAGGCACATCTCCAAGAAAAAAATGAAACTGATACCTGAGATATTTGAGTACACTAAGAAGAAATTTACGCTTCTGGCAGGATTGGGTATAAATCAATGTTAGATATGGAGGAAACCAGGCAAAGGAAAATAAGCAAGGCACTATTAGATCTGGAACAAACTAGAGATTGTCAGAAGAGAAACTGCATTGTAAGTATAATGTGGCATGTAGGGTATTATGGTAAATTCTACAGTCATAATAATGGAAATGGAGTATTTAACAAAAAATTATTTATATTGGTGTATGGGAAGTAGGAGAGACATGTGAGTGTGCAGGCGTGTTGGCAGTGTTAAAAAAGCTTAGCTTTAGGCCGGCGCCGCGGCTCACTAGGCTAATCCTCCGCCTAGCAGCGCCGGCACACTGGGTTCTAGTCCCGGTCGGGGCGCCGGATTCTGTCCCGGTTGCCCCTCTTCCAGGCCAGCTTTCTTCTGTGGCCAGGGAGTGCAGTGGAGGATGGCCCAAGTATTTGGGCTCTGCACCCGATGGGAGACCAGGATAAGTACCTGGCTCCTGCCTTCGGATCAGCGTGGTGCGCCGGCCACAGCGCGCTGGCCGTGGTGGCCATTGGAGGGTGAACCAACGGCAAAGGAAGACCTTTCTCTCTGTCTCTCTCTCTCTCACTGTCCACTCTGCCTGTCAAAAAAAAAAAAAAAAAAAGATTTATTTATTTATTTATTTGCAAGTCAGAGCTACACAGAGAGAGAAGGAAAAGGAGAGAGAGAGAGAGAGGTCTTGCATCCGCTGGTTCACTCCCCAATTGGCTGCAACAGCCAGAGCTGAGCCGATCAGGAGCCAGGAGCTTCTTCTGGGTCTCCCACATGGGTGCAGGGGCCCAAGGCCTTGGGCCATCTTGTACTGCTTTCCCAGGCCATAGCAGAGAGCTGGGTCAGAAGTGGAGCAGCCGGGTCTTGAACCAGCCCCTTTTGATTCTTCGGGTCTCCCACACGGGTGCAGGGGTCCAAGAACTTGGGCCACCTTGTACTGCTTTTCCAGGCCACAGCTCGGAAGTGGAGCAGCCGGGACTCATCCGGCGTGCATATGGGATGCCGGCACTGCGGGCGGCGGCTTTACCCGCTAAGCCACAGCATAGGCCTCCAAGAGCTTAACTTTCGTCATCCATTGTATGACATTAGGGAGTCTTTTGTTTTTAATTTAAGCTTTAAGCTCTGGATTTAATGGACTATTCAAAGTCTTTTTGTTTTTCTTTTTTAAGTTTATTTATTTGAAAAGGCAGATTAGAGAGAAAGAGATAGAGGGAGAGAGAAGTCTTCCCACCACTGATTGACTCCACAAATGCCTGCAACAGCCAGGGCCGGGCCGGGCTGAAGCCAAGAGCCAGGAACTCTAGTCAAGTCTTCCACGTGGGTGGCAGGGAGTGCTTGGCTGCCTCCCAGGGTGCACAGTAGCAGCAAACTTGATCTGAACAGGAAGTGGGACTCAATTTCAGGCACTCTGATATGAGATGTGAGCATTCCATGTGGTGGCTTAACCCATTTTGCCACAACACCTATCCCGGGGTAATTTTAAAAACCATATAATAAAGAAATAGCAGTAGAAGTGCACCAATGAGGATTATGGCAGTCAGCTACGCCGGGACAACAACCCACAGCATGATAAGATGGAAGATGGTAGGAGTAAGAGAGAAGGAATGGGGAATAGGACCTGCTGATTTCATTATAAGTTTGAAAGAACTATTCACTTTTTTTTTTTTTTCAGATGTGTTTATTCATTTGAATAGCAGAGTGACAATAAAGGAAAGACAAAAACAGAGGGAGAGAGAGAGAAAGAGAGAGAGAGAGAAATATATATATATAGAGAGAGATCTTTCATCTCCCCAAATGGCCACAAGGGCCAGGGCTGGGTCAGTCTAAAACCAAGAGCCAAGAACCCCTGGGTGGCAGGGATCCGAGTACTGGGGCCATCTTCATTGCCTTTGCAGGTGCATTAGCCAGGGGCTGGATCAGAAGCAGAACAGTCAGGACTTGAACTGCTCTGATGTGGGATGCAGGTGTCCCAAGCTGTGGCTTCACTCTCTGTGACACAACAGTGGCCACCATAGAACTGTTTGACTTTAAAAACTATAGTTGTGTAGCTGAAAAAAAGTAAAGACAGGGAGTTGTTGATTAGCCGGAATTCACACTGAAATGGAGGTTTAGCATACACAAGCATCGTGAAATGACTTTCTTCTTATAGATCGGCTGTGCCATTTGTACAGCTGCTGTACCCTTCAGTCTCTTACCACTGGCCTTCGATTGCTGATAGCACTGGGGGACTTCTTCAAATTCTTATTTGTAGGTTTAGATGCTTTATGTAGCAGACAAGGAGGTTAGACAATAAAGAGTAAGTCCTCCTCCTCAAAGGGAGATGTTTTAAAATCTTAGGTATCCTTTAAAAAAATTCTGTATACATAAAAGCATAACTAGGCTTTAAGAGAGCCTTCAGATTTTCAGAGGGAAAAAACCAACAGAATACAGCACATTTGAGAAACCTTATGTTACAAGGCTTGACTGAGTCCTCCTGGGCCCTTCAGCTCTCTGAGTTGCATGATTGGCAAGAAGAGGGAGGCAGGTGCAGGAAACACGACCAGAAAGCACGAGTCATCAAGGAAGAACCTAACGGGGGAAGAACTTCACAGAAGAGTGAAGGGAACTGAAAGAGAGCCTGCACCAGCCCTGGAAATGGAGGAGAGGGTTCACTTCCACAGTGCTCTGGGTGGATTCAACCCTACTCTGTTGTGTTTCTACAAGGCTGAGGAGCTTGGGGCTGGGGCATGTGGGATGCAGTCATAGAGGAGAAGGGTGCCCAGCTATGCTTTACTGTCAGCTGTTGGGTGGGGTCAGGCTGGGAACACATGAAAGGCACCTTTGAGGGGCCAGTGCGGTGGCATAGCGGGTAAAGCCACTGCCTGCCCTGCAGTGCTGGCATCCCATATGGGCACTAGTTTGAGTCCTAGTTGCTCCACTTCCAATCCAGCTCTCTGCTAATGCACCTGGAAAAGTAGCAGAAGACGGCCCAACTCCTTGGCCTTCTGCCACCCACATGGGAGACCTGGAAGAAGCTCCTGGCTTTGGCCTGCCCAGTACTGGGCATTGTGGCCATTTGGGGAGTGAACCAGTGGATGGAAAGTATATATCTCTCTCTCTCTCTCTCTCTCTCCCTCTCTCTCCCTCTCTCTCAGTAATTCTGACTTTCAAAATAAATAAATTTTTAAAAAAGAGAACACACTCTGAAAGAATTAATAAAAAAAAAAAAGGCCCCATTGATCAGCCAAGACTGTGGTGCCCATAGCTGCGGACCATGGAGCTCAGAGTTTAAGCAGCCAGGGGGTGGGTGAGCCTGGCTTCAGAATCACATTCAGATCCGCTGAGGTTTCCAGATTGGTGACATTGTATACCCTCTCTCTCTCTCTCTCCATCTTTATTTATTTATTTTAAGATTTATTTATTTATTTGAAAGGCAGAGTTACAGAGAAAGAGGGAGGAGTCTTCCATCCACTGCTTCCTCCCTAAATGGCTGTAATGGCTGGGACTGGGCCAGGTTGAAGCCAGGAGCCTGGAACACCATCTGGGACTCTCATGTGGGTGCAGGGGCCGTCTTCTGCTACCTTCCCAGGCGCATCAGCAGAGAGCTGGATTGGAAGTGGAGCAGCCAGGGCTCGAACCAGCACCCACGTGGGGTATTGAAGTCACAGGCAACGGCCTAACCCTCTATGCCACAACACCGGCCTGTGTGGGCTCTCTCCCATAAAAGTTTTGCTCAGCTATGAAGAGAAAGTGTTCTCGTCTGCTTCTGAACACATAATGCACGCATCTCTTCATGCTCTGTGTTTTACGTATTTTCATAATTCAGGGACTAATGATTTCTCGTGAAGGCAGAAACAGTATTATGCATTTTTTCTATCATCTTCCAGCTTTACACATAGTAGGCACTTAATGCATCTCGAATACATAGGAACCTTTAATAAAACTATTCCCGTCAATTAATTTAGGAACTGCCTAGATTCCAGAAGACTGCAAGGCTCTCCCCTACCCTCATGGGGTCCAGCCCCATCATTTAAAATCAGACTGGGCCGGCGCTGCGGCTCACTAGGCTAATCCTCCGCTTGCGGCGCCAGCACCCTGGGTTCTAGTCCTGGTCAGTGTGCTGGATTCTGTCCCGGTTGCTCCTCTTCCAGTCCAGCTCTCTGCTGTGGCCCGGGAGTGCAGTGGAGGATGGCCCAAGTGCTTGGGCCCTGCACCTGCATGGGAGACCAGGAGGAAGCTCCTGGCTCCTGGCTTCGGATCAGAGTGCTGCCGGCCATAGCAGTCATTTGGAGGGTGAACCAACGGAAGGAAGACCTTTCTCTCTGTCTCTCTCTCTCACTGTCTAACTCTGCCTGTCAAAAAAAAAAAAAAAAAAAAATCAGACTGGTCACCTGTCCTCATCCTCAGGTCATAGCTCTGCTGGAGTCAGCCACCTAGGCCAGCTCAGCGCACAGCCCCCATGAAAAGATTGCCACTTTGATGTTAGGAATTCCTCTTCTGCTCCTCTGGAAATCCAAGGCAACTTCTGATGGAAACCCTACTGGCAGTGAGGTTCTGTGCAGTGTGTTGGTGTAACTACCTGATGCTTTGCAGGGCTGGGCAGTTCGCCCCCAGTGTGGTTACCTGGCAGGCTTTGCTTTGTAACTGATTAACAACAGGTGCTTGGTTAACTTGTAACTATCCATTGTAGAGAGGCGCAGTAACACAGATCTAAGCCGGCTCTTCAAATGCTTTCAAAAGCCCTGCTCCTAACTGTCTCCCTGAAAGCCCTGATTGTGTGAAACTGAACTAATGAGCTCACAGGGTGCCCGCTGTGAGAGGAATCTCCTCGCCAGCACACTTTCAAACCACACCCATGCTTACGTCTGTCCAAAAGTGAGCTTCGCTTTCTGAACTTGGACACTCTTTTGTGGCACCAAATCCCTCTAAATAGTTAATTATACTTATTCACACGTCGTCTTCCCTACTGTAATACCAAGGGCAGGGTTTGTGTCTCAGTGGTCTTTCCTGCTTCTTCTAATTATTTATTTATTTGAAAGAGTGTCAGAGGGAGAGGGACAGAAAAAGAGATCTTCCTTCTGCTGGTTCAATCCCCAAATGGCTGCCATGGCCAGGGCTGGGCAGACTAAAGTCAGGAGCCAGGAGCTCCATCTGTCTACTACATGGCTAACAAGACCCAGGCACTTGGGCCACCTTCTGCTGCTTTCCCAGGTGCATTTGCAGGGAGATGGATCAGAAGGGGAGCAGCCAGTACTTGAACTGGAGCTCTGATCAGGGATGCAGGCTTCACAACCAGTGGGCTTAACCCCCTGTGCCACCCCTGTGTCATCTTTTTATCTTCAACAGCAAGCTTAAATTAAAAGGCAAGGAGTTACCTAGTTCAAGTCATTGTTCTCTCTCACTTGGGCTTCAGCAAAAGCCTCCCAACTGTCCCCAAGAGTCTATGCTCACTATCCCATCCCTATGCTTTAGAAACACACTGGGCTCAAGCCAGTCCTTACTCAGAGCCAGCCACAGGCTTTCCGTGTCCTTGACATGCCATCTGCCTAATTTTTCTGCTACTGAAGTGGGATACACAGACAGGCAGCTAGATAGGTCTGCAGTGAGCAGAAAGTACCTGCAAGGTACCACCTTCCACCAATGTAATTATATCATCCTACTTGTCAGTCAAAACACCCCTGTCCCAGGAGGCATCTGTTTCATCAGGAACCTAATGGGGGACATGATGAAAATATAGAGCTGTTAAGCTCCATGTGGGACTTGTGGATGTGCCATAGAACACGCAGGTGGCTGGGGACTGGCCCTGTGGTGTAGTGGGTAAAGCCCCTGCTTACAGTGCCAGCATCCCAGACGGGTACCTGTTGGAGTCCTGGCTGCTCCACCTCTGACCCAGCTTCCTGCAAATGCACCTGGAAAAGCAGTGGAAGATGGCCCAAGTGCAGGGGGCCCTGCACCCACATGGGAGACCTAGAAGAAGCTCCTGGCTTTGGATCAGCCCAGCTCTGGCTGTGGCAGCCATCTGGGGAGTGAACCAGCAGATGGATCTTCCTTTCTCGCTCTCGCTCTTGCTCTCTCTGTAACTCTGCCTTTCAAATAAATAAATAAATACATCTTAAAAAAAAAATAATGCCCAGGTGGCTTCGTGCCTGCAGAGGCACCACTGCCAACCTCATAAGAGGGCAGCAACTGGGAGGGACACTGCTGCTCCACAGAGCGTGGCTGGAGGTGCTGCCAGCTGCCCTCGCTCCCTTCTCCCACACCTCTCTCTTCGGGCTGTCCTGCAGCCCGCTGTCCACTCGTGACAGGTGTTTCTGCATGTGGGGAAACCCATGCTCACATGTGCGTGTGTGTTCACTTTCTCACCTTCTGAATAAATTCTGATCACTTTGGCACCTTATATGTGTCTGCACTTAGAATGCCCGTCTTTGTGTAAGACCAGAACTTGGAGTCAAAATGTATACACCCTAGCCCTCATCACTGTCAGTGGCTGGCTGGCTGGCTTGCTTTTCTTTTTCTTTCTTTTTCTTTCTTTTTTGTATTTTACAATCATCCTAAGCACTTTGTGCCTCTAACGCCCTTGCCTCCAGTGTGCTCTCAGTCTAGACAGCACTGCTTGTGGCCTTGCCTTAATCAGACTCCAAAACCTTCCATAGAGATCCTCCTAAACCTTTCGCTAGTATCTGTGGCACTCCCTGGCTTTGAACTCTGCTTTAGTGAAGAACGTCAACTCTGAGTCCAGAGAGCCTGGTTTGGAGAGTTGGTGTTCCTAGTTACCAGGTGGATGGTTTTGGGCTAGTTAATTAACCTTTTCTATCTCAGTTTCCTCATTAGTAAAATGGGAATAGCCAGTACCCGTGCTTATTGCTTATAAAAGTGTCGATGGTACATTTTTTTATTATTTTTTATTTTTTATTTTTGGCAGGCAGAGTGGACAGTAAGAGAGAGAGACAGAGAGAAAGGTCTTCCTTTTGCCGTTGGTTCACCCTCCAATGGCCGCTGCGGCCGGCGCACCGCGCTGATCCGATAGCAGGAGCCAGGTACTTATCCTGGTCTCCCATGGGGTGCAGGGCCCAAGCACTTGGGCCATCCTCCACTGCACTCCCTGGCCACAGCAGAGAGCTGGCCTGGAAGAGGGGCAACCGGGACAGAATCTGGTACCCCAACTGGGACTAGAACCCGGTGTGCTGGCGCTGCAAGGCAGAGGATTAGCCTAGTGAGCTGCAGCGCCGGCCCGATGGTACATTTTAAGGGTCCATCAAGTTGCTGCTTTTCTTCACGGACTTGTCACACCTGACATTTCATTCTATATCCATTAGTCTGTCTTCTCCACTAGAAAGTAAGTTCCATGGGGGCAGGCCTTCGTTTTATCTCTACCTCCTAGAGCAGTGTCTTTGGTATAAAGACCTCCAGTAAATATTTGTTGAGAGTGAATCAATTATTAAATGTTCTGGAAGACGTAAACTATTGACTTGCCTTCTTTTTTTTTTTTTATTTATTTATTTTTTTTGACAGGCAGAGTGGATAGTGAGAGAGAGAGGGAGAGAGAGAAAGGTCTTCCTTTGCTGTTGGTTCACCCTCCAATGGCTGCTGCGGCCGGTGTTCTGCGGCCGGCGCACCGCGCTGATCTGAAGCCAGGAGCCAGGTGCTTCTCCTGGTCTCCCATGGGGTGCAGGGCCCAAGGACCTGGGCCATCCTCCACTGCACTCCCTGGCCACAGCAGAGAGCTGGCCTGGAAGAGGGGCAACCGGGACAGAATCCGGTGCCCCGACCGGGACTAGAACCCGGTGTGCCGGCGCTGCAAGGCGGAAGATTAGCCTAGTGAGCCGCGGCGCCGGCCAAGTTTTTTTTCTTTTTAAAGATTTGTTTATTTGAAAGTCAGTTACAAAGAAAGGCAGAGGGAGAGAGAGAAAGAGAGGACTTCCCTCTGCTGGTTCACTCCCCAGTTGGCAGCAATGGCTGGATCTGCGCCAGCCAGGAGCTTCTTCAGGGTCTCCCATGCGGGTACAGAGGCCCAGGAAAGCTGGATTGGAAGAGGAGCAGCCAGGACTCAAACCAGTACCCATATGGGATGCTGCCACTGCAGGTGGCAGCTTACCTGCTATGCCACAGCGCCGGCCCCAAAATGGTACCTATCTTTTTTTTATACAAGTCTTTTTTTTTTTTTGGACAGGCAGAATGGACAGTGAGAGAGAGAGAGACAGAGAAAGGTCTTCCTCTTTGTGTTGGTTCACCCTCCAGTGGCTGCCGTGGCTGGCACACTGCGCTGATCTGAAGCCAGGAGCCAGGTGCTTCTCCTGGTCTCCCATGCGGGTGCAGGGCCCAACCACTTGGGCCATCCTCCACTGCACTCCCGGGCCACAGCAGAGAGCTGGACTGGAAGAGGATCAACCGGGACCGAATCTGGCGCCCCGACTGGGACTAGAACCCGGTGTGCTGGCGCCGCAGGGTGAGCCACTGCGGTGGCCTTTATACAAGTCTTTTTATGGATCTGTTTCCATTTATCTTGGGTAAATACCCAGCAGCAGAATTGCTGGGTCACAGGTGGGGGTATGTTTAATCTTAGCAGTGTGTGAATTCCAGTTGCTCCAAATCCTCACCACTTCACTGAAATGGGCATTTAAGATCTGTGTATTTTATGTTAACTACATCTCAGTGAAAGTATCAGCAAAGAAAGTAACTGAACAGTGTTTTCATATGCACTGAATATAATAATCAATTTGAATATCTGTGTCAGAAACTATGCTGGCCGGTGCCGCGGCTCAATAGGCTAATCCTCTGCCTTGCGGCGCCGGCACACCGGGTTCTAGTCCCGGTCAGGGCGCCAATTCTGTTCCGGTTGCCCCTCTTCCAGGCCAGCTCTCTGCTGTGGCCCGGGAGTGCAGTGGAGGATGGCCCAAGTCCTTGGGCCCTGCACCCCATGGGAGACCAGGAGAAGTACCTGGCTCCTGGCTTCGGATCAGCACGGTGCACCGGCCGCAGCGGCCATTGGAGGGTGAACCAACGGCAAAGGAAGACCTTTCTCTCTGTCTCTCTCTCTCACTGTCCACTCTGCCTGTCAAAAAAAAAAAAAAAAAAGAAAGAAAAAAAGAAAAAAGAAACCGTGCTGTGCATACAAAAGCAAGACAGCTTGATTGAAAAACTCCAAATTTCACCATTTTAACTAAATTACGATCACTCTAAATAATGAATTTTAATGATGTAATTGAACTCAGCTTGCCTCTGTACACAATCTTGCTGCATATTTAGCGGCATAGTGGGTAAGGCCATGAGAAATGTTTCCCTATTCCCATTGTTAGCATAGTGGGTAAGGCCATGAGAAACGTTTCGCTATTCCCATTGTTAAGACATCTGGCATGCTGGTGGAGATATAAATTGTTAAAACGTGTGGAGTGGGGCTGGCGCTGTGATGCAGTGAGCTAAGGCCCTGACTGCAGCGCTAGCATCCCATATGGATGCCGGTTTGAGTCCCGGCTGCTCCACTTCCGATCCAGT
This sequence comes from Oryctolagus cuniculus, assembly GCF_964237555.1. Lineage (NCBI taxonomy): Eukaryota > Metazoa > Chordata > Mammalia > Lagomorpha > Leporidae > Oryctolagus > Oryctolagus cuniculus. Next base: position 90,127,033 of record NC_091445.1, on the reverse strand, counting down.
TCCCTACTAATGTGCTTGGGAAAGCAGCAGAGGATGGCCCATGTCCTTGGGCCCCTACACCCACGTAGGAGACCCGAAGAATCTCCTGGCTCCTGATCAGCTCAGCTCTGGCCATTTTGGCCATTTGGGGAGTGAACCAGTAGATGGAAGACCTCTCTGTCTCTACTTTTGTCACTCTTTCAAATAAATAAAATAAAATAAAAAATTTTCAAGTAAAATTTAGCAATATTTTTCAAATTTATCAATGTTCTAACCCTTTGCCTATGAAATTCCACTTGTAGTTTATCCTACATATTTGCACATATGCAAAAATGACTTCTAAAAATGATTTATTTGGAAGAGTGGTAGATCTTTCATTTGCTGGTTCACTCTGCAAATAGCTGCATCAGCCTGGGCTGACTCAGGCTGAGACCAGGAGCCAGAACTCCCTCTGGGTCTCCCATATGAGTGGCATGGGTCCAAGCACCTGGGCCATTAACTGTTGACTTCCCAGGGATATTAGCAGGGACTGGATTGGAAGAGGAGCAGCTGGGATTCAGCTGGCCCTCTGATACAGGATGCGAGTCACACTGCACTGCAATGTTGGCTCCCCAAATTTCTGTACAAGGCAATTGATGTAGAACAGCTGAATTTTAGAACCAAACTAAATATCTGTCAGTTGGGTTACAGTTGGGTTACTGTGCAGCTATAAAGAGACTAAGAATACTTTCTAATGCTTCGATTGTGCAATAATTTCTAAGTGAAAAATACTATGTACATGTTTTTGCTTGTGTATGCATTCAGTATTGGGAAGGAAATTGACAAGAGCTGAACATCTGAGTGATGGAGTTTTTTTTTTTTTTTTTTAAAGATTTACTTATTTATTCAAAAGGCAGAGTTACAGTGAGGCAGAGGCAGAGGCAGAGAAAGAATGAAAGTCTTCCATCCACTGGTTCACTCCCCAGTTGGCTGCAACAGCAAAGCGGTGCTGATCCGAAGCCAGGAGCCTGGAGCTAGCTTCTTCCAGGTATCCCCCGAGGGTGCAGGGGCCGAAGGTGTTGGGCCATCTTCCACTGCCTTCCCAGGCCATAGCAGAGCTGGATCACAAGTGAGCAGCCGGGACTTGAACCAGCAGGTGGCAGCTTTACCTGTGCCCATGTGGGATGTCAGCACTGCAGGCAGCGGCTTTACTCATTACAACACAGCGCCAGCCCAAAGGAGATATTCTTGAGAATTGGCCCACATGAGTGTTAACCACTAAAAATACATCTCTCTGTATTAATAGCATAGTTATTTCAGTAGAGGATCAGAATCTAAAGTTAAACCAGAATCTTTTGGTGAGCCATCTAACTATATAGCCTGTTTTTCTGCTGAAATTACAATAGCTTCATCAGTTATCACATTAAAGGAACAGTTAAGTTTATAATCTAAGTTTATTTTAGGTGGAATAAATAATGATCAGAGGAAATGGTAAACAATTACCACCTTTCTTGGGGCAAATGAATTACTAAGCAGGCTTTTGTTTTGGTTTTTTAAGATTTTATTTATTTGAAAGGTAGAGTTACAGAGAGGCAGAGGCAGAGATTGGTTTTTTTAAGAAACTTATTTGTGCACTTAACATGTAATCACTTGGGATGCTAATTTGATTATTTATTTATTTATTTGAGAGGTAGAGTCAGAGAGGGAGGGAGAAGGGTCTTTTATCTGCTGGTTTACTCCCCACATAGCTGCACTGGCTGGAGCTGAGCCAATCTGAAGCCAGGAGCCAGGAGCTTCTTCCAGGTCTCCCATGTGGGTGCAGGGACCCCCGAGCACTTGGTCATCTACTGCTTTTCCATGGCCATAGGAGAGAACTAGATCGGGAAGTGGAGCAGCTGGGACTCAAACTGTGCCTATATGGGATGCTGGCACCACAGGCAGAGGCTTAGCCTACTATGCCACAATGCCCGCCCCTTGGAATGCTAAATTAGACAATGAAAGCTATCTTTGAAGTCAAGGCTTAGAAAGGTGATTCCTCAAAATTTATGTATTCTTATTCATTTTAATATACATTGTATCTTTTGTTCCCAAACCTTGTAAAGTAGATTTGACCAGATTTTATTTACTTAAGGTACAAGGGAAAAAAGATACACGGAGAAGCTGATTTGCCTGAGATTGCATGGTTTCTCTGAGCCTTTGGTACTGGAGTTTCCCTATTTATACTTGTACCCCTTTCATCCTCTGCCCCTGCCCTCTCACCCTGATCCCTCACAATCACATTAATTTAGTATTTTTGTTGTTTCTTTGCCTTCTAAGGGAAATGACAATTTTTTAACAAGCAGAGTGGACAGTGAGAGAGACAGACAGAGAGAAAGGTCTTCCTTTGCCGTTGGTTCACCCTCCAATGGCCGCCGCGGCTGGCGCGCTGTGGCCGGCGCACCACGCTGATCCAATGGCAGGAGCCAGGTACTTATCCTGATCTCCCATGGGGTGCAGGGCCCAAGCACCTGGGCCATCCTCCACTGCACTCCCTGGCCACAGCAGAGAGCTGGCCTGGAAGAGGGGCAACCGGGACAGAATCCGGCGCCCTGACCGGGACTAGAACCCGGTGTGCCAGCGCCGCAAGGCGGAGGATTAGCCTAGTGAGCCGCGGCGCCGGTGGGAAATGACAATTTTAACATTAGTATAATAGTTTATTGTACCTATCTACTTGAAATATATTTTCATGTATAAAAATTGTATTGACATATCAATATACAATTATTTTCCCACCACTGAAAAATTTTAATATGTACTAAAGATTCTGGACCAAAAAATGTGCAAAGACAAAGAATATCAAATAACTTACAGTAAATTTCTAAAATCCCTCACATATTAAAATTGGAAAGACAAAAATATGATTTACAATACATGTTAGCCGTATGGTTAGATAAGAAAATAGTACCCGTACTAAATTCATCCTACTTATCAAAACTCCTAGTGTAAGAAGAATGAAAATGTTTAGATGCTTATAAATAGAAAAGTATTCTAGTTTCTTTTGGGCAACATTATTTGGTGTTCATAAAACTGCATATACAGTATCTATCACACTACCTATCCAGCTAAAATTGGAAATGAAAAAAATAAAAACTGGTTATCACTCATAAAGAAGTTTGGTTTTATGATACCCAAATCTTTATGGACAAGCTTTCCTTATTAAACCTTGAAATAACTACCTATTCTTTGATATTTCTTATGTATCAACGTGTTCCAGAAAGTAGATAAAACTCAAAACCAGAAGCAGAGAATTCAGCTCTGAATTGAACCAATGACTGTCTCATGGCTGTTCTACACCAGGGACAAGTGAGAAGATGAGAGGCCTAGCACTGCTTGCGTGCCAGCTTGGAAAGCAGCATGGAATGGCAGACACCAGCAAGAAACGAGTGTTCTGCTTGGGAGGAAGGTGACAAGTGAGCAACATGGACACAGGCTGGTATAAGTTCTGTACCCTAATAAATTAATTATTCATTGGCAAATATTAACAAAAGTAAAAAATTTATTTTACAGAGTGGTTGGTTTTGGTAACATCCAAAACTGTAATGTTATAGACTCCCTGTTCTCACTGCTTATGTCATATCAGTGGTTGAAGTTTCTCTCAAATAATTTAGTTTACATTTAAGGTGGCAATACAGATTTTACCCAGTGGACTTCAGTTATAATTAGAAACCAGTTTTATGTACAGAAAATTCATAAATATAGAACTTTTATTCCTATTTTATCTTTAGGCTATGCAAAAAATGGACTAAAAATTTTTCATTTGGATCTTTGTAATAAACATGTAAATACATATTTACAATGGAGATGCTTTCTGACAGAAAGGAAACACAGAAGTACTTTTGGTCTTCATTAGAATCCATCATTGTGTCCATTTCTGAAGATGATGAGACACATTATGTTCAAATTGTAAGAGTCATTTAAAATACATAATTCAAATCACTATTTTACTGTGTGATCAATGTTTCAATCAATATTTAAATTTCCTTTAGGAAAGAGTCCTTGATCCAAGAATAGGGAGCTTTAAAATCTCTGTACAATTACACGCAGTTTCTGTCCTGCTGGCAATGTTACAAACACTGAGTCACTGAATCTTCACTGCTCACATCGGGGGTAATCTGTGAGTTCTCTCACATAATGTAAGTGCCATCCTTGCAGTATTTCATGGACTCCATTTGTTTTGTCATAGCCAGAACATCATGAAATCCAGTACTTAGGCCAGACATATGTTGAAAGTATGCTTCTTTTTCTACTTGAATTGTTAAATTGTTTACTCCTGCATCTTTAAGTATTCCTGTAACCTGTTATAAAAATAGACATTTTAAAGCATTGAGAGTAACACATTCAGTATCTTACAAAATTCCTAGCACATTTTTTATAGTCACAGATAACCTAAGATACATCCTCAATGTAATGTTTCCTATTCAGTCAAAATGTAAGATATGATCTTTTAAAAGGTCAGTAAATTACCAACATGGAATTTAAAGTAGAGAAGGAAAACAGCTTTTGTTTCCCATTTGATACACATAGGACACAGCTATAGCAACTGCTTTGATCTCTAACTCCAAACATAGCACATATCCTCTCAAATTGGTTATTGTTATTAATTTAGTGCTAAATTTATAATAATTTATTTCTTGATAATCTACTAGAAATCAAGAGCAATCATAAGTTTTTTTTTTTAATTAACTTAAGCTTGTCATCTAAATGCTAAAACTTGACTTTAACAAACTTATATAAAACAAATCTAGATGTACAAATGTTATATTACTCTGGTGAAAGATATTTTTATTTTATTATTTTTTAAAAATTCTTAGTGGGAGGCCGGTGCCACGGCTCACTAGGCTAATCCTCCACCTGCGGCGCCGGCACTCTGGGTTCTAGTCCCAGTTGGGGCGCTGGTTCCGTCCCGGTTGATCCTCTTCCATTCTAGCTCTCTGCTGTGGCCAGGGAGTGCAGTGGAGGATGGCCCAAGTGCTTGGGCCCTGCACCCCATGGGAGACCAGGATGAAGCAACTGGCTCCTGGCTTCGGATCAACGCAGCACGCCAGCCGTAGCGGCCATTGGAGGGTGAACCAATGGAAAAAGAAGACCTTTCTCTCTCTGTCTCTCTATCTAACTCTGCCTATCAAAAAAAAAAAAAAAATTCTTAGTGGGAAATACTTTTGCTCTTTTACTTTTTTTTTTTTTTTTTTTTTTTTTTTAAGATTTATTTGCTTATTTGGAAGTCAGAGTTATACAGAGAGAAAAGGAGAGGCAGAGGCAGAGAGAGGTCTTTCATCCGCTGGTTCACTCCTCAGTTGGCCACAATGGCGAAAGCTGTGCCGATCTGAAGCCAGGAGCCAGGAGCCGCTTCTGGGTCTCCTATGCAGGTGCAGGGCCCAAGGACTTGGGCCATCTTCTATTGCTTTCCCAGGCCATAGCAGAGAGCTGGATCGGAAGTGGAGCAGCCAGGACTGGAACCGGCGCCCATATGGGATGCCGGCACTGTGGGTGGCGGCTTTACACGCTACACCACACAGCACCAGCCCAATATTTAAGAAAATGACTTCTGAGCTGTAGAAACTCTGATGTGTTTAATTTTATGGTATGAATTCCCTCAACTGAAATTACAAAAACAAAAGACTTTACCTGCTGTACTATTCTTTGTTCTAGCACATCAGATGTCACTTGTATATGAATTGTTCCTGCCACAATACTGGCAGAATGGCGCCAGAAATGAGGATCTCGGTATGATATTAATCCTTCAATTTTTTGTATCTGTCAAATAAAAGAATATGTGATGTAAAAGGCCTTTTCAAAAGCTAATTTACTTAATACAATTTTGTAGACACTTTCTGATAGCAAATAAACAGATTCATTGGTCCAGGAATCACTATTAAGCTTATAAAAAAAGAAGATAATGAGGCGAGAAGTTGAAGGAACAGGAGAGGGGACAATTAACTTGAACTAAAAGTGCCTAAAATATTCTGACTCAGGAGTGATGCCACGGAACAGGAAGGTGAATGGAGGGGTGGCAGGTGTGTTTACAAGCAAATGTGGCTTTCACTAATAGTTATACACCCGTTCTCACAACATATGCATACTTTTCCTATTCTAAACATTACCTGGACATGTTCAATGAATTCCATTGATTCCACTGATACACACACGCACATATTATTTGTTTCAGAGATAACACATTCCATAGATATCCTCAATGTTCAATATGAGAATGGTTCAGTAGTTATTAATCACCCATACAATGCAATACTGTACGGTCATTAAAAATGTATTAGAATATCTACCAACATGATGTAAGTGGGGAAAGATTTACAGATCAGTATAAAAAGTATTTTGCTATTTTTATTTTCAAAATATTCTATTTTAGAAAAACTTGTAAAAGTTTCTTTCCAGGTGGTAAAACTATAGTGATTTTTTTGGGTACTTTTCTGTATTTTGAAGTTTCCTGTAATGGATATGTACATTACACTTTTTAAAGAGCAGGATGTAATACTAATTTTAAGAAAATGAGAACATTTTATTAATGAAAAGTGGGTTTAGATGCTTTAAATATTGAAAATGCCAACTTTTCATCAGCAGATCCCAATTTATTTTAATATGATATAGCAAAACCCAAGGTGAAAGAAATTCTGTTTGTATTTGTTTTTCTAGAAATTGCTTATTTATAGTCTCGGTCCATTTTCCTCCACGATTGTTTTTTCTTGATTTTAAGGATTATGGAGGGTAAACTTTTACCTGTTTGCATGTACAGTATTTTTTCTTGGTCTGCTGTCTGTATTCCACATTTGTTCATGGACTCTCACCAATTGACAATTTTCAATTGATCAAATTTGTAGATTATTTTCCCCCTTCCTATGTGACTTCTGGTTTCACTTTTTTTTTTTTTTTTTTTAAGATTTATTTATTTGAGAGGGAGAGACAGATTTTCCTTCCATTGGTTCACTCCCCAAATGGCCACAATGGCTGGAGCTGGGCCGATCTGAAGCTAAGAGCCAAAAGCTTCTTCTGGGTCTCCCACATGGAAGCAGGGGCCCAAGCACTTGGACCATCTTCCACTGCTTTCCCAAGCCATCACTAGGGAGCTGTATTGGAAGTAGAGCATCTAGGACTCAAACCAGTGCTTCTATGGGATGCCAGTGCACCTACTATGCCACAGTGCAGGCCCCTAAAAAAAATCTTGTAAAGAAATTTATTTATTGTATTTATTTGAAAGGTGGAGAGGGAAAGGGAGAAGAAGGGGGGTGGGGGAGATCTCGCATCCACTGGTTTGGTCCCTACTTTTTTTTTTTTGACAGGCAGAGTTAAACAGTGAGAGAGAGACAGAGAGAAAGGTCTTTCTTTTCCGTTGGTTCACCCCCGAAATGGCTGCTATGGCCAGCGCGCTGCGCCGATCCAAAGCCAGGAGCTTCCTCCTGGTCTTCCATGCGGGTGCAGGGCCCAAGCACTTGGGCCATCCTCCACTGCCCTCCCGGGCCACAGCAGAGAGCTGGACTGGAAGAGCAGCAACCGGAACAGAATCCGGCACCCCAACTGGGTCCCTAAATTCTTGGAACAGCTGGCACTGGACCAGGTACAGGCTAGCTGTTGGGAACTCAATCTGGGTCTCCCATGTGGGAGCAAGAACCCAGGTACTTCAGCCATCACATCCCAGGGTGTGCATTAGCAGGAAGCTGTAATTGAAGCAGAGCTGGGTCTTGAAGCCAGGAACTCCAACATGGGATGTGCATATCTCAACGTGCATCCTAACTGCTGCACCAAATGTCCACTCCTACTTTAAGCTTATTTGAAAGGCTTTGGGGAAGGTAGTGAGCGGTGTCAGGTGCAGTGGTTAAAGACAGCCTGGGATGTCCACTTCCCATACTGGAAAGCCTGGGTTTGATTTCTGGCTCTGCTTCCATTCCAGCTTCTTACTAATGTGGACCCTGGGTGGTGGCACGTGATGGTTCAAGTAGTTTGGTCCCTGCCTCCATGTGGGAGACCTGGATTGACTTTCTGGTTCCTGGCTTCAGCCTGGCCCAGCCCGAGCTGTCATAGGCCCTGGGAGAATAAATCCATGGATGTAAGATCTCTTTCTCTCATTCTGTCTCTCTGCCTTCTATAATAAATCTTTCTCTACTTCTGACTATAAAAATATTTTATTTTAGTGGTTTTATGGTTTTTTGTCATTTACAATTTTACTGGACATACATTTTTATTGGTATGGCTTATAGATACAGCTTTCCAGCAAGTGGGAATGCAATGAATCCAAAGCTGGCCACTGAGATCAACCCTTTTCTCTTCACTGATCTGAAATGCCATCTGTATGGTCTAATGAATTCCTCACATTTCTGCATCTGTTTCTGGACAAACTATTATATTTTTAAAAATTTGTTTTATGTGTTTATTCTTGTATAAGGATCAACCTGTTTTGTGAGTTAATTTTATAACTTTACAATTCTAAGATGGGATCTTATTAATTAGTTAATAAGTTAATTCTATAAATTTATGTATGGGTGTTTGTTTACTCTCCAGCAATAACTCTTCCAAGTAAGTTTCAAATGATACTGAATTATCTGTCCCCCTCCAAAACAAAACAAAATCCCAATGAGGCAACCAAGATTAGATTTAAAGAAAAGAAAATCATCTTTGTAATACAGAGTCTTCCCATAAGAAAAAGTCTCTCCATTGATTCAGTTCTTTTTTTACACACTTTTAAAAAAATGTGTTTTCTACAGTCACACTTTGTTAGACCAACCTATTTAATTTTAAATGCTACTTTAAAAGGAAAAAAAGCAGTGAGGAAATTATATACAGTACCTTTTCTAAAGCAATATGTAGTTCTTTTTCATACTCTGGTGGCAGTCTCAAAAGTAGAACCTGACAGGCATCTTTGATCAGTGGGACAACACTGAGAAATATTAATACAGCAATAAAGAGAGAACAGAGGGGATCCGCAATGAACCACCCAAACTGCTCTATAAGAACTGTAGATACAATCACACCAATACTGCCAAGCGTGTCTGCCAAAACATGGAGAAACACACCTACAAATAAAATATAAGATCATTATAAATTAAGACACACCTAATTTAGCTCTTTTATCTATCCTACCAGCATTACTGTGTACCTACTATTTGCACCATGTACTTTGGTAGTGGCTGGTTCTATAAAATGGCCTACTTCCCTCGTTTTTACTACAGTAAAAAAAAATTTGGTTCTTCTATAGTCAAAGTTTATAATGATACATTCAGTGTTTATCTTGCAACTAATATTTATTCAATTATCACTGTGTAATGGTAGTATTTTAAAACGGACACGTGGGGCTAGTGCTGTGGCATAGTAGGCTAAGCCTCCACCTGTGGCACTGGCATCCCATACGGCTGCTGGTTTGTATCCCAGATGCTCCTCTTCTGATCCAGCTCTCTGCTGTGGCCCAGGAGTGCAGTGGAGGATGGCCCAGGTCCTTGGGCCCCTGCACCCACGGGGGAGACTCGGAAGAAGCTCCTGGCTTCTGGCTTTGGATTGGCCTGGTTCTGGCCATTGCAGCCATTTGGGGAGTGAACCACTGGATGGAAGATCTCTCTCTCTGTCTCTCCCCCTCTGTCTATAACTCTCAAATAAATAATAAATCTTTAAAAAATTTGACATTTATAAACATTTTCATTAAAATTTTTTTATTTCATTGTGTAAGAACACAACCTGAGATCTATTCTCTTAACAAAATTTTAAGTATACAGATGTTGTCAATTGTAAGTGCAATGTGTAAGCAGATCTCTAGAACTTTCTGTCTTAACTGAAACTTCATGTCTACTGGTTAATCTGCATTTCCTCCTCCCCTTGTCACTGTGACTGTAGTCTTTGATTCTGTGACTCACCCTACCAGTAAGTGGAATCATGCAGTATTTGTCTTTTTGTCACTGGCTTATTTCATATGGCATATGTCCTCAAGGTTCATTCATGTTGCTGCACACCACAAAATTTCCTTCATTTTATGAGGCTGAATACTACTACATTTTATGCATTTACAAATGCATTTTCTACAGCAGATGACTTCAGAGCCCCTTTTTAGCCACAGATTACTTTTTAAAAATGAAAGTGTACTGGAAGCCCAGCATTTGAACGGACAGAGCATCAATACAACTTGAAAGCTTGACAAGGTCGGAGTGTTTGGCAAGGACTCACCCCTCATGTTAGCATTCATGCCGCCGCCTGGGGATCCATGGCTGTGACCATGTCCATGGTCACTGTGTCCATGCATGTGGTGTGAATGGCTGTGATCGGATGAGTGACAGCTTCCTTGGGAAGATCCATGGGTGTGATTATGGGCGTGGCTAAAGGCACAGATACCAATAAGGTTTACTATCAGCCCTCCAACTGACACTGGCTAGCAAAGGGGAGAAGAGAAAATCTTTAAATTTATAATTAAACAACAAAAAAAAGCTTATTATTCAAAAATTATATTGCTTTATATAGTTTACTGTTTATATTTTTGAAAATATTCACAGTAAAACCTAAGTTCAGAAGTCAAAAATTAAAAAAAAAACTAGAATATTTTAGAAGAAACATTTTAACTTTCAAATATCAAACAAGATTGAGGTATCTGAACTTAAGTAAATGACTAACAATGATATGTGCTTGTTTCATGGCTTATAGATAAATAGTACAAAGTTGTGTTTTGTTTATTTAAATAAACTAAAAATGCTGCTTACTACAGCAAGTATGTATCTGCAATCAAAATTTGCATTCTAAGGTTGTTGCATTACAATCTCTCTCTCAAGGTAAATTTCAACAGTTTAGCAATGATTATAACACATTAACTAGTGGATTCCAAATAAGTAGTCTTATTATATCTTAAACAGTAAAATCTTCCGGGGGGGGGGTGGGGAGGGGAGGCTGAGAAAGCAAACATAGTAACTGTCATTTTTTAAAAACAAAGTATTGAAGTTATCTTCATTTAAGTGTGCCGAAATAACTCTCAATGGATTAAAAAAAAACTTTGATTATTCTCTCTTACAAAGTGATTTTGAATAGCAGCTCAAAGTGTTACTTAATTTATCCTGGTTGGGGCCGGTGCCGTGGCATAGTAGGTTAATCCGCCACCTGCAGAGCCGGCATCCCATGTGGGCACCGGTTCTAGTCCTGGCTGCTCCTCTTCCAATCCAGCTCTCTGCTATGGCCTGGGAAAGCAGCAGAGGATGGCTCAGGTCCTTGGGCCCCTGCACCTGCATGGGAGACCGGGAAGAAGCACCTGGCTCCTGGTTTCGGATCAGCATAGCTCCAGCTGTTGTGGCCATTTGGGGAGTGAACCAAAACGGTTCTGTCTCTCCCTTACTTTCTGTAACTCTACCTCTCAAAAAAAAAAAAAAAAAAAATCTTTAAAAGAAATTCATTTGTTTTATAAAGGAAAATATTACCTGGGCAATAAATAATTTTAATTATTGTTTTAAAGATTCATTTACTTTGTTGGAGAGGCAGGTACATAGAAAGAGGAAGAGGGCAAAGGGAGACAGAAATCTGTCCTCCGCTGCTTTCCCAGGTGTATTAGCAGTGTTTGAAAGCAGAGCAGCCAGGACTTGACCAGCATTTGTATGGGATGCCGGAGTCTTAGGTGATAGCTCAACCTGCCATGCCATAATGCTGGCCCCTAACTACTTGAGAGGTTTTCTCTAGTAAACGTGTAGTGCTTCGTTACTACTTTTGGTGATTTAGATTCTTTGCCAGATTTAAAAATTTCAGTTAGCCTTGTAAGCTTGTAGATGGTTACTGAGTCTGACCAAACATTACCTACAGAAACTCCATCACTCATAAATACTCCACCTCCTTTACTGAGAAACAGTCCATCAGGAAGAAATGTGGAAAGCAGAAGCCCCTAAAATTCTGTGGCTAAGAGAATAGTGTATTTTCTTTGAATACACTAACACACATGCCTATATAGCCTAAAACCAATTAACAGAATAATATTGTATTTTTATTTTGCAATTTTTTTCACTTAGTATATCAAAGGCTAATTTACTTAATACAATGTAGACACTTTCTGATAGCAAATAAACAGATTCATTGGTCCAGGAATCACTATTAAGATTATTTAAAAAAAAAAAAAAAAAGATAATGAGGCGAGAAGTTGGAAGGAACAGGAGAGGGGACAATTAACTTGAACTAAAAGTGCCTAAAATATTCTGACTCAGGAGTGATGCCACGGAACAGGAAGGTGAATGGAGGGGGTGGCAGGTGTGTTTACAAGCAAATGTGGCTTTCACTAACAGTTATACACCGGTTCTCACAACATAATGCATACTTTTCCTATTCTAAACATTACCTGGACATGTTCAATAAATTCCACTGGTTACACTGACACACACACATACACACACATTATTCAGAGTAAGGCTTTAAAATTATATAATTTTTCTGATTTTACCATTAACACTGCAAATTTCCTTAGATATTTATATATGTAATTATTTTATTTTTCCTTAGATGTTTAAAAGTATATCTTAAAAAATCAGTGTTTTATAATGTCATCTAATATTTTGACTACCAAAATGTTAGAGAAAAGAACTACTTAATTGCTAAGAGTCAGCATTGTAAATATAGTAGTCCCTTCTTATAAGGGGGATACATTTTAGGCCTTCCACTGACTGCCTGAAACTGCACACAGTACTGACCCAGTGTATTGTTTTTCCCTATTCATACCCATGATTAGTTTATACACACTGTAGGAGATTAACAATAACTCATATTAATAAAATAGAACAATTATAACAATATAATGCAATAAAAGTTATTTTAAACTTTTCAAGTACTTATTTCTGGAATTTTTCCATGCAATGTCCAGACCACAGTTACTGGTTAACTGAAACTGTGCAATGTGAAATCACAGGTAAGGGGGACTACTACAGCACGCAAAGAAGTTATGTTGATTTAAGTTTCACAAAGCCTCCATAAATCTATAACTACAAATGGTTAAATAGGAAGACTTACTGTTAGCATGTTTGTGTCTAATTCCGGAGGATCAATCAATCTGGCAACTGACTCCATAAACACAAAAAAAGCTATTACTATTAGAAAAAGTCCATTAATAAATCCAGAAAGAATTTCTATTCGGCCATACCTAAAAACACAGAATAGTTTTTAGAAAAGAAAAATGACAAAAATACTTTAAAGTATAAACATTATTACTTTGTAAATGAGGAAACAAGCCAGGTTTTCAAATTTTGATATAATTCATAACATATTAGTGGTGGAAAGCCTTTCTGTACATATAGCAATCTGCTGAACATTTCCATACGCATTTAGTGTCCTTACAAAATACCCCTTCTTATTTCTTAGGCTAGAAGTTATTTTCTCTCTTGGAAACACTTGATGTGCTCGCTGTCATGGCACATTGCACTCTCCTTTGTACCAAAACTATTAGTATTTTTGGCTGCTCATCCATTTTCAAAATATAGATAGTTGAAAATAAAAGCTGAATTTATTACTTTACAGCAGGTCTTACAAAATACCTTGTACAAAAAGGGATTCAAATACTTGTTGAATTATTCAGTTAAAGGATATTTTCATATATAGAAACTTCAGATTTTGAATATCCCTTTTAACAGCAAAAACGTGAATGACCATGCATATCCCATTGCTTCTAAGAAATACACTGGGCAAAGGTCTCCATATTTTAACTGAGTTTTGCTCCCTCACTACATGAAAATGATGTCAAGGAATATAACCCTGAGCTTACTGTCACTCAGTATGTATCCTCTCATCTACTTCAAAATAAAGAAAAATGAAAAATTGAAAATAATGGAAATTAAAAGTAATAAAATTTTATTTCCTGGGGTCGGCACTGTGGCGCAGCGGGTTAAAGCCCTGGCCTGAAGTGCCAGCATCTCAAATGGGTGCTGGTTCTAGTCCCGGCTGCTCCTCTTCCGATCCAGCTCTCTGCTCTGGCCTGGGAAAGCAGTAGAAGATGGCCCAAGTCCTTGGGCCCCTGCACCCATGTGGGAGACCCGGAAGAAGCTCCTGGCTCCTGGCTTTGGATCAGCGCAGCTCTGGCCGTTGCGGCCATCTGGGGAGTGAACCAGTGGATGGAAGACCTCTCTGTCTCTACCTCTCTCTTTAACTCTGTCTTTCAAATAAATAAAATACATCTTTAAAAAAAATTTATTTCCTGAGATGGTTTATGCTCAAGATGTTTTCCTTGTACTGCATTACCTTGATGGTGCACCTACCCGTAGGAGAAAATCCGAGTTGCTTTCCATCTACTCATCAGGGCAGCAAAAAGTCCCATGACCAAGGCAGAGCAGTCAAAGAGCATGTGAAAGCCATCTGAGATCAGACCCAGACTATTCGTCAGCACTCCATAGAATAATTCCACAAAGGTAAAAAGCTAAAAAATATTTTCAAAAAAATATGGGAGTAGTATGTTGGGAAATATGCTTCAGTAAAGATTTGTTAGAATTTCATCATAAGGATTTTACACTTTAAAAACTCAAATTATTAATTACTTATTTGAAGATTTGGTATAACTCTGCTCCTTTAGCTATTTAACCACCACTTATTTAGACTAGAAAACTTACTTCATAAAATTCTAAGAAATGAAGCTATATCAGATACATGTATCTCACAAAAGATTTAAAAGTTTTATTTATAGATCTCTAAGAAGCAATAAATGATTACAAAATGATCATGTTAGAAATCAGTGGTCTGTAGTGAGATTCTATAAAGAAATAAACTCTTTAAAAGCTATTCTGTTACCAATTTGAAACAGCCTTTGAATCAGTGGTTCTACCAATGTCTCAAAAATTATTTGCTTGGGCTGGCGATGTGGCACAGTGAGTTAAGCTGCTGCCTGTGATGCTGGATCCCATTTCAGAGGGCTGGTTTGAGTCCTGTCCTGCTTCCAATCGAGCCCTTTGCTAACGTGCCTGGGAAAGCAGTGAGAAAAAGCCCAAGCACTTGAACTGGCGCCCCACGGGAGACCTGGTTTGATCTACCTAGACCCACCCATCATGGCCATTTGGGGAGTGAACCAGTAGGTGGAAGATCTCCCTGCTTTTCAAATAAATCTTAAAATACCGAAACCAAAAATGTTTGCTTAAGTAAGTCAACAAGATCCTGCGTTATTACTATTAACAGAAAATAAGAATTTTGGCTCATCTCTATTACCAAACTTTGAGAAGCACTACAATTATACCATAACTGTCCATATTAAATTACTGACCTTTTTTTTTTTAATATTTATTTATTTATTTGAAAGTAAGAGTTACAGAGAGGAGAGGCAGAGAGAAAGAAAGGTCTTCCATCCGATGGTTCACTCCCAAGATGGCAGCAATGGTTGCAACTGCGCCAATCCGAAGCCAGGAGCCAGGAGCTTCTTCTGGGTCTACCACGCGGGTGCAGGGTCCCAAGGACTTGGGCCATCTTCTACTGCTTTTCCAGGCCATAGCAAAGAAGTAGATCAGAAGTGAAGGAGCTGGGTCTCAAACTAGCGCCCATATGGGATGCCGGCGCTTCAGGCCAGGGCGTTAACCTGCTGTGCCACAACACCGGCCCCAATTACTGACCTTTTTAAGGCACTAATACTTACAAATATTTAGAGGGAATGCATCACTTGCTAGGAGTGCAATACTGACCTTTTGGTGGGGAAAGGTGAATCCTACCTGCCAGGTGTGAGGGCTGGGAGCTTTTTTTTTTTTTTTTTTAATGGAAACAATAAAAACACCATGGCAGAGCTTAAAAATATATTTACATATTTTGGGTTGGCATTGTGGTGTAGCAGGTAAAGCTAGCTGATGTCTGTAACGCCAGCATCTATATGGACAATGATTCGTGTCCCAGCCATTCCCCTTCTGATCGAGTTCCCTGCTAATGTGCCTGGGAAGGCACAGGAATGACCCAAGTGAATGGGCCACTGCCACCCATGTGGGAGACCTGGATGAATCTCCTGGCTTCAGCCTGGCCCAGCACTAGCCATTGTGGCCAACTGAGGAGCAAACCAGTGGTTGGAAAAATTTCTGTCTTTCCTCCTCTCTCTGTAACTCTCCCAAAATAAATTTTTAAAACATTTAAACTTAGGTATTTAAATTTAAAATCTTACCAGATTCAAGCACAAGAAGTAAAAGATCTGCCTAGAGTCACTCTCCTCAAGAATCTGTTTCAGCGATTCCTTAATAAACCGAGGCACGGACTGTGAGCTGTGCTGAAAAGCATCCCCCATGAAGTTGTAAAGAGGTGCTCCTTCAGGAGAGTATCCAATCAGGGTGCCCTTCTGCCCCCTCTTCGAAGGAGATGACAGGATGTTGGCAGCTACAAAGAGGAAAAAACAAGGAATATCACAAACGTTTTAAAACTGTACGCGACCAAAAACCAACACAGAAGCTGTCGGCACTAAGTGCAAGCACTGGCCGATTTCCCAAATTAATGACTGGGTCATCAGACCCCTGAGAAGAGATGTGGCCAAACACGGACAAGCGGGACATGCTTACACAAGATGAAGAACACTGCGCTCACGACCACTCCTCCAGACAGAACGTGTTCCGTGCTCCCCTGGTGTGCTGCTCTGCTCATTGCCCGAAGCTGGTCAGTTATGGGGTGGGTCCAGAAATTTCCAAAAAGGAGAGCACTAATAAAAATGGGCAAGGATCCATAGCGGGCACATTTGGAAACTTCCATTTTGACTGAACAAATGGAATCCACGTAGAAATCCAGGATCATGACAAAAAAAATAACCATCGTGAAAGGCATAATGAGAGAAAACCAAGACTCAACTTTACTCTAGAAATTAAAAAACAAAACAAATTGTCAATACCACATGGATAAAATGTTCACTTAGACATTTTTGTTAATCCTTTTATATATAAACAAATATTTTCATGATTCAATATAATTCCTAAAATGCCAACATATAAGAGCTGCATGATACCAGCATATTTGCAGTATTCTCCCAAGTAACAGGAAAAAAACCCATCATTGTTCGACAGTTTTATAAATATTAGGCAACTCACAATCCTTGAGTCTAACACATGGTGTTTAATGGTTGTTTCTCCCACTGACTTCTGTGGGTCACATGAATCTAAGTGCTACGTAAACGGAACAGTATTTTGTTTGCATTTTCTATAAAAATTAAATGAATCCCCTCCCCAACATTTTAAAACTATTAAGAAAAAGAATAATGTAGGCAATTTTTAAACTAAAATCAAAATAAAATACAAAGTACTGAACTGAAATTTATAAGTGATATCAATTCATTTTACTTATTACCAATAAATGCTTGCTCTTACCTCAGTTGTCATAGAAAGAACAATGACCCATGGGCACAAGAGAAGCACAGAAACAAGATGGGATAAAGCTTGAAGACGTTTGGCTCCCCCAACATCTATAGAGAGTTTTCTGGAAGCTGTGTGAAAACCAACTTTACAACACAAAGCCAGTACTAGCAACAATACTCCACCCTATGAATAAAATTGCAAAATTTCATTAGAAACATACACAGTTCAATACTTAATCCTTAAATACATGATATTTGAAGGAATGGAACTAGCATGTTTTTCCATGTCCTTAATTACTTAACATTTATTTGTTTACTAATTTTTATTTATTTGAGAGGTAGAGAAATAGAGGATGAGACAGAGCTCCCATCTGCTGCTTTACTCCACAAATGCCTGTATGGGAAGTCAGGAGCTGGGGAGCTTAGTCACGGTATCCTGTGTGGGTGGCAAGTGATCCAACCACTTGTGCTATCACCTGCTGCCTTCCTTTAGGGTAAGCATTAGCAGGAAGGTGGAATCTAGAGTGGAGGCAGGACTCTGGAACTTGAACCCAGGCACTCTGATGGTGATGAAAGCAGCCCAAGAAGTGTCTTAACTGCTACGCCAAAAAGCCCACCTCTGAGAATTTAAATGCATATTTATATTTAACTGAAAAGTGATCTCTGTTAAATATAAAGTGGGAATAAGAGAGGGAGGAGATGTACAGTTTGACACATGCTCACTCGGACTTACCCCTAATGGTAGAGTTAGAAACGTGCCAGGGGATTCCAATTCAATCCCATCAAGATGTCATGTACCAATGCCATCTCACTAGTCAAAGTGATCAGTTTCAGTTCATAACTGATCATAATGATAGGATTAAATGTCAAAGGGATCACATAAACAGACTAGTGTCTGCTAATACTAACTGATAGAATTAAAAAGGAGAGAACGATCCAACATGGGAAGTGGGATACATAGCAGACTCATAGAATGGCAGATGTCCTAAACAGCACTCTGGCCTCAGAATCAGCCCTTAAGACATTTGAATCTGGCTAAAAGCCCATGAGAGTATTTCAGGCATGGAAAACCAAGACACTGTGGCAAAAACAAACAAACAAACAAACAAAAAACAAAAAAAGAAAACCTAAATGAAAGATCTCTGTGAGATCCCAGGGGAAAGAACGGGCCATCAAAGAAGGACATACCTTTCTCCCAAGGGAGGAGAGAACTCCCACTTTGACTATGGCCTTGTCTAACTAAGATCGGAGTTGGTGAACTCAAGAGGCTTCCATAGACTTGGTAGCTCATGACAAGAGCCTCAGGTGATTACTGACATCAGAAATAAGGGTGTCAATTGTTAAATCAACAACAGGAGTCACTGTGCACTTACTCCCCATGTAAGATCTCTGTCCTTAATGTGTTGTACTATGTGAATTAACGGTAAACTACTACAAGAACAGTACTCTATACTTTGTGTGTCTGTGTGAGTGCAAACTGTTGAAATCTTTACTTGGTAAATACTAAGTAGATCTTCTGTATATAAAGATAATTGAAAATGAATCTTGATGGAGAATGGGATAGGAGAGGGAGTGGGAGATGGGGATGGTTGTGGGTGGGAGGGAGGTTATGGGGGGAAAAAGCCGCTATAATCCAAAAGTTGTACTTTGGAAATTTATATTTATTAAATAAAAGTTAAAAAATGCATATTAAAGTTAGAGCTGCTGTAACCTTTTAAAATCGTTTGGTCACATTAGCAAAAAGAAAAGAACATACCTTGTGATCTGCCACACCTAAGAAGGCAATGGCTGTGTAAAGCATGTGAGTTAGAGCACTGTCATGATGTCCTTCAGCTGAGTGGGGTGGAGTAAAGGAAAACATTCCAAATGTTAAATCTTTAAAACCTTTTGGGTTGAAGATAGACTAGTCTGAGGGCTCTGAACCTGACCACCCTCAATAACGTGCTTCTCTTAAAAACAAAACAATTCAAAATCTAATTCTGGGAAACAACTTATAAATTGGATTGGACTGTATTTCTTTTGTTGTCTGCAAGACAATTTTAAGAGTACTCAAGATATAGTTGGTAATTTTAATACTTAATCTCCAAAATACATTCACTTACATACTATACGTCAATAAAGGGACAAGAACAAGGACTCTCCTTGGACCACTTCAGAATTAAAAGTTGCCTTTTTAAGGGCCACCAGTCCTGAATCTTTCTAAGTCACTGACCACATAAGCCCCAGAAGAGTAGTCAGCAGCAAGCAGGAGAGGGTGGGTGGGAAGAGCATTGCAACCCAGAGGCTTTTCAAGGTAATGGCCCCTCACTCATTACAACAAGTAATTATCAGTTTACTAGTGAGTTTTAGGGTTATGAGCATCAGTAGCCAGAAGAACCAAAACTGGTACTTTAAGTTCTCCTGAATGAAGTGGGCAAAGGCCTATGGGTAGGAAAGACTAAGGCATGTCTGTAGAGTAAAATGAGTGGCCATTTGACTGAAAACTTGGATTTGTGTAAGAGAAGAGCGGGGGCTGAGGTGGAAATTAGAATTTAAAGAAAGAGAGTAGATACCAAGCAAGGGAATTTGAAGTTTTTCTTCCACACAAGAGGATGCTGGAGATTTTTCACTTAATCTCAAAAAAGGTTTATATTTAATAACTGCCACTAATAAAATGATCATTTAAATTGTTAAATTATAAGGGAGCAATTAGACTGATTATGCCAAGTGGAAAATCATACATTTTTCAAAAAAATATTTGAAAGGCAGAGTGACAGAGATGGGGTAGGAAGGGAAGGAAAGAGGGAGAAGGAGAAGGAGAGAGGCAGGGGGGATCTTTTATCTGCTGATGCACTTTTCAAATGTCCCTAACTGCCACAGCTGGGCCAAGCCAAAGCCAAATTCTACCTGGGTCTCCCACATGGCTGCCAGGGGCCCAAGCACTTGGGCCATCATGTGCTGCCTTCTTAAGCCCATTGGCAGGAAGCTGGATGGGAAGTGGAACAGCTGGTTCTTGAACAGAACTAACACTCCACTGTGCCACAATGCTGGCCCCTCATCCATTTTTTAAAAGGCACCAGGACAGTCTAAATCTTCCTTCAATGTCCCAACTTTCTGAAAACTTCTGATATTACAAAAGATACTGAGAAGCCATAAAATATTCATTACTTGAATATTGATTTAGGATATCTACATTAAGCTATGAAAGTGTTATTGATTGATCAGTTTAATTTATTCACTCCTTTTCCCATTAGGCCAATCTTCTACCTTTCTGCAAGACTTTAAATGATTTCAATGTATTGCGAAAGGATACGGTGTTCTGCCATTTTAGCCATGAGATCATCATTGTCAAAAAGCAATAAACAGATCACAGCAATGATGAAAAAAGCAGCCCCTCTTGTCTGAAAAATGAAGAAAATATTATAAAGGATGGAGTTTTCAAGGGTGGACTTTAAAGTAACTGTATAAATGCTAAAGAAAAACATTTTTTTCAAATAAACAGTTAAAGATTTGTTATTACTTACAGAATTAACTTCCCTAAATGTTACTTTAGTTTTGGCAGAAAAGCCCAAGTAGCTAAAGAATAATTAATAGGGACTTACTTTACTCTACAACATGAAAGGGATAGATAACATTCTAGTTACTCCTGTAGGAAACACAACTAAGGCATGTTAATAAAATTACCACAGTCATTTCCAAGAGCTAATAAAAGTGTAAAGTAATTAAAAAGCTAAATAAACTTTTAAAATTTATGTTCTCATTCTAAGGAAAGGACTCTAAAAGAAAATTACAGAACGAACCCTTCAGCCTCATTTGTACAAATGTTTCAGAATTTTAACTATAAAAACAATCTAAATAACAGTATATATTCAGTATTTACAAACTTAAAGGTATAATACTTCCTGCATAGTATGGATTTTTATGACATAGGTAATATTATATGAATATTTAGTTATATTCCATATACATATAATAAGCATATTAAATAAAAGGTTAAAATGAAAAGTAAGGATACTATTCCATGTGTTATATGATTATAGCCACCCTTGAAAAACTCTGCATGGTAGGTATTATGACAAAAGTCAGCATACACTAAAACATCATACAATTTTAAATTTTTAAAATTTTCATTGAGTTAGGATATGCTAATATTAGCAACATTCAAATACAGAGTATATAATTTCAACTTTTACTAACAAAGTGGAACACCAAAAATTTTGCTGTGCTTCAGAGAATTAACAGAAAAAAAAAACAAACACTAAGTTCTGCACAGGTGTTCTGATTCTTGCTGAAACTAATGAGAGGATATGTACGAACTAAACAAGTACTCTCATTTCTGATTATTGATGCAGCGAAACCTTTATTTTATCTTTTTTTTTTTTTTTTTTTTTTTTGACAGAGTGGACAGTGAGAGAGAGAGACAGAGAGAAAGGTCTTCCTTTTGCCGTTGGTTCACCCTCCAATGGCCGCAGCGGCCGGCGCACCACACTGATCCGAAGGCAGGAGCCAGGTGCTTCTCCTGGTCTCCCATGCGGGTGCAGGGCCCAAGGACCTGGGCCATCCTCCACTGCACTCCCTGGCCACAGCAGAGAGCTGGACTGGAAGAGGAGCAACCTGGACAGAATCCGGTGCCCCGACCGGGACTAGAACCCGGGGTGCCAGCGCCGCAGGCAGAGGATTAGCCTATTGAGCTATGGCAGCGCGGGCCAAACCTTTATTTTAAAAAATGTTTTATAGTTATTTGTATTTCTTTTGTGAATTGTCTTTTCTTATCCTTTGCTCATTTCTGTTGAAGATCTGTAAGTGTTTTATTTAGTGACATGTACATTTTATATCTTAGAAGAAATGAGAAACTTTAACTCATAATTTTTGCTGTTGTTAAAATTTTTTTTTTGACAGGCAGAGTTAGACAGTGAGAGAGAGACAGACAGAGAGAAAGGTCTTCCTTTCATTGGTTCACTCCCAAATTGGCCGCTACAGCTGGCGCGCTGCGCCAATCCGAAGCCAGGAGCCAGGTGCTTCTTTCTGGTCTCCCATGCAGGTGCAGAGCCCAAGCACTTGGGCCATCCTCCACTGCACTCCCGGGCCATAGCAGAGAGCTGGCCTGGAAGAGGGGCAACCAGGACAGAACTAGCGCCCCAACCGGGACTAGAACTCGGGGTGCCGGCGCCACAGTTGGAGTATTAGCCAAGTGAGCTGAGGCGCCGGCCTGCTGTTGTTAATTTCTTGTTTACATGATGTTTTCCATTATACAGAAGTTTCTAACCATTACAAAGTCAAATGTGGTGAATTTTCCCTTTGAGTTTTTTCCACTGCTTTTACAAAATTCGTTTTTGCCTTTGTATTAATCTATGTTAAGATACCTTTCTTTAAGCCCACAAAAGTCTTTAATCCACTTGAAATTTATTTTGGAATATTCTATACATCAGAGGGAAGCATTAAATAGTAGCTTACTGCTTAAGTAACAACGACTCAATTTTCCTTACTCATAAGTTTAAGGCATAACGGTGACTCAATTTGAAATCCACAGTATGTATTCTCTCACTCTACTCCACCAGGCGGGTTACTTTCTTCATCCTATTATTTTATTCGTGTCCCTCTATGCTTGCCCTGAAATCCCCTTTCAGAACAGGGACTGTTATACCTTACGTATCTTTGTTTCTCCTTTCCCTTCTGTCTAGGACACTGCGCCACGCACAGGAGTCCTTTTGGGTGTGTTTTTTTTTATAGAGTATTATAAAATTTTATGTTTTTTCATCAGGTGGACACTTTGGATAATCCATTCCAGAAGACCAGTGCGCCTGACTTAAATGAAGCCTGTATCCTTCTCATGCTGACAAAAGCACTGGCAGCACAGGCTGGGTCAGATTTCTGACTCAGACAGTGCGGTTCCAAGTAGACACGGCCACAGCGAGAACCCTGCCTACATTTTTCCAGGTTGCTTCAGTAGGGCTACTGGCGACCCACCCTACTTCAGGAATCATTTAATTTGGTAAAACAGAAACATTATAGCTCTAACAGCTTGGTACTACAGATTGGAAACTCATTTACTATAAGACTATAATACCAGAATCACTTAAGAAAATGTTGGACAAATTTTCATCAGATATTTTATACGTGTGTGCGTATAATTATTTATTTTCATATTATATGTAACAAGTTCCTAGCTATTTCCCAAAATTGTTGACAAAGGCAAAGAATAAAGTCAGTGGAGGAGTATAACATGGAGACCTTTGAGGTGATGTGCCAGTTCTGTGTTTTGGTTTGGTGGTGATTATAGAAATCTTAGCGTATAAGATTTCATAGACCTACACACACACATAAACACAAGTTAAATAAAATTGGTAAAATCTGAATAAAGTATATGGGTTGTACCAATGTCAGCTCCTTGATTCAGACAGTGTACTTAAGTTGGGTAAGAAGTTACTTTTGTGGGAAATTGAGTGAAGGTTATATGGACCTCTCTGTACTATTTTTACAACTTCCTACGGCTCTATAATCATTTCAAAATATAAAGTAAAAAAGAAAAAACCTCCCTGCATTCTTATAAATGGTAAAAGACACGATTTTAATGCTTTGGATAATGTTTTACACTATACTTTCACTTTCCAAATAACTGATAAGGAAGCATTCTACCTTTGCTGGTCCTCCTCCAGAACTGGTGAACAAAACACTGAGGAGCGAGATGACAACAATTTCACTGTGTTCAAACAGCAGCAAAGTCCTACAAAAATAAAACACTGTCATTCATGAACTTTATCTGATCTTTATCAGGAAGCACAAATTCAACCAAAGGTAAGAGAAGAAAAGAAATAATCCCCCTGACTTCAGAAGGCAACATGAGATATAGGTACAACTGTGTGGAAATATTTTGACATTGTCTATCTAAGAAAGGTAGAAGCTACAAATACCCAACATTAGCATTCCTAAGATTATATTATTATAAGGGCTTCTTGAAAATATGTTCCAGGAGGCCGGCGCCGTGGCTCAATAGGCTAATCCTCCACCTTGCGGCGCCGGCACACCGGGTTCTAGTCCCGGTTGGGGCGCCGGATTCTGTCCCGGTTGCCCCTCTTCCAGGCCAGCTCTCTGCTATGGCCAGGGAGTGCAGTGGAGGATGGCCCAGGTGCTTGGGCCCTGCACCCCATGGGAGACCAGGAAAAGCACCTGGCTCCTGGCTCCTGCCAGGATCAGCGCGGTGCGCCGGCTGCAGCGGCGGCCATTGGAGGGTGAACCAACGGCAAAGGAAGACCTTTCTCTCTGCATCTCTCTCTCTCACTATCCACTCTGCCTGTTAAAAAAAAAAAAAAAAAAAAAAAGAAAAAAAGAAAATATGTTCCAGGAAACACAAGGTTGCTCATATCAGCATTATGTGCAGTAGACCAAACTGGAAACAACTTATATACACACTAATAACAGACTGGATAAAAAAGTCTTTCCATTCAGTGAACTATCATACAGCAAATAAGAATAAATGAAATGTTATGAATATACCAAAAAATACTGAAATATATGATTTAAAAGGTAAATCTTAAGATGCATGAATTATATTTAAAAACTACTATAAAAATGAATTATATATGTATCAAATAGGCAAACCTCAAATGTAACACTGAATGGATATAGCATGTTGCAGAAAAAAATCCATGCAATATATCTGCATTTATATAAAGCAAAAAGTTTGCAAAGTTAAACATAAAAAAAGAGAAATAGGTGACAAAACTTAGAGAAACCAAAGGAATGAAAAACAATGACAACAAGCCTGCGCCGCGGCTCAATAGGCTAATCCTCCACCTAGCGGCACCGGCACACCGGGTTCTAGTCCTGGTCAGGGCGCCGGATTCTGTCCCGGTTGCCCCTCTTCCAGGCCAGCTCTCTGCTGTGGCCCGGGAGTGCAGTGGAGGATGGCCCAACTGCTTGGGCCCTGCACCCCATGGCAGACCAGGATAAGTACCTGGCTCCTGCCATCGGATCAGTGTGGTGCGCCGGCCACTGCGGCCATTGGAGGGTGAACCAACGGCAAAAGGAAGACCTTTCTCTCTGTCTCTCTCTCACTGTCCACTCTGCCTGTCAAAAAAAAAAAAAAAAAAAAAAAAAAAAAAAAAAAAAAGAAAAACAATGACAACAACAAAAAGCTTAGGCAGGGGGAGAGGGGGATGTAATGAGGAGATGCACAAAGGCCTCCAAGTTACTGACAGGTTTTTTTTTTTTTTGTCAGGCAGAGTGGACAGTGAGAGAGAGAGACAGAGAGAAAGGTCTTCCTTTGCCGTTGGTTCATCCTCCAATGGCTGCTGCAGCCGGTGCACCGCGCTGATCCGATGGCAGGAGCCAGGTGCTTCTCCTGGTCTCCCATGGGGTGCAGGGCCCAAGCACTTGGGCCATCTTCCACTGCATTCCCGGGCCACAGCAGAGAGCTGGCCTGGAAGAAGGGCAACTGGGACAGAATCCGGCACCCCGACTGGGGCTGGAACCTGGTGTGCCGGCGCCGCAAGGCGGAGGATTAGCTTAGTGAGGCGCGGTGCCGGCCACTGACAGGGTTTTATCTGGGGGTTGAGTTCTGGATATAGTAGCAGACAACATATGATAGATATTCATTTCATTATTCTTTAAGCATATTTACATTTACTTTCATATGCACATCTTTAAAAAACGTTAAAAACATCACGAGCCAAAAGGAGGCTTATAGGATCTAAATGGTACCAGGTTTTTAGCTGCTTGTTAAATGAAATTTTTTTTCTTTTCTTTATTCAAAAATTTGTAATGAATACATCAGTGGAAACTTTACTGCTATTACCATTTGGAAGATAGTAATTAAAAAAAAAGTAAATGTACCAAAAAAAATAACACTAACCCAAAATGAGACTAGCAAATTGATCAAAGTAGTTTCCTGATTGAGAAATTGCCATAATGGTTTTAGTAATGGAGAGAGGCAGTGCTGCTGGTGGTAATGGGTTGTAAAGGCGGGAAGCACATGGCCATGTACGGAGCCAAGGAAGAATGTATTTTCCCCTCCTATCCTATCCTAATACATTGATAGGGACAGTGACTTAACATATGAACCAACAGATAATTTTTATTTATTTGACAGATAGAGTCAGACAGTGAGAAAGAGAGAGACAGAGAGAAAGGTCCTCCCTCCGCTGGCCCACTCCCCAAACCGCCGCCATGGCCAGTGCTACACTGATCCAAAGCCAGGAGCCAGGCGCCTCCCCCCAGTCTCCCATGTGGGCACAGGCGCCCAAGCACCTGGGCCATCCTCCACCACCCTCCCAGGCCACAGCAGAGAGCCGGACTGGAAGAGGAGCAACCGGGACCAGAACCCAGTGCCCACACAGGATGCTGGCGTCGCAGGCAGAGGATCAACCCAGTGAGCCACGGCGCCAGCCCCACCAAAAGGTAATTTTATAAATAATTAAAAATACTGTAGATGATATACAACAGCACCACTCAGCCACACTCAACATAAACAGAAAACTCTGTTCCCCTGATGAGAAGTTCAGCTAGCTCTCCCACCCCTCCAGGATGCTGCTGCTCCCTAGTACACGGGGCTGTGGTATTTGGAATTATGTGCACTTTGCATCTGACAAAGTACGGGGCACACAAGCCCCGGAGACTCCAACCTAGACGCTGTTTTATTAGCCACGAGAGAGGAATGAACTTTTTGCAAAGCATCTCTAGTCATCACTTTCTGTTCTGTCTACCCCACTGTTCTACCTGAGATCCTTCAGAACATCTTTTAAAATTTTTTTTCTTTAAAGATTTTATTTATTTCAGAGGCAGAGTTACAGACAGAGAGAGGGAGAGACAGAGAAAGCTCCTCCATATGCTGGTTTACTCCCCAAATGTCCACAATGGCTGGAGCTGGGCAGATTCAAAGCCAGGAGCCTGGAGCTTCTTTGGGTCTCCCACGATGGTGAAGGGGTCCAAGGACTTGGGCCATCTTCTACTGCTTTACCAGGCCACAAGCAGGGAGCAGGATCAGAAGAGGAGCAGCCGGGACATGAACTGGTACCCATGGGATGGCGGCGCTGAGCTCAGGCGGGAGCCTAGCCTACGATGCCACAGGGACAGCCCCAGAACATCTTTTATTTTAGTCCTTTCCTCTCATGCTCTTATTCCCTCATCAATGACAAGGTACTTTTTCTTATACTTACTAGGTAAAACCCTTCAGAGATAGAGAAATACTAAAAAATCCTTATGCACAGTTTACATGTTAGGGTTCCTATTAAAAAAATTTTTTTTTTTAATTTCTTTTTACTTATTTGAAGGCAGAGCAACAGAGAAAGAGAGATCTTCCATCCACTGGTTCACTCCCCAAATGCCTACAACAGCTGGGACTGGGCCAGGCTGAAGCTAGAAGTCA
This sequence comes from Oryctolagus cuniculus, assembly GCF_964237555.1. Lineage (NCBI taxonomy): Eukaryota > Metazoa > Chordata > Mammalia > Lagomorpha > Leporidae > Oryctolagus > Oryctolagus cuniculus. Next base: position 90,099,461 of record NC_091445.1, on the reverse strand, counting down.
GTAACTCAACTGGGTTTCCCATGTGGGTGGCAGGGGCCCAAGAACTTAAGCCATCACTGCTGCCCCCCAGAATACACATTAGCAGAGGCTGAATCAAGTGCAGCTGGGACTCAATCCCAGGCACTCTGATACAGGATAGGGGTGTCCCAAGTGGCAGCTTAATGGATGTTCCACTGATCTGCCCATATGATTCCTAGTAAGTGGCCCTTAAACACTTCTTTCTGAAACTGGCTTATTTGCACAAATAAAAAGATCACTCTATACCTCTAGGGGAATATGAAATGAGAGCAGTCTTAACCCACTATTCTTTTAGTTTGATGACAGTCACACTATTATTCCCCAAATGCTTGCTTACAAGGGTATTTGCAGACTTGTCCAAAAAGAAAAAATAAAAAAATGAGTGTTTTTAAACATTTTGCTCTCCTAGGGCCAATGCTTTGACACAGTGGGTTTACCCACTGCTTTGGACACCAGCATCCTATACTGGAGCAGCAGTTCAAGTCCTAGCTGCTCAGCTTCTGATCCAGCTCCCTGCTAATGTACCTGGGAAAGCAGCAGAAGATGGCCCAAGTGCTTGGGTCACCGCCAACAACACGGGAGACCTGGAAGAACCTCTCGGTTCCTGGTTTTCAGCCTGGCTCAGCACTGGACATTGCAGCCATCTGAAGAATTAAATGGCAGATGGAAGATCTTTCTCCCTCCATCTCTCTTTGTCTCTGTTACTCCACCTTTCAGATAAATAAAAAAGATTTCGCTCTCCTTATTGGTTGATTTTACTATTTCAAATCTTGTTACTTCTAAATTAGCTGCTAAAAGGGATCACTAATGAACAATAAAAAAGCCACTCATGCCAGAACTTTCTGAAACTCTTCTTTGGATTTCAATTAGTAAAATACCTGCAACAGATCATGAACACATACACTAATGGTATTTGATAAAGAGCCAGTCTACAACTAAGTAGGCTTTCTTGCTCTCTCTTACTTATTTTGTTGAATTTTACCCAATGCTATCAAAGTGATAGAAGGATTTTTTACAAATAAATATTTGACATAAATAATAGGGTAACAAAACTACTATTCAAAATGAAGAAACATAGATTATTAAAAAAGAGCATTTTTATTTACCTTAGTGGTCCACAAAGGGTAAGGCCAAAAAACCACAAGAGTGAAATGATACACCCGGCAACTGCATGTTTAAATATTGTGATCCACTATAAATAGAAACCAAAAATCCAAAATATCAGTTATATATGTTTTGCTAAAAATCTCAATCTTAAATCAAACACACAGGGAAAGATAATAACACAAATATTTTAAAGATGAAATAGCTACATATTTTGAGACCAGAAAATGTTAAGACCCCTTGAATAGCTAGATTTACAAGATAATATTGTTTCCCATTAGCTACATTCTGTCTGTTTAGATCCTGAAATCTTTTACAGAGTGCAATTTTCTGTTTTCTCCGTTTCTCACTGGTTTCCTAGGAACATCTACTGTTTCAGACTCTCTTTAAAGATTTATTTGAAAGGCAGAGAGATGGAGAGTAGGGGAGACAGAGAGACATTTTCTATCCACTGGTTCTCTTTCTAAATGCCCTCAACAGCCAGGGTTAGGCTAAGCCAAAGCCAGCAGCCATAAACACCCCTCCTATGTGGGTGGTAGGAACTCAAATATTTTGGTCTTCATCATTTGCCTCCCAAGTATGTTAGCAGAAAGCTAGATTGGAAGAATGGGACTGAACCAGGCACTCTGGTATGGGATGCAGGTGTCTCAAGCAGGGGATTAACACCTCTCTAATTTTAATTTTAGTCTTTATATTCTTTTCCTTCAGGAATTTTTAGTGCCCCAATTATTTGAAAAGAGAGAAAAATGTTAATATGCAGTTTCAAATATTTATCCTATTTTAAAAATGTTCTAGGTATCTAAACCAGAAGTACTTGAATTTGTCATCCCAGTTCTGGCACTGGTCTTGTAAGCTGCAGCATACAGCAGGCATGCAGTATGCTGTAACTTCTCTCTAAAGAGGCGATCGTATGGATGACTATGCAGGACGTAGGACATTTCTGGCGTGAAGCTTGAACCTCAGCTGCATAAAGGGAATAAGGACAACGAAGATGAGAGTGATATAATGCACCCTAATAAATATGGCATATGTACATGCCAGGCACAGCATGCTAAGAATTTTACATAAATTAATTGATCCCCACAGCTCCATTAGGAAGTTATTACTAATTCCATTTTACAGGTGAGCAAATGAGAGAGAAATTAAATAACTTGCCCAAAGTTAAGAGCTAATAAGCAAGACAGACAGACTATGAATGTCTAATTCTTAACCTCTATGCTTCGGCAGCCTGCCAGTGACATTTCTACCAGGTGCCTGGGCATGCCTCCATGTCTGATCTGCAAATCTTTCAGAATAAGGAGCCAGTGTTAAAGAACACAATCACATAAATGCTTTTATAATTCTACCCTCTTCCACATTTTTACACATTTCATTACCTTGGTCCTTTATAGTTTACTCTTGAAGCCTCCATTTGGAAAAGGCAAATCAAGAGTGAAGAACAAGTTGGCTCGGGAATGTTCTGCTGTGAATTTAAATAATTCTCGCTGACCAAATATAAGCACCGTGGCAAGGCCGCTGTGGCACAGCAGGTTAAGCTGCTATCTGGGATGCCCGCATCCTGTCCTGGAGCACTGGCTTGAGTCCTGGCTGCTCTGCATCTGATCCGGCTTCCTATTAATGCATCCCGGGAGGCAGTAGATGATGGTGCAAGTGCTTGAGCCCCTGCCACCCACGTGGGAGACCCAGATGGAGTTCTGGGCACTTGGCTTCAGCCTGACCCAGCCTTGGCTACTGTGGGCATTTGGAGAGTGAACTAGTAAACAGATCTCGCTCTCTCTCTTTTTCCCTGTCTCTGTCATTTTGCCTTTTAAGTGCAAGAAAATTAAAAAAAGTTTTTTTTAAAAATACAAGCACTGTACCCTGTACCACTGAAAGGGAAGTTTCTAGGAATAAGCAATTCTTGAAAAAAACCTTACCTGGTGTTTGGTAATAGTTTTCCCAGAAGAAAATGGCTTTTGAAACAAAACCATAAAAAATGCAGTCCTGTAAAAATAGAAACACATATTTGTACAAATCAATATAAAATATAAGGTACAGTTTTAATATATTAGTTTTAACTACATTAGAACTTGAAAGGTATTCTATTCTCTACAGAAATCATAGTGGAGAACCGTACTTATTTTAAGGCACCCACTGCAACACTTTAACAACTCCTTTTTTTAGAACTGTTTTCAATACTAGTTCACAAGTCACAAAAGTAAAGGAGTCTCAGTATTTATTCGTGACATAAAATACCATAGAAAATAATTCCTGTCCTCTCTAAAATTCAGTGATAACAAAACTTGAACCAATAGAAATGAAGAAAGTACTAATTATATATCTTCCACATTACTAACTAAAATAGCTATATAAAAATGCACACAACTGGAGCCTTAAAGTTCCTAGCCCATAATCCCCCAAATTACCAAAATTACACTCTCAATTCTAGTAATTCTTATTAACATGGAGAGTGGTCACTATCAATCTCAAGGTCTAGCAATCTTTAAAAGGATTCCTTACTATACGTAGAATAATAAATAATACAAAGTTTATACTAAAGGAATAGGAAACTCAGGCCAGTAGAGTTTAACTCAGAAAATAAGGAAGATCTGGGCTAAGATAAGCCTGCTTGAAGACCGGGCTACCTAAGTGGGATTGTTCTGGGAGCTGCCAGGGTCTCCAAGACCCTTCCAGGGAGTCTGCAGGCCCAAAACTATCTTTATAAAAATACCGAGACATTATTTGCTCTTTTCACTCTTGTTCTCTCAGCAAGTCCACTGGAGTCTGTCAGAAATTACATGACGGAGGTAGTGCGACAGAATGAAAGCTTAAACAGTTATCAGCACAAATATTAAAAGAACCTGGCAAAAATCTCACGAACACAAACTACAGCAAAAACCTGTTAGGTAAGTGATCAGAGCACAACATTCTCCTTTTCTTATCTTTCTCCTTTACCTTTAACCTTAGGTATTCTTCCATTTAAAAAAAATCAAGTACTTTTAAGGAGCCATAAATTGCACAAAACATTCTATATAAAGTTTCCTAAAGACACTCAGTTAAAGCAAGATTTTCAAAGAAATAGAAAACATTAAGAAGAAACCTGCAAACACTCACCCAAGTTTTAATATAAAAATGAACTGAACAATGTGAACTACTTTCAGGAGATCATATGATTCAAAAAGTCCGACAGCCTTCAAACATTTAGTGAAACACAGTAACACAATGTATTTCGTTAATCTGAAAAACAAAAGCAGAAACAAATTTTTTATCTTTGAAATCATAAGGTATTCTGTGAGCATTGGTTTTTTATTTTTATACAGCAGAGGTCATTTTAGAAACCACAGAAATACTATAAAGGAAAACCAACATACACACACACACACACACCCCCAAACAACTTACCACCATGTGCTCACTACCAACAACCTTGTAGTATATATTTTGTGTTTTTTTTCCCAATGGATATTAACACTTTCTCTCCTCCTTTGCTCTTTCAAATAAATAGATACACCTTTAAAAAAAAAGATTTAAAGATAAATCTATTTATTTGAGAGGTGGAATTACCGAGAGAAAGGTCTTCCATCCGCTGGTTCACTCCCCAGATGGCCACAATGGCTGGAGCTGGGCTGATCGGGAGCCAGGAGTTTCTTCTGGGTCTCCCATGCAGGTTTAGGGGCGTGAGATTTCCCAGGCCATAGCAGAGAGGTGCATCAGAGGAGGAGCAGCCGGAACACAAACCGACGCCCATATGGGATGCCAGTGCTGCAGGCGGAGGCTTAGCCTATCATGCCACAGTGCTGCCCCACAATAGATAAATCTTAAAACAACACAAAACAGCACATGTCCTTGGGCCCCTGCCACTCATGTGGGAAACCAAGTTGAGTTCCTGGTTCCTCATGTTGCCCAGGTACAGATTGGCTACCGCAGGCCATTTAAGGAGTGAACCAGAGGATGGTGGGAGTATCTGTCTTTGTAGCTGTATATCTTAAAGTGCCAAACTAAAGATAAAAATATTCTTGGTTGGGACTGGAGCCATGGTATAGCCGGTAACCTGGGGTGCCGGCATCCCATATGGGCACTGGTTTGAGTCCTGGCTGCGTTACTTCCAATCCAGCTCTCAGATAATGTGCCTGGGAAACTAGTAGAAGATGGCCCAAGTGCTTGTGCCCCTGCACCCACATGGGAGAATGGAAAAAGCTCCTGGCCTCTGGCTTTGGATTTGCCCAGCTCTGGCCATGTGGCCATTGGGAAGACTAAACCAGTGGATGAAAGACCTTTCTCTCTGTCTGATATATTACCTCTCAAATAAATAAATAAATCTTAAAAAAAAATTCTTGGTTAACTGAATTGTCTGAACTATTCGGCAATTTATTTTTTTTATTTTTTATTTTTTGACAGGCAGAGTGGACAGTGAGAGAGAGAGACAGAGAGAAAGGTCTTCCTTTGCCATTGGTTCACCCTCCAATGGCCGCCGTGGCTGGCGCGCTGCGGCCGGCGCACGGCGCTGATCCGATGGCAGGAGCCAGGTGCTTCTCCTGGTCTCTCATGGGGTGCAGGGCCCAAGCACTTGGGCCATCCTCCACTGCACTCCCTGGCTACAGCAGAGAGCTGGCCTGGAAGAGGGGCAACCGGGACAGAATCCGGCTCCCCGACCGGGACTAGAACCCGGGTGCCGGCGCCGCAAGGCAGAGGATTAGCCTAGTGAGCGGTGGCGCTGTCGAAACTTAATTCTATCTGTGATGAAACCAGAAGCTGACAACGCGGAACAGAGGAATGGAAACAGGACTGCCCCTTGTCTGCCTTGGTGAGTGACTGCAGCAAGGGCTGTGGGGAAAGCAGCGGAGGGAACTGCAGAGTTCTGAAAAGGCCCAGGAACTGGAAGCACCTCAGAAGGATCCTTCAGAAGGCTCCTAAGTAATCAGGTCCCCAGGTTCCCGCCCAGCACAGGCAGGCAACCACCTCTCTCCCCTCAGCCACTGCGGGAGCTCAAGGCTTAGCCTCTGCTGAGTTCTAGACACAGGGCAAAGAAAGCATAAGGCATGGGACAGGAAACCCGGAGATGAAAAAGGAGCTTATCGTCTTAGCCTGTCCTCCTCTTGTCTCACTGAACTCCAAAATGCTAACAACAGCTGGGTTTTAACCTTCCAGCAGGAGAACCCTTCTGGAAAGCCCATCAAATCCCTAGCAGTTATCTAGGTATGAAAGTAAATGTATATGTACTAGGAAAAAAAGAATAGGACACTAGCACATAGCAGGTGGAAAACACCATGGAAATTCTCTAGCTCAATTTCTCCCAAACTGAAGACTGGGAAGTTAGAGCCCAGAGAGCCAGGGAGGGTGAAGCTGTGTCTCTTAACGGTTCTCATCTTCTCAGCTGTCCCCTGCGAATGCCCTATCTGCAGGCTCACTCCCCAGTGCAGAGAGCTGCTGTGGTTGGGCCGAGCGGGAACCAGGAGCGGGGAACTCAGTCCAGGTCTTCCACATGGTGGCAGGAACCCAGTCATCTGAGCCATCACCACGGCCTCTCAGAGTCTGCATCAGCAGGAGGATTGAGCCGATACACTCTGATGTGGGATCAGACAACCCGTTAAGCCAAATACCTGCTCCCTAAAATCATCTTTAAAATAAAAAACACAATGCATATTAAAGCCTAAGATTAATTTGGACTTTGACTTGCTTAAACTAGAGAAAAATTCATAGATTTAAGTACATTAACTATATTAATCCTAATTATCTGGCTTGTGGCAGCAGTTCATACTTAGCTCACAAAACTAATAGCTGAGCTTGTGTAATACATGGTAGGAAAGAAAGCTGCTTCAACAACACACTAGTGTGACAGTGATACCTAGAAAAGTAACACCCACATACAGTAATATACTACATAGGTGGTAGTTAAACTCTGGCAATTTAAACTATTAGCAACCCAGCCAAAATTCAAAATAAGAAAAGAAAGAAAGTGGAGAGGGAAGCTTAAAACCACCCACGCTTTGCTCCTTAAAGGCTTAACTAGGTGTGGAAATAAGGCAGCAGAAAAGCAGCAAGCTCACAAAGAACAATATGATCAGCAAGACAGGATGGGGAAAAAACAAAGACCAGTAAAAACAGATGGAGTTACATTAAAAATCATAGCAGCCCAGGAATTCTCGATGTCTGCCGGGACTCTTGTACATTCCTCATAGGGCTATTTAGCCGTCCTTCAAACACTCCTTGCCCACTTTCTATGTGCCAGATGCCATATACAGCCAAGGAGTCTTAGGGAAGTTTGACAGGCGGGGGCTTAATCTTTCCCTCTTACTGATAATAGGGGCAAGATGTACCTGCAACTCCTCCTTCCACTTTCTTCTTGCTTTAAAGGAGGATTTTAAAGATTTATTTGAAGGCAGAAATACAGAGAAAGAAGGTGTTGGTGGGGGAGAAAGAGTGAGTTTCCATCTGCTGGTTTACTCCCCAAATGGCAGCAACAGACGGGGCTGGGCCAGATTGAAGCTAGGAGCCAGGGGCTTCTTGTGATTCGCCCATGTGCACCGGCCCCTAAAGGAGGATTTTAATCTAAAATATTTTTTATCTAAAGCTGCCACATCCATTTTATAATAAGCCTGAATATGGGAAGCTCACACACTAATGATGGCAGAGCAGAAAGACAGAAACAGGGGTGGGCGCTGTGGCAGAGTAGGCTAAGCCACCCCTTGCGGTGCTGTCATCCCATATGGGCGCCCATTCATGTCCCAGCTGCTCCTCTTCCGATCCACTTTTCTGCTATGGCCTGGGAAAGCAGTGGAAGATGGTGCCCAAGTCCTTGGGCCCCTGCACCCGTGGTTCACTTGGCTAATCCTCTGCCTGCAGCGCTGGCATCCCATATGGGCGTTGTGTCTAGTCCCGGTTGCTCCTCTTCCAGTCCAGCTCTCTGCTGTGGCCCGGGAAGGCAGTGGAGAATGGCCCAAGCACTTGGGCGCCTGCACCCGCATGGGAGACCAGGAGGAAGCACCTGGCTCTTGGCTTTGGATCAACATAGCTCTGGCTGGAGTAGCCATTTGCGGGGGTAAACCAACGGAAGGAAGATCTTTCTCTTTGTCGCTCTCTCTCACTGTCTAACTCCTTCTGTCAAATAAAAAAAAATGATTTGTTTATTTGAAAGACAGAATGACAGAAAGAGACAGACAGAGATCTTCCATTTGCTGGTTCATTGCCCAAATGGCTGCAACAGCCAGGGGTGGGCCAGGCTGAAGCCAGGAGTCAGGAACTCCATCGTAGTCTCCCAAGTGGGGGGCAGGGGCAGGGGCCATCATCCACTTCTTCACAGGAGCTTTAGCAGAAAGTTGGACTAGAAGCAGAGCAGACAGGACTATCCTGAGCTTTCTGATATGGGATGCTGAAGTCACAAGTGGCACCTTAACCCACTGTGCCACAGTGCCGGCCTCAGAATTACAACCTTCTTCTTCCCTTTAAAAAAAAAAATTCATTCATTTAAAAGGCAGAGAGACAGGTCTTCCATCTGCTGGTTCACTCTCAAATGGCTGTAATATCTGGGCTGGGCCAGGGCAAAACCAGGAGGCTGGAACTCTATCATGACAGATTTCCTATCTGGGTGGTGGGAGCCCATACACTTGGATCATCTTCTGTTGCTTTCCTGGAATGTCAGCAGGGCGCTGGATTGGAAGCAGAGAAGCTGGGACTTGAGTGTGTGCTCTGAGACAGGATACTGGCATCACAGGTGGTAGCTCTGGTTACTTATAAGTAAACACATTCTAGGTGCTAACCAAGGCAATCAATGTGTACCACACACCCCACCCTGAAGGACCTGGGAGTTTACTAGGAGAGACAGGTAGGCTAACAGAGAATTTATGTAGCCCAAGCAGCTTAACAGAGACGTCTAAAAGAACTGATGTGGAAGACACTTGCTAAATGGGAAAGTAAAGGACATCTTTAAAGAGTTTGAGATGTTTAAGTCTGTACTGAAAACTAAGTGGGAGTTACCAAATAAGGGACAGCATCTTTGAAAATACAGAGAACAGCTATACAAAATACTAGCACTGGGACAAAACCCTGAGGATGTTACTGTACGCAGGCTTAGTTCACTAGATGATGCTTAGGGTCACCAAAAATCATCAAAGAAAACTAAGTTATATTTAATATTCTTGTTCTAAGGTGGGGGTAACACTTTTCTGAAGTATGAACAAAATTTAAAAGGTCTGATACTTCAGTGCCAAGATAGTCTTATGGAACAGTAATAAGATTTACTTATCTATATGAAAGGCAGAGTTACAGAGAGAGGGGGACAGACAAAGGAGGAGAGAGATTGATCAGTCTTCCAACTACTAGTTCACTTCCCAAACAGCCACAATGGCAGGACTGGGCCAAGCTGAAGCCAGTATGGAACTCCATCCAGGTCTCCCAAGTGGGCTGCAGGAGTCCAAGTATTTGGGCCATCTTCTACTTTCCCAGGTGCATTAGCAGGAAGTGGAGCAGCTGGGACTCAAACCGGCTCCCATATGGGATGGAGGCATCACAGGTGACAGCTTAGCCTGTTGTGCCACAACACTGGCTTCCCAACAAAACATTTCTTGATAATGTAATACTATCATGATCTGATACTAGCTTTCTTTATTCCCATTTTAAATTACAGGAGTAGAAGTGGGTGTTTGGCCCAGCAGTTAAGATACTACTTGGGATGCCTGCATCCATATAGGAGTCCCTGGGTTCAAGTTCTGGCTCCACTTCCAATTTCAGCTCCCTGCTAATGTGCCCTGGAGGCAGCAGATGGTAGCTGAGATGCTTGGGCCTCTGCCATCCATGTAGAGACCTAGACAGAGTTCCTGGCTTTGGCTTGGCCCAGCCCTGGCTGTTGCAGACATTTGGAGAGTGAACACGTGGATGGAAGCTCCTTCTCTATCTGCCTTCCAAGTAAGAAATGAAAACAAATAAAAATTCTAATTATAAAATTTATAAGTAGTGGGTTGTAAAATTTTAAATAAAATCATTCCCAATTTCCTCCTCCAAGGTAACCAAGTTGGTATACCCCCAAACCTTTTCCTTTGCATTTCCATGTGTGCACACACATATCACTTTACATTCATTCATAACTGTACACATACTGTGATACTGCTGTATCACTTTTCACATAATATATATTGAAGATCTTTTGCTAACATTGTTAAATTAGGAGAACTATTTTAACATTTTAGTTAAAACTTGTGCTCTTTGATTTTTAAAGTTCCAATTAGCAAAGTCTTCCTGTTGGGCTGAGGATGAAAAACACTAGCTATGGCAAAGAAACCACAAGCCATCATATCAGCAGATAGTCTAAGTTTATATTAATCAGGGAAAAAACAGCTTCATTTATTAAGATTTGGGGAGGGAGAGGAAAGTGGCCCTGAGCCATCCACCCTCCTAGCAACACAGAAGGATCCAATTCACCTCCCCAAGCTATCAACCATTATTTGCCACTATCTCTGCAGAGCTCTTTTCTGTGAAAGGTTAGAAAACTCTTTGGTTGTCTAAACCTGGAAATACTGAAATCTGGATTCGGGTTCACACCTGCCTCCTGGGCTCTGCTCACTGCAGTAGCTCACAGTTCACTGGCACACACACACACAAATCAGGATGTAATTCAGATCCAATTCATTCAATGAATACTCAAGTGTCTGCTATGTAGTAGGCACTACTAGCAGGGACTGAAAGAATCTAGACCCCGCAGCTCATCTGTTAATTAATCTGCCCTGAAGATTAGAGAGTGCCAGCCCACAGTTGTTGAGCACCTCGTGTGTTCCAAATGCTTGGGGTATGTCACTTACTCGTTAGAACAATCCCACAGACGGAGTTATATCCTTGCTTTACACATCCAGAGACAGAGAGTGTATGAAAGTTAAGTAAGTTGCCTAAGGTCATATAACTAAGACAATCCATAGCTGTGGATTCTGGTATAAAAATACCCACAACTGAACGATCTGTCAATTAGTTTATGAAAAGCAAAACTCTTATAATCTGCAATCCATCAAAATTCAACCAGTCCTGAGTTGAATTTGAGTCTGTAAACAACTACATTAAAAGAGTAAATCTGCAAAGCAAATAATGCAAATTAGATGGCAAAGGGTTATTTACCATAGTTACCTAAAACAATGAGCACAGTACTTAAAAACAATCCTTTTCAACTACTCAAAAAGTTATTTGAAGTTTGCACAGAAGTTGCAAGAATAGTACATTTTATCTAAATTCCCTACTTCTGTTTTTTTAAAGACTTACTTATTTGAAAGGCCACACTACAGAAGAGAAGGAGAAAGAGATCTTCCATTTATTGGTTCTTTCTTCAGATGGTCAAAATGTCTGGGACTGGGCCAGGCCAAAGCCAAGAGCCTGGAACTCAACATCTGGGTCTCCCACATGGGTGGCAGGGGCCCAAGCACTTGGGCCATCTTCTGCTTTCCCAGGCACATTAACAGGGAGCTGGATCATAAGTGGAGCAGCTGGGACAAGAATCAGGGTCCATATGGGATGTTGGAGTCACAGGTGGGGACAACCTGCTAATACCACAAAGCTGGTCATTGAATCCCCTGTGCTGGGAATTTAGCACAATGCTGTCCCATTGGCTTTCTTGCTCTCTCTCAATATACACAAAACATGTTTTCCCCCGGACTTTTTGCCAGTAAGTTGCATATACACTCTTTTACCTTTAAATACTTGTATTTTCTAAGGACACGGATGTCTTCCTATAAAGCCTGGAGTGATTATCAACTTCAGGAAACCTATCCGTGATGACACTTTAATCGATGGTCCGTAGTCCAATCCTGTCAGTTGACCTAGTGATGTCTTCTACAGCATTTTCCCATTCTACTGCCAACCATATCCAGCCCAGAATCGCTTACTGCATTGGGTTGCCACGACTCAATAATTAGTATCGGATCTGCTGCTATTCACAAAACAGGTTCCTCAAAACAGACTGGGAAATCAATGCTACAAAGACGCAGGTGGTTTAAGCTCTGTTCCAGCATTAAGCAGTGTTCTTTGCACAAAAACGAGTCGTGCGGATAACGCGGCTACTATGGTCCTAAGGAACTGATCACAACAATCTTTACACCTCAACAGGAACGAAGCCTCACGACAAGCAGAGGCAACAGGTATCAGCCAAGCAACCTGCCGGCCTCTCCGGCCCCGCCAGGCCACCTCGGCAGCCAGGGCAGGGCAGGGAGAGGTCGGTCCTGGACCTCTCGGTCCCTCATCTTGGGGTCACGGGGAACGGTCACTTTTTACTCTAGGAATGTCTGCATCTTCTGACAAGTGCACATTTCTCACTGAGTAACGGACACGGGAAGGAAAGAACGCCGGGTGACGAGGCTGGCTCCTCGGTGCGCTGGGCTGCCCTGGGCGCCGCCGCCGCCCCCAGGCAGATGTCATCAGGTGAAGCAGGCGCTCACCGGGCAGCTCGCCGGACCGTCCGCCCGCAGCCCCGCGGGCTCGGCGGGGGCTGCGTGGACTCTGCAGCGGCCTCCCCCGGTCCGACAGGGGCCCGCGGAAAGCTGCCCGCGCCCGCAGCGAGCGAGTCCCGACCGGTCCTTACCGAGCGCTGGGCACGTCCACCGGCCCGAGGCCGCCGCCGCCGCCGCCGCCCGGGCCGGCCAGCACGTCCCCGCCGTATCTGTCCTCCATCCCGGGCTCACGAGCCGCCGCCGCTGCCCCGGCCGCGGGGTCTCCTCATGTCTCGCTGCTGCCGCGGAACGGCGGGCGCAGGCGCGTCACTCCCCCATGGCGGCGGCCCCGCCCGGGCCCCGCACGCCGGGCCGCCGAGTCCCCTGCTCCCGCTCACAGGCACACGCGCGACGGGACTAGGCCCCGGGCAGTTCCGGGAGCGCCGGGTTCCCGGGAGGCCGCACCGGCGGGGACGCGACCGGGCCACGTCATCCGGCCCAGCAGCCCTCACTCCCGGGGGCGTGTCTAACTCTGCGCCTGCGCACAACGAAGCGCTTGCTGGTCCTCGCCCGTTTTGGCTCCTCCCACTGCGGCGTGACGGCTCGAGGCCCCGCCCCCGCCCGCCTCTCCGCTCCACGTGGCTGGGGCGCCTTCGGAGGGCCCCTCGGGGTTCGGCGGGTTCCTGTAGCGCGGAGGAATTGAGCATAGAGCTGCAGGGGGTAGTAGGGGTGGGCGCTGTGGACCAGGGGCCAGGCCGCCGCTCGGTAGGTCCACATTCCGTGTGGGAGTTGCTGGGATTGAGTCCCGCCTCCGCTCCCAATCCTGTTTGGACGGGGCTGTCATCCCCAGGTGTGGGAGACCTGGAGGGTGTCCTGGGATTTGGGAGTGAACCAACTCTGCCTTTCAGTTAAATAGAAATAAATGGTTATGAACCAAAACCCGGAAAACCGGAGCGCAGTCGTCTCAGCCTCTGTGTAAGTGGTTCTTCCCGTAGCGCGAGTCGCTAGGAGAGACCCAGCGTGAGCCTCGCGGCCTTTCTTCCACCCCTGCACCTCGACGTGCAGCTTCCTCAAGGACGGCGTCTGCGGGCGGGGAGGCCGGCCCGTCTGTATCTCGGGGAAGTGTGTGTGTGGGGGGGTGCTTTCGTGGTGCTTTGGTTTTGTTTTTTATTTGGGGCAGGAGTGACAGCCAGACGGAGGCCTTGGGATTGCGGACGTGTGTGAGGACAGGACATGGGAGAAGAAAGGGATTTTTTCAAAGTGCTGCTGTACACTATGTTTTCCCCCTATTTTGGAAAGTACAGAACGGAGTTTCTTTACATTTGACTGTAACACTGTGCTGCTTAATGCAGGCACATCTGTGAAATCCAGCTGCCGTAGGCAGGGAGGTGCAGGTCCAAGCCCCCTCTCCTTTTCTCCCCGTCTGTAAATGCAACCACCATGGCTGTTGACTGCATTCCTGCTATGGCCTTTAGCTCGTTAAAAGGTCATCATAAGGTAATAACCATGACTGACACTCCTGCTCCATCATATACCTTAGGGCCCGGAAATGGGTGGTACCCAAGCCCTGCCCCAAACTCCACTCCTTATGAATATTCAGTTCTCCCAGACCTCACCACCACCCCCTCTGCCTCCAGGAGTGGCCCAGAATCACTTGAGTTCACCTCGCCCTTGAGCATGCCCAGATTGCTTCCTGAGAACGAATTTTCACTTTGCATGGGAATAAATCTGGCTTAGCTGTTGATCTCTGCCTGCTTGGTTCTTTTATTTAAAAAAAAAAAGGTTTATGGGGCCGGTGCAGTGGCGCACTGGGTTCATCCTCCACCTGAGGCGCCGGCATCCCATATGGATGCCGGTTCTGGCCCTGGCTGCTCCACTTCTGATCCAGCTCTCGGCTATGGTCTGGGAAAGCAGCAGAGGCCCAAGTAGTTGGGCCTCTGCACCCACCGGAGAGACCAGGAAGAAGCTCCTGGCTCCTGGCTTCGGATCAGCGCAGCTCCGGCTATTGCGGCCATTTGGGGAGTGAACCAACGGAAGGAAGGTCTTCTTTACTGTCTGTAACTCTACCTCTCAAATAAATACATAAATAAAATATTTTTTAAAAAGGTTTATTTATTTATTCAAAAGGCAGAGTTACATGGAGTGGGAGGGGAGAGAGAGAGAGAGAGAGAGAGAAAGAAATTCCTTCTGTTGGTTCACTCCCCAAATGGCTAAAATGACTGGGGCGGGGACACAGCCAAAGCCAGGAACCTGGAACACCATCTGGGTCTCCCACTTGGGTGGCAGGGGCCCAAGCACTTTGGTTATCATCTGCTGCTTTCCCAGGTGCATTAGCAGGGAGGTGGATTGGAAGTGGAGCAGCTCAAATGGGATGACAGCATCACAGGCAGAGGCTTAACACTTGTGTCACATCAATGACCCTGCTGTGTTTCATTCTTGAATCTTTTTCTTGTATTGCAGACAAGAACCTGGGCACAGCCACCCCCTGACAAAGCCACATAGCAACAGACCTTTGTGTTGTTTTTCTGTTGCTAAAAAATCAGGATTGTGGGCTCCTGGGATTGTCTTGGTTTGAATCCCCCAACTCTCCCACTCAGTAATTGCGAGACTTTGGGTCAGTCGCTTGGCCTTTCTGTACCTCGGTTTTCATATCTGTAAAATAGTAATAGTAATATAGGATTTTTAGGGGGATTGTATGTGTTAATTTGTGAAAAGTATCTTCAACAATGAATGCTATATATAATTAATACATGTTAACTGTACATGTGGGTGTCCCAAATAGCATCTTAACCACTGTGAACTGTTACTATTCATAGGGAAATTTGGGGTTGAGGATTTGAAGATGATGAACTTTTTAAAATTTATTTGTTTTTTTAGAATAAATTTTTTTATTTTATTATTATTTTTTTAAGTAGAGAGCAAGAGAGAGTAAGAGACAGGGAGATAGGTAGGAAGAATTTTTTTTTTTTTTTCCAGCCACTGGTTCACTCCCCAAATGCCTGCAACAGCCAGGACTGGATCAGGTCAAAGCCAGGAGCCAGGAATTCGATCCAGGTCTCCCATGAGAATAGCAGGACCCAAGTATTTGAGCCATCACCCGCTGCCTCCCAGGGTGCACACTAATAGGAAGGTGGAATTGGAAGTCGAGCTGAGACTTGAACCTAGGCATGAGATGTGAGTTTCCTTTCATTTTTTTTTTTTTGACAGGCAGAGTGGACAGTGAGAGAGAGAGACAGAGAGAAAGGTCCTCCTTTTGCCATTGGTTCACCCTCCAATGGCCGCCACGGCCGGCGCACCGCGCTGATCCGATGTTAATCCTCCGCCTTGCGGCGCCGGCACACCGGGTTCTAGTCCCGGTCGGGACACCGGATTCTGTCCTGGTTGCCCCTCTTCCAGGCCAGCTCTCTGCTGTGGCCAGGGAGTGCAGTGGAGGATGGCTCAAGTGCTTGGGCCCTGCACCCCATGGGAGATCAGGATAAGTACCTGGCTCCTGCCATCAGATCAGCGCGGTGTGTGGGCTGCAGCGGCCATTGGAGGGTGAACCAACGGCAAAGGAAGACCTTTCTCTCTGTCTCTCTCTCTCTCACTGTCCACTCTGCCTGGAAAGAAAGAATGAAAGAAAGAAAGAAAGAAAGAGAGAGAGAGAGAGAGAGAGAGAGAGAGAGAGAGAGAGAAAGAAAGAAATAGAGCAGCCAGGACTCAAATCAGTTCCCATATGGCATAGGTGGCGGCTTTACCTGCTTCTACTGCCCCCCCCCCGCCACCTCCCCTCCCCCCCGTGGAGACCTTTGGTGCTAAAATGATCCTCGATTGATGCCTTACAGCTGGTTCAAATAGCCAGGCTTTTTTTTTTTTTTTTTTAAGATTTATTTTATTTATTTGAAAGACAGAGTTACAGAGAGAGGCAGAGATAGAGACAGAGAGGTCTTCCATCGCTGGTTCACTCCCCAGATGGCTGCAACAGCCAGAGCTGCACCGATTCGAAGCCAGGAGCTTCTTCCATGATTTCCACATGGGTGCAGGGGACTAAGGACATGGGCCATCCTCTACTGCCTTCCCAAGCCATAGCAGAGAGCTGGATCGGAAGAGGAGCAGCTGGGACTAGAACCGGCACCCAAATGGCCAGGGCTTTAACCAGTTGTGCCACAGCGCCCCCAATGGCCAGGCTTTTATACTCCTATCTCAATCAGTCATGGGGTGTGCCTCACCCTTAGAAGAATGATTCTGTAATCCCTAAGGGGACTGACTCTGATGATAGTCCAGTGACAGCTCTCCCAGCAGCACAATGAGTCTCCTTGGCAGAGAAGCTGGGCTGTGCACAGTAGCAGGCTGGTAAATGTTTACTATCCAGCTCTTGGGAGAGGAAGCCTGGGTTAATAGTCTTTGGCAGTTTCTAGGGTGTAAATACGCCCACCATGGCCTTTTCTAGCTGCCAATGTGACATCTTTGAATATGGAGTTGGGAAAAAATGTGCAGTAGAAAACCTCAAGGGCATAGATCATAATAAAGTGCAGCACAAAACAATCAGGACATGATTTTTGACTATCCAGCACCTTTGGTTTTAAAATAATTCAATCACAAGCTTTGATATATATATATATATATATATTTTTTTTTTTTTTGGACAGGCAGAGTAGACAGTGAGAGAGAGAGACAGAGAGAAAGGTCTTCCTTTTCCATTGGTTCACCCTCCAATGGCCACTGTGGCTGGAGCACTGCGGCACCGCGCTGATCCGAAGGCAGGAGCCAGGTGCTTCTCCTGGTCTCCCATGCGGGTGCAGGGCCCAAGCACTTGGGCCATCCTCCACTGCCTTCCTGGGCCACAGCAGAGAGCTGGCCTGGAAGAGGGGCAACCGGGACAGAATCCAGCACCCCGACAGGGACTAGGACCGGTGTGCCGGCGCCGCAAGGCAGAGGATTAGCCTAGTGAGTCGCGGCGCTGGCCACATTGATAATTTTTTTTTTTTGACAGGCAGAGTGGATAGTGAGAGAGAGAGAGACAGAGAGAAAGGTCTTCCTTTTTGCCGTTGATTCACCCTCCAATGGCCGCTGCGGCCGGCGCACCACGCTGATCCAAAGCCAGGAGCCAGGTGCTTCCTCCTGGTCTCCCATGGGGTGCAGGGCCCAAGCACCTGGGCCATCCTCCACTGCACTCCCTGGCCACAGCAGAGAGCTGGCCTGGAAGAGGGGCAACCGGACAGAATCCGGTGCCCCGAGCGGGACTAGAACCCTGTGTGCCGGCGCCGCAAGGCAGAGGATTAGCCTAGTGAGCTGCGGCGCCAGCCTGATAATTTTTTTAAAAATAAAATAAATCTTTTATTTGAAAGACAGAATTACAGAGAGGTGAAGAGAGAGAGAGGTCCTCCATCTGCTGGTTCATTCCCTAAATGGCTGCAAAGGCCGGAGCTGCACCAATCTGCAGCCAGGAGCTCCTTCCTGGCCTGTGGTGGAATGAGGTGAAAAGGTCATGCCAAGATGGCCACTGAGGTGACAAGGTCATGCCAAGATGGCTGCTGACAACAGAAACTGCCTGGCAAGAGGTCGTGATTGGATGGCTTCGGAAACCACATGACAACAGAGCCTGACTGACAGCAGGCCATGATTGGATGGTTTCAGAAACTGCCTGGCAACAAGAGCCTTCCTGGCAACAGGCTGTGATTGGATGGCTTTGAATCCCACCTGGCAATGGAGCCTGCCTGGCAACAGGCTGTGATTGGATGGCTTTAGAAAGTGCCTGGCAACAGCCTATGATTGGTTGGGACATAGACCGCCCCTTGACCGGATTGGCTGGTCTTGGCTATATAAGCTGTTGTACTAACTGAAATAAACGAGTCTGCGGGCTGCTCGCCTCAGGCCTGCTTTCACCCGACTCCTGGGGTCTGTGTGGTGACTCCCCGCCTGTTGCCCCCACCACGCTCCTCCTCTCAGAAAGGAATCCACTGCAACATTGTTGAGAAATCAACTGCAACACTGGCCCACCACGTGGGTACAGGGGCCTAAGGACTTGGGCCATCCTCCCCTGCTGTCCCAGGCTCCTTAGCACTGGAATAGGCCTCCATGTGAGATGCTGGCGCTTCAGGCTGGGACCAGCACAAGCTTCTGTAATTTAACAGCTAATAATGGCTGCTTAAGACCTGCCTCAGGGCCAGCATTGTGCTGCAGTGCAGTAAGCTGCTGCCTGTGATGCTGGCATCCCCTGTGAACACCGATTTGAGTCCTGGCTGCTCCACTTCCAATCCAGCTCCTTGCTCATGCACCTGGAAAGCGATGGAGGATGGCTTAAGTAGTACATGGGCCCCTGCAGCTCTTGTATGGAGTTCTAGGCTCCTGGATTTGGTCTGGACCAGCACCAGCTATTGTGGTCATTTGGGGAGTGAACCCACAGATGGAAGATCTCTCTCTTTCCTTGTTTCTTTCTCTCTCTCTGTAACCCTGCCCTTCAAATAAATCTTAGGAAAAAATGAATAAATAAAGTAAGAAAACCTATCTTGAGGCCGGTGCTGTGGTGTAATATATTAAGCCCCTACCTGAGGCACTGGCATCCCACATAGGTGCCACTTCATGTCCAGGCTGTTCCTCTTCTGATCCAGCTCCCTGCTATAGCCTGGGAAAGCAGTAGAAGATGGCCCAAGTGCTTGGGCCCCTGTACCCATGTGGGAGACCTGGAAGAAGCTCCCAGCTCCTGGCTTCGGATTGGCCCAGCTCTGGCCTTTGCAGCCATTTGGGGAGTGAACCAATGGATGGAAGGTCTTTGTCTATTTCTCCCTCTCTCTGTAACTCTGCCTCTCAAATAAATGGATACTTTTTTTTTTTTTTTTAACTATCTCAGGGGGCAGGCATTTGGTGCAGTGGTTAAGATGCTTCCTGGCGGCCGGCGCCGCGGCTCACTAGACTAATCCTCCGCCTTGTGGCGCCAGCACACAGGGTTCTAGTCCCGCTCGGGGCACCGGATTCTGTCCCGGTTGCCCCTCTTCCAGGCCAGCTCTCTGCTGTGGCCAGGGAGTGCAGTGGAGGATGGCCCAAGTACTTGGGCCCTGCACCCCATGGGAGACCAGGAGAAGCACCTGGCTCCTGGCTCCTGCCATCGGATCAGCGCGGTGCCACAGTGCTCCGGCCGCGGCGGCCATTGGAGGGTGAACCAATGGCAAGGGAGGACCTTTCTCTCTGTCTCTCTCTCTCACTGTCCACTCTGCCTGTCAAAAAAAAAAAAAATGCTTCCTGGGATGGTCACATTCCTTATCAGAGGTCAGGTCCCTGGTGCTCTGCTCCTGATGCAGATTCGTGTACATGCAGACCCTTGGAGGCAGCAGATAAGAGCTCAGGTTCTTGTGTCCTCGCCACCCACTTGGGAGACTCAGATTGAGTTCTGGGCTCCTGGCTTTGGCCTGATCCAGCTCTGACAATTGCAAGCCTTGAGTCTCTGCTTTTCAGATAAATATTAAAATAAATAATAAAACAGTAACCCCTGTCTCAAGGGGTGGGCATTGGGCATAGCAGCTGAAATACCACTTAGGATGCCCACATCCCCCACCACTCTTGATTTCAGTTTTCTGGTAGTGCACATCCTGGGAGGTAGCCGGTGATGGCTCAGGTACTTGTCCCTGCCACCCATATGGGAGACCCAGATAGAGTTCCTGGCTGCTGGCTTTGGCCTGGCCCATCTGTGGTTGTTGAACAAGTCATCTGGGGAGTGAACTAGTGGGTGGGACATTTGTGTCTGTCTGCCTTTCAAATTGATTAATTAGTTTAAAAAATCTGTATGAAAATTCCTTGAACTGCCCTCACGAGGCAGGATGATCTGGCTCCACGCATTGCTGGTCCCATGTTAAAGCATTCACCAGCCTTTTGATTCTTCTCAGGACGTCTTCCTGAAGTCCTCTGTGTGGATCAGCTATGCCTGCTGCATGTTCTCCCGGTACTATGCTCTTCCTTAACACAGATGATCTTCTTTATTTGTCTGATAGATTAGTAGCAGGGGAGGGATGAAGAGTCTTTCACACTCCTCTTCTGTCTCCTCCACCATGCAGCCCATGATGGAAGTAGCAGACACGCAGCAGTATTTTTTAAAAAATATTTATTTATTTAATTTTTTAGTTGAAAGGCAGAGTTGGGGCTGGCACTGTGGCGTAGAAGGTTAAGCCTCCACCAGCAGTGCTGGCATCCCATATGGGCACTGGTTTCAGTCCTGGCTACTCCACTTTTGATCCAGCTCCTAGCTAATTCTCTGTACTTCTGCCTTTCAAATAGATAAATAAATCTTAAAAAAAAAAAAAGAAAGGTAGATTTATATGGGAGGGAGAGAGAGAGAGAGAGAGAGAAAGAGAGAGAGAGATTGATCGTCTGCTTGGTTCACTCTCCAAATGACAGCAATGGCCAAAGCTGGGCCAGATTGAAGCCAGGAGCCAAGAGCTTCTTCCAGGTCTCCCACATGAGTGCAGGGGCCCGAAGACTTGGGCTGTTTCCCAGGCCACAGCAGAGAGCTGGATTGGAGGTGGAGCAGCTGGGACTTGAACCAGCAGTGCCCATATGGGATCCCGATGCCGCAGTATTTGTTGAAAGGACAAGTGAGTGATGAAAATACAAGGTGTGTATATATTTATGAATTCCTGAATACCTTTCCTTTCCAAAATACAGTCTGCTCCCCTCCCCAGTATAAGTGTACTAAGTACAATGAAGTCTTATCACATGCAGATTTAGCTTACGCAAATTCAACTACATAAACCAGTACCACAAAAATAAGAGGAGAACGTGACAGTGCGTGGTGCGTGATTCTGCATAGCATTTCAAGGTGGGATGTGAACAGCTACTTTTCTTCATTCGGCCCCAGTTCCAGGGTGCTTCTCCCATCATCGCCTCGCTGTATTAGATGTGGTTCTGAGAGAGACGTATCGAATGCAGATTTTTTTGTGGTCCTCAGTCACTTTTCCACTACTCCATCTGCTGCTCAGCCAAAGAAACAGCAGCCATTCTGACGGCAGATGGAACATGGGCTGGACAGCAAAATCACGGTGAATGTTTCTGTTTTTTTTTTTTTTTTTAAAAGGTTTATTTAATTAATTTATTTATTTGAAAGAGTTACACAGAAAGAAGAGAGGCAGAGAGAGAGAAAGAGAGAGAGAGAGAGAGAGAGAGAGAGAGAGAGAGAGAAGTCTTCCTTCGATGGTTCACTCCCCAGTTGGCCTAAAACGGCCAGAGCTGCGCTGATCTGAAGCCAGGAGCCAGGAGCCAGGAGCCAGGAGCCAGGAGCCAGGAGCCAGGAGCTTCTTCTGGGTCTCCCACGCAGGTGCAGGGGCCCAAGGGCTTGGGCCATCTTCCACTGTTTTCCCAGGCCATAGCAGAGAGCTGGACTGGAAGAGGAGCAGCCAGGTCTTGAACCGGTGCCCATATGGGATGCCGGCGCTTCAGGCCAGGGTGTACACCTGCTGCGCCACAGCGCCGGCCCCAATGGTGAACGTTCTAAAATCACTGTTAGAATTTCTGAGGGTCAGCACAGTTCAGGGATGTCCAGGGTGATACTGTGAATGTACTTTTTGTTTTGTGTGGTAGCTTGATACCCAATCTCCATTGTTTCATAAAAAATTGAAAATCCAGAAAATTAGAAAGCCATAAAACAAAAAAAGCCTACTTCTAAACTGCAATGCATTGATTGTATCTTTGTTTTCAGTCTATTTTCCTTTCCTTTCTTTCTCTCGTTCTTCTTTTTAAAGATTTATTTATTTGAAAGGCAGAGTGTCAGGGACAGAGGCATAGACAGAGAGCTAGAGTGCTTCTATCTAATGTTTCATTTCCCAAATGGTCGCAACAGCCAGGTCTGGGCCAAAGCTGGGAACCAGAAACTCAATCCGGGTCTCCTGTGTGGGTGGCAGAGGCCCAAACATTTGGGCCATCTTTTGCTGCCTTCCCAGGCAATTAGAGGAAGCTGGATTGGAAGTGGAACAGCTAAGACACCAACTGGCACTCCCATATGGGCAGGGAGAGTCACAGCTGAGCTTAACCTGCTGTATCACAAAGCTGGCTCCTTCCATCTCTTCTTTTTCTTTTTCCCCTTTAAAATTTTTATAAAGGGAACAAATTTCATATATAAGTTTAAAAGCGTGATACTTCCCATCCTACCATCCCTCCCTCACTCCTACCCTCTCTCCTCTTGCTTTTCTTATTTTTCTTGTAAGTTTTACAATGAAATGCTTTCTTTTTTAAAATATTTATTTATTTATTTGAAAGTCAGAGTTACACAGAGAAAGAAGGAGAGGCAGAGAGAGAGAGAGAGAGCGAGAACGAGAGGTCTTCCATCTGCTGGTTCACACCCCAGTTGGCTGCAACACCCAGAGCTGCGCCAATCTGAAGCTAGGAGCCAGGAGCTTTTTCCAGGTCTCCCATGTGGGTGCAGGGACCCAAGGACTTGGATCACCTTCTACTGCTTTCCCAGGCCATAAAAGAGAGCTGGCTCGGAAGTGGAGCAGCTGAGACTTGAACTGGTGCCCATATGGGATGCCGGCACTGCAGGCAGCGGCTTTACCCACTATTGCACAGTGTGGGCCCCATACAATGAAATACTTTCAGTTTACTTTATAATCACAAGATTGATCCTCCCCATCTCTTTTCTAAGCATAATGTTTTTGAATTTTAAACTATACTTTGTGATATATATATAATTTTATATTTTTCTTCTATTGTAGCACAGACTACTGTACTCATATACCTGTGAATTTACTGTAACTGTCCATAGAGCATTCCCCAAAGAAGTACTGTACATTCATTTTCCTCATAGTATGTCCTAAAAATGACAGTTTTAAATGTAAAACAAAGTTAATGGGAAAGCATTCTTTTGGGCCAGCCTCCTATTACCAAGCCCCAACAAAGCAGACCAAACTAGAATGGACTCATTTGTACTAAATGTCACATAATCAGACTGAGCTTTGAAATGGGGTTGTTTTCCAGAAAAACAGGAGATCCCAGTAAAACAGCTTAATAAGGAATCCTGTCTGCTTTAACCCTATATGGAAAGCCACTGACACAACTAACCCATTTTATTTTCAGCTCTTTTCTGCTTATAAAGTCAAACATCTCTGCTCTGTTCATTAGAACACATTCCATTTAATGGGATGAGGTGTTGCCTGATTCTAGAATCACAAAATCCAATTGTATCTTCAAATCAGATTTGTTGTGATTTTGATGTAAGCTAAAGTAAAAAAGCCAGATAGCAACTAAGTAAAGAAAAGAACTGATACTGCACAGAAGAGGAAACCTAACTGGAATGACTAGAGACATACATAAGAAGGCGAGTAATCAGGGAAATTCACATGAAACCACAGTGAGATACAATGCATATTTTAAAAAATATTTACTTATTTTCATCTACATGAAAGGCAGAGCAACATGGGAGAGGAGAGAGAGAGGGAGAGGGAGAGAGAAAGAGAGAACCCTTCCACTGATTCACTCCCCAGGAGCCGGGAACTCCATCTGGGTCTCTCACATGGGCGGCAGGGGCCCAAACACTTGAGCCATTAGCTGCTGCCTCCCGGGTCGTCATAGCAGGCACCTGGGTCAGGAGCAAAGGTGCCAGGACTGGAACTAGGCACTCAGGCTGATACGGGATGTGGGTGTCTCAAGCAGTAGCTTAGCTTGCTGTGCTGCAGTCCTGCCCCAATTCACATTCTTCTGATTGGCAAAACTTTGACAGTGTTATGACATCAACTGTGGTATGTATGTGAGAAAGGAACTTCACTTCTTGGGGGCTAGAGTATTGTTAAAACCTCTTTGCAGAGTGATTTGGTACTGTTGAGTAAAGTTGAAGTTGTACAGTTGTCTGCCCCAGCACTTTTACTGCAGGATGTGTGATGTAGGCACATTGGTTGTGAAAGTGTAGTCCTCAGGCCAGCAGCATCAGTCTCGTGGAAGAATAAATTGGAAACAAATAATAAACTCTGAGGATAGAGTTCAGCTGCCAGTGCTTAAAAAGGCTTTTTTTTTCTGCTTACAAATCAGTACAAGTCAGATTTGGTGTTTGTTTTTGTTGTTGTTAAAGATTTATTTATTTATTTGAAAGTCAGAGTTACACAGAGAGAGAAGGAGAGGCAGAGAGAGAGAGGTTTTCCATCTGCTGGTTCACTCCCTAATTGGCCTCAATGGCTGGAGCTGTGCCGATCCAAAGCCAGGAGCCAGGAGCTTCTTCTGGGTCTCCCACACGGGTGCAGGGGCCCAAGGGCTTGGACCATCTTTCATTGCTTTCCCAGGCGATAGCAGAGAGCTGGATTGCAAGTGGAGCAGCCAGGACTTGAATTGCTGCCCAAATGGGATGCCAGCACTGCAGGCGGTGGCTTTATCCGCTATGCCACAACACCAGGCCCCGTGGTGCTTGTTTTAACATTGTTTGTGATTGGGAAGGATGGGACAGAAATTTAAATGTCCATTAACTTGAAATAAAGTAAAAAATTATATATTCATACCATTGGACAAATGAATGAATGAGAATTACTTGTATCAAGTTTTCCCCTTTTGTGACGTTCAATCCCTTTGTGATTTCTGTCCAAAGCAAGACTGGAAAAAGAAAGTTCAATGCAATCCCACACTGACAAGAAGACTATGTCTTCTCTTTCCAAAGAGCTGAGATGGGAGTGCAGTGTTTGATCCATGCCCATCAGAAGGGATGATGAAGTTCAGCTTGTAGGAGGACACTCTGAAAGGCAGCGAATTGGCAAAGAGCTTGTGTACACTGAATGGGTGCAGTGGGGAAGAGCTAATGATACAACCGTACATGTGGGCTTTTGCTCCAGCAAGATGATAATCACTACACTAAAACTGGACTCAGACTAAAGAAAGATCCTTCCGTGGAAAGCCAGATCTCACCAGTAAGAAAAGGGAAGGGCAGGGGCTGGCATCTCATATGGGTGCTGGTTCAAGTCCTGGCTGCTCTTCTTCTGATCCAGCTCCCTGCTGCCTGGGAAAGCAGTGGAAGATGGCCCAAGTCCTTGGGCCCCTGTACCCGCGTGGGAGACCTGGAAGAAGCTCCTGGCTCCTGGCTCTGGATCGGTGCAGCTCCGGCCGTTGCGGCCATCTGGGGAGTGAACCAGTGGAAAGAAGACTTCTCTCAGTGTCTACTTCTCTCTATCCATAACTCTATCTTTCAAAATAAAATAAAATAAAATAAAATCTTTTAAAAAAGGAAAGGGGGCCAGTGCCACGGCTCACTAGGTTAATCCTCCAACTGCAGCACCGGCACCCTGGGTTCTAGTCCTGGTTGGGGCGTCGAATTCTGTCCCAGTTGCTCCTCTTCCAGTCCAGCTCTCTGCTGTGGCCCGGGAAGGCAGTGGAGGATGGCCCAAGTGCTTGAGCCCTGCACCCGCATGGGAGACCAGGAGGAGGCACCTGGCTCCTGGCTTCAGATCAGTGCAGTGCGCCGGCCGCAGCGGCCATTGTGGGGTGAACCAATGGAAAAGGAAGTGTCGCTCCCCCTCTTCGTGGAGGAACGACACAAGACCCTGCGCTGTTCTTTCGTCTGCTCGGCCCTCCCCGGGTTTGCTGCTGGTTCTTCCCGGGTTGGCTACTATCCCTTCCACCTCCGTGGAAGGGCAGTTCCCCCTGGCCACATTCCCCACTTCCGCAGGGGAGCGGCACACCGCCGGCTGGCTCTCTCGGGGGGCTGCACAGGTGTTCCTTCAGCTAGATGTTCCCCTTAGATGTTCCTGGTGCATGCCGTCTCTCTCCTCCTTTATAGTCCTCCTCCGCCAATCCTAACTCGGCTGCCCACACGCCGAGTACGCTGCTCTCCAATCAGGAGCAAGTCCTACAGTTTATTGGTTGAACTGGAGGCAGCTGTGCAAAAGCTGTTTTCTTCTCTCCCAGCGCCATATTGTGGGAGAGCAGATGCATAGAATAAGTCCCAATTCCAGTAACTTAGTCTAGTCCGAATTGCTCCCCACAAGGAAGATCTTTCTTTCTCTGCTTGTCAAAAAAAAAAAAAAAAAAAAAAAAAAAAAAAAAAAAAAGGAAAGGGAAAGGCGAACAATTGAAAGAAGTGGGATGTAATCTTGAATGCAAATTTCAGCAAAAATTGCAGAAATAAAAAGAATTGTCTTTTTTTTGTTTGTGGATTGGTTGGTTTTTCATTGTTGAATTTTTTTTAAAGATTTATTGGGGCTGGTGCTGCAGCATAGCGGGTAAAGCCGCCACCTACAGTGCTGGCATCCCATGTGGACGCCGGTTCAAGTCCTGGCTGCTGCACTTTGATTCAGCTCTCTGCTATGGCCTAGGAAAGCAGTAGAAAATGGCTCAAGTGGGGCCGGCGCCATGGCATGGTGGGTTAATCCTCCACCTGTGGCACTGGCATCCCATATGGGCGCTGGTTCTAGTCCCGGTTGCTCCTCTTCCAATCCATCTCTCTGCTGTGGCCTGGGAAGGTGGTGGAAGATGTCCCAGGTGCTTAGTGCCCTGCACCCGCATGGGAGACCAGGAGGAAACACCTGGCTCCTGGCTTCAGATTGGTGCAGCGTGCCAGCTGTAGCGACAATTTGGGGAGTGAACCAACGGATGGAAGGCCTTTCTGTCTCTCCCTCTCACTGTCTGTAACTGTGCACCTGAAGATGCTCCTGGCTCCTGGCTTCGGATCTGTGCAGCTCTGGTCATTGTGGCAAATAGGGGAGTGAACCAGTGGATGGAAGACCTCTCTCTCTCTCTCTCTGCTTCTCCTTCTTTCTCTGTGTAACTCTAGATTTCAAATACATAAATAAATCTTTTTAAAGAAGATTGATTTGGCCAGCGCCGCGGCTCAATAGGCTAATCCTCCGCCTTGCGGCGCCGGTGCACCGGGTTCTAGTCCTGGTCGGGGCACTGGATTCTGTCCCGGTTGCCCCTCTTCCAGGCCAGCTCTCTGCTGTGGCCAGGGAGTGCAGTGGAGGATGGCCCAAGTGCTTGGGCCCTGCACCCGCATGGGAGACCAGGAGAAGCACCTGGCTCCCAGCTTCGGATCAGCGCGATGTGCAGGCCGCAGCGGCCATTGGAGGGTGAACCAACGGTAAAGGAAAACCTTTCTCTCTGCCTCTCTCTCTCTGTCCACTCTGCCTGTCAAAAATAAAAAAAAAGATCGATTTATTTAAATGAAAGGCAGTTAGAGAGGGAGGGAGGGAGAGAGAGAGAGAGAGTTCTTCCATCTGCTGGTTACTCTCCAGATGCACGCAACGGCTGGAGCTGCGTGGATCTGAAGCCAGGAGCCAGGAGCTTCTTCTGGGTCTCCCACACAGGTGCACAGGCCCATGCATCTGGGCCATTTTCCACTGCTTTCCCAGGCCATAGCAGGGAGCTGGGTCAAAAGTGGAGCAGCCTGGACTTGAACTGGCACCTATGTGAGATGCTGGTGAGGCTTAAACCACTACACCACAGCACCGCCCCCCCCCACCAGGAGTTCCTACTGTTACTTTCTGTTGTACTCCACCCTTATATGTTTCTTAGTCTTCCCTCCCTATATGTTTGTACCCCTCGTTCCTGAGAGTGAGAAACCTGCCTCCCATTATCCTCCATTGATTGACTTATTTGTTTAGTCTTTTTCATGAGTATTAATCTCCTTAACATGTAGCCATATCCTTGTCTGGCACTGCCAACTCCTGCTGGCCTGTGCTGGCCGAGATGCCTCTAGCCCGGCCATTATCTTTTATCTAGTTGGACTCATTTGTACCCAGTAGCAAATAGAATGATGAAACATTACTCTCTCAGTTTAACTTTGGGGCAGCTGGAAGGAGGAAGAAAGGTAACTCAATTTGGAGAGATTACTGTTGCAAGAAATTCTCTTATTCACTTCATTTTTTAGAAGACTTTCAAATTTGGTGTTGTTTTCTGTTACAGAATTTAACCCAACAGAGGCTCAGTGAATTGTCCAAGATATGTAACCAGGAAGGCAAGACAACCCACTGGACGGGCAGGGTCCTCTTCAGCTGTGGCTGTTCGGCTACTTTCTCCTGATCGCTTGAGTGGTAACGGATTCCAGTGATATAAGGGAGCCTGATGAAACCAGCCTGTCTCATAAGGCACCCCCAGGAATTTGGATGAGACTGTGACCGCTGTGGTCATGAGTGGCAGCTTAGCACCGCCTGCCTTCCTTCCGATAGACACTTGTTGAGTGCTTACCACGTACTGGATCCAATTCCAGGTGCCTATTAGCGTTCCGTGTGCAAACTCTGCGATGAGGATTTACGTGGGTGTGATTTATTGGTCAATGTCCCCAGGAGGAGCTGGAGAAGCGGAATAGCGGAGACTAAGGGAAGCAAGAGCGTGATTCTGGCATAGCCGCCCTGGAGAGCTCGGGTTCCGTGCAGGTCGCAGTGTCCCTGCTGCGGGTAAGAGATCCGGGGCCATTCGGGAGTGGTCTCTGACAGGGGAGGAAGGTGCCGGCTGTGCTGAGAGTGCTCCTGGCTTGTGTGAAAATGGGAGAGCAACCCAAGGGGCGTTTGGGCAAGAGCTTACTGGCAGCGTCTACGCCAGCGCTACCCCTGTTTGGTGCATTTCCCACCTTCCCAAGGCTGAAACCAGAAAGCTCACAGCCCAGAGTGCTTGCAGCTGGGGCTCTGGCAGGGGACCTGGGCCTCCCCAGCCAGCTGTGTTCAGGGTGACTTGACTTCAGCAAACGGGGCATTGATTTTCCCCTGCCCTGGAGGAGACATCTGGTTCTTTGGAAGTGGCAGTGGCAGAGCCACTTCTGAGGGTCACTGGTGCCAAGCGGCTATGGCCAAGGAGCTTTGGGCAGAGTGAGTGGCCTCCAGGACATGACTGGGCCTTGCGTATGGCTTCCTGGCTTCAGCGTGCGACTCTGGTCCTTCAAGAGGCTCTGTACCCCCTAATACTTTCACCTTTGTGTGAACTAGTCAGAGTGGAGATGGTTGTCTGTAATTAATAACAGGTAGTATGCACAGGTGACTATGGTACCAAACCTTGAATAACAATAAGCTGCTCATGGATTTTTTTTTTTTTTTTGCTTTTAAGATTTTATTTATTGATTCGAGAGGTAAAGTTATAGACAGAGGAAGGGATGGAGAGAAAGGTCTTCATCCCCTGGCTCACTCCCCACCTGGCCGCAATGACTGGAGCTGGGCAAATCCAAAGCTAGGAGCCAGAAGCTTCTTCTGAGTCTCTCAAAGGGTTGCAGGGGCCCAAGCACTTGGGTCCTCTTCCACTGCTTTCCCAGGCCAAAAACAGAGCTAGTTCAGAAGAGAAGCAGCTGGGATGTGAACTGGTGCCCATATGGGATGCAGGTGCTGCAGGCGGAGGCTTAGCCTACTACCCCGCAGTGCTGCCCCCTCGTAGATTTTTAAAATGCATTTTATCTCAGACTGAGGAACATGCTCAATACGATGCTCATACAAATTAACTCACAATATGTGTATCACAGTGGAGCAAGCTACCCCAAACTCACCAGATAATTCCACCTGATCTTAGAGATGTTCCCATCCTCTATTTGAGCGCAGGAAAGGAAAGGGAGACCGGGCTGGATCATTCCACATCCTTCCCTGACAGGAAGAGGAATGGAGGTGTGACTGCTCTGGGCGTCTCAGACAGGACCTGGACTTCGTACCACACCTGCAAAGCTGCGAAGAGAAGCACTGGCTAGAGTTTGAACTCCACAATTTAGGGGCCCTTGTATGTAACCCCTTTAGCAACCATTAAAAGGGAGCAGTTTAAAATGGAAAGTGGGGGCTGGCACGGCAGCATAGCAGGTAAAGCCGCTGACTGTAGTGCCTGTTTGAGAAAGGCCATCTGGTGGTAGTTAAGGCTGGATTGTGGTATTGACAGCTTTTGCTGTAGTCACTGATACTCCAGGGAAACATACAGTTTCTAGCCCTGTCTCCAAATTGCTGCCCATCCTGCCTCCTCACTATCTTTCCTGTTCCAGGCATTGGGGCTTCAAGACACCTCAGAGGATAGAATCATTCTATGGCTCCTTAGTTGGGAAAGGGGTCATACGTTAGACTGGAAGCATTCTAGAGGGTGATTTGGTTTGCAAGTAGCCTGTAAATATTTTTAACTTTATTGATAGCGAGAGCGATGCCAATGAAAGCAGTATACCCTGGTAGATAGGGAGATGTGTGTTCAAGATCCCACTGCCAGGGGGCCTTGTCTAAGCCATCAGCTCCTACAGGGCTGCCGCAGCTTTGTAGAGGCCCACAGTGGGTGACTGATCAGAGTGGATTACAAGGCCTGTCATTTGGCTCAATGCATGGAAATGGAGAGAACCTACGAGAGCGTATCCTAGGGTGGAGACTCCATCAGACCTGCATTGCGTTCTTTTCCCTCTGCCCATCCCTGCTTGCTCCTACTCCCTTCTGTACGTACCGATTCCTAATAGACACATTGGATGCAAATTCATATCAGTGTCTGCTCCCAGAGAACCCAACCTGTGTCGGAAACTCCCCTCTTTAAGAAAAAAAATTCAAATTGGCACATAAAAATTTGAAGTCTGAATTGGAAGGAGGCACTCATTTATGGTGACAATGAAAGTCTTTGGATAAAGGAGGCATGAGTGATTCAAATGATCTTTGTTTCAAATTTTAAGCATTTAAAAAAATGTCCTGAATATTATTTCATATATTTAATATGATTTCTTTTATAATTTGAAAATTAGTACTTTAAAACTTTCTTAATAATGGTGTAACTAATAACAGAGCTAAGACTACAAACCACCCTGATCAAAGCACCAAGCGTGGGAGCTGGCAGAGGCTACAGAGTTCCTTTCTCTTTTTCCTTACTCATAAGTTTAAGGCATCCTTTCTCTTTTTTTAAAGATTTATTTATTTGAAAGTCAGAGTTACAGGGAGAGAGAGGGAGAGACAGAAAGAGATTTTCCATCTACAGATGGGTTGATACCATTTTGCACTACTTTTTAAGCCTATTAATTGTATATTTTTGCATTTTCCCCTATATTTTATTACAAAAAATTCCAAATATACAGAAGAGTTGAAAGAACTTTATAACAAACATACACCCATGGTCTGGATTCTAGGAACCTTGGCTTATTTTCTCATGTATCTGTTCATCTCCCCACTCGTTGCTCCTTTGTTCACAATCAGTTGTAGATAGCCGCCCATTTCCCCTCAATACCTCAGCATAAATCTGATTGTGTCTCTGACTGAGCGTCAGTACTTACTGACTTTTTTGTACAGTTTATGCCAACAGAATGCATGCATTTGGACAAACACATAATATTTGTAACCAGTCCTTGGAAGATATGGAATGTTACTATCACCCCACAACTTCCTTCATGTCCCTGTTTGGGCCGCTCTAACAGCATACTAGTTGGGTGACCTATAAGTGATGGAAGTTTTTTGCTCACAGGTCCAGAGTCTGGGGAGCCCAGGACCAAGGCAGCTCCCGAGTGTGTGTCGGGAGAGGGCCCGTTTCCTAGCTCTTGGACCGTGCTTTCTCGCTGCATCCTCACACGGAGGAAAACAGCAGCTCCCTCAAGCCTATTTTACTGGGGAGTAATTACATAAAATATTTTCTCTGTGCAAAAAAGACAAAACTTTAGAAAAAAAAAAACCTCTCAACTCAATACTAACAGATATACTATAATGTATTTTGATAAAACTTTAAGCAGCTGAGCTTAAACTGGAGAGTGGCTCGCAGGATCTCAGTTCTGATACCGTGCTGCATTGTTAATTCTAGGCAACTTGTCCCAGCTATGTGATAAATTCCTTTAGTGAATCTGCTATCTTAGCTATGTTTTTCTTTTCTCATAGTACCTGGCAAAGTGCCTTCCGGCCAGTAAATATCCACATTGAGTGAATATTTTTTCTGGGTTGAAACCCAGCAGTACTTTTGTTGCCTGAAGAGCAGGACTGTCCTTAGTCACAGCTTCAATACAGGCTGATGATGCCCGCCCTGCACCACTGCTGGCTTCCTGTGGTTTATTGGCAGTGGGATGATCTCGGTTTATCGGCAGCCAAGTGATCTTCCTTCAGGAATGAGAGGCAGGTATTAAACATCCAAAGAGAATTAGTTTGAAGGTGACCTCTTTCTTCTTGGATCTCTTAAAATTCTCTGTCCCCCCTCCTGGGGTACTCTGAAGCATGGCTGACCTAGTATCTGCATAATCTGCTTGCTCCTTACACTGTAAGCACACGGTGTCTCCCACTTGCTCGCCTATCAGCCCCCATCCCAAACTGACCATTAGGGTGTCTTGAACATAATAGAAGCAAAAACCAAAAACCAAAACCCAAAACTAAACCCACCCGATCCCAAGCTGAGACAAAAGAAAGACGAATGAGCCACAAGCTCACTCAGTGAGTGAGACACTCACAGGATGTGACAGATAGCAGGGCCCACTCTGAAACGCCACGCCATGCAAAATTCCGAATAGAAACCAGCTTTAAACACTTTCTAAAGAAAAGATTTATTTATTTATTTGGAAGGCAGAGCTAGAGAGAGAGAGAGAGAGAGAGAGAAAATCTTCTGTCCTGTGGTTCACTCCCAAAATGGCTGCAATAGCCAGGACTAGGCCAGGCAAAACTAGGAGCCAGGAGCTTCATCTGGGTCTGCCACGGGGGTGCGGGGACCCAGGTTCTTGGGTCATCTTCCACTGCTTTCCCAGGCACATTAGCAGGCTCCGAAGTGGAGCAGCCGGGACTTGAACAGGCACTCGTGTGAGATGCTGGAGTCGCACGCAGTGGCTTGATTCACTGCTTTACAGCAGCAGCCTCTAAACACTTTTTAAATAAAATATTTATTAAACAAACAAAAATTTATTTATTTGGTTGAAAAGCAGAGCTACGGGGACCAGGCCAAAGCTAGGAACCTGGAATTCCATCTGCGTCTCTCACATGTGTGGCAAGGAGCCCAAGCACTTGGGCCATCCTTCACTGCTTTTCCAGGCACATTAGTAGGGAGCTGGATCAGAAGTGGAGCAGCAGGGACTTGAACCAGCACTGATACCGGATGCCAGTGTCACAGGTGGTGGCTTAATCTACCGCACCACAACACCAGCCCCAAAGCTTTAAACACTTTAACTTGCTGCATCTGTTGTTATCAATGGAAAACTTACAGGTTTTTTTTTTTTTTTTTGAATTTTTGTGTTTCCAAGCATCCAAAAACTTTGCACTGGATTCTCTTGAAACTACACAGTCTGTCTTAGTCATCCCTGCCTCCTGTGACAACACTGCATAGGCTGGGGGCTTAAACAAGGAAGCTTTGTTTCTCATCACGGTTCAGGAGGTGGCTCTTGAGGGCGCCTGGCCTGACTTGCGGATGGCTGCTTTCTTGCTGGGTCCTTGCAAGGCAGAAGGAGGGTGCTCTGGTCTCTTTGCTTTCTTAGAAAGACACTAACTAATCCCTGAGGTGGGCGCTGTCATGCAGTGGGCTAAACCTCTGCCTGCAGTTCTGGCATCCCATTTGGTCGCTGGTTCTTGTTTCGGCTGCTCCTCTTCAGATCCAGCTCTCTTCTACGGCCTGGGAAAACAGTAGAAGATGGTCCAAAGTCTTGGGCCCCTGCAACCACAGGGGAGATCTGGAAGAAGCTCCTGGCTCCTGGCTTTGGATCAGTGCAGCTCCAGCCGTTGTGGCCATTTGGGGAATGAACCAATGAATGAGAGATACTCTCTGTCTCTCCCTCTCTCTGTAATTCTGCCTCTCAACTAAGTAGATAAAAAGGAGGACACTACTCCCATCATGGGACTTCATTTAGATTTAATCACCTTCCAAAGGCCTCACCTCCAAACACCAGCACTCTTGGGATTCTTTTTTTTTTTTTTTTAAATTTTTTTTTGACAGGCAGAGTGGACAGTGAGAGAGAGAGAGAGACAGAGAGAAAGGTCTTCCTTTTGCCGTTGGTTCACCGTCCAATGGCCGCCGCGGCCGGCGCACCGCGCTGATCCGATGGCAGGAGCCAGGTGCTTTTCCTGGTCTCCCATGGGGTGCAGGGCCCAAGCACCTGGGCCATCCTCCACTGCACTCCCGGGCCACAGCAGAGGGCTGGCCTGGAAGAGGGGCAACCGGGACAGAATCCGGCGCCCCAACTGGGACCAGAACCCGGTGTGCCGGCGCCGCTAGGCGGAGGATTAGCCTAGTGAGCTGCGGCGCCAGCCCCACTCTTGGGATTCTTAACACCTGGTTTGTAACGGAGGCCAGGATAAACTATTACACCACCTCATTTAAAGAGGAATGAATGACGGCTTATGTAAGCGGAGCCTGACTTCCTGCAAAGCTCTCCCTCCTGGTGAAGCTGAGCCAGGTTGGATCATCCAGCCCCAGTCACTGAGCGGCACACAGGACCTGTGCCATTCCTTCCAGCCCGTTTAACGGACACTCGTTAAGCACCCGGGGTGTGTGACTGTGGCAAACACTGCCCACAGGGAAGAAGAAGAGACATTTTGGAACCACTAGAGGACGACATAATACAGCACAATCCTCTGTGACTGTGGGAAGTACAAATGCCGCTTCCCACAAGCTTAGTGTCAAAACTCAGGGAGGGAAGGGGCGGGCGCCGCGGTCTGAAATGCCCGGGGAGGGAAGGACGGTTTTAGCTTCTCTCCTGCCGTCCTACTTGCAGGGAAAAACAGTTCAGACTACTCACAGCGCCTGCCTTAGAGGCTGATTAAATACGACCGTGACCAAAAAGCCAGTCTGCATCTGGCTTCACTCCTGCCTGTGGCGGATCCTCGTCCTTAGAGAAATGCTGACATTACGGTACCTTTTCCTACGCAGTGGGTTTGCAGACGCCCAGGCTAGTTTGTTCCCAACACAGTGCGTTTCAGCGTTCTCTGTGTGAGACATTCTGAGTAGTGCAGAATTAAGCTGTTTGTTTTCAGTACCTTTTGAAAGTGTGAGTCTTGCTCTCCACCACTCACGCTTCTGCTTCCAGCACAGTGTGATGAGTGGAGACTTCTGACAAGTTCTATAGTTTTCTTTTGATGGGTCTTCCTGCTCCAAAGGGAACCAAAACATTTACCAAGATTTTTTTGTGTGTGTGTGTGTGTGTGTTATTCAGCAAGTTCTTGGTTATTGGCAAGTTCAAATGGTCTAGTTTTACATGTCCATACTTAGCATGGGGACACCTTGGCATGCAGTAGGCACTCAATGAATATTTGATGAACTTCACTTAGGAAAAGACTGGACAGGGAAGATGTAGGAGTGTGGCTTGCCTGTGCAGAGGCCACAGTGAAAGTTTTTTTTTTTTTTTCCCACCCAGTATTTATTTATTTATTTGAAAGGCAGAGCTACAGAGAAGCAGAGGTAGAGAGAGAGAGGTCTTCTATCTGCTGGTTCATTCCTCATATGGCCACAAGGGCTGGAGCTGTGCTGATCCAAAGCCAGGAACTAGGAGTTTCCTCCGGGTCTCCCACGTGGGTGCAGAGACCCAAGGA
Source organism: Oryctolagus cuniculus (assembly GCF_964237555.1). Lineage (NCBI taxonomy): Eukaryota > Metazoa > Chordata > Mammalia > Lagomorpha > Leporidae > Oryctolagus > Oryctolagus cuniculus. The sequence continues at coordinate 90,063,625 of NC_091445.1, read as the reverse complement.
CTTGGGCCATCTTCCATTGCTTTCCCAGGTCATAGCAGAGAGTGGGATTGGAAGTGGAGCAGCTGGGACTTGAACCGGCGCCCATATGGGATGCTGGCACTGTAGGTGGTGGCTTTACCCACCGCTCCACAAGTGCCGTCCCCATGGTGAAAGGTTTGTGTCTGGAGCTGTTTGCTGAGGGAAATGGAGCTGGCCCTGTTCTAAATCACATCACTCATTCCCTGCTTACATCTGATGGCCACCTTACTGGAGGATCATTCTCCTGTAGGGAGAACTGTGGAAGCAGCGAAGTGATGGAGGCCATGTGTGTGTTGACTGGGAAGTGGTGGGTGACAGTCGTGAGTCCTGTGTTGTGGCAGGTAAAGGGACATGGCCGCTGAGCAGTCAGCGAGACCACCTGGGCTCCCTCGTCACTGTTGCTACCCTGGCACCTTCCTAAACTGGGAGCCACATCCCCGGCTCAGTAGCTGCCTCAGGGTGTCTGGCCACAGCACCGAGATCATTGTTCTTCTCAATCCCATGTGCAGTTCACAATGAAATCTCCCGGTATTTGAGTATTCCAACGTTGTCTCGACACCACAAAGCCCAAATGCTCGGGTATTCTGGTGTACTCTCTGCACTGCATTTGGCTTCACACACAGTACACAGGTTAAACCCCTCCCGTGCTGAGTGGGTGAACTGGGAAGAGGTTCTGTAAACCAGAATACGGCGAAGCTGAGTTGGCTTCTCATTGAAATGAAAGTAAAATAGGGGGTGTGAGTGTGCAATTCTTGCTTTGTAGCTTAGTAGACTTCTTTTTTTTAAAGATTTGTTTTATTATTTGAAAGACAGAGTTATAGAGAGAGGTAGAGACAGAGAGAGGTCTTCCATCCTCTGGTTCACTCCCCAGATGGCCACAAAAGCCGGAGCTGTGCCGATCCAAAGCCAGGAGCCAGGAGCTTCTTTTAGGTCTCCCAAGTGGGTGCAGGGACCCAAGGACTTGGGCCATCTTCTACTGCTACTCCAGGCCATAGCAGAGAGCTGGATTGGAAGAGGAGCAGCTGGGACTCGAACCAGCATCCATATGGGATGTTGGCACTCCAGGCCAGGGCTTTAACCCACTGCGCCACAGCGCCAGCCCCAGTAGATTTCATTTTAGAGAAGTAGCCCCCAAAACTGTTTCTACTAAGATTTCTAATCGACTAGCAGGCCAATACTATAAAGTACTACATAAAATCACCGTTTGCTATGGATCGGGTTGTTTTCTTGCAAAATTTTAGGTTGAAGCCCTCGCTCCTAAGATGATAATATTTGAAGCAGGAGGCCTTGGGAGTTAATCGGGTTTAGATGAGACCCTCATGCTGGGATCAGTGCCTTTTTTTTTTTTTTTTTGACAGGCAGAGTGGACAGTGAGAGAGAGACAGAGAGAAAGGTCTTCCTTTTGCCGTTGGTTCACCCTCCAATGGCCACCGTGGCCGGCGCATCACGCTGATCCGATGGCAGGAGCCAGGTGCTTCTCCTGGTCTCCCATGGGGTGCAGGGCCCAAGCACTTGGGCCATCCTCCACTGCATTCCCGGGCCACAGCAGAGAGCTGGCCTGGAAGAGGGGCAACTGGGACAGAATCTGGCGCCCCGACGGGGACTAGAACCCGGTGTGCCGGCACCGCAAGGCAGAGGATTAGCTTATTGAGCCACGGCGCTGGCCTAGTGCCCTTCTAAGGGGAGACACCATAGGGGTTGCTTTCCTGCTCTCCTGCCAAGGGGAGACACAGTGAGGACGCAGTCGTCTACAACCTGGGAAGGGGCCCTCAGCTGGAACTGACAGTGCTTGCACCTTGATCTTGGACTTGAAGACTGCGGAAGTGTGAGAAAATAAATTTCTGTTGCCAAAGCCATCCACCTACGGTGCTTGGTTGCGCCAGCCCGAGCTGAGATGCTGCCGTGTGTCATGATCTTGAAGAAGTGGCGTCTTTGAGCCCTGGATGTAGCAGCACAGCCACCGCTGATGGAGCTGACGGAGCTGTTCCTTGATGAGGAGGAGAAATCCCCCCTCGAGTCTTGTAGACCTGATACAGACAGAGACACGCAGAAACCAAGTGCAGCTCTGATGAGCGGCACAATCAGCCAGAAGAACTAGATATTAAGTAATTAGGTTTCATGAAGAAAAACATGCATGCATGCGTGTTCTTCAGCTGAGGCAAAGGTGGGAGGGCTGCAGACAATCATCTGAGAATCTGATCTAAACTTGTGCCGGAAATTTTAAAAAAGATTTATTTATTTGAAAGGCAGAGTCCCAGAGAGAGAGAGAGAGAGAGATCTTCCATCAGCTGGCTCACTCCACAAATGCCTGCAGTGCCTGAATGGCCAGGGTAGGCCAGGAGCCTCTAACTGCATCCGGGACTCCCACCTGAGTGGCAGGGGCCGAAATACTTAGGCCACCCTCTGCTGCTCTCCCAGGTACTTTAACTGGTGCCCACAGTGTTGCCCCATTAAGGTTTTTCTTTCTTTCTTTTTTTTAAATTTATTACTGTTAGTTTTCAAATCAAGGGGGATTGCACTGTGGAGCCTCTAGTCCCAGGGCCCTGAGATAAAGGGTGTTCATGATGATACGGGACACCTAGGATGTGAATCAGCAGTTGTTCTGGCACTGCACTTATTATTTGACTTATTTTGCTGTCCAAGAATGACAAAATACACTGAAGTTCAGTGCCACAGCTCAAGTATGAATAAGGAAGATCAGAGCTAAGAAGGATAGCAAACTAAAGCAGAGAAAGGTTCAGGTAACGCTAGAACTATTACACATAGTATTCAGAATCTAAGGGTTAAACTTGTGATTGCTTAAAAATCAGAAACTTTCTATGTGTGTGTTAACCTAGACATTCCCAAATTAGTGCTAGAGAATCCATGAGTAGCAGTGTGTGGAGTCTCACCTTATACTACAGTGCCACCTATGGGCTTCTTGTACGAATTACAATATGGAAGCTGACAAACCTATTGTAGTCCTGTGTACACAATGATAGAGGTATAAATTTTAGAATCATGAGATTTCAGAAGTGGTGAGACTTCAAGGGTCATTGGAACCAAATTTCCAACCGAAATTTGAATCACTTTCATCAGATATTTGACTAGTGGCTATGTAATTCTGCCTGATAATCTTCAGTGAGTGGAAAGGTACCCCATTCCCCCAAGAAACTCATTATGCTACGGGAATCCCCCTAATCTGCAGCGAAACTCAGGACAGCATGCAATTTAAAATGTATGAGTTGTGTGCTTATGAAATTTTCCATTTAGTATTTTTGAACTGCAACGGATGCATGTAACCATAATCTTAGAAGGTGATGCTTGGCCAAGGGGGCTCTGTTGTGGCGTCTTCACACTTCTGCTTTTCCCTCTGTGTTTTGTGCTCCCTTCTGCAGTGCCTGGATAAACCCTCACCCCAGGTCTCCCCAGGGTGGGGTGTTGGTGCCCTGGCTTCATTCTCGTGGGAATTCCTTTCTGCTGGCAGTACAGTGGAATTGCTGTATACTGGCTTTCAAATGATGATCATTTTTTTTTTATTTTTTTTTATTTTTTGACAGGCAGAGTGGACAGTGAGAGAGAGAGACAGAGGGAAAGGTCTTCCTTTTGCCGTTGGTTCACCCTCCAATGGCCGCCGCGGCCAGCGCGCTGCGGCCGGCGCACCGCGCTGATCCGATGGCAGGAGCCAGGAGCCAGGTGCTTTTCCTGGTCTCCCATGGGGTGCAGGGCCCAAGCACCCGGGCCATCCTCCACTGCACTCCCTGGCCACAGCAGAGGGCTGGCCTGGAAGAGGGGCAACCGGGACAGAATCCGGCGCCCCGACCGGGACTAGAACCCGGTGTGCCGGCGCCGCTAGGCGGAGGATTAGCCTAGTGAGCCGCGGCGCCGGCCAAATGATGATCATTTTTAAAGAAGATTTATTTATTTGAAAGTCAGAGCATCAGAGAGAGAGAGAGAGAGAGAGAGAGAGAGAGAGAGAGAGAAATATCTTCACCCACTGATTAGCTACAGCCAGGGCTGGGCACTGTCAAAGCCAGAAACCAGGAACTCCATCTGGGTCTCCCACATGGGTAGCAGGGACCCAAGCACTTGGGCCATCCTCCGCTGCTTTTCCCAAGCCGTTAGCAGGGAGCTGGATCAGAAGTGGAACAGCCAGGACTCTAACACCCCATATGGGATGCCAGTGTCGCAGGCAGCACCTTAACCCACTATGCCGCCATGCTGGTCCCTGATTTTGATCCTTAGGTATGAAAAACTATAATTGGAAAACTACATTTATTTACATTAAATTATAGATTGTTAAGTGTGATTTATTGTTATGCCCTTTGGCACTTTACTGTGCTGTCCAAGACATTGGCTTCCTTTCCAGCCACCGAACAGGTGCAGAAGCAAGCAGTTTCCGCTCAGCTCTTCACTCAGTAGACAGGACAAAGTGGAAGACAGAATCCCATGCCAGCACAGACCCTGGACCGGCACTGACTCATAATCAGCACACTTGTGTTATCATTTGGGCCACATTTATCCATTTTTAAAAAGATTTGTTTATTTATCTGAAAGTTAGAGATGCTGGCGTTGTGGTGTAGTGACTAAAAGCTGCTGCCTGCAGTGCCGGCATCCCTTATGGGGGCCAGTCTGAATCCTGGCTGCTCCACTTCCTATCCAGCTCCCTGCTGATGTGCCTGGGAGGGCAGTGGAAGATGGCCCAAGTGCTTGGGCCTCTGCACCTGCGTGGCAGACCGGGAGAATCTCCAGGCTCTTGGCTTCAGTCTGACCCAGCCCTGGCTGTTGAGGTCATATGGGGAGTGAACCAGCAGATGGAAAATCTCTCTCTGTAACTTTGCTTTTCAAATAAATAAATAAGTGTTAGAGAGAGAGAGAGAGAGAGAGAGAGAGAGAGAGAGATGCAGATGTCTGCAACAGCAGACAGCAGACAGCGAAGTTGAAGCCAGGAGCTTCATCTGGGTCTCCCACATGGGTAGCAGAGGCCCAAACACTTGGGCAATTTTCTGCTGCTTTTCGCAGGCCATTAGCAAGCAGCAGAATCAGAAGTGGAGCAGCTGGGACTCGAACTAGCACCCGTATGGGATGCCGGCACTGCAGGAGGTGGCTTTACCTGCTATGCCACAGTGCCAGCCCACCAAAATTATTTATTTTATTTCTTTGAAAGGCAGAAATCCAGAGACACAGAGAAATGTAGGTAGAGATCTCTCATCTACTGGTTCACTCCCCAAATGCTCAGGCTGAAGCAAGAAGCTGGAAACTCCATCCAGGTCTCCCGGGTGGATGACAGGGACACAAATACTTGGGTCATCACTTGTTGCCTCCTTGGGTACACATTAGCAGGAAGCTGGAATTGGGAGTAGAGTTGGGACTTGAACCTGGGATGCAGATGTCCCAAGTAGAGTCTTAACTGCTAGGTCAAACACCTACCCCCAGTTTGCATTTCTTGGTCTCCCTTCTGAATGCTTATACGGTTTTCTTTTTTTTTTTTTTTAATTTCTTTTTATTTTTATTTTTTGACAGGCAGAGTGGACAGTGAGAGAGAGACAGAGAGAAAGGTCTTCCTTTGCCGTTGGTTCACCCTCCAATGGCCGCCGTGGCCGGCGCACCGTGCTGATCCGAAGGCAGGAGCCAGGTGCTTCTCCTGGTCTGCCATGGGGTGCAGGGCCCAAGCACTTGGGCCATCCTCCACTGTACTCCCGGGCCACAGCAGAGAGCTGGCCTGGAAGAGGGGCAACTGGGACAGAATCCGGCTCCCCGACCGGGACTAGAACCTGGAGTGCCGGCGCCACAGGTGGAGGATTAGCCTAGTGAGCCACAGCGCCGGCCTAGACTGTTTTCTAACCAGTGATCTCTCTCCTTGGTTCAGCTGAGAGATAGAAACCAGAACTTAAGTGCTCTGTGGGCTCTCTATGTATATTTCACTTTCCTTGTTTTTATTACTCTTACACCATTTCAAAATGCCTTTCAGGTTCCTCTTCAGGTTTACCAGTTGATAGTACAGCGCTTGGCTTTACAAGAAATTATGTGTTATTCCACAGGTCTGATCTTTAGTAAATGGCTTTTCACAGGTTTGGAGTTCATGGTCTCGGGTGCTTTGTAGGGTTTAGAGGAGAGCTCTTGGCTTAGCAGCTCGTAGCTTGCACTCGTACTCCAGGAGAAAGGAACACATCTCACCGCCTTTTATGGCTCCCTGAGGCTGTAGGGTGGAAGCTGAAGCTGCCTGTGGGGGCAGAGCGGCTGGGCTGCCTCCAGATCACTCCCCGCCTTTCTCCACGGCGCTGTCTGCTCTGGGAGGCTACACGGGCCAACGCTGGGCCAGGAGGGAGGTGGGGGAACGTGGGCTCGGGGCTCTTCCTCCCTGGTCCTTCCTGTGAGCTTGCCACAGGTCGCTGTGTCTCTCAACATATGGTCCCAGCCCCTGCCGGTGGCCTTCTCTCCATTCTCCTCGCTCTATCCAGATACCAGCAAATTCTCCCTCCCCTTTCCTTAGGGAATGGTTGACAGTGGCTTAGGGCCCTCCGATGCCCAGTTGTCCCTTTGTAATGCTCCTGACTTGTGAGCCAACTGCCTTGGTTCATGGACATGGTGGGGGGATGGGGAGAGTCTTTAGTGATACAGAAGGCTTCAGACAAGCCTGGGGCAGATGTCTTCTGTGATGAAATGTTCTTGTTCTCTCTAGAAAAATGACTCTTTGTAAAATTTTTGGAACAAAACATAGAAAAATAAGAACCAACTTTGGGAAATGTTTTTATCATGTTTTTTGATCAGAAAATCGAGTGACTTTTTTCCTCATAAGAATACTTCCATAATTGAATGTTACATTATTGAAAGGATTACTGGTATTTTGGTTTACAAACTGTTGGATAAAAAAAACCTGCTCAGATATATCAAATAAAGGAATAGTTTCCAGATTGTATAAGGGACTCCTATAAATCAGTATGAAACAGAACCCCAAAAAGTAAAGAAATGAGCTAAGACTATCAAGAGATAAGTCACATGTGGGGAATGTGTATAAAAAGATATCCAGTCTCACCAGAGATCAGGAAAATGCAAATTAAAACACAATAATACTGCATATGAATACGAATGGCAGAAATAAAAAAATCACATAATATTTTGTGGGTAGTGGGCGTGAGTGTAAATTGGTATGACCACTTCGGAAACTAATTCAGCCATATTTTGTAAAATTAAAAATGAGGATAGTATAGGCTCTCACAATTCTATTTCTAGGTACTTTATGCATATGCACACCACGAGACAGACTCAAGGATGTCTAGTTTAGCATTGTTTGCCACATGGGAGTATTGGAAACAAGCCAGCTGTGTAACAGTAGGCGAGTGCATAAATAATCAGTGCGTATTCATAGGACAGAATGACATGCAGTGGTTAAAAGGAATGCACTAGATCAATATCTCACAAAACACTCAGGTTTTTTTTTTTTTTTTTTTAACCATAAGTTTCAGAAGATGCATAGTAGATGCTGCCATTTTTTCCAATCAAGGGTTAAAAATATGTAGACAAGAATATGTTGTTTTGGGATGTGTGTATATGTAGCAAAACCCAGTCTGAAAAACTAAACCTGGTTTATGTCAGCGTTTTTTTCTGGGCTGCCTGGACAGGAACCGAGGCTGGTGAGGGGACACAGGGACCATGCTGCTGGGCCCTCTTCCCCTGCTCTTGGGTCACCCCCAGGTCCTGCCTTCCCAGGACTCCTGTATTCTGCCCTAGTCCCCATCAGGTGCCTTCTCCCGACATGGGATTCACTCTGTCTCTTTTCCATCCTATTCGTATTTGGCCCCATAATTTCACCAAAATTATTATCCAACGCTGATGTCCTACATCTTATAGTTAATAAATATTTATCTCGCACCTCCCAAAGAGAAAGTGTAATCCTTTGATTCTCATTTGAAATCCTGCCTTTGCTTTCTCTCCTGACGTAAGATATCTCACTCCCTGTCATTTCTGGGGCTGTGCCCCTGCTATAAGCTCTTTGTGGCTGAGAAGAATCTGCGAGTCATTCAAAATCTCTTAGATTTGACTGGCTGCAGGGTGAGTTCTTGCAAGATTCTTTCTGGGGGTGTCTGAGAAGTTACGACAACCAGGCACATGGAAATGAGGAAGGAAAGGACAGTCTTTCAGCGCACTCCCACCCACCTGGCTCTGTCTGCAAATGAATTTTACAACGCTCCCTACCTTATGACCCAACACACATGCTATTTTCTGCCACTTTAACCCCTCTAAAATTTAACCATAACCAATACTTGTTCTTTTCTTTAAAAAAAGATTCATTTATTTATTATAGAGGCAGAGTGACATACACAGAGGGAGAAAAAGAGAGAGAATGAGAGAGAGAGAGAGAGAGAGAGAGAGAGACTCGATCTTCCATTGGCTGGCTCATTCCCCAAATGGCTGCAATGGTCAGCTCTGGTCCAGGCTGAAGCCAGGAGCCAGGAACTCCATCTGGGTCTCCCACACGGGTGCAGGGCCCCAAGCACTTGGGCCATCTTCTGCTGCTTTCCCAGGCATATTAGCAGGGAGCTGGATCAGAAGTGGAGCAGGGGCCGGTGCTGTGGTGCAGCAGGTTAAAGCCCTGGCCTGAAGCGCCTGTATCCCATATGGGCGCCGGTTCGAGTCCTGGCTACTCCACATCTGATCCAGCTCTCGATCCAGCTCTCTACTATGGCCTGGGATAGCAGTAGAAGATGGCCCAGGTCCTTGGGCCCCTGCACCCGCATGGAAGACCCTGAGGAAGCTCCTGGCTCCTGGCTTTGGATTGGCGCAGCTCTGGCTGTTGTGGCCATCTGGGGAGTGAACCAGCGGATGTAAGACCTCTTTCTCTGTCTCTCCCTCTCTGTGACTCTGTCTTTCAAATAAATAAAAATAAATCTTTAAAAAAAAAAGTGGAGCAGACGGGAGTCGAGTGAGTGCTCAGATATGGGATGCTGATGTCTCAAACCACAGTTTAACCTGCCGCACCACAACGCGAACTCCCCAATTCTTGTTCTTAATTCTCAGAAACAGGAGGACTGTGCAAGCCTGCGCTTCCTCCTGTCTGCTCTGCCATCTCGCTAGTGTTCCTGAACAATACAAGTGATGGCTCTTGGCAGAGGCTGGAAGTCAGGGGCCGCCCTGGTGTTCCCTCGGACCCCACCCCTCCATTTCTTTGTCTTGCTGTCCCTCTCAAGTTCCTGATTTGATTACACTCTTATCAATGCACATAGAGCTAGCTCCCCCCTCCTTTTAAAAGACTTATTTATTTATTTTGAAAGTCAGAGTTACAGAGAGAGAGGGAGAGACAGAGATCTTCCACCTGCTGGTTTACTCCCCAAATGGCTGCAAGCCAGGAACCAGGGGCTTCATCAGGGTCTCCCACATGGATGCAGGGGCCCAAACACATGGGTCACCCTATGCTGCTTTTCTAGGCCATTAGCAGGGAGCTGACTCAGAAGTGGAGAAGTGGGGCCATGAACTGGCGCCCATGTGGGGTGCCCGCATCGCAGGCAGTGGCTTAACCTGCTGGGCCACAATGCGGGCCCCTGGCCCCTTCCTTGTCGTGGCCACAGTGTCCCATCAAATGGCCACCCCTCATGTACTTATCCTGCCCTCTTGATGACAGCAAGACACTTCCATGCTCTGGTTATTGCTGTGAGGATGCAGTACATGAGGGTACTTTAAAAAGCTCATGGAAAAATGACATTAAAAGATGTTTATTTTGGGTCAAAAAATTTGAGATTGTAATAGACTTGACTGTGCTAGGATACCTAGCAGGAGTTGACAAACTACAGCCTGTAGGCCAAATTCAATCTGCTGTTTTTTTTTTTTTTTGATAAATAAAGTTTTATTGGAACACAGGCACACATATTGCCTGTGGCTACAGCAGAGTGGGGCATTTTCAATAAAAATGTATGGTCTGAAAGCCTGAATGTATTTGCTATTAGGTTCTTTTAAAAAATGCAAAAAAATTGATTCATTTTTAATTTTATTTGAAAGGGAGAGAAAGAGATAATAGATAGATGTCTTTTTTTTTTTTTAAAGATTTATTTATTTACTTGAAAGTCAGAGTTACACAGAGAGAGGAGGGGCAGAGATAAAGAGAGAGAGGTCTTCCATCTGCTGGTTCACTCCCCAGATGGCCGCAATGGCCGGAACTGGGCCGATCCGAAACCAGGAGCCAGGAGCTTCTTCCAGGTCTCCCACGTGGGTGCAGGGGCCCAAGGACTTGGGCCATCTTCTACTGGATAGGAAGTGGAGTAGCTGGGTCTCAAACCGACACCCATATGGGATACTTTACCCGCTACACCACAGTGCTGGCCCTGATAGATGTCTTTCATCTAGAGGTTCACTCTCTCTAAGTGCCCCACAACACCCAGGGCTGGGCCAGGCTGCAGACAGGAGTCTGTAATTCCATCTGGGTCTCCCAAATGGGTGATAGGAACTCAAGTACTTGAGCCATTATTTGCTGCCTCCTGAGATGCACATTAGCAGGAAGTTGGATGGGAAGTGGAGCAGCTGGGGCTCGAACGAGGCGCTCTGATGTGGGATGTGGGCATTCTAAGTTGTGGCTTACACACTATGCCAAATGCCTGCCTCAATTCGATTCGATTGCTTTAAAAAAAGTTTATTATTTATTTATTTTCATCCACTTGAAAGGCAGAGAGAAAGAGAGAGAGAGGGGGAGAGAGAGAGAGGGGGGGGGAGAGAGAGAGAGAGAGAGAGAGGGAGGGAGAGATCTTTCATCTGCTGGTTCATTCCCCAAATGCTGACAACCATCAGGGCTGGGCCAGGCTGAAATTAGGAGCTTGGAACTCAATCCCAGCCTCCCATACAGGTGGAAGGGGCCCAAGCAGTTGAGCCCTCATCTGCTGTCTCCCAGGATGAACTGGTAGGAAGATGGATTGGGAACATGATAGCCGACTCAAACCAGTGTCCTATACGGGTATCTCAGGTGGCAGCTTAAGATGCTGCACCACAGTCTCTGCCCCCTAATTTGATTCTTTAAAGAAAAAGTTTGCTTGTCTCTGACCTATGGATAAGCTCTCATTGGTGGAATTGATGGGTCAAGAGTTTTGCATTTGACACTTGATAGTTCTGGCCAGATTCTATTTGTAGAGGTTGTACTGGTTTATCCTCCCACAGGTAATATCTTTTCCTGTGTTCTCTCCAATGTAGTTCTTCCACCACTTCCATTTTTGCCAATTGGCTGGTAGAAAATGATATTGCTTTTCATTTATTTTGCATTTCTCTAATTAAAAAATTTTATTCTTGACAAAGACCTAACAGGGAGAGAGAGAGAGAGAGAGAGAGGGAGAGAGAGAGAGAGAGAGAAATCCTTCATTTGCTAGTTCAAGTCTCCAAATGCCTGAAATAGCAGGGGCTGGGCCAGGCCAAGCCAAAGCCAGGAACTAGGAATTCAATCCGAGTCTCCCAGGTGGGTAACAGCTGCTTCTTAGTGTGCACAGGAGGAGAACCCTCGAGCTGGGACTGAAACCCAGGTACTCTGATAGGGGATGGGGGTATCCCAAGCAGCGTCTTAACCTCTGTGCCGAATACTCATCCCCATCTTTTTTGAATGAATTGAGTATCTTTTTAAGGTAGGAAGAGGGCGGAGCCTGTAAAGGAAAGAGAAATGAATGTGAAGGAAGTTGTCAGTCTGAGTTCTTCCAGGAAGCCATCAGAACGGTACCACCAAAGAATCCGGCGGAGGTCCCCAGCCAGCCCCACAGACTCCAGCTCTGTTCCCTCCTGACCTAAGTTGGATTCCGCAGCTCTGGCCTGTGCGTGTTGCTGTAGATTGATCACTGGGCAAGGCAGGGCAGGTGAACACTGATTCCAGTCATGGAGAAGTAGAACTTCAATTGTGGGGAGTTCAAAATCACAGCAGGACGCTTCCCAAGGTGCAGGCAGGGCCTGGTGTCTGGAGCAGTGAGCAGAAACAGGTCCCTGATGAGGCAGCCATTTGGAGAATGAACCAGCAGGTGGAAGATTCTCTCTCTCTCTGCCTTACCAATAAATAAATTTTTTTTTAAAGATTTATTTTATTTATTCGAAAGACAGAGTTACAGAGAGAGGTAGAGACAAAGAGAGAGGCCTTCCATCTGCTGGTTCACTCCCCAGATGGCTGCAATGGCCAGAGATGCGCCAATCCGAAGCCAGGAGCCAGGCGCTTTCTCCATGACTCCCATGTGAGTACAGGGGCCCAAGGACCTGGGCCATCCTCTATTGCTTTCCCAGGCCATAGCAGAGAGCTAGAACAGAAGAGGAGCAGCCAGGACTAGAACCGGCACCCATATGGGATGCTGGCACTTCAGGCCAGGGCTTTAACCTGCTGCGCCACAGCGCCGGCCCCACCAATAAATAAATCTTAACAACAATACAAAACAAAACAAAAATGAAAGGCGTAGGGTAGCTTCACACAAAAAGAGCCCTCAACGAGGAGAAACGGCATTTCTCCTTGGGCATGGGGAGACGGTTTCCCTTTCTTGTGGGGTTTCCACTGTGATGATGCCCGGGCAGTGAGCCATGGTCCTGGGAGTGCATATGTGGGGCGGGAGTGGCAGCAGCTGCCACACGGCTCCGCCCTGCGTCCCTGTGACTCGTGGCCAGGTCATGGGCAGGTCCTGGTTTTCTCCCAGTGTGGCATGAAGATGGGTCTGCGACCCTGTGCCCTGGGGCCAGGTCTGTGGAGATGGAGAGGTGCCTATGGTTTGTCAGATATAAGGATACGCTGCTTTGAGAATAAAGCTTTATTCTGAAAGACAGCAAGGCGCTAACGGTTGGTAGCTCATGAGATTAAGCCCAAGATCCCAGCAACTAACCAGATATTTAAAGTGTGGCAAGGCAGTAATTGCATATACGTGTGTAAAAATTAGATTTTCAAGTTTCCAGAGAGGAACTACTGGAAATGGCCGTGCTGGAAGTGTGCTACATTAGTTATGGCAAATCTGTTTAATGGAGCAGTATGTGCCTGTTAAAAGAATGCAGCAGACGCGGGCGTCCAGACGCGAAAGGCTTTCCAAGAAATCAGTAAACAGAAAAATCCAGGAAAGGTCTCGGGCTGAGATCTCTGGAAGCAAAGACAGCGAATCCATCCACCCTTGCTCCCCCTCCCCCCTTCTTTCCTTCCGAGAGAACTTCCATCTGCTATTTCACTTTCCAAATGGCTGCAAAGGCCAAGACTGGGCCAGGCCAAAGCCAGGAGCTTGGAACTCCATCCTGCTTTCCCATGTGGGTGGCAGAGGCCCAAACCCTCAGGCCACCTTCCCCTGCTTTCACAGGCACCTTAGCAGGGAACTGGATGGGAAGTGGGGCAGCCAGGACTTGAACCAGTGCCTATCTGGGATGCCAGTGTTGCAGGCAGCAGTATAAATCACTGAGCCATGATGCTAGCCCCTGAGAGAGGAATTCTTCTACAAAGGTTAGTTCCCAGGAGAAGGGGAGGGAACAGGATAGAGCAGGGGAAAGAGCTAAGCAAGGAGGCATTCTTAGTGGCTACCAGCTTTCATCTGAGCCAGCAGGGAGCTCTCTCTGCAGCGTGCCTTGCACCACAGGACTGCCCAGCCGTTTCACCCTGTGTCGGCTGCAGTGGACTGCGCAGTAGAGACTTCGCTATAGAAGAGGGAACTGTGAACCACGAGTCACAGACATTCGCAGCAGCAGCAGGCCTGCGGGGGATCTGGACAGAGCTGCCACAGCACCCACTGCAGAAGGCGCGCTGGCACTTGTGGGAGAGGACATGTGTGCGTATCTAGGTGCCTGCACGGGCATGGGAGCTTTAAGAGCAGAAGCTGCTGTCCAGGAAGCCATGGATCCCTGAGGGCTTCACGGATAGAACCATATTGCAACATAATTTGTTTTCTTTGCAGTCATCTGCATTTCAAACGTTATTGCAATGGGTTGGCTACCAGTATGGATGCTGACTGCTCCCCTGAAGCCCATGTGTTAAAGGCATGGTCCCCAAAGTCTTATGTCAACAGTACTGAGAGTGTGGAAACTGAATCTGATTATGGTGTTTGGGATTGGGGCTTTTGGGAGGTTACTAGATTGGGTCATTAGAGTGGAGCCCTTGTGATTGAATCCTGGTGGCTTTATAAGAAACCACATAGACACAGACAAACAGCACACTCCCTACTGCCATCTGACGCTCTGTGCCACCTCAGGACTCTGCCAGCAAAAAAGCCGAACCAGTGGGAACTGCCTGATCTTGGACTGTGAACCTCCAAAACCGAGAGCCAAGAGAAACCTCCTTCCTTTCTAAGCAGCTTGTCTCAGGAATTCTGTTGTAGTAAAGAATAGCAACTAACAGAGTTCTTCTGAGAGGGGGATCCCTGGTCTTCATCAGACAGCAAAGATGTCTGTGGGACAGAGGGAGAAATAAATGGAGCTAATGAGGTGGTGCCAGTGCTTGTTCTGGGAAAGGTGGGCTCTAGGGGGCTGGGGTTGGGAATGGGGAAGAAATTTCCTTGTTTTGCATATCCTTTTATATTATTGGGACTTTTGTTATGTGCAAGCCTTATCTTCTAAAAGAATTCTACAAATGTACTTGAGAGAATTAACTATCACTCCAAAGAACCAGGGAAGAAAGAAGGAGGAACAGAAAATATGGGGGTGGGAGGAGGAGTGTCCTTCAAATGAATCTGTTTTTTTCTGGATTTCTCTTTACTTTCATTTCCTGGGATTTTTTTTTTCTGTTTTATACCATTTCTCTAATTGCTTGCTTTTCTCTGCAAAAAGCCCTTCCTATCTCTCTAATAGGCATTTGATTTTGAAATTGTTGTAGCACACTTGGAAAGAACCTCGCATAATGATCTTTTACTAATTTCCCCCCAACTACTTATCAAATAATCACTAAATGTAATGTCATTTCTGAACATATACACACATATACTTGCAAAATAGACCTCATGAATTGACAGAATATTTTTGTGGGTCAGAAACCTACCTTTAAATGAAGAAAATAGTTTCATAAGAATAATAAATTTGGGGGCTGTTTTACTCGAGATTCTTTGAGGTTTTTAATCAGAACAGGCTTGAGGACAAAATCTGATGTCTCTTAATCACAATACATTTATAAAAAGTCAGGATTACTGATTTCTACCTCTTGGGATTTTAAAATGGATGTGCACTCTCCACTACTTTTGTTGCCAGGGAGTGCACGTCTGCCCTAGAAACCCTTCCTGTGGAGCGATGTCAGCAGAGATAAATGAGTGAGAGTACATGTGGTTCTGGAATAATAGTGCAATTTGGCTAAAAGGTGACATCATTGTTTGCTGCTGTATCTGCCATCCTAAGTAGCAATGAGTCCATCTGAGCTGGAGAATGAATTACCAGGAAAGCATACCGGGCAAGGTGGGGAGAAACGTGAAAAACGGAAAGCAAAATTGTGGACAGGGCAGCTTAGAACAGCTCCTGTCTATGGAACTGAGCTTAATATTTAAAGCACATGCTTGGAAACATTTATTTATTCTTACTTATTTGGAAGGCAGACACCCCCCCCCCCCCCCCCGAGAGAGAGAGAGAGTGAGCTCCCATCTTCTGGTTCACTTCCCAAATACCCACAATAGCTGGGGCTGGGCCAGGCCAACGCCAGGAGCCCAGAACTCAGTTTGGGTCTTCCACAGGGATGGCAGGAACCCAAGTACATGAGCCATCACCTGCTGCCTCCCAGATGTGCCTTAGCAGGAAACTGGAGTGGAGAGCAGAGCTGGGACTTGAACCCAGGGACCCCAGGCAGTGTAAAGCAGACATTAAAATGTGAGTGGGCGGGCCTCGTGGCTCTCGGGGCTAAGGTGCCACTTGGGACACCCACGTCCCGTGTTGGAGTGCTGGGTCCCACCCAGGCTGCTCGGCTTTCCATCCAGGTTCCTGCTAATGTGCCTGGGAGAACATTGGAAGATGGCCCACGTCCTTGGGCCCCTGTGACCCACATGGAAGACTAGGATGGAATGCTGGGCTCCTGGCTTTGGCCTGGCCCAGCGCTGGCCATAGTGGCCATTTGGGGAGTGAACCAGTGAATGGAAGATTTCTTTCTGTCTTTCCCTCTTTTTCTCTTTCACTCTGCCTACAAACCAATCAATCTTAAAAAAAAAAAATGACACCGGCAACTAAATGCACATTAAATCCTCTCCCTGTGATTTCGCAGGCCTGACTAATAACACTGGAAGGAGGTTTGGCAGGTTCCATTTGGATGCTAAGGAAACAATGTCATCATCTTCCCTGCTGATCCTTCCTGGGGAGGACCAGTCTGTGACGGTGTGTCAGTTCTGCTCAGGGTGGGTCAGTATCAGTTCATTACTTTGCACTTTTGTAAAGATTTATTTTTGCATTTACTTGAAAGGCAGAGCAAGACACACACATACACACACATGCACACACAGGGAGAGATCTTCTGGTCACTGGTTCACTCCCCGAGATGGCCGGGACAGTCATGGGTGGGTCCCCAGATGGTGGTGACAGTCATGGGTGGGTCAAGCTGAAGCCAGAAGCCAGGAACTCCAGTCCTGGGCTTCCACCCAAGTGTGGGGGCCCAAGGACTTGCGCCATCTTCTGCTGCCTTCCCAGGTGCTGCAGCAGGAAGCTGGATTGGAGGCAGAGCAGCTGGGGCTGGGGAACTGGCACTCCCATTTGGGCTGCGGGTGTCCCGAGTAGCAGCTTAATGCATTGTGTCACAACCTCAATGCTGGCTCCTGACTTTTTATTTTTTTAAGTAGTAACTTTACCGAGTTACCATTCACACACCAAACTGTTGCTTCTGTTTGCCAGTTTTTCAGAGTGCAATTAAAACACCTGCCTCCTTGTCTCAGACATCCGCAGGCGACAGATGAATTTCTGCAAAGGCATTAATAACGGCTGTGAGGAATAAACATTGCAGATGGATTAAATCAAAGAGTCCAATTTCAAAGTGGTACTAAGGAGTTGGAAAAGGAGGGAGAAGCAGAAACGGAGGAAAAACAGAATTACAGAAGTAAATGAGCAGTTGATTATTAAAAGGAAATCTGCTACTGTTTGAATAAAGATCAAAAACCTTCATTGGCGGCTTGCTGCCTGGCTGAGTCTTTTTGGAGCAGTGAGTCCCAAGATCAAGAAACCGGAAGGAACTAAGGCTTTCGCTAATTAGCAGTAATGAAAATGTATTAAACATCAACAACAAATTTACAAGGCAATTTCATTTCCAAAGCGTGTGCATGTATATCACAGGTAAATGAGGTTTTCATGAATACCATTTTTAACCTTGAATAAAATTTGCAGAGCTATTTTTAAGGCCTAGGGAACAAGTGGTTCATGGAAATAGAAGTTTGCTGTTCTGGTTTCAAAGAAATCTATTATGTAAAAAATTCTGTAAAACACATGAGATCAGAAGTCCCTGAATGCGGCACCAAAGTGTCAGGTAATGAAAATGGTCTTTTTTGGTGTATTTTATGCTTTAGTGGCATTGGAATGTGAGGAACCCTGGCAGGGACAGAAAAGAAGTAAGTAGCGACTGGCGCCCTGGCTCACTTGGCTAATCCTCTGCCTGCGGTGCCGGCATCCCATATAGGCACCGGCTTCTAGTCCTGGTTGTTCCTCTTCCAGTCCAGCTCTCTGCTGTGGCCCGGGAGGGCAGTGGAGGATGGCCCAAGTGCTTGCGCCCTGCACCCGCATGGGAGACCAGGAGAAGCACCTGGCTCCTGGCTTTGGATCGGCGCAGCGCCAGCTGTAGTGGCCATTTGGGGGGTGAACCAACGGAAGGAAGACCTTTCTCTCTGTTTCTCTCTCTCACTGTCTATAGCTCTACCTGCCAAATAAATAAAAAAAAAAGTAGGAATAATATCTGGTATTCGAATAGGCGTCATGCTTTACAGAATGGATCTCACCAAAGGCTGATAGCAAGTATACTCATTTCACTGGTAAAAAACATGCTTCCAAGAAAGATGTTACAAGGGTCAGAGGGCTGAAACCGGTTTCAGTGTTAAAAGCTACGCATGCATCTCACTGTCTCTGTCTCTGTGCTTTGGCTCGCGGAATTGAATAGCTCTTTCCATCATAGCATCAGACAGATGTGATGACAGCTGTCTATATATCTGGGCTTTTGGAAGGCACCCTAGTTCTGGACCTTACCCTGGCCCAACTCCAAATTATCTTCTTCAGTTTTAGCTAGATCTGGAGACCGGTCTTCCCAATTTTGCTGCATCTCCTTGTGCTCTGTTTGCTTGGTCACTCTGATAAAGAGATCCTTATGTCATTTCTCTCTGTGTTCTGTCCTGACCATCTGTCTTCCTTAGTTAGAATTCTAATTCTCAATTTCTTTTTTTTTTTTTAAAGGTTTTTACTTATTTCAGAGGCAGAGACATACACAGTGCATGTGCACAGGTACATGATAGAGAGAGAGAGAGAGAGCATGGCTCTCCTCTGGTTCACTCCTCTGAAACCTTGCAGTGGCTGGGGCTGGGCCAGGCCAGAGCTGGGATCCCATGGTCTGCATTAGGAGGAAACTGGAGTCAGGAGCCAGAGGCATCAATCAAACCCATGCACTTCAATAGGGAATGTGGGGATCTTAATGGCTAGACCAATCACCTGATCCCTAATTCTCAACTTCTAACAGGTGAAATAAACTCAGAACAAAATAAACTTCATTAATTACTGGAATTTTCTTTGATTATTTAGAGAAAATAAGATGAAAATGCAAACATGAACTGTTTCCAAAAATCTGGGTGGATCTTATCAAGTAAAACCCTCTAGGGGCTGGCATCATGGGACAGTGGGTTAAGTCACCATTTGCAACCCTGGCACCTCATATGGGAGTGCCAGTCTGAGTACTGGCTGCTCGGCTTTCCATTCAGCTTCCTGCTAAGGTGCCTGGGAAGGCAGCAGAAGATGGTTCCAGGCTTTGACTTGGCCCAGACTTGGCTGATGCAGCCGTTTTAGGGACTGAACCAGTGGATAGAAGATTTCTCTCTTTCACTCTCTCTCTGTTGTTCTGCCTTTCAAATGAATAAATAAATCTTAAAAACTAAAAACCCTCTAGGTCAGGTGCCACTTAAAAAAATACATCATTGACTATACTTTTGATTTCTTTTATAGTTGATCTATTCACGTTTTCTACTAGTGGGCTTATTTAACTCAGGATTTTATGGAGTTGAGAAAAGCACTTTGTTTTGAGAAGACTACATGGGTTATTTCACATATTCACCTGAAATACCTGACATGCAATCAACTATAATGCCACAGGTGCTAAGGTCAGCCTTGCTTAGTCATTTGCAAGGGTGACTTCTTGGCCGGCGCAGCGACTTACTAGGCTAATCCTCTGCCTTGTGGCGCTGGCACACCGGGTTCTAGTCCCAGTCGGGGCGCCGGATTCTGTCCAGGTTGCCCCTCTTCCAGGCCAGCTCTCTGCTGTGGCCAGGGAGTGCAGTGGAGGATGGCCCAAGTGCTTGGGCCCTGCACCCCATGGGAGACCAGGAGAAGCACCTGGCTCCTGCCACCAGATCAGCGCGGTGCGCCGGCCGCGGCAGCCATTGGAGGGTGAACCAACAGCAAAGGAAGACCTTTCTCTCTGTCTCTCTCTCTCACTGTCCACTCTGCCTGTCAAAAATAAAAATAAAAAGGGGTGACTTCTCTGGGGGACAGAGGGTGACAGTTAACTAGTGTGACCAGCTCTGCTCTGCTCTGAATTGCCTTCTATGGGTATTATCTTGTTCCAGCATGCTTTGAGGGCCTTACCATTCAATTTGAATCTTTGAATTTTCCTCTCTTGCTTCCCTCTAATGTCACAACTACTGGCCAAGGCCGTGCAGAGCTGCTCGTCTCTCCGGCAGGCCAGGGTCCTGTGTCTTCAGCACATTGCTACCCTTTTTGCAAGATCAGCATTCTGCTCCCTGTGGCTTGACCGATAATTTCCCCTTACCTCTTCCTTTTCCCATTCTGTCTTCCTGCAAGTTCTTTCATGATAGGAATTCTTCCTGGTTAAACTTGAAATAGTTAA